>NC_056726.1:1136361409-1137043909 GCF_019279795.1 Protopterus annectens | reverse complement strand
AGAAAGATCTCTGTATGTGCAATATCTAAGATAAACTGCAGCATTCTATGACAGTGAACCAAAGAGGGTCAGACAAGGAAAGATATAACTGACTTCTATTAAAGTTTGTTCTATCTAAATGCTGTCAAAATAGGTACATCGTAAAAGCTTGTCAGTAACATGTATCATAAGTTTTAGTTGTCACAGTAGCAATCCCAATAAAACAGCAATGTATAGTTCCTACCATGGGAATCAGTGATCCTCCAATAAGTGTCTTTTATCAGTGCCTGTTGCAAAAAACCTTTGCAAAGATGCAACTATATGGGCTGCCTACTCCTTGGTAGTGTACTGAATTTACTTGATCATTAAGTGTAAGCAAGATATTAATCCATCTATAATTGAAACAAGTAGAAAATAATTTATAGATT
This sequence comes from Protopterus annectens, assembly GCF_019279795.1. Taxonomy (NCBI): domain Eukaryota; kingdom Metazoa; phylum Chordata; order Ceratodontiformes; family Protopteridae; genus Protopterus; species Protopterus annectens. The sequence continues at coordinate 1,137,043,502 of NC_056726.1, read as the reverse complement.
AACACAGTACAAAGAAACGTTAGGTATAATATAAAGACAGGTCCACTGCCTATAGTCTCACTAAAACAGTGAAAGTGTTAAAGGTTACAAAGTAGCATGAGCTGGCTCTATGATGGGAGGGATATCACAAATGTGTGACTCTTTGTTGAAAAGAGACAAACCGAATGCGTAAAGCTATGGCTAATTAATAGGGAAAAAAATGAATGTAATCAAGGCAGGCAAGAAGGCAGTATTGCCTCAGGCCATATAAAATGAGGCTAGGAAGGTTTATTATATACAACTTGAGATATGATTAAGGAAGGATAACTATGCTGACATGAAGTAAAGGGTGCATTTTGGCCCTGAGAAACATGATCAGTTTACTGATTTTATTGAAACTACAAGTTTATTGAAAGGAAAAAACACAAAATAATAAACTCAGGATTCTAAAGTGCTTTTGCTTGATTATGAATGAGTAGATGAAGCTTCATCAGGCTGGTTTAGTACAGTAAAATGGCATTAAGTACATTCATTTGGTTAACTCCACTAAATAATAAATATGTCTACATGACAGACCAGAAAAGAAATCAACACATTTAGCAACTTTAAATCATGAGTGTATATTAATGCAGGAACATTTTAACACTTATGCTTTCTAGTAGTAACTATTCCTGACAAATACATTGAAATTTCAAATGAGAGAACTCTGTTTTAGAAGGCAGTGTGTTACATCCATCCACACTCCCTTTTCTTATTGTTGCACATGGACTCAGGGTGTCACTTCAATGGTGACAATCATCTAGAGCTAAGGTTTACACCACTGGTTGGCTAGCCCTGCCATGGTAGTTCATCCACACCAAATACTAGATTTAGAGTATCCAATCCACCTACTGCACATCTTTGGAATGTGGGAGAAAACCCGAGCACCCAGAGGAAAACCACACAAACACAGGGAGAACATGTAGACTCCACACAGAAAGCACCTCAACTGAGAATAAAACCAGAGAACCTCTTGCTCTGAGGTGACAACACTATCTGCTGTGTCACTGTGGTGCACCTAAATACAAAAGTGCTTCTAAGCCCACATGCTAATTTTTTCCCATGTGGTCATTTAGTAGTCAACCAGAGTGAATATAATACTAATTAAAGATACAATGAAGTAATGTAAAAAATACAGTATCTAACTGCTATTAAGGAGTATTATGGTACAGTTTTCTAAGTTCAAGTACAGATTTGATGGAGCAGTTTGTGTTCAGTCCTAAGTGCCAGTAAGTATTTTGGCAAATTTGTCATGTTAGTTCCTTTTCTCAAGTATAGTTCCTGTGTTGCCTTCATGTTAGCCAGTTGTACTTTCTCCACTATACAGAACACAAATTTCTCAAAGTTTCTGCAGTGTAGAGCATGTCTGCTTAGTGGATTAGTAGGATGATTTAGTCTGATGCCTGATAAGTGTTTAGTAACCCTTACCTTTTTATCGCGCTGATAGTCTTGCCTATGTACCGTGCTTTATATGATATGCAGCTGGTCCTGGAAACTAAAAACTTGCATTTGCAACTCTCTATCACTGTACTGAAATATCTCTTTTTTGAGTTCAGACAATAAAAGCTGCTTCTCTAATGTATAAAGTTACAGCATCCGCATCCTGGAGGCATGTAGGGGAAGGTGCCAGCATTTGACTACACAGTTGGCAAAGCATGCCTTTCTACCGAGCTCCTAATATTTCACCCTTTATGATAGATGAAAGTAGGCTCAGGATCAAATATCTTATTAATGGACTGGTTTCCATGGATGATGCTCCCGTTTACATGCATGGTATGTTTTATTTCCAGACAGTCCTTTGAAAATGTCCGAATTATACTTCTTTTATGCTTGTCTTTGTCAGTATCACTATATTCATTTGTTCTGTTCATTGTAGATCAAAAAGAGTTTGGTCATTCTATTTCATGGTTGAAATAGAATTGAGTTTTCTTTTATCAGGATCTCACTGTACCCCCTTTCAAGAAAGTTACTTTGTAGTTTGTCCAGGTTATATAGAAAACACATTCCTTATGACATTATAACATTTTTTGTTTGTCATTTTGGGGTGCATACTGTTTGCATGTAGCAACGGGTTGACCAAAACAGATCAGTGTTTAACATTGTATCACTTCCTTTTTTGAAGGATGAGATCCAAAATTTCTACTCTTTCAAACTTATAGTGGTTAGTGAAATGTAGGAAGTCTATTGACTTTTCAGTGTAGTCAAAAAATTCCTTAAGGTTTTCCACCAAGCTGTTCCATGAGATGAAAATATCATCAATAAAGTGATAATAACAGTTCATATATGGGAAATACTCAGAGATTTTGGTGGCATTTTCTTCCCACTTGGCTAAGGCGCTGTTTGCCAGGCTTGGGGTTATTGCTGCTCCCATGGCTATTCCCTGTGTTTGGTTGTACCATCTCTGGTTAAAATGAAAGTAGTTATTTCTACTACTGCGTCCAGAAGTTCACCTATTCCCTGTATTTCTCTGGGATTGGTAGAATTCCTAATGCCCTTGAATGCTTTAACTGTTTCAATGCAGCACTCCTGTGGAAGTACTGAGTAAAGCAATTCCACATCAGTGGTGACAAGTACTATGTTTTTGCTTTGATTCTAATTTTTCTAACCTTTTTCAGAAAGTCAAGAGCATCCAAGATGTAGGATGGAGCATTTCTGGCAATTTATTTTATATTAATTTCCAAATAAATTAATAGGGGCTTAGTGGCAGATCCTCCTTCTGCTACACTGGATGGTATGGGGGGGGGGTCAGCAAGATTTTTGTGTGGCTTAGGGATGCCAAAAAACTGGGGTATCCATAGGTGAGCGACTATGAGAAAAGGAATTAAATCATCATCAAGTAGATTACTTCAGTTCAGAGCAGCAATGCTTGTATTCACCAGTCTGTAGGCTTGGATGATATGTTCAATGTCCACCTTTTGGCAGAAGTCTTGATTTCCCAACATTGTCTCATTTTTTTGGTTATAGAAATCAGTATCTATGATGACGATACCCCCACCTTTGTCTGCCTTCATTACTCTCCTCCTTTTATCAGAGCTAAGACTTTTTAGTGGTGCCAATTCATTCTGGGACAAGTTCTAAATCTTTATCGTGCAGGGCGTGGTATGAATTCTGCATATGTCTTCCTCACATTTCTCCTCATTTGCCCCTATAGTTGGGTGGAGTGTTGGGCAAAATGTGCTTGGTTTCTTCCATTTTGACTCATGGTTGATGATTTCATTTCCCATGTCCTGGACCTCATCATGTCTGACACATCCGAATTTCATTCTCCTTTCATGAAAAAAAAATTTCAAACCCAGTTTCCTGCAAAACAGCTTAAGGTCGATAATGGTGTTAACCAAGTTGCTAATACTATGGGATATGAATGTGAGGAACAACAAAATTCCTGTGGTGTAACACAACCAGCCAGAATCCAATAGGTAATTGTGCAAACTTTTATTATTCCTGTTAAGCACTTTCATTCCAACAATTATCACACAAACTTCATCAGAAGTAAAGCACCCTTCAAAACACCTCATTATTATTTATTGTTTTAGATCAAATTATTGCAGATTCCTGGGAAATGTGGTGGAAAGGCATATAGCATTGAATGAATTAAAGTGGAAAATCAGATTGGATGCCACATGTTCTCCTGGGTTGAATGATTCTATGTCTATTGCTTCTGTCTTAAGGTTGAAATTTTTAACAAATTGACAGATACAGTGTTAATTGGTATAATTAAGATGGGTGATGTGAAAAAGGATTAATATTTAATGGGGTGTTTTGAAGGGTGTTTTAGTTCTGAGGAAGTTTTGTGATAATTGTTGGATTGATTGCTCTTAACAAGAATATATTTTAATAAAAGTTTAGACAATTACCTATTTATTGGTTTCTCGCAGGTTGTGTTACACCACAGAAATTGTGTTGTTTCTAATGTTTGTGGATTTTCTTGGTGGTTTGTGATAGAAATGTGAGACCCCTTTCTAGCACTTTTGTTTCATTTTCATTTAGTGGAATTTTGGATTGGTTCCATATTTTGATTTTCCGTGAGTTACTGTGGGGCTGGATAGAGTTCCCTGAGGTATACTTCGAGGGCAGGGTGTTGTATTCGTGTCCCTTTGTTGTCTTGTTCAGGTTTCTTTCTCTCTTTGGGGCATGGTGTTTTTCTCTAGGATTTCACCATCTCTTCTTCTTGTATGGGAGTCTGTTGTGAGAAGTGAACCTGTGATCATCTCTTTTATTCTCTCTTTTGTGGAGTTTTCTCTGAAGGGGCTGCTCTGGTAGTCAAAGGAAAATCCTGCTCAGTGTGTCAATTTATTAGGTCACTTTTGTTCTGTGAGCTAGCATTTCTGTTAAGTAGTACTAGTACCCTGGTCATCAGTCCCAGTAGCATCAGTGCTGTTTATTGCTCAGTCATTACAGTGTTTGAATATTCAAAAGGGGCCAGGATTTCCGGGTGTAGCAGGTTGGTCGTAAAGATCTAGTTCTGTCCTTTTGTCATCTTTGCCATTCCTACCATAGTCCTTTTCACCTCTTGTAAGTTTCTATTTTTTGTCTTGATGTAAGTTTCAAATTTGGAGACTCTCTCTTTAATTTGTTTAAGCTCATCTGAAGTAACCCTCCCCCGCCTTGCGAGTGTGTGATTTTTCCTCCAGTTATACTAAAGCTGCTTCTGTGATGGCCTGTTGACTCTTGTTGTCAAGCAAGATTTGAATGAGTTTATGCCCAGCTTCTTACAGGGTGTTATTCCATTTATTATTAAGATCAGGATAAATATTATTCCAAAACTGGTTATCTGTATAGCCTCAGTCCCCCGGGTACAAACTTCTTATCAAAGTTTGTATTTAAGTAGCTTTATATACTTGAGTAGACTTTCTATGTGTGTGTGTATCAAGAGAGAGAAAGAGAGAGGTATAGATAGACAGATAGATAGATAGATAGATAGATAGATAGATAGATAGATAGATAGATAGATATACATATATATGGAGTGGTGCATATGGATGAAGCCATTTTGCAAAAATACTTTAAAAGTGTTACAGAGGTTCCACATTCATTGTAGTTCATCAAAAGTTGCTTTTTTTTCAGTTTTTCAGGATTCAGTATTAAGTCTCTGATGTTCCCGATTGCTTCTCTTTTAACAGAAACCCCTTCCACCCATCTGCTGTTCTTATGTTCCTCAATGACAAGATTTAATAAAAGCTCCATTTGCCAATTCTCCCCATTTTGTTGTGCTCTTGATTGCTGTGTGTTTCAGTTCACACTCTTAACCTGCCCAAGAAGATCATGCTTTCATCTACTATGTTTTATTTTTTTATTTAACATTTGTTTACTGGGAATGTCCGACTTGGAGCTAAGCAAATTTTCAGTGGAGGCTCAGGGAAAAATACTCCAGATGGAAGATTTTGTGACATGGGAGGAAACCCACATAAATGCCGGAAGGATGTACAGACTTCACACATAAGGCATCCTAGCCAAGAATTGAACCAGAGAACCTTTCGCTGTGAAGCAACAACACTACTACTACACCACTACATGATCTGTATGAATAACACCTAGGACTGTAAAACTTAACAACATCAGAATATTTAGTTATGCTACATTAGGAACTATACACTAATATCTCTTAACAAAATGTATGCTCATTATACCACTTCTAAAATAATTTTAACATGAGAGTCAAACTAAGGACGCCACTTCTGCAGTGACCCATTCAAACAAAAAGACGCTCTAAACTCATCTAAACTGCCTTGAAAGAGTGCTTATGTCATACGTTTATGATGGTGATAATTTACAATACAAAACACAATTAAAAATTCTGTAGTAACCAAGAAATGTTGTAGAGTTTTACTCCCAGAGCAAAATAACCTGCTGGAATTGAATGCCAAAGGCAACCCAACAGAACAATTTGTGTGAAGGGCCTCTTTTTAGCAGCTTTACAGTTTTTCTTCTTTCAAGGAGTAGCTGCTACAAGTATATCATTGTATGTTGTCTTGCATTTTTAATTTGTCAGACTTATTTCTGCCCACCAACTTCCTGCATGTGTGAAGATCAATGGAGACTATGGGCCGGATTCACGAAGGCTTGCACGGAGTCTAAGAGTAGTGTAAGACTCCATGCAGCCTTCGCGATCCAGGAACAGCCCAAAGTCCGTGTAAGAGTCAAGCTAAAACGGCTCTTACACGGAGTGGGCGTGGATAAGCTAATCACCTCACTTGCAGCTGAATAACATGCAAATGAGGATGATTAGCGATCCAGGAAGCCCAGAACAGCCCGTGTAAGAGCCGTTTTAGCTGCAGAAATGTACTCAGTTGACAACTGAGTACGTTTCTGCAAAAACGGCAATGGAGCCATGTCAGCTCCAAATAAAAGGTGCATATGTGTCAGGCAGCATGCCAATGGCCAAATATGTGGCCATTGGCAAGGTAACCTGATGCAAATATATAAAAAATATAATTTTTTTTTTCGGCGATTGCCGATGTTTAAACCCAGCGCAGCCCCGCGCAAATGGGCTGCACTGCATAGAACATAAAAACGAAGGATTTAAACCCACAAATGTGGGTTTTATGCAATACATGGAATGTCAATGCAGGGACCAGCAGACCAAAACCAACATGGCCACCGTGTAGTGGTTGCTAAGGGGGGAAGCTGAGTCTAAGAGATGTAACTAAGCATTAGTAGGCAATCTGATGCAAATGAGTGTAAGGATACTGAATTCCACTGTCACATAGCAAATGAGCACATTCTGAGTAGTGTAAGAGTTACAGAAGGGGGAGGAACAGAGTAGGAGATAGGTGACATCACAGGGGGGAATGGTAGAAAGAAATGCAGTTCATTGGAGGTTAGAGTTACATGACAGATGTCAGACAGATATCATGGAAAGAGGTGTGCCACTAAGTAAGCATGATAAAGTCAAGAAATGGAAGGTGTACACTGTTGCCTACACCAAAGTTTCGTGCTGGATGTGTATGCATGTGCGTGCGCCCACGGCGCAGTAAGGCAGTGTGTAAGGCAGTGTGCGTGTAAGGCAGACTGAGCATGTGGCAGCGTGTTGGGAGATGTTTAACACCGTTTGCGTGGGCGTGCACACGTTTTAAACCGAATAAGCAGATTCTGAACTGTGTAAGTATGTGTGCGCGCGTGTAAGCCACTGTGAGCGTGTTTCTGCTGGTTTGCACACGGCTCCTCCCTGAGGAAACAGAAAGGAAAAAGGAAGCAACAGATGTAGTAGGAAGTTAGCAGGGAATACTGCTGGAGCTAGCAGGTGAAAACAATTAGATGCAGGCAATTACACAGGCAGAATAGTAGCCCAGCCCAGCACTTAAAACACTGCAAAGAGCAGTGCAGAATGTTTCTCTCAAGAGACACTGCAAGACAGGAGTAAGCTAATAGAAGTGAAAATTGAAAAAGCTTCACTCAGAGCAGAAATGTTAGGGGCTGCCATAGCTGTCATAATGAGACATAGGCGACTTGCTGAGGGTGGTGACAATGCAGATGGTGCCAGACAACCCACAGTGAGGAGACGGAGAAGAGTGTACAGGCCCAGGGTCACCTACCACGGGTTACATGAGCTGGAGATAGTAGAGCGCTATAGAGTGGACAGAGACCTCCTGCAGCAAATAGTGGAGCTGTGCAGGCCACGCCTCACACACAGAACCAACAGAGGGGAACCCATCCCAGTGGAAACCAAGGTATGTGTTGGCCTAAGAATACTAGCAACAGGTACCTTCCAGAGACCAACTGGTGATATGATGGGGATATCACAGGCATCAGCCTCCAGGGTACTGCACCAGTTCCTGGATGCCATGTCAGCACATGTCAATGATCATGTATATTTCCCCAATGCCTGTGAGGTATTGGCCAGCAATATGCGTCTCTTCCAGCAAATAGCGGAATACCCTGAGGTACTGGGTGCAATAGACTGCACGCACATACGCATCAAAGCACCAGCCGGTGAGCGGGTAGGGCATACATCAACCGCAAGGGCTTCCTCCATCAACTGCCAGGTCGTGTGATGCCCAGGGCATAATAATGAATGTGTGTGCTGGCTGTCCTGGGAGCTACCACGATTCCCAAATCTGGCATTTGACGCAGCTGTACCAGACATTTGCCAATGGGGACATCCCGCACGGACACCTAGTGGGGGATGCAGGTTATGCACTGGGCCGTGGCTGATGACACCCATCAGAAACGCACACACACCTGAACAGGAACGCCATAATGAGGCACACGCACAAACACGTAATGTAATAGAGCGTGTGTTTGGGCTGCTCAAGTCACGGTTCCGGTGTCTGGACACATCTGGTGGAGCCTTGCAGTACACACCAACTACATGTACCCAAATTGCATGGTATGTGCTATGCTACATAATATGATCTTGCGAAAACAGCTGCAGCAGGACCAGCATAGGGCCGGGCCAAACAGCCCCCCACCATTGCCAAGGCCATCACAGGCAGAGCGTGACTCAGAGGAGGAACAACCTGAGCCTGCCCCAGTAGGCAGAAGGAGACGTGCCCAGTATGTCCTGGCCTTGGCAAAGAGGCAACACATAGCACATACACTAGCTCAGTAGGAACCCTGGGAATGATACCCCCTCTGACTCACTCATATAGTAACAGGGATGCCTAACATGACACAACCTGCTCTCAAACATGTACAGGGAAGTGTAATATGCGCATCCGACAGAGACAGCCCTGCAGCACCACCTGAGGCATGAATGCTATGTGTTAAGTAATGTAACACCATGTACTATATGCACACCTGAGGACCCTGACTAACATCCTACCCTCACCAAGCATCATGCCACAACATGACAATGAGATGATCAAGTGCAACAATTGACTGAAGTATCGCAGTTAGTCAAAGGGGATCCAATGTGTGCCAGTCTGGGATGACATGCTGAGCATGACATGATGCACCACCTGCTGGGACTGGTGTGCACCTATCAGTGCAGGCCGTATGGATACTGGCAAAGGCTGTTGTCACCCACAGTGTGCCCTGAATAGGTAAGGCTCAAAACGCAAACCTATCTCCATAGGTATCAGAAGGGATAAGAATAAGATAAGGGATAAGTTGAAACAGCAAGATGCATGCAGTCTAAACTCACCCAGTATGGAGAATGTTGATATCTGTGCTGTAACAGAAAACTGAGGCAAGGCTCACAACAGCACCCTAACACTACCAGGTTACACCTCATACTGTGCTGTACAGCCTCAAAACTTGGAACAAGCTACAAAAGGAGGGTGACTAGCAAGATTTGTCAAGGATAACCACACCCCCATGTCGGTACCACAACAAAAGCAGCATGGACTAGCCATGCTCAAGTAACAGTGGCTAAAACTGCCCCCCAGTTTATAGCCTGCTACAGACTACTGTCCCAACACCAGGAACTGCATCCGGACTATGCTGGAATACATGAATATATCAAGTCCTCCAAACCACATTATATTGGGTGACTGCAAATACCCAGACATAGACTGGGAACATTATACTAGCTCCAACAGTGTAGGACAAAAGTTCATAGAATCCATAAACCAAAAGGCCCAGGAACAACGTACCACTCCCACTAGAGGTGTAAGCATACTGGATGTGATAATCAGCAACATGGGTACTGGATGGCAAGATGAGAAGTGTATTGCTCACTGGTAAAACCAGACCATAGAGTAATCACACTGGATATCCAAATCCTGACCACAGTCCCTGGCCAGAAAACCACAGTGGAAAACATGTGTTAAGCAATATTTGCACTCCTCCAAACTGATGTGGAATCCATTAAAGGTCCCGTGCAGGTGCAAAATATGGGCCAAACCTCAGAACCTGTAATACAGCCATTCCATGAACACTGCCAGGAATGCTTGGATTATGCAGTCCTAAATTAAAACAAGACACAATGCCATACAAGAGAAATCTGGCATGGTGGACACCAGCCATAACCAAACCATGCAAGAGAATGAGGAAGCTACTACATGATAGAGCAAACATAAACAATGAAGTAATCACTGATCAGTAGTATGGCAATAAAAGCTGTCCACACATACAATCCACTAAGGCCAGCCACAACAAGTGGAATCTGTGAATCCTGAGGCAATGTTACACCTGCCCCAAGTACAGACAACCCCAACTCCACCCAAGAAATACAAATATATGTGAGAGATGCAACCATCTATCCAAACTGGAGGCTGATCTCCCTCAACTCAGTACTCCCAAAACAAGTCAGGAGGAGAAGGTAACCACACACACCACAAACACAGTCCCACATAGACCTATTACAACTGCAAACCAAACACATAAACACAGAAAACATTCCCGGAGGCACAAATCACAAACACAGCACACCAACAGAGGCCTCTAAAGCAGACACCCAATCAAACAACCTCCAAACATAGCACATGCAACACATAGTACACAAAGCTGGTGTGCCAAACAGTCACAGGCCAGAAGGAGAAACAACATGCCTGATACATTTGTAATAGGTGACTCCATAGTCAGACACACTGCTGTCCCGCACACCAGACTGAACAAGGGAAAGGGTACAGTAAGCTGCCTGTAGGCTGCCACAATATGCCACATAACAGAAGTATGTAGGTCACTCCAAAGCAAGTAGAAATATGATGCAGTCATAGTCCATGCTGGTGTGAATGACCTGAGATGTACCGCCCTAGACTACATGAAAAGAGACATAGATGAGCTATCTGATTATATAGTCCATGCCGGTATGACATTCACCGTTTGCAGCATCCTACCCTTACCAAGAATAATGCCACAGTACAAACATGGAATGATCAGCCATAGCAAGTGGCACACTTACTGATGTCATACCAAGGGGATCCAATGTCTGTCTGCTTGGGATGTCATGCTTGACAAGCCACGCAGCTGTTCTTGGGATGGCCTACACCTGTTACCCCTGGGCGTCTGAATATTGGATAAGGCCTTTGCCACCTCCATAGAGCCTTTTGTAGGCAAGGCTGAAAAGACTGACCTACCACCCTAGAAAACATAAGTGGGAAGAAACATAAGGGAAATGCTGACCAATGCCAGATGTGTACACCCCAATATGCATGCTCCCGAGGCCATCCCCAGTATGGAGAATATCGATGTCTGTGCAGTGACAGAAACCTGCTGCAAGCCTCCTGACAGCACACCAGCACTACCAGGTTATACCACGTATCATGTGTCATGGCCCCAAAACCTGGAACAAAACAGAAAGGAGGGTGAGTATCCATAGTCAGCACAGACACCCATACGTCCAGGTAACTGACAATGCACAAGGCATTGGAGTTCACCCATGTGCAACTAACTGTAGGCAAGACTGCTGTACAGTCTGTAGCATGCTACAGACTGCACTCTCACACACAATAACCCCACCCAGCCATCCTGAAGACACTGGACAGTATGAATGTCCCACCAAGTACCAAACAAGGTACCACAAATTACCACATAGGTGGTAAACCATTATGTATGGAAGGAGTAACCAGGGACCTAGGGACACAAGTGGACAGTAACCTGTTATGTGACACCCACATTGCTAATGTGGCTAGGAAGACTGTCTACATTTGACACCATATCAGGAAAGGATTCACATCTACATCAACAGAGGTCATTGTGCCCCTATACTTTTCTCTAATCACACCCATAATCTAGCACAATGCCTCATATGGGATGTACCTTACCTGACACCTGCAGCAGTTAGAAAGACCTCAAAGGTACCTCACCAAGAGGATAAAGGGTCTCAAATATATGTTATATGCTGCCTGGCTGTAGACACCCCAGCTGAATGCAGTCACATACTGCCTACACAGAGGCATTGCATGCCTGTCGTAGGAGGCCATGCCCAACACAGGAGTAATGGACATGCTCCACCCCAGAAAACTCAAATCCATCGGATCTGTGAGAGTGAGAGATGTCAACCTCAACAAATAACGAAATAGGGATGTGCTGGTGGGACAGATACATAATCCAGAGGCTCCCCACACCCTGGGCCAGAATCCCACTCCATGTTAGGCAGAGCCCCTCACTGACACTCTTCAACAGGAATCTTGCAAAGTGGATGGATGATTGTAGAGTTACACTGGGGGTCTTCACTGTGTCATGTCCAGACAGAGGCACAGCAAAGCAAATCATAAATGGCCATAATATTCACATAGCAAGGGGTGGCAAAAGCCACACACACTCTGGCTAGGCTAACAAATGCCCTAGGGTGGATAGCCTAGTATGAACCTATGAACCTATGAAGATACAAATTGTACAGGACACTAAGGATAATCCCAAGGCTGTCACAACTGATGGTAGGAACCATGTTGGGAATTCACAGATATGCCCTGAATCACACAAATATCACAAACACACACACATATTGCCAACATACATCCTGACAGGTGCAGTGCAAACCCCCGAATGCAGAATATCTATCCCAGCAGACTGCTGGCCCCCTGACATTGCAGATGCTGAGGCAACAGCCAACATCTACAAAGCAAAACACACAGCAGCAATGGTATGAGATGGTGTTCTGGGCTTAGTGCAACTTGGACTCCAAGATGACTGGAATGCCAAACCATACTACTGCTCAATGTCAGCCTTACCACAGAATATGTACCCAAAGAGCAGTGTACAACAACAGTGGTCCTTCCCAACAAAGGTGTTGCCGGAATGGATACTGAAAATTACTACCCCAGAATCCTGAGAAGCTCGGTTTGCACAGCTATGGAAAGGATCAGCATGTACCACAGACATAAAAATATTGGGGACCTACTGACACCGGACCCAACCCAGTGTGGCTTTCTCAAGTGCAGATCCTGCCCCTAAACATGTTTGACTCAAATGAAACAGTCATCAAGGTTATTGATGAGGGCAATGTGGTCCACACAGTGTAGCTGGACCTTGCAAAGGCTTCTATACAATACCCTACGTGTTCATTATAGATAGGCTCACCAGCTTAAATATAAACCCACATGTCAGTAGAGGGGTTGCAAACCAGACCAAGGACAGAACAGACATGGTCAGACATGCTGCAGCCATGTCAGACCACAAACCAGATATAACTGGCATCCCACAAGGCTTTGTCCTGGGATCTCCCTTGTCTGGTATATATGTCCCATAGGTACAGGCAAACATGGAAGGACTGTGTCCGAACATGTTTGCAGAGGACTACAAACTGCTCACCACATATGATCCACCAGCTGACACAAGCATCCCACAAAAGGGCCACATAGAAACAGACAACTGGTGCCATAGCCATGTCAGCAAGCTAATTGCAGAAACGTGTATAGTCAACCCCGTGGATATACAGTAAGTGCCCACCAATTACCACATAGGTGTTAACCCATTATGTAGGTAACATGTAATGAGAGACCTGGGGACACAAGGTGATAGATATCCTGCATTGGACAAACATGTGCTGTAGTGTTTACAGAAACATACCATATACCCACTTAATCATGAAGGCTGTCAGATCTAGATAAGGGGAGGTCATTGTGGCTCTGCAGTCATCCTTCATCAGCGGTACAATTGACTACAATAGCCCTGTGGGATGTACCTCAGCAGACACCTCCATCAACCGTAAAGTCCCCAACAGTACCTCATCAGGAGTATCAAAGAGCTTGCACAGATGCCATGTGTTGCCTGTGTTGCTGGCATCAATAAACATGCTGCACCGTGTACAATCTGAATGGCAGTGAGCTATGCACATGAGAGACCTGAACCCCAGCACTGACTTACATAGGACAGGCTGTACTGCGTGATCCATAACACAGAAGCCACCCCCACCCATGAGTGAGCCTCCAGCACAGGCTACCCACAGAGTCACTTATCAATCTTCCTCAATAGGAATCCTGATGAGTGGATGGGAGATGGTAGACTTATCCTGGGTATCACTGACATGTCACAGGTAGACAGAGGCACAGTATACTAACCATGACATATGTCATGGCAAACTCCACTTACAATGTGTGTTGAAGGACAAACACACTCTCCAACTAGCATTAGACATGGACTAGGGCACATCGCTAGTGTTTGCAAATGTACACCTATGTTGTGGAATACACTACCAATGTTGGACAAGCCTGGTCTAAGTAGTTCATATCTGAACAGAATGCAACATGGTCAGATGTACACAACTGGCCCCTAACCAGGCTGTTGTGCCCACTATCGAAATGTAAAGCAGTGATAGCAGTAAAGCCCAGGATACTGTCCACCACAGTCAAAGTACTACCAGTGCACTATACAGTACTACAGTGTTAGGTCAGTGTGAAAGGATGTTGACAACTGTATGCAAAGTATCCCATGCAAACACTGCAGGCACAGTATAATCCTGTTGTGTTCACACACAAAGCAGTTGTACAGTAACTACACAACATGACACACAACACACAACCATAAACGGGTGATATTTGTTGAAGTTCACACTCATCCACAAATGTGTTGGGCTGCAGAGTCCAACATATGGAATGCTCACACTGGGCATGCTCACACACTTTGACAAATGAGACATATGTCAGACAACATGCCATGGGAAGGCTGAACTGGGCATGCTCACACACTTAGGCCAAATCTCGGTTTAGCAGTTGGACACACATATCTGGTATTTTATGTGTTATTCCAGGAACCAACCACATTACAGCAGTCTGCCCAGTGCACACAGTTAAATGACTACAGAGACATACGTGATATAGTGGATCCCTCCCATATGCAAACAACTTCCACAGATGCACAAGTTGTTCATACAAACAGGGAATGCTATGGCAATAAAGATGTGCAAACAGTCTATCAGCAACAAATAATGTGCATTTGACAATTAAACATATGGGTGTAGAGGTCAACACTAGGCTGTTTGCCCTAGGGAATGACAGCTTAGCCAGAGTGTGCTTGGTGTCTGCCTCCCCACAGGATGCACATTCCCCTTTCTAAACACAGATGATGTCAGCACCCTATAAGTACAGCAGGAGAAAATAAACTTCCCAGTAATCCGAATAGCGCGCTCCGCTAATGCGTCCTTCTCAAGTGTCATAACATAGTTAGGTAGGGGTTTCAAATCCTGGAAATACTCAGTGTGTGTGTGTGTGAGAGTGGGGTTGGTGTGTGTGTAAGTCTGTGGGAGAGAAATGTCCCTTTTGGCAACTAGGAAAACACACTACAGGATGCACATTCCCTTTCTAAACACCGATGATGTCAGCACCCTATAAGTATAGCAGGAGAAAAGAACCCGCCCAGTAATGCGAATAGCGCGCTCTGCTAATGCGTCCGTCTCAAGTGTCTTAACTTAGGTAGGGGTTGGAATCCTGCGAATGGCAAGTGTTTGTCTGAGGGGGTTTAGTGTGTGTGAGTGAAATGTCCCTTTTGGCAACTAGGAAAACACACTACAGGATGCACATTCCCTTTCTAAACACCGATGATGTCAGCACCCTATAAGTACAGCAGGTGAAAAGAAGCCTCCCAGTAATGCGAATAGCGCACTCTGCTAATGCGTCCGACTCAAGTGTCATAACATAGTTAGATAGGGGTTGGAATCCTGCGAATGGGAATTGTGTGTGCCTGTCTGAGGGGGGTTAGGGTGTGTGAAGGAAATGTCCCTTTTGGCAACTAGGTGAATAGACTACAGGATGCTCATTCCCTTTTCTAAACACTGATGATGTCAGCACTCTATAAGTAAAGCAGGAGAAAGGAAACTTCCCAGTAATGCAAATAGCGCGCTTTGCTAATGCGTCCGTCTCAAGTGTCATAACATAGTTAGGTAGGGGTTAGAATCCTGCGAATGGCAAGTGTGTGTGCCTGTCTGAGGGGGGTTAGTGTGTGTGAAGGAAATGTCCCTTTTGGCAACTAGGTGAACAGACTACAGGATGCTCATTCCCTTTTCTAAACACTGATGATGTCAGCACTCTATAAGTAAAGCAGGAGAAGGGAAACCTCCCAGTAATGTGAATAGCACACTCTGTTAATGCATCCGTCTCAAGTGTCATAACATAGTTAGGTAGGGGTTGGAATCCTGCAAGTGTGTGTCTGTCTGAGGGGTTTAGTGTGTGTGAAGGAAATGTCCCTTTTGGCAACTAGGTGAACAGACTACAGGATGCTCATTCCCTTTTCTAAACACTGATGATGTCAGCACTCTATAAGTAAAGCAGGAGAAGAGAAAACTCCCAGTAATGTGAATTGTGTGCTCTGCTAATGCATCCATCTCAAATGTCATAACATAGTCAGATAGGGGTTTGAATCCTGCAATTGGCAAGTGTGTGTTTTTGGCTGAGGGGGGTTAGTGTGTGTGAGGACAATGTCCCTTTTGGCAACTAGGTGAACAGACTACAGGATGCACATTCCCCTTTCTAAACACTGTGCAGCAGAAGGCCATAGCTCTGGCACAAGTTGTCTGTTGCTATGATACCCCTTTGGAAGATGCTTGTGTCAGCTGGAGAGTCGATTATGGTGGCCAGTCTGCAGTCATCTGCATATTTGGACAGCCACAGTCCGTCCGTGTTGGCCCGTACCTCCAATAAATATATACCAAACAAGAGAGGTCCCAGGACTGAGCCTTGTGGGACACAACTCGTAACTGGTGTGGGGTCTGGCATGGCTCCAGCAATGCTAACCATGTGGGTTCTGACCTTGAGCCAATGTGCAATCCATCTATTGACATAGGGGCTTATATTTAAGCTGGTGAGCTTCTCTAGAATGCCCAAGTGGGGTATTGTTGTGAAGGCTTTTGCAAGGTCCATGTAGGCTGTGTGAACCACCTTCCCCTCGTCAATGGCCTTGGTGACTGTTTCAAAGAAATCAACCGGGTTAAACCTGGTAGTGCTGGTGTGCTCTCAGTAGCCCTGAACCAGGCATCTGTTACTGCACAGATATCGATGTTTTCCATGCCAAGGAGTGTTTTGGGTGCATGCATCTGGAGGTTTAGACGTCTGGCGTTGGGTAGCATTGCTCTCAGTTTCTTATCCCTTGTGATACCTATGAAGGTGGGTCTGTCATTTGAGCCCTGCCTAACATAGGCACTATGGGGGTAGCAAGAGCCTTTGCCAATATCTGAAAGCCCAGGGGTGACAGGTGCAGGCCGTCCCTAGCAAAGCAGGTAGTTCAACAGAAGATGAATGTGTGAAGGTGTAGTGCCTGTTATTAGTTAGCAGTAGCATATATGACTGCTCACGTGGACACATGCCAGGTAAGTCATATGCACTGTGTCACAGGCAATGTACATGTGAACAGGACAAACAGTGACATCCTGTCAAGTGGGACATGGACATACATATAGTAGGCTATGCAGATGGCACTAGGAGTCCACAGAAGCTCTATAACTATGCATTGCAGGTGTGATCAGTATTCCAGGGTAATTGCAAGCAAAAATGCATGCAAACAAAGCTACAGTAAACAGGGCTGCATGTAGTCCATTGTACAACAAACAAGCTGCACCAGTTCCAGTAGGTAACACTGCAAATATGCAGGCACTATGCACATGTACATGGAAATACACGGGTCAGATGGCTAGGGTCCAGTCTCAGTGCACACAAGTGTACAGACCATGTACTGTCAGGATGTACAATAACTGGATAGAAACCCATGTGCTCATACCTGCAGTAATACACATGTCAAATAACAGACACTGAGCCTTCACTCAGTGGTTCCATACCTAGTAGGATGTATGCTCCCTGGCCTGCCACCACAGTATCCCTGACATATATGGGGACTCTCCCTCCTGTGACAGTTAGTTATGTGTGTTGGGGCTGACTAGCATGGTATGAGATGTGAGCATGCAGCGCTAGGGTGCTCCTGTGTGTCCTGTACCAGTCGTGTAGTACTGCACACATATCAACATCCTCAAACATCTGCATTGCAGAGTCTAGTGTGGGCAACATGCCACTTGCAGTTTACATGTCCATCATTGTGTATTACTACATTCATTACCCTATCCCCTGTGCTACCTATGTATGTAGCCTTCTGTTGACATCATTACCACCGGTATGCCAACATGTGCAGATGATACACTATGGTACTTACCATGGGTGTAGACAACAGGACATGACTGCATCAGGCATGCTGTGATATACCCACAATTAATTCAGCACACAGTACTGTTAACAACATGATACTATTACTACACATCTATGTGGTCACCCTGTGCATCAGCAACATGTTAACCTGTACCTGCACAGTTGTTACAGATTGCAGGAGGTGACACAGTTTCATCATATGCACAGGGTGTGAACTTGGTATGCCTGAGTCAGCCACCGATACCACCAATTGACATGTATGTGTATGTGTGTTGGTGAGGGACAGCAGTAGAAGGTGGGGCAATGTTGATGCAGTGTGTGCGTGTATGTGGTAGCCCTAGGTGTTGTCAATTTGCATGTGTGTATGGATGCACACAGTTCCACCTCATGGCTGCCATATACTGGTGTTTGTGGACAGCCACAGACTGTACCTGCCAGGTCATACAGATCAGTGTCTCTGGCCATGGACACGGTACCTGTGCCTTGCAGCGGTGCTACGGACCGTATCCGGTACCAACCCAGACTGGGTACTGTCATCAGAAGCAGGTGTTCGTTGACTGGACACAGATCCCTGTCGGGCCTGGCCAGAGCCACGTGCACGTGGTCTCCTGGGCGGTCTGATGACAGCACAGACCCAGCATTGCTGGGGCTGCTGCTGGCACTACGGAGGCAGCCGCGGCCCTGTTGTAGTCCACGACAACTGCCAGCTGCTGCTGTTGCTGGCATATGGCCACGCCGATGCCTCAACCGCCCACCATCGCCCTGGCTCATGGACATGTAGTTGTGGAACCGGTCTAATATGTCCCCACAACGTCTGTCTATGACATCGGTGAAATCACGGATGGCAGCCGCAATGTCACGCATACTGTCAGTCATGGCTGTGCGACATGCTGTCAGCTCCCTCAGACCCTGTCTGGTGTACAGTTCCATACGTGACTGTGCCTGCATGACAGTCCGAAACATAGCTGAGGTTGTAAGACCTCTGTGGGCACGTCTGACAGGGGCAGTACGCCCATGGATGCTCCCACGAGAACCCCTGGACATCTGTCTGTGTGGTATCATCTCTGGGCCATGCCCATGGCTGCTGTGTGGGGAGGGATGTGCCACAGATACCACATTACCCTGGTCAATGCCCACTGTATGCTGTCCATCACCTAGGGACAATGGTGACAAAGGGTGTATTGGCAGGATAACTGTGTGCATTGATGGGGTCGACAGCTGTGTACTGTCAATCGGCTGACCAATGGCGGACCCTGGCATACCTTCCTGTGCCATTACACAGATGTCATCATTATCAGTACCCACGGCACCTGACTCAGGTTCCTGCTACATGACACCAGAGCAGCAACAGAACCTGTGGGAGGAAACAGGAAACACAGTTTACAATGTCTACACATTTCCAGCGATGCACACATGCACACATGCACAGGTGCACATGCACACATGCACACATGCATACATGCACAGGTGCACACATGCACACATGCACACACATGCACACATGCACACATGCACAGGTGCACACATGCACACATGCACAGGTGCACACATGCACACATGCACACATGCACATGTGCACACATGCACACATGCACACATGCACAGGTGCACACATGCACACATGCACACATGCACAGGTGCACACATGCACACATGCACAGGTGCACACATGCACACATGCACACATGCACATGCACACATGCACACATGCACAGGTGCACACATGCACACATGCACAGGTGCACACATGCACACATGCACACATGCACACATGCACACATGCACAGGTGCACACATGCACATGCACACATGCACAGGTGCACACATGCACACGTGCACAGGTGCACACATGCACACATGCACAGGTGCACACATGCACACATGCACACATGCACACATGCACAGGTGCACACATGCACACATGCACAGGTGCACCCATGCACACATGCACACAGCACAGGTGCACACATGCACACATGCACAGGTGCACACATGTACACATGCACATATGCACACATGCACACAGTTTCACACAATTGTACAGTACTCAGTATGCGTGATATCAACACACAGACACAGACACACCTACATGCATACAAAGAGCACTACTAAGTGAGCCAAATAGTACTATTACTATTAACACTATTACAGGAATTGTTAATACACACTCACCAGCATGGATAGGCTGCATTGCTGTTATACCAGAGGGTCCTGCAGACGTGAAGAAACTAATGTCAGTGGGCACAACTGTGCCATTGTTACTGAGTATGATACAGGTCAGTAGTACAACAGTTGCCTTTCACAGGTCAGCTGCTAATATTGAGGATATCACACTTGCACATTAAATACTATGGTGACAGCTACAAACCAAGGACACACCCCACACATGCATTAACTACCAGTGTACACAACAGTCAACTATACATATGGCATATTACATGCACATTCACTGTCTTGCAGCTGTGTGGCTCCAGCCTCCATCATAATGCATGTCTGCTGCTGTTGTTGTTGCTGGCGGACTGGAGCCACTACACTCATGAGTAGTCCCTCCAGTCTGGTGAGTGGGGGATGTGTAGCCACCCCACCACCTGTGGCGACCTGTTGCCTGTGGATATCAGACGCACGCTGACGGACATGTCTGATTAAATCACTGCAGTGATGTCGTACCTGCTCATATGTCCTATTATGTGTGCCTATGTCATTTACCCGACGGACAAGGTCTTGCCACAGTGCAGCCCTCTCCTGCTGATCCTGGCTGGTGCGGGAAAAGAGTATTGCATAATCCTGCACCAGGCTCTGGTGTATCTCCTCATCCTCAGCTGTGGAGTAGGTGGGATTCTGCGGGTGGGCCATGTACCTGAGAAAGATAATAACCTGGTATCAGCAATATATGTCAGCAGAATTTGGCACACATACTACACATGCTACTCGACTGTTATGATACAACATATCTCACATATGTAGCATCTATCTGTCTATTGGTGGATACACATGTAGATGGCCAGGTATCGGTGCTCAGCCAGCAACTGTGCAACAGTACCTGGCAGACTCCATACGACATACTACCAAACCCCAGCAGTCAGAACACTGATTCAGGTCAAGAGCACCTCCTCACTCTGGGGGTTTGTATCTAGGTACTGTATGGCCTACATCGTCAACTACTGTGAGCTGACCACACACTGATTGCCCTGGATATACATATCCCACCTCCACCATCGGCACAAACGACTATAGTGCATAACATTACAGATACAAACTCTACACTTTGTAACAGTGATATGGTATCCTTTCAGCCCACTGGGCCAGTGGCAGATACAACCCACAATGCTGACCCCTACACAATTGCTTTCTACAGACATCTTCGAGAATGCATGGATCATGCAATCCCATATATGACCAAGACACTCTCCACAAAGGGACAGCATCCTGTCCAGTTGACCCCAGCCATAGACAGATTGTATTACAGAAGATGGAAGCTACTGCAAGACAGAGCATAATTCACTAAAGGGAGAGCATGTCTGAGCAGCACTGGTAAGGATCTATTTTCCATCATACAAAATACATGGGCAACTTTGAGAGGGAAATCAAGAGTGACACTACAGATGACCAGAAGGCCTTCTTCAGTTATGTTAGCAACCTGGTCAGGAGCCATCCTCTATGCCCATAGGTAGTACACAACAACAAATGTTTCACTGACACCACAGATATCAACAACATTGTGGCAGACAGGTTCAGTGCAGGTGTCACCCGCCTCTCCCGAAATAAGGCATAGTTATCCCAGCTGACTGTAACCTCCCTGTCATCACAGATGTCCAGGTGAGAGACACCCGCAGGACAGCAGAATACACAACATGGATGGGACCTGATGGTATCCCCAGTTGCATGCTACATAAACTCTGACAGGAGCTAAACACACATATAGAAGTGCTATGTAACACTAGCCTGACTACAGGATATGTACCTGTACACTGGCACATAGCAGCAGTGGTTCCACTCCACGAAGGAGGCATCTCAACATACCAATACAATACAACACAATACATTACATTACAATACAATACTATACAATATGCTATTGCCCCTGGGTCTACAGCAGCGTACTGTTCTGCTACCCTGACCATTGTGACACATGTGGTGTGATGGTACCTGCTGCTGTCACACAGTTACACAGGGTGACTCATATGGCATATTACCTATCTGGCTAACATTCAGCAGGGGTATGTGTGACATGTACTCATGGGGAGTCTTGCTTCTTAACACTGTGTGGTTTATTGCAGGGTATGTCTTATCTGTGGGTAGGAACTCTTACCTCCACATGTGCACTCTATTGCAGTGGCACGGACGACACACAGCAGACATTTAGGTTGTGGATGGTGTGAGGTGTTACTATGGTTGTTGGACATCTGTCATGGGTGTGACTTCCATATGTAAATCCGGGAGTGGTAACCTCTATGTGGGTGGCATATGTGTACTCTGTGGTGTTGTCAGTCACTGTGCATTGGTAATGTGTTTGAGTGCATTGTCACAGTGTTGTACATGTCACTGTGTCCTTCTCCATATCTGTAGCTGTCATGTGAGGTCCATACCATGGCATCCATTATGTGGTGTGGAGGGGTACACCGACCTACATGTCCATAGCTGACACACCATGTCCACTGACACATACCATGTGCAGGTATTCCAGGAATAGTGTGCCACTGTGAATATCATTGGGGCCACTATTGTACACATTCATGACCCTGTTCACCCCTGACACATGTAGCGGTGGGCAGCCAATCACATATCTGGTGGTTACTGGTGTAGGTGATCTGGAATGTGGTATGGTACTCCGGATTTGACACTGGTGTTCACTCCATGCCTTTGTCACCAGGCACCTGTTGCAATACATATGTACACATGTGCCTCACTCAGACTGTATATACATCTCTCTCTCTCTCTCTTTATATATATATATATATATATATATATATATATATATATATATGTATATAGATATATCTATATGTATATATATACATATATATATATATATATATATATATATATATATACATATACACATATATATATTGGTGTACATATATCGCTATAGATGTGGAGGGGCACAGAGGGGTGTGAGTGACAGAGGGGTGGGACAGGCTGTGTTGCAGGTCATCATATACAGTCATACCTGTAGGTAGTCAGATCAGTCTGTCAATGTATATGTATCTACATATATCTATATCTGTATGTGTGCATTATATAGATATGTTTGTACAATATTCTATCTACATCTGTCTATGTATTCCTACATCTCTCTCTCGCTATGTATGTATACATATATGCATATCATATATATATATATATATATATATATATATATATATATATATATATACATACACATACATATGTTGACATACATACATACGTATCCATATGTTAGACAGGTATATCAACATACTTGTCTACCATACTGTATACACACACTAACATACTGCTAAACATACATAACTGTGTAACCTACTTTGTACATGGCACTACAACCTACAATCAAACAACATTGATATGTGCACATAGATGCTCTCACATACAAATGTATGTACAGCCTTCACTGATAGTTGCTGTATGTCCCCTGCAATTTACACATCTTCATATACATATGGATACAGACCAATGACACATATGGAGGGTTCACAGTATGTAGACCTTTATAGTATTAATTTACATTACCTGTGTTTGTCACAGCTGCTTGTGTTGCTGTCTGGTTCTCTGTCCTGCTGCTCCACTTCCCAGTTGTCAGCTTTCAGGTAGCTGTTGCTGAACAATTTGTTTCTGTCTGCTTAATTGCAGTTTTTTCTGTCTCTGTCTCTGTCTCTCTCTCTCTCTCTCTCTGTCTGTCTCTCACGTCCTTCTCAGGGTGCAATGAAAGTATTGCATGCGTGGACATGGAGTACAGCATACTTTTGTAGGTATCTGCATATGCCCATGTGATGGCCTCTGCACCAATTGTTAGCCAGCATTTGCTAATTGCATGCAGCCAGTTGTGTATTGATTGCAGTTCTCACTGTTATTTCAGAACAGTGCTATAAAAAGGTGTGTGGGATAGGCGTAGCCCTTTCAGATGTTAAGGGCAGGGACCATGCTGTTATGCTGTGGACAATGTTCTGTGAGTGTAAAGGTTGGTATCTCTCTCATATTTCCAGGTGTGTTGTAGATTAACATTCCTCCATTCATTTCTCCAGTTTCCTGTAGTAACTGTGTATGTACACTGACACCTACAAATACTACTACTGTTAATGTGTGTGTGTGTGTGTGTGTGTGTGTGTGTGTGTGTGTGTGTGTGTGTGTGTGTGTGTGTGTGTGTGTGTGTGTGTGTGTGTGCTTTCCTTTCACTTTGCTTGCACTCTGTTGCTAAGGCTTCAATAGTTGCCCTTTACAGTCACTACTTGTATGCCTGCTAGGTGTCTTGACTGTAGTGTGCTGCTGTAGCTTTCCTATTTTCCATGTACATTCACACCTTGGAATGCTTGCTATATCTGCTAGGGTGTTACAGCATGCAGTGTGGTCTGGCCATGGTGTGGGCCTTGACATCTATTAGGGTATTTGAGTATGCTGATGAGCAGGCCCCAGAGACTTTCAGGTTCATCTGTTATGTGCCTCATGCAATGGTACATATCAGTGGGGTACACCCATTAAAATGTCTGGTATGCTGCAGTTGTGACTGTGGGTTAGCATGAGCATATGTATTACTACACTTTTTCTGCCATGCAAGTGGTGAATACTTTCTGGACTCCATAGTTACCATTGCATGTGTTACACGTTTCTGCCTACTGTTTGT
This sequence comes from Protopterus annectens, assembly GCF_019279795.1. Taxonomy (NCBI): domain Eukaryota; kingdom Metazoa; phylum Chordata; order Ceratodontiformes; family Protopteridae; genus Protopterus; species Protopterus annectens. The sequence continues at coordinate 1,137,018,716 of NC_056726.1, read as the reverse complement.
ACATTTCACATGGGGTCTGTAGCGCATCCCTGTAGGTCATTCACTGTTGCTATGTCTAGGCTCTTAACTATTCAAATATGGTGTGTCGGACCCGTCATGTGTACAGATATTTGCAGGTTGTCCACATTTCTGCCTCATATTTTGGTCAATATCCCATGCACACCTTTTTCTGGCACATCACTCTGGGCTCAGGTCAGACTATGGTGACAAACATTGAAGTTCCAGACTGCATGCCCTTCCAAACATCCCACAAAGTGTAGACCCTGTTAGTTTCTGAACTGTCTGCATTTGTTGTAACATTATTTGTAATGTGTCCCTGGTTTTGGGCCTTTGCTCCACATATTTTATTACTTGGTCCAGATGTGTTCCTGTAAGAGGTTGTGGGGTATGGACAGTGCTTATCCTGCTGTGAGTACGTGTGTGTCTTGCAAGGTGCTATAGTGACATTATTACCTACTAGCTTCCAACTAGCATGGCTGTTTCTGTTCACACACTACTATTATGGAAATCCAGTAGTTTTGATAGTTATTCTAAATGTCATGCTTTGTGTACTACACATCTATATTCCCTTTACATTCATTCCTACTATTACATGATATATTTACTTTAGCACAATGTTCTTGTATAAGAGTCATGGCTTAGTGGTAAGTCATGCAGACTACAGTTGCCAAGGTCCTGGGTTCGTGACTCACAGTGGGATTTTATTTTGCTTTTGAACTGAGTACAAGACCTGTCAATCAAAGTGACTAAGGCACTTTTAAGCAGTTGTAACCGGGCTAGCGCTGGTTTGCGCGGAGCTCATGCATGCGCACTGGCGGTTAGCTCCGCGCAAACAAGCGCACACCTGATTACAACCACTTACACATGCTTACTCTTGCGCACACCCGCGCTATTTTCTTTGAAAGAAAAGAAAATGGGAAGACAGGAAAGTGGTGAAAAGGGGTCACAAAGAGGGTAAGACAGTAGGGAAACAAGCTTGGGATGTGCAGGAGGGATGTAGGTAAGGCCCATAGCTGCCCATTTCTTCATCAGCAACAGCTGTGCATATGTATGGAATTTGGTGTGACATTTGAAACCTTCCACCCCTGAGAGAGGTGTCAGGACAACAATAATACTTGTTGTACAGCCAATTGGAATTGATAGGTTCCATGTCCAGTAGACATGTGTGTGGAATGGGCAGCTATGTATGGGGCGTAATTTTTTTGTGGGTACAGAGTGCCCTTTTGTTTTTTTTTTTTCAGGTGAGAGTGGTATGTCAGGTGAAGGTAGTCGGTACAGCTGGGGAGGTAGGTTGGGTAGGTAAACAGACAAGAAAAACAAGACGCATACAGGGGCGGTGTATGACACGTGTGGGGGGGTTACACAATTGACGGGGACGGAGGTTTGGATATCCAGAGCCCATGAGCCCACAGATGGCAACAGTGGAACTGATATCCCCACCCATAGGCAGTTGCCACTGTTCCTTCACTGCCCAGGATGGGGCTGTGCTGGGGGCTGTGTAGGCGGGGCAACAGGCATGCCCATTAGTTGCGCCACCCATGCCTCGAGCTGGCGTAGGGGCTCAAGGACAGAGTCCCGAATCTCCCTACGCACCACAGTCCGGACACTACGGAGGGTGAGTGGTGGATCTCCTCTGGCCACACTTGCAGAGGGGGGGCGAGCCCCATCCCCTGCAGCGCTTCCACCCGCAGGTGGCACAGGGCCACCGGAGGAGGGTCCGGACTCGGCACTAGTGCCAGGTGCACTCGCCAGCTGAGGTGGGAGAGGTGGGTCCGCTGGAACCCGCCTTCCCTGTCATACTGTGTTTTGCATTATGTCATGACAGTTTGGGTTAGTGACATATAATACCATTCACCATTAGTTGTAACAGCATGCATTAGTATTCCCATTAACCAGACACCCAGATATTCACACCATTGAACAGCGTGCATAACACATGCATAATTTGAACATAAATACACAGCCCAACAACATGCAGGGTTAATTGATGGCAACAGGCCATCAGGTGTGGATGTATGAACAGGGCAGATGCATCAACAGACATGCAAATATATATGACCCAACAGGACAAACGTCCAGGGGTGTTAATTGTGATTGCACATACCATTTTCACGTGGAATGGGTTATATGTAGTTATAGGGTGGGGTGAAGAAAGTAATATTAACACCTTTGAATAACAATACATATGCTGTACATTTCTAATAGCTACAGTTATATACACACTACTGTTCTAACTACAGTTTCCTATATGGTAACTATTTCAACTTGGTGATAGGACTGTTAATGCAACATCAATGTACATTTTATGGTTCTTCATACACATTCATATCTAGCTTTGTTCAGCTACATCAGGGCTACATTTGCTTTATATAGCTGCAGACAAGTGTGGATGTTTGGTATATCAGACAAACATCCTATCTGCATATTGCAGACTGAGAGCAACATATCCTGATTTTGGGATACACATTCCAGATGCAGCAACACTTTGAACAGATTTTGCTGTTTGGTTTGGAATATCACATGCATTTCATTCTGTCTTGACTGCAGTATACTTTATTCAGGGGTTATTACTACTGTATTGCTGGATTCATGGCACTTTCTCACACTCTCTCACTTGCTTTCATTTTACTATTCAGGATGGTACTTCTAGGCTTTATTGACATGTTTTAACAGTACTTATTACAATCCATTCCAGCAGTCTCACTTCTGTCATGTTTCAGTATTTCCACAGGGATATATTTCACACATGTGATTTCATCATCTTCTGCAGCTATACTTTTCAGCCTGCTGCAGGTTGTGTTCTATTTTCTTACAGGCAGGGCATTTTTATTTCAGAATATATGTCAGACAGTTTCATGTTTAGGTTAAACTTACAGGCTGAAAACTCTTGTAATCAAGCAATACTTGCATACACTTTCACACTGTTACTTGCATATTTTATTCCTTACTGACTACACTGCACTCTTTTGCTGACTGTCATACTTTTATATTTCTTTACAGTTACTGGTAGTGGATTACTGACCTGCCTGGTGGCGCAACCGCACCAGCCTATCGCCATAGGCTCTGCGGTTCACAGAACGGACACCTGCAGCTGTAATATAAATGAAGCAATATTGGAATACACATCTCCATAATATCAGCTAGTTTAGTTTTTTACGTACATAATTAAATGTTACTTACTCAGTGGTGGGGCATTGGGTGATTGTTGGGCCTCCTGGATCCAAAGGTTCAGTTGGTCCTGCTTGCATCTCTTCAGGTCCGCATGGTGGTGACGAACCTGCTCACCAGTCCTTGGAATCCCTGTGGCACTGGTGAGATCATGAGCCAACCGGTCCCACGCCTCAGCCCTGTATGCTCCCCAGAGGACCTGGCCCTGCATGAGTTGGGCCTCATGATTGTGGACTAGGAGCCAGGCCATGTACCTGGACTCCTTAACACCCCACCTCTGTGCTCGAAAGCGACTACCCTCTCCTACTCCTGACATTCTGCCTGCAGGTCTGTTCTACAATCGTTTATGCTGTGTATTCCCGCCTATGGGGCTTATATAGTCCGTTTTGCCCACATATCTGTGATTGGCCATTTTGGAATTGTATCAACTTCAGTAAACCTGCATTGTCATGCTGTAGTTTGTATTCATTCCTATATATTAGCTATTATTGCATTCACAGGTATTGCTGTCGTGGCTTGGTGGTTCTGTACCTTGACTTTGGTGTATAGTATCCTGGGTTCAAATCTGGCCACTGCTTTTTATTTTTCATGACTGTCTAGACATGCTGAGGGGTGTGTCTGTGTAAAGGCAGTTTTGATACGGCTTACTCAATGTTGCCCTTCGGTTAGCTTGTTTGCGTGGTGCGCAGCTCCGCGCAAACGGGGTACGCTGCTTTAAGCCTCATTTGGCTATCGGCACGCATATTACGCTTAGCTCAGCTAGGGGCACATAGATTTAACGTGTTAAACCACTGCTCAGCTACGGGCACTCATTTTGCACCAGTTAGACCACTGCTCATGTACGGGCAAATGCACTCACTCTGTTAAACTGTAGCTCAGCTATGGGCACATCTGGCATGTTTTCTTCTTTTGTTACCTCACATGTCTGCAATATAAATGGGCTATTTCATTACATTTTACATGAATTGTGGTTTTATGTGTACATATTTGTCAGGGACTTGTTTCCTGCTTATTTTGCAAAAAAAAAAAAATTGGTGTTGTGGGGGCTCGAACCATGAATGCCTGCTCTTCAGCCAACATCTCTACCGCTACGCTATTGCTTCCTCGCTTATTTTGCATATTTAGTTCTTATATGCTTTCCCACTGACTGCTAACTGTAGCTGCTCTACGGGCACGCCAGCATAAAACGAGCGCACTCACGGTTAAACATCTTTACAATTTAAAAAAAAATCTAACATGTTCATTTATATATCTTTTATGTTTATAGTCTGTGGGGGCATGTGTTGTGTTGTGTTTGTTCACATTTCCGTGGACTCTGTTGTGGGTGTTTACTTTGGGCACTTTTACACTTCTGGGGGCGTGTCCGCTTGCAGGGCTCGGCCTACGGACACGCCCCCTACTGTCTTACACGGACCGTGTTAGACTTAGGTGTGATTCAGCATGCTCTCATGAATATGCAAAGCATGCTGATATCACTCCGTTTAACTGCAGCCCCCGTGTAAGAGTTATAACTCTTACACGGAGGCTTCGTGAATCCTGGGGTATGAATGTTCTAATCTGACTGACTGAATCACGACTTTCTCTCAAGCCAGAGTTATAATTTCAAATCTGATCATGTTACTGCTGTTTCTTGTCAACCTGTATCACCGATCACCAAAACATTCAATTAGCACAAGTCACAACATTAACAGGACAATTATTACTTCATCTTTGTTTACTGTGGAAAACAGCTCATTCTCTCAAGTCTCGTTTTTTACCTAACAGAATTGTAACTGGTGAATTACCAAACCAAGGGCAATCTAATAGCACAGCCTTAGATCTAGATACAGCATCTAAGAATTAGTCACATTATAAACTATGTTCATGGAAAATGTAATTAAGTTAAAATGGTTGTATCAATATTCCTACACCTAGTGAATGTGTTCAATACAGCTTAAACCTTACTTTATTACACAAATTTAAAGAGCTAGGTCTCAAGAACAATGCCACAAAACAGCTCACCATCTATCTCAGTCTGTGGACACAGAGGGTATGTGGGCCTGACAACATCCACTGACACTGGGTGTCCCCTCAAAGCTCCATACTGGGGCACCTACTCTTAACATCCTCATAAAGAAAATGTATTAATCTATAAGTCCAGAAATCCATGGCCAGTATGCAGATAATTCACTGTTTTCAGCCTATCAAGCATATTCAAACCACCTTTCAAAAACAGAAAGGTTAGATCAGTCTAAATTATTTCTAAAACACAGTTATACTAAATTAATGCTGTTCAGATCTATAGCCCAGCAACCAAGCACAAATGACTTTATTATATTCTCAGCCAGCCAACTATGCCATCAGCCATTAAAACTAAAATATGGCAAACATCCATCATAAAATAATTTGGCATGATAATTAATGAAAACCTAAGAACTGATCAACATGGTCAATATATTATATAAAAATCTAAATATAATCCTGGGACTGCTTTATTAGGCTAAACTCGGCCATACAGGCCAAGCACAGAATGCCACAGACAATATTTCTTCTGTCAAGACTCATCTATGCCTTTTCAAATTACACTAACCTACAATCCAGTCAACAAATTAAAAATGGAGCAAAGCTATAGCAAAAATTAACAAAGATGCAGTAAATCTCCAAAACATAGCACAAAATGATTTAGCATTTAAAAAAGCATAAATTGTTTAGAACTAAACAGTATGCTAACATTGTCCTATCCCAAAATGATGCATACTATATCTTGCTGTCCTGAAAAATATTCTGCTACCAGCTGTATAATGACCTGTTACATACCGCAAGAAAATTATATATCAGAATAAAACAATCATGATAGGAACTATTTATATGCAATATATGTTGCAAAATTCTGGAACTCTTTCCTCACCTTATTAGTATTATTTCACTTAATACTTACCTTGACACAAAATAGACATGCCTTTGCACTGCATCTAAAAGGTAATTCCCATGTTCCTCACAGTCGCCTTCATTTTATATTACTAATGGTCTAATGCATAAACATTTTTGTATAAATAAAAATAAATAAAAACATACTTCGGATGAACTAAAAGGAAACTTGGTACTTACTTATTATCGCAACCACATTGTCTCGGTTGCGAAAATAGCATACTTCAAGTCAAAGGAGGTCATGCAACACTGTAAAGTGTTATTGAAAGTCCTTATTGCTCAGTAAAAAGTGTGGAGGATTACCTTCAGGAAGACCAGTAAATTAAAAAATCCTCTTCCTGATTTGTGTGCATTACAGATGCATGGAAAAATTGTCATGGCTGTTATAGTACGAGTCAATTTCTGAAGGTTGTAAACAGGGTGTAAGAGCTAGTTTAACACAGTGGCCCTATATTGTGTGGGTCAAATTTAACAAATGCGGTTTATTGTTAATGAAACGCGTAGCAGAAGGGATGAAAGACTTCACGAAAAGTAACTGAAGTAACTGTGCCGACTCATCAAGGAATACTGCTCTCAGTAAATAATGGCATGCGTTCCTTTTCAGACTTCATCTCCTTGAAGGACTGCACCCCAAGGAAAGTGTGTGTGGCTGTTACGTTGTCACTGCTTCCTTCCTTTCCTGTTCTCGATTAATGCTGGTATGTTGAATTAGGTTCCTGCCATCTGACCTATGGTCAGCCTTGCTTGAGGTACACAGTAAAGTGAAAGGGGAAAAGAATAACGGGAAGAACGCTGGCAGCTTTGCAAGTCGCTTGCGATGACAGGTAATGGCAGCAGTGCTACATCGCATGCGATTACATTCTGTAACTGTCAACAGAAACTCCCTGTGTATATGTACAGCTTAGTTTGCTCCTGATAGATAAGTAATGTAATGCAACAGTAGAAAACACTTTGAGGAGCATTTCTGAGTCTTAAATGCCCTTGATTCACTTGTAGTATGCCAGTTTCGTGACCATAAAAATGTGGTTGCGATAATACGTAAGTACCGGAAAATTTACTGAGTCACTAAAGTGAAAGATAAGTGCTTTCATATACTAAATTATTTTCAAGAACCCAAGAGCAGCACCACAATAAATTAACAAGACACAGACAAGGGAGTAGGTTGTAGTAAAATAGGAAAGCAAGCCAGTCCACTTATCATCAAGAGAAACAGCTTTAAAAAAAAGATCGGTGTTATTACTGTAATCAAATATTCAGCCTCATATCAGTTAGTTAAATGAAATGTAAGTCATACATTTTTTTTAGAAAGTGGGCAAACTGTACATCAGTGCCGTGACTGGAGAATGAATGTTCTCCAGCAGGCTATTAATGTACAGATAATGCCAGCTGAAAAATGAGTCTGCCACTTCACAGCAACCTATCAAGCTGCTGTGAAGCTCAGACTGAAAAAACAAAATGGCTGTCATTATTTTACCCTCACTAAGCAGTGGGTCTGCTGTTTATTTAGTGTAAAATACATTGGGAAAAAAAAAGAAAAGTGGAAAAGAAAAGTGTGTGCATTTATGTCTGTGTGTGTGAGTGTATGCACACGTGAGTGATAATGACTTGAGCCATTATTTTACACAAGCTAAGCAGCACTTGTGCGGTTTAGAGAGTGTAAAATCTAAATATACCAGAAAAAAGTATGTGTGTGTATGTGTGTGTGTGTGTGTGTGTGTGTGTGTGTGTGTGTGTGTGTGTGTGTGTGTGTGTGTGTGTGTGTGTGTGTGCGTGTGTGCGTGTGTGTGTGTGTGTGCGTGTGTGCGTGTGCGTGTGTGTGTGTGCGTGTGTGTGTGTGCGTGTGTGCATGTGTGTGTGTGTGCGTGTGTGTGTGTGTGTGTGCGTGTGTGTGTGTGTGTGTGTGTGTGTGTGTGTGTGTGTGTGTGTGTGTGTGTGTGTGTGTGTGTGTGTGTGTGCGTCTCTGTATGTGTGAATGTGTGCATGAAAATGCAGTATGTATGAATGAGAGCTAGAGAGAGTGAAGAGTGAGAGTGATCCAACACAGGCAGCAGCAGCAGTCAAGAGGTTTAAGTACCTCTCACCTCTTAGATAGCTTAACTGAATAAAACGTGAAATAAAGGGGGGGGGCAAAGGCTCAAAACAGGGAACATATTCCTGTTTATAAACTCACAAAGTTGCTGCAGCAATAGGACTTATGCTAGCATGCATATTCTAAAGTAGAGGTGTGTGAGGGGGTGAGGGGAGGTGTCTGTGTGATAGAGGGGCAGACAGTAAGATCATGGAACACTGGCAGCAGCAGATAGGAGCTTTGCATACCTCTCAACCTTTTAGCTAAAGACGTGTGGATAAAGCCTGAAATAAAGGGGGAACAAAGGCTCCAAAATAGGAACAGATTTTAAATGTTATACTTAAAAAAATTAAAACATAATTTAAATATCAGGATTTGTGTTAACATGAATTTTTTTGAAGGAAATAAAGTTTGAAAGTCAAATGTGTGTCATTATTTAGTGACTTGAATGGTTTACTATCAATATGTTGATCATTAAAATAATTTGAGCACAACATATCGAAAGTAAACCTCAAAAATGAAAAAAAAAAGAAGTCACAATATCGAATCTGCTAATCGAATTCAGCAGATCTGACATTGTTTCTGAACACATCACGTGATGTCCATATAGGAGCTCATGTAAAGTAAATTCCTATACGTAACGTCACGGTTATGCAGGGCAAGCCCCCCTGCACCCCACCCTCTGGGGCGCTTCCCCCCCTCACCCCCTGCTAACTATATATTCCAACTCCAAGATTGTACTACAGTGAGGAAAGGGATGAATTTCCCAAACCACACTGTACCGCATTCTCTGTACAGTTCTTCGAATTTCTATTAGCGAATGCACAGTGCATTCGCTAATGTAAACTTTCGAACATTGAGATGTTCAACCACATAAAAATTTGAACATCCGTGTTTTGAATTTTCCATCTGCAGACATCTCAGTCTCGAAATTTTAATAGTAAACAGACTTGAATATCTAGTGATTGGCAAGAAACCGTTTTAGTGGTAAAAAAATATAAATAAGTAAGTAAAACACAACAATTTTACATAGATCCCATTCTCTAACCACAATAATGCCCTCCAGGGTGTGGGTTAATGTGTAATTAATGCCCTTTCAGGGGCGTAGAGGCCCAACACCACACACACCCTGTTGGGCATTATTGTTTGCACATTAACTCAGTCCCTCCAATGGAGTTCTGTCATTCTGTACTGTAACTTCCAATGGGTGGGGGTCTAAGCTTTTTGATAGAATCAAATTATGTTCCCACATTTCAAACAAATGTTCATATCTCTGAAACCACAGTAGTTACTAAAGAAGTGGAAAAGGTAAACTCTTCAGCCTAAACTATTTTTATATATTTTTATATTGGCAATATTCTTTAAGTTCTAGGTTTTAAACTGGATTTTATAAGACATGGTAAACATAGTAGGTATTAATTTTATAATATTTTTTTAAAAACAATCTCAGCTGCCACTCAAGTTACACACACATTGTGTCAGCAGGATTTGTTCATCCAACTGAGAGCTTTCATCTGAGGCTAACCAGTTCTGCCTGCACTACTTGGTTGTTGACATATTTAGAAAAAACATGAAATTTCTGACAATATAAATAAATATTATATGAACAATTAATATATTTTACTTGCACTAAACAGAGATCAAATATCAACACAGTTGTGTTTGCCACTGTGTAAGCTTTAAGATTAAATATTGTGCTACATTTGTATTTAGCATGGTTTTGGAATTATTACTGAAAATATGAACAAGCAATATCTGATGCCAAGAAGCATCAGTAGGATGTAACTGCAGAAACACATAGGTGTCACTTGACTGTAATGAGTTCAGAAACTGCAACTAGACAAGTTGATACTACCTACACTATTATTGTGAGAAATCATGTTAATATTGCTGTCAGTGGTCAAAACACATCTTGTTCTTTTCATAAATTCATAGATTGTTACTAGGCTAATAACCCGGGGGGGGGGCATTCTAAGCCTAGCCAAGCTTTCCAGAAAGAATAATGAAGTCCTGTAGCCAAACAGGACATTGAAAGCCAGGTATTTATAAGCTACCTCTGTCCATAAGGGACACCAGAGAAAGGCCTGGTATAAATGTCCTAGCCCCCATCCAATGGTCTAGGTTGCACTTTAACTGGGTAATGGATGAACTCAACTTCACATGGATGGGAAGCCTGTTCTATAGGAGGGGCAGTCTCTGGGACACTTAACTGTCTCTCCAGCATGTTCTGTTTAAGACACAGACAAAATATAGATCACTAGACCGTGTATTTATAGTTCTGTTTGACTTACAAATATACAGGAGATTCATAAGTGTGGGTGTGACAAAAGGAGATATTGCCAGCACAGCTAGCTGGAGTTTTGTAAATAATTATATGTCATTGCTGAATATCAAAATGATCTATACAAGATGCCTGTGTTACAAATGTATTCGAACTGTATGTCATGTGCATATCAAACTGCTTGTACAGATGTGTGTGTGTTGAAACGATATCTGTAGAGTGCTTTGTTTGAATTGTAACCACAGTGTGCCCTACTGGAAGGGAACATAAATGTACCTGCACTATTGTAACTGTTTAAATGTATATGCTTAACAAAGGAAACTCAGTCCAGCAAACTTTAGAAAGATATCTGAAATTAAATTACTTTATAAGCTATACAATAAAGAGGCTATCACTCAAGTTGTCAATGCACTAGATACACAAAGTCTATGCTAGGAAGCTTTCCGCACTGTCTTTGGAATGAACTAATTGCTACTTTTGAAGCATGAAGGAATGCAGTTGTTTTATGGCTTCCAGCATCTGCCAAAGGTTGGAGTAAAAGCCCTTGTCTGTATTTTTACAAGTAGATGTTAAATGCTGCCAGCTTCTAGCAATGGGGGTTTTGGCCTGTGGAACTAGAAGTCAGATGACTAGAAATTATGTCATTCTGCAAGCTAACACAGCAGTAATATTTTAGATATTATTTTGAGAGGTCTCACAGTGAGACAAAGCATTCTGTATTCTGTCTTGGACCTGACAACGACAACAAGACCCATTCACCACATCATCTGCTTTGGTCTAATGAAGTAATTTCTAGAGAATAGTATAATTCAATTAGATATAGTCAGGAATATAGTGAAGCTTAGTTTAGATTTTGTTTTTCTTTATTTGTTTGAGCCCATACTGCAATGTTATTTTAAACATTTCCTGTGGTTTTGAACTCTGATGTCACTGTGAATATATATTTAGTATAATATGTAATATACATTACTATATAATCCTATATATTTAGTGTCATCTTGTTCTTTTATTTACTATATATTTAGTATTGTCTTGTTATTTTATTGTTTATTATTAAATATATTTAAACCTTTCACTGTGGCTGATTTGTGTAGAGATATTTAAGTTTTGAGAGTACTTGTATTTTTATTTGGTGACACTATGTAGGCCACTCCTAATAGCCTTGCTGTTGGTGAAATTACTGTTTGTATTAGTATTAATATTACACGGTAAGACTGGACATCCTTTGTTAATGGTCTTAAAGTAGCTGATAAGGAGTGACTGGTGGCAGTGGAAACTACCTCATATTCTGGGCAGAAGGGAGCATAGCTAGTAAACCTGTGCCAGCCTTTCTCTGGTGTGCATGTGTGTGTGTGTGTGTGTGTGTGTGTGTGTGTGTGTGTGTGTGTGTGTGTGTGTGTGTGTGTGTGAGCTACTTGTGTAGGGACACAAAGCACTGGTTGGACAGGGAGGGTGCTGGAGGTCTTGGCCTGGTCACTCAGCTGAGATTTCAACTCTATATCTGTGCCAATTGAAAGTCTTATTAGGGATCTGTAGGAAGAGGGAGAAACCATCCCTGGACTGACAGTGATCTCTGTGTGCTCTTAAGGGAAATTACACTTGAAATTCTGAAATTCTGGAAATTTTGTGTGTGTACCTGTTTTCTTCCAGTGAACATCCCCCACTGTTGCCAGTGGTAAGGATTGAGGCTGATTGATTACTGATTGGCAGTGGTGGGTCATCACGGTGGATTAGTGGATGCCTTGTAAACCAGGCATAGATTACCCCTCAGCATTCTATAGGAGACTGAGTAGAGGGATAGTAATTTAAGGTGCTCTGCATAAGGCAGGTTTGTTATGCTTTGCATTCTTTTTGTAAGGTACCTCTGAGGTGGTCTAGTTGCTGCATAGGGAGTACGGTAATCTATGATTGGTTTGATCAGGGCAGAGTACAGTGGGATAATGACTTCTTTGGATCTTGGTGCCATGCCTTTACTTATAAGTTGCACAATATAAAAGGATTCCTCACCATTGTGGCCATGTGGTGGTCGAAGGTAAAGCTACTGTCTACATGCATATCCACATCCCTGACTATTGGGATGACTCTTGGGATGGAATTGTCAACATGGTAATTAGCTGGGATGTTTGACTTCCTGAAGGGTACAATTATGAATTTTTTAGCATTGAGATTAAGACCATGGCTTTGGCACCATTTGTTAGTCAGAGATAGGCGTTCTTGAAAAATGCTAGTCTCTATGAGAGAGTCAGTTATAAACCCCAGCTTGCAATTATCTGCAAACTTAGCTATAAATCTTCAGCATTTGCTTCCATTTCAGAGAAATAGATGCCAAAGAGGAGTGGACTCAGTTTTGAGCCCTGAGGGACTCCACCAGCTTTGCACCGTTGAAAGCATCCCAGCTAATGATGGCATTTGAAATGGGCCTAATCCCACACTAGGTGGAGGACATGCAATCTGCATCAACACCCACAATAGTTTCCTCCAGTATGTGCACATATCCACACACCTTCTATGAAGGTTTCTACCAAACAGTTGCTTGGTAAGCTCAACACTCACTCATAGGTCATGCATCTGCACTGCTGTCTCTCTACTGAGTATTGGAAAATACATGGTCTTCTTCACTGCCCTGCCCCTAAGGAAGGGCATGCCAATCCTCCCCTACAGGTCCCATCAGAAGTTCAGTCCTGTACTCTTTCTCGTCTCCTGGGCTATAGTCAGGCCTTTATCTCTCAGCACCACTGGAGAATGCATGAAATGTAATTACCTAAGAACTGATATGGAAAACTAAATTTTAAATATATCTTTAGCATGGCTAATGAAAAGGAGACACTATTTATTGCTTTATTTGCTCAGGTGAGGTTTTAAACAAGAACTAAAGGAGCCTCCCTAAGCAAGATTTTGGTGTATAAATTCTGAGGATATGTATTAATATATCTAAATACCTACTTGGTCTCAGGCAAATTTAAGAGATAATTTCTCTGTTTGGATATCAGTATCAAATCTACCCCTTGCAATGCTTTTAGACTCCTCATGGGGTTGCATTCTTTCAGTAGTAAGTATATTCCCCTAGGCCAGAATATCTTCACAGTCTGTTGTTTATCTTTCTATTCATGGGAATTATTTTATTATATTATTATTATTATTATTATTATTATTATTATTATTATTATTTGTTTACCAGGATAGTACACTGATCTCAATCGACCATTTGCGACCACACAGCCAGGGTGAATAGGATCACATGAAAAAATGAACAAAACTTATTTACAGATACAAGGATATGCTAAAGAGCAAAGCTCAAGTTCACACAATAAGTAAATGATGATGCAGGGAATCAAACCCTGCACTACAGGAACTATAGTTCACAGTCTTTACCTTTGCTCCACCTGACAGTCAGCAATTTTGCACACTGTATTCTTGACACAGAAAGCAGCATTATCTCTCTGTGCTAACTGATCAGTTGTAAATTTTAGTACTGTTATACTCTCTAACTTCTTGGAGAGTACATTCACATTATTTTATTGCTTACTTAGAAAAATATTACTGTTTGTGAAGATTAAATGACCCACGTGGGTAACTAGCCTAATACCTACTTATGAGAAGTATGAAACAGCACCGCATGGAGTTTTAGTGAAGAAGAAGATGTTCCATGTTGTTTTGTCTGGGAAATCTACTCAAAATATAGAAAACCATTGGTAGAAAAAGTAATGTCACTAATATTAGAATTAAGCCAAACTTCCAGTATTGGATGGGTTTGCGCAGTCACCCAAGTTTTCTAAATGCATTTATTTATTTGATAATCAGCTTATTGCCCTAGACCGCCATGATCTGAGTAAGAGGCAGCAGTAACAGCTGAGTATATCAAATGCACCATTTTATTTTGTCCATAGTTATGGGCAGTATTCTTCTGTGGTTTGGGCATTGTGAATGAGGTAATGTCAGTGACTCTTTTTTACTGCAGTTAATTTGAGTGATTAAGCTCGATCTTGGGTTTATGTCCCTAGGGAAGCTAAGTTCTTCTGTTCTGCAAAACGATGATTTCTATAGGAATTTTGTTCCATGTATGAATGTGTGTTTTTAGACATTTGTCAACCAAGTAAGCCCACTGGACACAAGTGTCCCTTTTCAGAGGTGAACCAGAAGCACTCTCTGCTTTAGTTGCTGATGCAGAGTCATACAGAAGGCACCTGAAGGTAAACTGAATTAAGCCATGTACCTTAAGTACTGGAAGCAGCTTGGTAGTAGCACAAAGTCTCAATTCTCTGCACTAACTGCCAGATATATATCTGTGCAGCTTTAACTGTATTTCATATTATTATAGTACTCTGCACTATTGAGTTCCAGCTAGGGACTGTGTGAAAAGTGAGTAAATGATGGTTATTTGTGGGTAGGAGTATCTATTGCTATGTGGGTTTGGTGTGTTCTGGCAAGCAAATTAATGAGGAAGTTAAAGAACTTGATGGGAACTAGTAGTGTGCTTACTGATATGGTTATAGCTTTCACAAGGTGGCTGTTCAAGCCTACATATATGATCAGTGCATGCTGGGAAAAAAACAGAAGTGGTAGGGAAAGTCTGGAATTTACAGGCAAGTGCAAAGCATGAGTACCTTAAAAAAAGTAAATGGCAAAGGTACACTACAAATGACCAGCAAAGGTTTTGAGTTTCTTTTGGAAGACAGTCATAACTGAGTAAGATAATCACAACTCAAGATGTGAGCATGGTCCAGGTATCTGAAAAATATACGTACCCAGATGAATACCAAAAGCATTATGACATTCATTTAAAATGTGCATTAAATGATTTTACTTGGTTTTATGAAATTATTAAGAAGCGTGATTCCATTTTTTTAATTGCCAGATCCTTTTAATATAATGAAAACTTCTGTTTGGACATATTTACATTTTTAAATACACTTCATAACTTACCCTTTGCACATGTAACAGCTGCAATATATGGTGATATGTCAGTATCTGTAATGAGAGTTGCACCAGGACAATAAATTAGTGAAGGCTCTAACCCATTACACTGAAGATCTTTAACCCAGACAGGAGTGGAGTCTACCCTCTTAACAGTGCTTATTTCCAGTGCAAATCCACACCCTTGTGACTGGCACACAACATTAGCATCTCTGATGTCCCATCCTTCTGCCGAGATATAGCCCTGGGTGTTATTGTAACTCATCAGAACTGTTCCAGAACACATTGTATCATTTGAGAAAGCCACAGAAATGGGACCTACAAAGCAAACACACGACAGTTAAGGAATGTAAAGAAGGTATGTAAAAAAAGAGTACAGCAGTGAAAGACATGTTTAAATCACACTCTTAAGAATACCACATTCAGTTAAGGCACTGAGGACTAGATTTTACAGTAACAGTATAACACTTATTGTTCATAGTTGAATGCTAGACTGATTGCCCTGAAAGACCATTTTAAGCCTAGCCAATAACCTAACAGCAGAATTAAACCCTGTTCCTTGTGTCTATGAGGTGAAGACATTGTAAGTGTGCTTAAAATGATTCCAATAAATCTATTGTTTGGGGAAAATATGCACGTAATGCAAGTCTGCCAAGTTCTAGGCAACATAAAAAAGTATACTTGGTTAAGGGACCTGTGAAGAAAAATTACACTTCATGTATCTTACATACCCGAGGATACGATGATCATATTCTTCTGACCATTGTATCTTACATACCCGAGGATACAATGGTCAAAAGAATATGCTTCTTCTGTTTACAAATTAGCCATCTAAATTCATAGTTCTAATGATGAAGATGCAATCAGTATACTATCTTGTCCTCAAGATGATTAATGGAATTTGCTTTCTGATAACAAGCAGCAGCAAGCAACTGGCCCACAGATAGGATGCAGATAATCAAAACAGTGAAGGTTATCGTCATAAAGAGATTAGTCATCAGTGGAGTCCTCCAGGCTTCTGAGCTGGGATCTCTCCAGTTTAGCATATACTTTTCTGAAGTAAAAGGTAATACCAAAGGGCTCTGGCTGACTAAGTTTAAAGATGATTGTAAGCTAGGAACAGTCATTGAATCCACAGATGACTTAGCTATTCTGCAGGAAGGTTTGACTCAAATAAATAACTAGTGCCAACTCATGGTCTCCAACTAAATGCAAGAAAAATGCAATATTGAATCCTTTTGGAATTCATCTACCCCTTGAAACTACCACATTGGCAATACTCCCCTAAGGGCTGACCTAGTTTTTCAAGATTTGGGAACATATGTGGGTAGCAGCCTAACTTTTGACCAACATGTGTCTATTGTTGTAAGAAAGCCTTTCTATATTGCACTGATTCTAAACAAAGGAATTGTGTCCAGATATAGGGATGTCATTGCCCATTTTTACTCAGCCGTCATTGGGCCAATCATTGAATATAATTCCCCCTTTGGCATATATCTGTTCAGGCACATGCAACAACTGGAACACCCACAAAGATGTCTTACTAAAAGGATACAAGGTCTATACAACATGTCTTATATGGACCAATTGAAAGCCCTGTCACTAAACTTGGGTATCCTACAGACTGCTAAGAGGTGACCTCTGTCTAGCATGCAAGGCATCCTCTGACCAATTACTGATGGATTTACTGCACACCAGCAACTCAAATGGCATTGGAAATACTCAAGGCTAGGGATCTAAACCTCTTCTATAACATCAACAGAAAGGTTTGGAGGGACAGGTATATTTCGCAGAGAATACTGTTGCTGTGGAACAGAGTCCCCATCCACATAAAATAAAGTTCATCCTTGTCCATTTTCAAGCACAACTTTTAGATCTATGGATGAGAAAAATATTTTTTCCCCAGGACTGCACCTTGTAGTAGTAATGGATTGGCACGGCTCCTAAATGTTTTTTTTCCTATGCATAGGTTCCTTTGAATTATCAATGGTATGATCTCAGTGATTCTTATCAAGAGTAATATATAATTATCAACCTTTGGATGGGTAAGGCCAATATATAACCAAATGGGATAGATTATTTCAAGCACAAAAGGGAAAACTGCCTGGGCTTAAAATGGTCCACAAGGGCAGCTAGCCTACTACTTACCTATGAACTTATGAACACCTATAAATGAGTACCTGAAGTATTTTAAGCTGCATTTTTCACTAATGGCTAAAACTATATTTATTTATTTGACATTTGTATACCGGGAAATTCCAAATGGGCCAGAATGAACTAATTTTAGTGGAGGTTGGGGCAGAAGAGCTCCTACTGACAAAAATCAGACAAAAAAGAATCCAACTAATAACTACACCAGAAATGTGGAAAAAACAGCAAAAGCCCAGATAAAACTCCACAGATTTATTGCAGACAGTTAAGTCCTTTCATCCCCAAGTGGGACTTATTCAGAACTGCCATTATTAAAAGACAATCTCAAACTAATCATGTAACATCCAATGAACCAATCAATTTAATAAATTTAACAATTGTTTTATTAAATTGATTGGTTCTTTGGAGATTGAGATGTATTTAAATGGCTTGTGTTTTAATAATGGCAGTTTATTAGCAGAAAAGATCCTTGATTATGACAAAATGTACAGACTGGATTAATTTGAATATACAACACTTCTAAATGTATAAACATACTGTAAGTTAAATTAACAAAAGTTAGAGTGATTACATTTAAATATAAGAAAACATCATATAACTGAAATTCTGTGGTGGTATAAAAAAGGGAAATGCTTGTTCACAGAGGAGGAAAACAGTAAAGCTTTACGGAAAGGAGAAAATATGTCAATTGTTATTAGTAGAGATAGAAAGTCAAACACAGGGGAGATCAGTTGAGGCCATTTAAAGTACAAACTTATAGCCCTGCTACTTAGATCTGAAACGTCAAGATGTGAAGCGATAAGGATTTAAATAAAGGGAGTAAAGGTAAGCAATGTATAGCATAGTAAATAATTAGCCATGGTTACAGCAGGTACAGATCAAAGCTTTAGACAAATATTGTTTTACTGAAAGTTTGAAGGATGAATGATTTTGGTTTGTTCTTATAGTTAAGAGAAGGGTATTCCAGATCTTTGCTACAGAGTAAGAGTATAGACTTTGTCCAGTTGATTTGCTAGGTCAATGCTAAGTAAGAAGTTGTTTATTTTCTGATCTGGGAGACCATTTGGGTATATAGTTTTGAAATATTGTACTAACATCAGAGCAGGCCATAGGTCTATAGATGATTTTATGAACCATTTTATGTTGAAGGAAGGTAAGGTTTTGTGGGAATTCAAGTCAACTGACAGTGTGAAGAGGTATACAGTGATGTGCAGAATATTTTGCCTCACTAGCAAATTTAACAATTTTATTATAACACATTTCTAGGTTTGGTTTTTAGGATAGTTTGTATGTTTCTAATTATAGGGGCAACATATAAAAGTGTGGGTAGAAGATAAGTTGTGGCAAGGGTATGTTAAATAGGTATGTCTAGGAAATATCTCTGCCAATAAAGATTTCTTATTTTCTTGTATTTTTTTTTAATACAGTTTTGGATATAAAAATTGAATGATAGATGTTTGTCTATAGTTATGCCTAATAGTTTAGTATAGGGAACTATTTCAATTGCTTTTATTTTGTGAGAGTATCGTGAACTGAGTTTTGTTTAGAAAAGTTGTTTTAGGGGTGAAAAATAGAATTCTGTTATTAAAGGGTTAAATAACAGCTGATTGTTGGAAAACCAGATCTCAGTGGAGGTAAAGGCATCTTGGGTGATTTGTTAAAGATGATACAGAGTGTTGGAAGAACAGATGGTAATCGAGTCATCTGCATATTATATGAGTGAACTCTGACAGGAGGAGATATGTAATACATTTATGAAAACATTGAATTGGGGAGGACACACACTATAGAGCCTGGGGGACTGCAGTGGTAGCAGTGGGTACATGGAAAGAGAGTTTTGCCATTTGACTGCCTGTTGTCTGTTAGACAGGTAGCTTGAGAAGAAAGACCAAGATTAGTGAGCATTTGTAAAAGAAGAGGGTGAGCAACCGTATCAAAAGCCTTGGATAAGTCAAGAAATACATTTACATAAGTCTCTTGTTTTGTTAACTTTCTCCATAAAGGATAGTAAGGTAGCGGTGGTAAGGTGAGCTGGTCTAAACCCATGTTTTGTGGAAGTAAAAGTTGATTATTAGGAAGGTATTGTGTGGAAGTAAGATGTTGATTATTAGGAAGATAGTGTAAGAATTGTGTGTGGTCCCATTTTTCAAGAAGTTTTGAAACTGGTGACAGCATGACAACAGGATGGTAGTTGGAAATATCAATGGAGTTAACAATTTTCTGAAGATAATAAAATATTTCTTTCTAGAGAGTTAGGACATAGGCTTCTAGAATGGATCTTTTGACAAGTATGCTGATTGTGTATGCAATGGCTTCAGCTGCTATTTTTCAATATTCTACGGGTAGATTATCAGGAGGGATGGAACAGGTTTTAAGTTTGCGAATTAGTCTCTTTATAGTATTAGTGTAAACAGGCTGAAGCATGAAAGTGAAATAATTAAGGGAGAAGTAGCAGAAGGAGTTATAGGTGAGTTGAAGGGGTTGAGATGAGTTGCAGGGAGGTCGGTTGACATAGATGAAGTGGAGTTGGAGAATAAGGGAAGGGAAGGTGGAGGGGAGTAAGATGTGTTTAAAGTGAGGTTTAATATTACTTGATGAAGTGAATGTTGAAAATGTTGGCAGTTTGTGCTGGGAGGGGGGTGGTTATCTGGAAGTGTACTAGGTTTAATTTTTTGTTCCAGGGTTAAGAAGTGATGTAATAGAGGACCACATTTTTTGGGGATTTTGTTTATGATTAGAATGTAATTTTAAATAGCAATCTTTGTTGTCTTTAGTTACAGACTTTTTGTCTAGTTGTGAAGCTATTTAAACTTTAGTAGGTCTGAGGAAGTTTTATATGTAAGTCATTGTTTCCAGGCTCTAGCTCTAATTGTCATTAAATCCTTCTGTGTTTTGGACATCTAAGGAGAATGATTAATTTTAATTCTTTTTCTGCAAAGGGGTGTAAGACTGCTTATGATATTAAAAAAAAATTGTATTTAAATAATTGACTGCTTCATCTAGAGGTAATGTTTTGTGAGTAGACCAGTTTATGTTTTTAGTATGTTGATGAATGCTCGTTAGTCGCACTTTGAGAGTTTCTGCATAGCTCTGTAGTGTTGTACCTTATAAGGATGAGAAATTGTTCTACGGACACAAACAAGGAGATGGTCACTTAGTGTATCGGGAAGAGTACCAGCCTTGATAATCTTACTGAAGTACAAAACCAGAATCCAGTGGAGGATAGGGCCCTGGTTGTTGTTATTATTAAATCTAGTTGGATTGGTAATGAGTTGGGTAAAATTAAAAATATATATATGTTAGTGGATGGGAATTTAGAGATAAAGTTCTGCCCGTTATTTTATTTTATTTTATTTTATTTTATTTATTTATTTAACATTTATTTACCTGGAAAGTCTGACTGGGACAGAGCCCATTTTCAGTGGAGGCCTGGGGAAAAGCTCTCCAGACGCATGTCTTTGGAATGTTGGAGAAAACAGGAGCAGCCAGAAGAAACCCATATGAACACATGGAGGAAATGCAGACTCCGCACAGAAGGTACCCCAGCCCAAATAATTTAAAATGATAATTTCTGTAATCCAGGAAATAATGTCTTCCAGAACTGGAAAATTAGGTTCAGGTGGTATATATATTAGTATATTACATAAACGTTTGTATTGTTTATCTTTAAAAAGGCAATAAGAAGTTCAGCATTACGGAATTGTGGGATTGGATTGGTATAGGGAGTAATATTATAAGAACTGAGATAAAGGAGAGGTATACCTACAGCTTTCTTGTGTAGCCTGCCTGCTCTAAACATGTTATAACTGTGAGGGAGGTACTCAGAATTTTTAATTGTTTGGTTTAAGCCAGGTCTCAGTAGTACTTGAAATGTCAGCAGTATTATATAATATCCAAGCATGGAGGTTAGTGATTTTATTACAAATAATCTGGAAGTTTAGCATAATTATATTTAGAGTTTTTGAGCTGGTTGCTGTTATAGGAGAAAGGATAGTGTTTGGGTTTGAGAGAGCTGAGTGTGTAAGAGAGAGGTTGTGACCAGGGTTAGGATGAATATCTTCACATTGAGAGATGTTAGAGAATTTTAGACAGTATGATGTGAGGGCTATTATGTATTTTGGTGTAATGGGGTGGTACTGTACGTGGGTGGTATTGAACTTAGTCAAGAATATTTTGAGGTTTCAGAGGAGCAGTGGATTTATTCTAAACAGTCTGGGAGATATTGTACCATAATGTTTTGGTGTGTATAGGTGGAAGGTGTAGTATGTGTGACAGAGGTTTTCCAAGATAATGTTGCAACAGGATTTAAGGAAGTGGAGTTTGATAGGAGGAGAAGAAGTAGAGTGAGTAAGGAAAGAATGATTATTTTTTGATCTGCATAATTCATGGTATATGTTGGATTATATTATAATATTAGAGCAATAAAAAAAGACAAGCATGGCTAAGGGTGGGGATTGTCTAGACGAAGGGAGGGGTATGAAGGGTATGAAAGGAATTACAGCAGTTAAGGAATAAGTGTGAGTTTAATGGGTCTGTATGTGCAAAGTGATTATGTTACTAGTATAAATGGATGATAAGTTAAGGTGGGAGGAAACTGCAGGATTAAATTTAAAGTATACAGGGGTTGGGTGGGAATTAGGAGTAGGGTATGGGAGTGAAGTGAGCCTAAGCAAAGTAAGCAGAAAAGGACCAGGAAGCACCTGGCCAATGAAACGTACTACTGAAGAAACATTATCATTATGGTATATCTTTCTCTATAATTCTTTTGCAGGATTACACTCACTTCTTTTAGAGTATTACCTGGGAAAAATTCCTTTTCTTGCCTTACTGTTTGGCATAACATTTAGACTTAAACACTGGATAAAATGAATTGTCTTGTAAACATCTGTGGCTCTTTTTTATAGCACCTGGCCAATTAAATGTACTACTGGAGAAAACCTATAATTAAGGTATATCTTTCTCTATACTTCTTTTGCAAGATTACACTCTATCATCTCAGAGTATTAGCTGGGAAAAATCCTTTTCTTGTCTTACTGTTTGGCATAACTTTTAGACACTGGAGAAAAGGAACAAAATGTAAAAATACCACAGCAAGTAGAATTGTCCTGTAAACTCCCGTGATGCAATTTCATATAGTTGGTTCCACTATTTATTTTCTTATACATCTCTTTAGATTATTTCCCCCATATAAAAAGCTTATACCTAATAAAGTAGAAAGGATTATGCTAGAAAAATATTAATACACTCTTTCGGAGTTATAATTAATTAAAGTTAAGGAAACTAATCAACTAGTTGTGCTACAACCGGGAACATATGTATGCTGACCTGTGCACTAAACAGTAGGTAAAAAGAACCAGTGTAGTCAAATTACTTATATTGTTGCTTTTAAAAGGCACCAAAATATTGACAAAGCTGTTATATAAAACACACATTAACTGCAGACTGTCTTGGTAAGTTATCCTTAGGATAGGGGCAGCTGTGAGGACTTTGGTTTATTTAATTCTCTGTTTTGTTTGCCATTCACTTTATTAAGCAAGAGATTAATGTTCTGGCTGTACAATGAGTCTTTATAACCTATACGTTTAAAATTAAGTGAAATAAGGAGAAACAGGATGAGAAGGTTAAAGTGAGAATAGCATACAATGTAAAACATTAAAACAATAGAGGAGTCCACATGAGATTGAGAAGAAAAACAGTGGAACAGTAAAGAGATTGATATGAAAGTTAGTAAAACCTATAAGACAATACACATTATAAATTGTAGACTAGTACCCCTTTACAGAGACCTGTACAACATCGGTCAATTAAACTACAGAAGATGCAAAGTTCACATTCAGCAGCACAATAAATCACACATGGCTAAAAATAGGAAATTACTAGGGGAATTGATAGTTCATAGTTTTAAAGGTTCATAGGCGTTTACTAGGCTAATGACCACAGGGTCCTTTTTAAACGTAGTCATGCATCTCACATCTCTGACAAGTTCTTTTACCCTTGATAAGTGTAAACAGGGGCTTGGGAAGTGAAACATTTACAAGCAAAATCCTGGGAGATGAACCATTTAAAGGATGTATGTGTCCATTAGAGACATAGGTGCCAAACCAGGGGTGAATTTCCTGTTTCCCACCCAATTGTCCAAGTTACACTTGAATTGGGTTATGGAGGAACTCTGCTTCACATGGATGAGAAGCCTATTCCAGAGAAGGGGTATTCTCTGGAAGAGATACCTGTCTCTCTAGAATGTCCTATTTGTATTGCAGGCAAGGTTTAATTCGATAGAATGGGTAATTCTGGTGTTGTTTGTTTTGCAGAAATGCAGGTGGTCCATCAGAGTGGGATGTAAAAATGCCTTGTATGCAGGGCATAGCTCTCCTCTCAACAGCCTGTAGGAGACACAATATAGGTATAGTGCCTTGAGACAGTCTGTATAACATGTTACTTATGTCCTGTATTCTTTTAGTGAGGGACCTATGTGGATGTTCCAGTTGTTGGATATGCCTAGTTAGGTACATACCAAAAGAGGCATTGTACTCAATGATATGTCTGATGAATGCCGAATACAGTGGAACAATAACTTTTTTGGACCTAGATGCTTTACCTTTGTTTATAAGTTGTACAACATAGAATTATTTTCTCACTGTTGTAGACACTTGATGGCAAAACGATAGATTACTATGTGCCCCCAGGTCTCTGACTACTGGGCAAAGTCTTAGGGGTGTGTTGCCAATGTAATAATTACCAGGGGCGGATGACTTCCTGAAGGATACTATTATGCATTACTTGACATTTAGTTTTAGGCCATGGCTCTGATACCACTTCATTGTCTGTATTAGCCCTTCCTGGAGAACATTTGTTTCAGTGGGTGATTCAATGACAGCTCCTAATTTGCAATCATCTGCAAATTTTGTCAGCTAGAAGTCACTGACATTGGCATGGAATTGAGAAAAGTAAATTAAAAAAAGGAGCAGTCACAGGACTGATCCCTGAAGGACTCAGCCTTTTACTGGCCTCTTTGTAGAGGTGGATTCTCCAGTTCTAAATTCCTAGGTCCTGTCTGTGAGCCAGCTGGCAATCCAACAGGTGACAAAAGGATCTGTACCTAAAGTTTGTCAACAATGCCTAAGTGGGGTATTGTGTCAAATGCCTTGGCCAGCTCATGGTAGGCATTGTGAACCATTTTGCCCTTATCTGTTGCTTTGCTGACCTTCTCAAAGAAGTCTACCAGGTTGAGTAGGCATCACCTGTCCTTGATTAAACCAAATTAGGTTGGGACCTGTGTCTGGAGGTTTTCTATGTCATTATTGATCATTTTCATGATAATTATTTCCATGGCTTTACAAAAGAGACTAGTGAGACTTATGGGTCTGTAGTTTCCACTGCCTGTAGATGGCAGACCTTTGGTAGAGGGATAACTGCTGCTGTTCTCCATTCAAGAAGAACAAAGCCTGTTTGGAGGCTACAGTTACATAGCAATTCCAAAGGGCCTGATAGATCATGTTTCATGTTATTTAGAAAGAATCCTGGGATATTATCTGGGTCCATTGATATGGTGTTCTTGGCCTTAGAGAGAGCATTAAAGACCTGTTCTCTAGCAAGGGGAATTATACTTGATGGTATTTCCTGAGAGAAAGTTGGGGGGAGGGGTATAGATGAAGCTAATTTGTCAGCCAGTAGGGTTGCTATATTTTCTGGCTAAGTATAGGTGGCATCAATAAACAATGAGCTCTGCACACAATTGTGTATTGCCTTTGAGGTTGTAGACATAGCTAAAGAACACCTTGTGATTGTTCTTGGCCTGAGAGGCCAAATTAACCTCAGATTTAGCCTTGGTAGTCTTTATTCATCACTTATTAGACCCATTATAGAGTGCAATGCCCCTTTTGGAATGTACCTCACAAAACATCTGCAGTAGCTGGAAAGGCCACATAAGTACCTCACAAAGAGTATTACTGGCTTCAAACAAATGCCTTACACTGACCACCTCAAAAAACTCCAGCTTTACTCCGTAGCATATCGCCTACTCCGAGGTGATCTCTGCCTAATATATAAAGCTATGTCAAAATCAGAGCTGTTGGACATGCTACACCTAAAGAAATCACAATCCCTCTGAGCTACACGCTCTAGGGACCTAAACCTTGTCACCATAATAAACAGGACAAGCTGGAGGGATAGATTCCTGTCCCAGAGACTTCCTATACTCTGGAACAAGCTACCTATCTATGTCAAGCAAAGTTCTTCATTAGCACTCTTCAAAAAAATCTTGATGAGTGGATGGGAAATAGGAAATACACCCAGGGAATCACTTCTGTGTCTCTGCTGGGCAGTGGCGCAGGAAAATAACTTTCTTGGGTGGCGTAAGCTATGGAACCTTGCTGGCTAGGCTAACGTAGGCCCTTGGGCCGATAGCCTAGTACCTACCTAAGAACCTATGAACCTATTTGTCCTCTGAGTTGTTTGTTTAGTTTGATAAGACTGCCTTTATCTTGCTGGGTGCTGCACCTCTTAATATTTGCCATGATTTTCTTCCTTCTGTAATACAACCTACTGATGTAGTGATTCCTCCAGGGTGACTTGTTTTTTGAGATGTTTCTGTACTTCTTCCTGGTGGGTACAGCTGCCTCTATGCTGCTATTAACATGCTTGTATAGGGTTTCTTTGAACAGTTCCATGTAGGCAGCAGCATTTTCAGGGTTTATGTAGGATTGAAATTTTGACAGGTTATCACTTAATAGTGGGCAGTTGACCTTAGACTACTGCAGTTCCTGATTATTCCATGTTTTGCTGGGGTTTCAGGTTTTTTGTTTACTTCAAAAATGACCACTTTGTGGTCTGACCTTACCAGAGAAGGCATTACACAAGGGGGTGTGCAGCACTTTCCCATATTAATGAGGACCAGATCCAATATATTTGCACCCCTGGTCATTGTATTTACAATTTGGTCCATGGAGCTTGTGTTTAAAAAATCTAGGAATCTCTGTGCTTGTACGTTTGGTGTCGTATATGAATTCCCAATAATAGTGGGATAATTAAAGTCACCCATGAATATAGTATTGGTTTGGATGGTGAGTGTTTGCAATAAGTTTAAATACGTTAGGGATTTCTTGTGTCACAGAGGTGCATCTACAGCTTGCAAGGAAGTGGTATAGGATTTTGCCTCTGGTGATATAAACATTGAGAAGCTTAAGTGCACTATCCTGTTTGTCCAGCCTTGAGGTATATTTATTTTTTATGTAAACTGAGACACTGCAACCTTTAGTCCCTGTCTGTTTAATAGCTGGTCTAAATGTGTGGAAGACATTATAGCCTTGTACTGCCAGTGTGCTATGCTGTCCTCAGATTTAAACCATGTCTCAGTGACTGCACAGATATCAGCATTCTCTAGGATGGGGAGAGCTTGAAATTTTTTATTTAGGCTCCTAGCATTGAACAGTAATACCTTTAGATTTTCTTGGTTTTGATTTGCTATGTTGGAAGTACTTTCAGTTTGGCATTGCCTAAAAAGACACTATGGGGGAAGACAATGTTTAAAGCCTAGAGTGGAGAGATGCAGACCTTGACTAACAAAGTAGCATGGTCTGTTGACCAACTCTTTCCATGATGACAAATATTGCACCCACCTAAAATGACACCAGAAACTAAGCCAATTATTAAAGTCAATCATCTTTTGTTCTTATTGTGGCATCACCCTTAGAGAAGATAACATGCTGCTTAATGTTAGGCTCATGCCAGCCTTGGACACATATTATAAGAGCTCTATGATGTCTCTCTTCATATAGTTTAGGGAGGCACTTCTCAGGTCATTTACACCCACATGGACTATGACTTAGTCATACTGATACTTGTGGTCCAGTGACCTGCATAAGTGTGTAATGTGGAGGATCCTGGCCCCTGATAAGCAACTGACTGTGACTTTCTCCTTACTCAGCCCAGAGACAGGGCCATCAGTCTGTCTCACAATGGAGTCTCCAGTGACTAGAATGTTGGATTCTCTGGTGGTTTGCCTTATGGATTTAGAAGATGAGGCTCAATGAGATGTGTCTCTATGTGCTGATGTGGGTGTTGTTTTGAAAGAGTGCATTTGGGGCTGCTAAGTGTATTTGTTATGTGCACTTCATTTAGGTCATCGGGGTTTAGTGTGGGTCTATGTGTCTGCTTTGAACTGTGTGTATGGATGCAGCATGTGTGCTACTAACCTTATTGATGTTTGGAGTACTTTTATGTGAGAGCTTTGCCTCCTGTGACATTGTGTAAATAAATCATTCACGTACCATATCAGTTTGTTTTAGAATGAACTGGTTGTCTGTAAACATGAAACAATTTGTACATTGTCTCAGAATATCCATATTCACCTAGCAGGTAACAGTGATAGTGGGAAAGTTCATATATATAGCAAGAGGCCCTTTTTCATTGTTTCTATGGTTGGAGTAAGAATATTAAGTAATGTCAGATGTATCTGGTTTGTAACTCTGAGGGCAGTGGTTGTCATCTCAAACTTGTTGCCCTGTGGTGTAACTAGGTTATGGTAAAATTTCAAGGGTGCGTTTACAGGAAAAATCTCAGTTCAAGGTGTCTGCATCTATACAGGACGCTGCCAAACACTTGAGGGGAAACTGATAAGTAGACCTTGATGACTTTTGGAATAACTATTTAGGAAGATATTCTGAAGGTAGGCTAGACAGCAGCAAATCAAGCATTACTTACTGAAAAGAAAACATTAGCTTTGTCAAGAATGATGAAAAGAGAGGATTCACCTGGATGTTTACTGCCTGGTTACTACTAGTGCTGGCCTCACCACAGCTTCATGCTGCTGGAATACAATACTCCTTTGGTTCTTCTCTCACCAGAAGTAAAACAGTAGCACCAACCCCAAGATGAGAAGCAGGCAACAGGCTCTTTGGTTATCAACAGTCTAGGCACAGATGATGCAAGGATCTATAGGGTTGTTGCAGCCTTTTCCTGGAAGATGCCTTGAATAACAATCAAACTAATCAGGAAGGTCCAACACAGACTTACTGTTCAATTCGAAACAGTCAAGAATCAATGCACTCTGCTCATTCTCTTATCAGGAGCAAAACATAAGCACAGATTCCAATCTGGCACCTATGAAGCAGTTATTAGGCTTTCTGGTGATCACCAATCTCCAGGAAATAATGTCTACATGTTCCTTCTATCACCAGAAGCAAAACAGAAGCACTATTCCCAAGATGACTACTGAGAAGCAGAATGTGGGCTCTCAAATAATTGGTGGTCTTGGACTAGATGTTGCAGATTTTAAATGGAAGATGGAAAAAATGAATATCCTAAGAGTTGCAGTGTGCAGTAAGCAGTTAGATGTTCTCTAAGTGGGGAGCCAGTAATTTTAAAAGGGCAAGATAGACCGTAAGGGGGTGGTCACTTTGTATTCTGGCTCTATTGAACGCAGTGGGATGGCAAGTAAATTTTAATAGCCAGCGAAAGAGGAGAGGGAAGGAACTATGTTGTCAAATTCATATGAGGGCCAGGCAACCAGAAAGACAGTGGAGTTTAAAAACACATATGCAATTAAAAGGATAATATAAGTAAAACACAGTATAAAGAAAATACACTACAAGACACAAAATGGAAAAAGGCAATGAAGCAATACAAAATACAAGAAAGTAAAAACAAAGTAACTTATCCATCACAACAATCTGTGGCAGAGTCTGAGTGAGCTTTTCCAGTAAAGCCTTTAAATGTTTTATTTTACCCCTTAAATTGAAGGTTTAGTTCCTAGCTCCACTCTCATTTCACAGGTATTAATCTTAATTGACCTCTTCTAATTTCTGTGACTCCTAGTTTAAATATGCAATTAAAAGGAGAACAGAAGTAAAATACAGTGTAAAGAAAATAAACCACAGTATACTAAACAGAAGAAGGCAATGAATCAATGCAAAATATGACAAAGCAAAAACAAACTAACCTTTCTCTTGCAGCAATCTGGGGCAGAGTATCAGAGTATCAGAGTCTGAGTGAACTTTTCCAGTAAAACTGAATTTCTCCCTTATTCAAGTTGGTGTGACCATGGATTTGGAATATATAAGCTCTAGATGTGTGGGGGCTTGCCACCCCCATGGGAGGTGGGATGCAGAGTGCCCCCCCCCCCCCACAAACCCAAAAGTATTCAGGGATTTAGATCCTTCGTCCATTTGCTTTTGTCTACTCATAGTGAAGCTAAAAACACACACACACACACACACAAAGACACACACACACACACAAACAAAGACACACACAGACACACACACACACACACACACACACACACACACACACACACACACACACACACACACTTTGTAAGACAGTATACTAGGTCATTGATTTTAAAACTAAGATGGAAAAGAAGGTTACTTGGAAGCCATTCCCAATATGATCTTACATTGATCAGTAATAATAGCAGATGGGATGACATAACACATTGAGAGGCTTCTAAACTGAATTTGCATAAGAGGAAAACAATCTTAGAACCACTGGGTTTAAGACCGCAACATGAATAGGGTGTAGAAAAATAAAAAGCAGTGACTGCAGATGTTTTAGCTGGAAGTAAACACTTGTCCCATTTTCCTTACCTTAAATAAAGATTTCTGTACCTACCCATGAATTTTTTTGTCACTGTCCATTATATTAGCCTCTTCTAATCAGACAGTGCAACTACCATTTAGTCTCCAAAGAAGGTCAGTGTAAATAATATCTAATAAAGGGGAATATTTTTACCTAGCTGGGCTATCTTTATTAGCAAAACATAATGCATACATACATCTGCGCGCTCACACACACACACACACACACACACACACACACACACACACACACACACACACACACACACACACACACTCACACACATTTACTGTGTGTGCACTGTATTTATTGATAAAAGTTTACTTCAGTGACTCATCTTAAATGCTTAATACATCTTGTGTTTCTGCAACTAGCTATTCAGTTTGCTATTTTATGGTAAAATGACAACAGAAATTCAGTAATAAAAGAAAAGTAAGCAACTAAGACTAATTCACAATAGTGTAAGTCTGTACCTGTACACATAATGGCTGCATCATTAGCATGAGAATTTGTGTCAGGTGGTCCCAGCAATGTGAGAGGGCACTGTGGCAGGGAAGTCTCATTTCCATAGCAGTTGGCATCAAACCATACAGGACCAGATCCGCTTCCATATTCTGAGTTGTTATAGGCTGCAATTGCTAACCCACATTCAAAATACCTGCACACAACCATTGCATCATAGATATCCCAGTGGCTTCCTAAAACTGTTCCCCAGGTATTATAATTCTGAGCATATACATCGACTCTACCAGAACACTGGTTACTGCCATTCATGAGCCTTAATTCGAAAACTCCAAGATCGTCTCCTGTAAGGGAATACATACACATAATTAAACAACCAATAGTGAATGTAGCTTGACTCAATAAAAATGTGTATCACATAATTAGCATACATATAATAGATTTACTGTACAATGGCTACTCAGGTTGTTAGATACATTTTTATAATAAAAGTATCTTATTTTGTAAATAAATTATTTTTCCTAGTTATTTGTATATCTAAGAAGAAAAGTCTAGCCAAGCTAGAATTTCCACTGTGCGATTCTTCAAACCTCTTGCATTAGAGGAAGATGGGATATAGGCAAACAACCCTTAAGAACATCAGAGTGTTTCAGCTATATGGTGATTCTGAATGCCCATGACTTATTTCTTTTTACGTCGTTTAATGGACAAATTCCGGCTAATAAAGCCAAACTACAATAACTGTGGACATACATGTTTCGGCCATGTTATGGCCTCATCAGTACAGCACAAGTGGA
This sequence comes from Protopterus annectens, assembly GCF_019279795.1. NCBI lineage: Eukaryota > Metazoa > Chordata > Ceratodontiformes > Protopteridae > Protopterus > Protopterus annectens. Next base: position 1,136,987,389 of record NC_056726.1, on the reverse strand, counting down.
CTGTTTGACTAAGCATTAGAAACACAGGCCTGTTATAGCTAGCTGATGTCCATTAACATTAGGGTGCCTGAAAATATCCCAACTAACAAACTAAAACAATGAGTAAAGAGGTCACACTGAAAAACCAATCAGTAAAACTAAAAGAAAATTCTAGCATGTCCACAAGTAGTGGGGTTTGGCTTTATTGGCCTGAATTTGTCCATTAAACCACTTAAAAATAAATAAGTCATGGGTATTCCAACTCACCATATAGCTGAAACACCTGATGTTCTTAAGAGTTATTTGCATATAGCGCATGTGCCTCTAATGCAAGAGGTTTGAGGAATCACACAGGGAAAATTCTAGCTTGGATAGAATTTTCTTTTAGTTTTACTGATTGTTTTTTTTTCTTGTGTGACCTCTTTACTGTCTGTTTTAGTTTATTAGTTGGGATATTTTGTAGGCACCCTAATGGTAATTGACATCAGCTGGGTATAACATCCCAGAATTTTCTTTTAGTTTTATTAATTGTTTTATTTTCTGTGTGACCTCTTTTCTCATTGTGTTAGTTATGTTTATGAGAAATAATAATATCTGCAATTCATATGGAGCTACATGTATTGCTAACATACCCAAGTATGATTGTAAATTATTTTCTTATAAGACATATTTCCCCTACTACTACTGAAATGGTCTGGGTATCCTTCTTCCACATTTCCTTCATTTCTGCCTGCAAATCTTGGTATTTTATGACTTTGTGTCTCACTGTACATAAGAGACTGTAGTCACTGGGTGTAGCAATTTCAATAATCAATGCTACTTTTGTCTTCTTTTCATGGAATACTATATCTGGTTTTCTTGCATCTATTTTTTGAACTGTTGGTTGTGGGTGTTCCCATGTGATATAAACTTCATCATTTTCTATGATGTTTTGTGTCTCATGTTTCCAATGTTTTTCAGCCACTTCAGTACCATAAAGTTTGCACAATCCCCAGTGCAACAGTCTTGCCACATTATTATACCTTTCAGTATACAGTTCTTCTGCCATTAGTATGTCACAGCTAGCTACAAGATATATGATTGTTTCAAGTTCTGTTTTACAAAACCTACATTTGTCCATTTATCCCATAGTATATTTTAAGCAAGGAATATGTGTTCTATGGACTTTGCAAACCATCGTGTACGTAGTCCACTATCTTGGCCGCCAATATAAACCTTTCATCTTTTGTTTTAAATTCACCTCTCCTTAACCATTCCTGTGTTCAATCCTGATAAACATAAGGTTGTTCAAAGAGCTTCCTATACTTACAAATATATTTATGCATTTTCCACATTTCTTGCCTTCTCAGCTGATCCTTCACCTTATATTCTTTCTTTTATTTTTTGGCACATTCAGTCGCCGCATGATTTTTATCTACTTCAGGTTTGATTTCCATTCCTGCTTGACGCTGATATGCTTCTGCTAAATTAAGCAGGGAAGTCATATTAGGTATTTTTTCTGCATGTTTAAGAACTTTCACTACATTTGGGCCTTCTGAAGTCAACAGATATGTGTGCAGTCCCACAGTTGCAGATCTACACATGAAATTGATTTTGAGGAAACTCACAACGCATTCAGAACATGGGACATATAATCATTTGATGAGTATGAAGCATACTTCTTGTTTTCCTGTCTAACTTGTCCAGCACATTTTGTGGCCAATCAGTCAATCCAAAGCTGTAAGTAAAGACAGGAAAAACAAATTGGTTTATTGCTTGGGCTTTGTTCCTGGATGTCAAGTAGTGTTTTCAGTTTTAATGTAAACCTTACAAGTATTCCTTACTGAGTTTTATTCACATCTGTTGATGTTTTATTGTTGATCCTTCATCAGTTCCCAAATATTTATACACTCCCTTTTGCTCAAGTTCTTTTATATTGCATTCCTGATATTTTCTTGGTGCTGCAGTTTTCCTGCTTTAAATGTTGCTTTTGCACATTTATCAAGACGAAATGACATTCTTCTATCATCTGGAAAAGTTTTAACCACTTGCAGTTGTGCTTTCAGTTCCTCATCTGATGAACTATGCAGTTTTAAATCATCCACAAACAGAAGATGAAAGGTCTTTACACTTTGTTTTTTACTAGGAACCAAATTATAGCCATGATCTAATCTGTTAAGTAGACAACTTAATGGGTTAATGGCAAGACAGAATAGCAGCAATGACAGGGAGTCAACCTGGAATATCCCCCTTTGAATTTTTATCCCTGGGACAATAATTTGTCCTTTATCATGGCTTAATTGCAATGTGGTCTCCCACTATTTCATGGTTGCTGTAATATAATCGATCAATATAGGATGTATCTTATATATTTCTCCCTGCCTATTTGCCTTATGGGTGATTTTTTATGAATAAAAAGCCTATACGCAAAAATAGTAATTTATTTATTTTATAAGGGTTGTAAAGTGATAATAGATGGGAAAAACAGAAATGAGAATAAGAAGGAAGTTAATTTTGTAACTTGTTTTCAGAAGAAATACTTAAGTTAATAGATTGTGGGGTTTATTGCTAGAAGACAGTATTGAGTAAATTAGTGTAATGGGAAGGCATTTGAGGTTGTGAAAATATATACATATCAAAGTGACAGTGTAGTTTATGCAATAAAATACATTTGCAGTCTGTTTTATGTAGGTGAAACTAAGAAAAGTTTAAAATGCTGGATATAGGAACATCTGAAGGATATAAAGAAAGCAAATATACTGCCAGCCCTGCAGTAGTGCATTTTAACAAAAGACATGAACGTTATGATCATTTGAAATTAAAAGAAGGTTAGTGTGAATTCTAGACAAGAAAACGTTTTAAAATAAATACTGAAATATAAGAAAGTATTTTTATTTTAAAATATAATACTCTTGATCCTTTCAGAGTGAATCAATAATGTAATTAGAAAATTTTAATGAGCCAATTTGTATTTTGTTGGATAATTTCAACTGAAGCTCCTATTTAATGTGTTTTTGTATATGATCATATTTTATCCTCCTTACAAAGCAGCAGCTAAGATATCAGGAAGTTAGTTTTTCTGCTTTGGATGGAGTTATGAATTCATATGGTATATTAGGAATAATCCTGATCCCCAGAGAGACAACAGAACAGGTTATCAAATTTACATAATCAGAGATTTTCCCAGTTAAATTGTAAATAGATACTATTGACGCAAGTATATAATGCATCTAAAATATTCTAAAAATTTTGATGTTCTTTTACATTTTTAACTAAGGCTCTCAGACTTAGCTAACCACATGCTGTTAACACTTGGTGCTGTTTGCATAAGCACATTACATGAACAGGGCCAAACAGTCCTGTGGTACTCCTCTATCAAGTTAATAATAATTTCATAACAAATCCCTGGCACTAACATATCAAATTCAAAGAAATAACCACTTTCTAATCCATGACATTAACTGCAGATTAACATCAAGTGAGATTCATCTTTTTATAAGAGATGTGTAAAATAGCGTCAGATGATGAATCAGAACAAACATCATCTATTTAACACCACGCCATACAGGAATAAAGTCACAACTATGTCTCAGATGACACAGGTTTGAGTAACAGCTCAGGTGTCGTTGGCAATGGCAAGAAGGGTGGGACTGCCCATTAAAGGGCAGAAGGAAGGAGAACATGCATAGGGCATACAAAGTGAGCAGTTTTCTCTGGTGGAGGCTAGAAAACACAGCATTGAATGATTCCTGGAGGCGAACATCGTGGCTTGCTGATGTCAGCAAGTTCAGTAGTGATCAACAGATCAGTGCTATCTGTCCCTTTCAAGCCAAGAATGTTACTGGACAAGTGCAAGAGAGGGAACACTAGTAGACAACAAAATACTCTTGTACCAATATGATGTGGACCTGTGATATATATCTCTAACCCTTACTGAAGTTAGTCTGGGGGAGCCTGGATGGGTAGGTAGACTAAACAACCAAGGAGAGGCACAGGGTCAGCTGATGGTCAACTCAGGAGAGTAAAAAGGAGTGAAAAAAACCATCCACGGGCATATATAGAAGTTTATCAAGTTTGATAGTCAGAACCCAGAACCTGCCCCTAGTAAATCCTTGTTGGAAAATATCAATTCCCTAGGTATTGAATGAGGATACAATTCATAATTTTTTTTTTTATTAGTAGAAGTGTTACCATCAGAATCCAGCACTGCATCTTTGAAATTACTTTTTCCATTGTAGTGTATGAGACATTCATCACAGTATGCTTTAACAACTGTATTACTAACACAAGAAATGTGAAAAATATTAGCTGACCATTTACCTCTAGGCTCATAATGTTAGTATTGAGAATGTCAAGAAATTCCTTACCCAGTCCCTACATCATATGAATTAAATATAATAACATTCAACATGCAGTTATTTGTGTAAAATGTTGAACAAGGGGCATTTACAGAAGATCAAACAGATAAAGGAAGTGACAGAAACAAGGATTTGTAGGAGACAGCAGCATGAATTATTTTCCATGACTGAAGTAAAAACAAAATAGCAATATAGAGTGCCAATTATTGTCATTACTGTTGTTGTAGGGTACTAATGGTGACTTTCTGCAAGTCATTAAGATATGGTAATGCCAACAGCATAACTGCACACTCCTTCTTCATAGGAAGAAGCCATAATTTCTCACTTACCCCACAGTTATAGCCCCCATAACTCTTAAATCACTTTGTGATAAACATTCTACTCCAATGACCTCGGCAGAATGGAAAAGTTGAATGTTCTTCATGTTGATCACTGATGCAGGAACCAAAGCTATATGGGTTATATTTTGCATAGGATATAACAGCTGCCCAGCTGCTAAAGTTTCACGGCACCTTCTATATGCCCAAACTGTTAGTCATCTCAAGCACAGCTGACTAAAAGTTATGTGCCAAGCCAATCAGAGCTTTCCTGCCACTGAAGACAGCTCTTCTGTGGGATTTCAAGGATAGACAGTCATCTTTTGCTCTTATATTGCTGGGCAGATAAGTTCTCTTTCGAGAAAAACCTTCCATATTTTACTTTTAATGTGAAAACTTACTTTCCTATATGGGAAAGTGGATGTATGTCAGCTGGTTGAGTTTTCAGAAACTTGAAATTCATATCGGTGAGACGATATGATCGCATTTCAGAAAACTCGAACATTAAAAAAAAAGAAAACAAAAAAAACCCTCACAAAAATCTAACCTTTTTTATGATTTTGGAGGGGGGGAGCCCCGCTGCACCTCCTGCTAATTATATATACCAACTCCGAGATTGCACTACATTGAGGAAAATGGTACATTTCCCGAATCTCACTGTACCATGATCATCATCATCATCATCATCTTCTTTCAGCTGTTCCAGTTAGGGGTCGCCACAGCAGATCATCTGTTTCCATTTCTTCCTGTCCTCTGCATCATGCTCTTTCACACCAACCACCTGCATGTCCTCTCTCACCACTATCCACTCAAAAAGCTTCAGGTTTTCTGAAATTCGATCATATTGTCTTGCTGATATAAATTTCAAGTTTATGAAAACTCGATCAACTGATATGGATCTGGGAAAGCATATTTTAAGCAAGGAATATGTGTTGTTATGGGCTGTCATGCTACTTCACTGTACTTGGGACTGATAAATTATATTAGAGTGCTTTTTACTTGTTTTTAGTGGGAAAAGATACTTTTAGCTACTTTAAAATTTTTTACCAGCTTGTGCTGCTTAGTTTCTTCTGGGAAAGAAGTGCCATTTTTGGCTTAACCACGGAACAAATTATGAATCTCACAGTCAGTTTGGATTCCAGCAACACAACAGCATACTGCAAATTGCCTCAGCCACAGGTGATTGACTCTGCTACAGTCAAAGCCAGTTCCTTAGATACTCACCATTTTCCCCACGTCCCTCTAGTATTGTTCAAACAGCCACTATGAACAGGGCTTTGCCATGTCCTCTGCAGCTATTGGGATCCTCTCCCCGAGGAAAGGAGAAACACTTTTGTCAGTTTTGAGAGAAGGGGGCAGGTAAGGTGCTTCTGCTTAGCCAGGCTGTTGTGCCTATCACTGGGAAAGCTGGTGCTGCCATTAATAAACGGATTTGCCACAACTTTCCTGTGAAAAAGAAATGGAAAACTAAATGTTTACCTTCTTCTGTGCCAGTTCCACTGGGTAGGAGTAGTTTATTTGGTCTGTCTCAACATATTGTACAGGCTATTGAACCATTTTATAGGTGTTTTTAGTAAAAGAAAAAAGGATTCTCTTTTCCTGAATAGGGTCATGAAATTGAATCTGTAGAGGACTGTGATGGGACAGATGCATTTTTTTTCCTCAGATTTCTGGTTCAAACTCTGAAGATAGCATGGTATCTGAATCTCCCTGTCAGGCATTTTCTTTCTCTAGTACTATTTCCAGAATATGCCAGTGTTTTCAGTGGGAAAACATTGAGGTTTCTCAGTCCCTCAGAAAATAATATAAGCTGTTACAACTGGAATTTCCAGACCTTCTTCCCATCCCCACAGTGCTGTCAGCATTTCAGGATGTCTTTGTCATGGCCTGCGGTTTTCCTGATAGCCTAAGGAAACCTAAGAAAGCAGACAGGATGTACAAAGTTCCTCAGTTTTTTAAATTTTATATACTCATCCCAGATATGATCCAGCAGCTATAGCTTTAGTCTAGCCACCATTTTGTCATTTGTAAACTTCTCTTTCTGACAAGGATGGCAGAACAATTAATAAGTTTTGAAAAACGTACGCTTCAGCAACGTTAGCTTTTAAAATTTTGAATTGTCAGAGTCATATTGTTATTTTTATTATATTTTTATTATATTTGCTAATTTTTATTACAAATTTTTGTTTTTTGTTGTTTGTAATCTGTTTGTAATTTGTAATTGTATTTTTTCATGTCTTGGAGCTTATCTCCCTGGGCCTCTACTGAAAATGAACATATATCCAGTTAGACTAGCCCGGTAAACAAATGTAAAATAAAATAAATAAATATGTTAAAATTTATCTAACTATGAAATTATGAGGAATGTTTTATCTTCGGTTTCCTCCTTTGAGAAAAAATCTGCTTTGTGTGGTTTAGTTTCTTGAGTTTCACAGGTCACTGCTCATTGTTTAGTGTGTTTATGACTCTGTAACTACTACATCCATGGTTGTTGCCATATGTATTGTGTAGAAGAGGTTTGTCTGACTGCATTTCTAGACCTCCTAGAAGATGTAAATAAAATGAGATTTAAAATTTTCCTTTGCATAGAAATTTAATTTTTGGACCCTGTGCTGCACAGCTTATCAAAAATGTATTAGGAAGGGTAGGCTAATAGAATCTTTGGGTTTTTCAACTTTCCTTCTCCAAATTTTCCAAGGGGTTCTCTGCTCCCTCATACAGTTTCTGTAAGACACAAAATAAACAGCATAGCAAAGTGCTGGTAAGCTGCTAAGCAGACATTTAAAAAATGATGACAAAATATTTCCAAAACACGCAGGACCCCCAAGGTAAAGGACACCCTGGAAGTCCCTTAGTCCTTTCAGAAAGTCTGAATCTCTGTTTCACTCTTTGGCAGCGGTCTGTTTCAGACAAATGGGTACTGAAACTGATTCAACAGGGTTACAGATAGCAGTGGGAAGAAATTCCTTCCTCTCAGGGAATTTTTCCACATCCAGCAGACCAATCCCATCTGTTCCCTCCTGTCCTACAGCACATGCTATCTCATTTTAATAGAAACATTTCTTCCTTTTTTATTCAAGAAAGTTTTTATGTCAAAAAAGAAAATTCTGGAGATCAGTTCTGGACCTTTCCTTACTAAACCAGTATGTGATAGTATCCAAGTTTAAAATGCTTTCACTTTGCAACCTTTGTTTTATTTTATTTTTATTTTATTTTATTTTATATTTGTTTACCTGGAAAATCTGACTGTGTGTGACCCTGGGGAGAAAAGCTCCACATGCAACATAGACAAAATTATTACAAAGACAAGTTAACACTTTGTAAAATATTATAACATCTTATAACCTGTTACTCCTTCTTCCTCTTTAATTTGTTTTGGTAACCTTAGATTTCAAAGATGTTCATAGGTTCATAGGTAGGTACTAGGCTATCGGCCCTGGGGCATATATAAGCCTAGACAAAGAAGTTCCCTGGCTTTCGCCACCCAAGAAAATTATTCTCCTGTGCCCCTGTCAAGCAATGCACAGAAGTGATCCTTGGGGTGAATTTTCTATTTCCCATCCAGTCATCAAGATTTTTCTTAAGGAGGGCCAATGAGGAGTTCTGCATGACATGAATGGGTAGCCTGTTCCAGAATATGGGAAGTCTCTGGGACAGGAATCTATCCCTCCAGCATGTTCTGTTTATTGTAGTGACAAGGTTTAGGTCCCTGGAGCATGTGGTTTGGAGAGACTGGGATTTCTTTAAGTGTAGCATGTCCAACAGCTCTGAGTTTGACAAAGTTTTGTATGTTAGGAAGAGATCGCCTCTGAGTAGGAGATATGCGACAGAGTAGAGCTGGATTTTTTGAGATGGTCTGTGTATGGCATCTGTTTGAGGCTGGTAATTCTCTTAGTGAGGTATTTCTGAGGCCTTTCCAATTGTTGTAGGTATCTTGTGAGATACATGCCAAACGGTGCATTGTACTCTATAATGGGTCTGATAAGAGATGAGTAGAGAGGAACAATGACTTCCTTTTTTCTAGAGGAGAACCGTTTTGTGATGAGGTGTGCCACGTAGAAGGATTTCCTGACTACTGTGGCGATGTGGTCATCAAAGGAGAGACTACTGTTCACCTGTGCCCCGTGGTCTCTTATCACACTTTCAGTGTTTAGTGAGCTACCGCCTATGTGGTAGTTCATGGGTACCGAGTTTTTCCCAAAGGGGATGACAATGCATTTCTTGGCATTGAGCTTGAGGCCATGACTTTGACACCAAGCATCTGTCTCTGTGAGGCCCTTTTGTAGAATGTCCACATCATTAGAAGAGTCTATTATAGCTCCCAGTTTGCAGTCATCTGCGAACTTTGTTAGACAAAGACCTTCTGTGTTGGCCTGCACTTCAAAGAAGTAGATGCTGAACAGGAGAGGACCCAGGACCGAACCCTGTGGTACTCCACTCATCACTGGTCTGAGATGTTTATTATCACATTCTCATTTGTTTAGACTGCATGTGTTTCTTAAGGTTTTATGTGTCTGGATCTCATTATCAGTTCTCTGCTTTACCTTCTGGGCTATTCAGTGCACCAAAAGTGTTCAAAAAGTGTCTAGCTCTAGTTATAGCTCATTGCAGGCTACATGGCATCCACATGTTTTCATATTCAGATGATGTGCTTATCTTTACAGAGTCTTTTTCAAAGAGTAAAGAAGCTCTCACTTAGGTAAGAGATCTACAAAGGCTGGGATTCCAAGACAACATTCAATAGTCTTTCCTTGACTCTATCACACAGGATTGTGTTCCTGGGGTGTCTAGTAAACATCTCAGTACAAAGAGCTCTTCCACAGGAAAAAATAGATCTGTATTCAAATCTATTCCAGAAGTTTTCCACTCATACTTCAGTCACTGTGAGAGAACACAGTAGCATTTTAGGTCTCATGACATTTGTTATTCTCATGATACCTCTGACAAGTCTCCACATGCTAAAGATAGGATAATATCTGAAATCTCTTTGGTCCCAACACCAACACCCACTGTTCTCAGATTTCTGTTCTGGGATTTGTCATAGGAGAAATCATTTTGTTGGAGATATGAAAATATCCATGAATCTAGATTCCCCTTTCTTTCTTCCTCCTCCAAAGCAGTCAGTCACTACAGACACCTCCGATTTTTTGGAGGAGCACTGTCAAGTCAGATAAATGTGCAAGGAATCTGGAGCAACAAAGACAGATACAAGCACATACACATAAAAGAGATGCTTGGTCTTATCGGGGCACTCAACTCTCTATATCAGCTTTGGTTCCTATAACATATTCAAGTTATTACAGACAATGCTACAGTGATCTGGTACATAAACCATGTAGGGATTCTCATTGTATTTTTTTCTGTTAAATTGCTACTGTTCTGTTAAATTGCTGGAATAGTTCTGTAGTTACTTACATTTTAGTCTCTTAATGTGCTGTTTTATTTACTAGTATATAGTGGAGCTTTTCTCCATGGGCCTCTGCTGAAAATGGACATGTAACCAGCCAGACTAGCCCGGTCAACAAATGTAAAATAAAAAAAATAAATAAATAAAAAAAATAAACAAACAAGTGTGTTCCAGACAGCAAGTATTCTAGAAATAGTAATGTTGTTCTCTGTACATACTTTTAAAGCATTCCAAGTTAGATTCTTTCTCCAGATCTAGGTCGGGCTTTGTTGGGACCGTTCACCAAAGGCTCATGGTCACAGTTCTAATCGATAATAATCTACCTATAAAGGTTAAGCTACTGCAGCAGTGGTCAATATGAAGAACATATTACATCTGTGTAAGTAAACTTACTGTAACAACACATGTTCAAATGATCACTGCTGCAGTAGCCACTACCTCCTTCTGCCACCTTGTTTTTTTTTTCAGTCTGTTTTTTTATACCATTATGTGCACATCTGATTTTTTTTTTTTTTTTTTTTTTGCTCTTAACAATGTTCAGCTATTATACCCTATGCAGAATACAACTCCTATAGTTTAGACTACTGCAGTGGCACAGTGGCACAGTAGATAGCCTAGTCACCTGACAGCAAGAGGTTTTCTGGTTTGATTCTTGGCTAGGGTGCCTTCTGTTCTGAGTCTACATGTCCTTGATGTGTTTGTTTGGGCTTCCTCTGGGTGCTTTGGTTTACTCCCACATTCTAAAGACATGCACTGACTAGACTGAACAATCTAAATTGGCCATGGGTGTGTGTGTTGATGCAAGTGTGTGGTATGGTAGAACAGCAGTGGCTGGGCTAGCCCCCTGGAGGTGTGAACCTTCCTGTAGATAATAGTCACTGCGGAAGTGACACCCCAGCCTCATGTGCAAAAATGGGGAAAAAGGGTTATGGATGGATGGATGGACTGCAGCACTGATTGTTTGAACATCTACTGTTATGGTAGGTTTACTTGCACAACTGTACCTTCTTTGCAGGGGTAGAGGATGAGAGAAAGAATTCCTGTTTCCTTAACGCAGGAGGTTTAATGCCAATGGCATCTAAAGGGGTACAAGAGACTGAAGCTGACTGTAATGACTGTAGAGTTGCAATCAAAGAGAATATACTGTTTTACTAAAGAGGTAAACCAAGTGGAAGAAAGTGAGCAAAAAATACTAGAAATGCAAAGCACCAAACCATAAAGGAGTTCATTTTCTTCACTTGTGTGGCATGCAAAGGTAGCTGTTATAAACACAGAAGGCAAATACAGAAATACTTAACAGTATCAAAATCCAAGCTGCAACACTGACAACACTGGTAAGCTTATGGCCTTATGAACTTATGAAAAGGGTCAGAGGAGCAACTTAGTTTACTGCTGAGAGTTATGTATGTTAACTTACTGTTGGTGTACAGATGTACAACTCTTTCCATGTAGAGATTCAACATCAGTGTTTTGCTTATACTGTTTAACACATTGTCTTCAACCCCCCTCCCCCTTTTTTAATATCTTTTTAATATCTGTTCTTGATTTTTGGGTGCTTAGCCAGTTACACATTAGTAGCTGCCTGTACTATTAGGATCTTCAGCTTTCACAAGCACTGCACTGCTTGTTGTCTCTTTTTTTAACATCTTTTTATGTCTATTTAATTTTAATCAAGGGTGTGAAAAAAAGGTCTCTCCTTAACCTAAAACAATGGCTACCAGCTTCATTGATAATGTTTTTGCTTCTTGTTTAATCTTTTCTTTTTTTCACTGTCATTCTTTCCATCTCTTCCATCTTTAACAGTGCAGTTTTTCTATCCCCTCATATTATATCTTTTTATGACTTTAAGTCCATCCTCATCAAATTGTATAAAATCATATCAGTTTTCAGCTTCTGGAATACACCAGTATCAGTGGTTTCTACTTCTTATTTCCACTGAAGTATTTGTTAGTCACTTTAGAAATGTAAGGGTACACCAAAGGTTCAAACAGGTAGCTTTTATTAGTAAGACTATGGCAGCTCAGAATAAATGATGTCAACACTTCAACATCTCAGACGCAATTAACAGTAGCTTAGAAATCAGAATGCTTTATCAACCAGGTGCTTTCTGGAAAGGATATATACTGTACACTAGTCTAAAGAGAGCAATGACTTTTGCATATGCACACAATATATGTAATCACTTTAGAAATGTTAGCTTTGTTCTTTAGCTAAATCAACTTTGTTAAAACCAGCTCAGCTGGCCTCAGCAGTAATAACACAGCTTCACTGGAAGTATGGTGTACAGGTCTTGGTGCTAGTTTGAACAAGTTTGTTACAGATCTGCCTACAGATTGTTTTGTTCTTGGTTTCTTACCTTTAGACATCAATGTGTCTTGGATTTATTGTTGGCTATTCTGGCTTGCCTAGACTTGGAGCACTTCCTGGTTATGTTTTTAAACAAAAAGAAATCACCCTAACGAGTATCTCTACAGCAAAAAAGTAGGCAATAATATCGCACTATATTCATCTCTGACTTGTTTCATAGCTCTCAACTGTCCAAATTTTCACAGAATGCCCATATATTTTTTCCTGATATTTTTGGTCTATTCTTCATAAAAGTTGTGATTTTCTGACACATCACTGAGGAATGAAGGCATTATATAATGACACACATTTGAGTTTCAGACTTTATATCCTTTAGAAAATGCATGCTAACAAAATAACTGTTATTCTAATGACTGTTTTAAGTTCATAAGAGCAATATTTAAAATCTGTCCCTAATTTTGGGCTTTTGCCCAGCCCATTATTTTAGGCTTTCTCCTGATTTCTTGCTTTAAGATGTTGAGAACTATGATTAGCGTTAACATTTCTGTTTTCCCAACCCTCATTCCCTTTTGCTATTGTGACTTTGCTTTCTGCCTATTTATAGTAATCTGACTACCAAAGTCCCTCCCTCCCTCTCTCTCCTGTTTCACTGATACTGCCAGTTATATAAACTATTTAAATACTTCTTCTCACCCATTGTTTTTCACAGATCCATAATACTGAATACCCACCCAGCTAACTAATAATGTTCTTGAGTAAGCCTACCTCACTTTAAATTCTCTGTGTAAATTCCTCCTATTCCCATCTCATCTGCTTTACTGCTTGGAACAAGTATATCAAACTGGAAGGTTCCTCCCCTTAGACTGCTAAAGTTTAAGTTACCCTTCTTCTAATCTGCCTGCCTAAGAAGCCCTGCTCTTCCTAGGCCCTAGAAGGTTTACCTTTCTTTCATAATCTCTTTAAAAATCAGCACATCATAGTGTTCCAGTATGTAGACCCTTCCTACATATTCATTTCACCATTCAATACTCCTTGTATATATCCATTTATTGTTTTTATTTAAGCTGTAGTGATAGTAGGGGAAGAGCTAAGGCATTTCTGTGCCTCTTGTTGCTTGTTGCGCCTTGCAGTGTGCTATTTTGCTATTGGCCAGTGGGCTTATTTGAATTCTTGTATCTGCTATCATAAGTTGCCTCTGCAGTAATGTCCTGCTCCTCACTTGGCTGTGTAAAAGGCACTTAGACAATAATTTCCTCTATATACTCAAATAGCACCCAAGCTAATCTGTTGTAAACTCAGGTACTCCCTTATAGTGTTACATACACAGAGGAGCATAGAACCAAGAGTTTTGTCATTGATAGCAGCCTTATTTAAATATTACCCTAGCTTAACTATTCTTTACACTCTTGGTACCACCCCACCCTACCTCCGCTGTAGCCTACTATATTAATACTGAAATCCATGGATTTGAACTTTCCTACTGTCTCAACATCTAAGCTTATAAGGCAGACCACCTCACAACCTAGTATTTTGGTCATAGGTGACTCCATTGTATGACTCTAGGTTTTTGCCTCATATTTTTGCTCTGTTCCTCATACAAACTGTGTTTTTTAGACAAATCACTGGGGTGTTCTAAGGATTAAAGTCACTAAATAATGACTTGTTTTTGAGTTTCAGACTTCATATCCTCCAGAAAATGCATGCTAACACAAATCCTGTTATTCTAGCAACTTTCTAAGTCTATAGGAGCAATATTTGAAATGTGTCCCTATTTTTGGTCCTTTGTCCCCCCATTATATTGGGCTTTGCCCAGATTTCTTGAGTTAAGAGGTTGAGAGGTATGGTCCCACTCACCAGACTGGGTGAAGAGAGGGTCACAGTCATTTACCTTTCTTGGGCCATGATCCACCAAATCATGCTCAGGTCATTGAATCAGAAGTACCAGTCATTGTCCATGTGGACATAAGTAACCTGAGGATGTACCTCCCTGGACTAGATAATGAGAGATATGACAAAGTGCTTGGAATATGCACCCCAGGCTGGTATGAGCCTAGCATTGAGAAGCAGTCTAACTTTTTGAAGGATTGTACCATCATATGAACAAAATATAATTGACTTTATTTACTGGCTTAGTTTTTGGTGTCATTTGATGGGTTATGGTATTTGCCAACCTGGGAGGATATTATTGGCTGACCACTCTATTTTGCCAGGGATGGTCTGCACCTGTCCCCTCTTGACTTCTGAATACTGGCTAAAATGTTATCCACCCCCATAGTGCCTTTTTTAGATGCTGTCAGGTTGATAAACCATCCAACATAGCTAGACCTTCTTAGGATAATCCAAAGGCATTATTGCTCAACTCCAGAAGTCTAAACAAAAACCTCCACTCCCTGCAAGCTTTCCTCTACCTGGAGAATGTAGGTGTCTGTGTATGTACTTAGACACTTAGACATGGTTTAAAGATGTGGGAAGCACCCCAGCAGTGCCGGACTATAGTGTCATCCACACATTTAGACCAGCTACTGCTCAAGTAAGTACAAAAGTTGGAGGGATCTCAATTTACACCAGAATCAAATGTCAACGCTCGTCAAGCATTATGATGCACTTCAGCTTTTCCATGTACAACTCACCATAAGCAAAGTGCCATACCATATCTTTGTGAGCTATTAGTTCCCCTCTATGACCCTCGAATCCCATACCACTTACTTAAATATACTGGATTCAACCCAATACCTTACTCATGGGGGACTTCAACTATCCTACTCTACACTGGAAATCATACACAGCCAAAATCTTGTGGGCTGAAAGATTTCTCGACGTTTTCAACACAAATGTCCTGGATCAACTAGCCCATAGGGACGCAAATATCTTCGACCTAATCCTCACCAACATGGAAAAACATTGTACTCCCTTCCCAATTGCAACATCCTCACTGGCCAGGTTGGACCATACAAAAACCTGGGACACCAGCTAACTCTGGAATTTTTAGAAATTACTCATTTATATAGCTGCCTACTGTCAGTCGTGCCTAATGACAAACTTAAAAAAACAAGCCACCCTGGTGGATTCCCAACATCACTTGGTTGTAACATAAGGAAGAAAATCATGGTCAGAATTAGTGAGTACATTACTTAATATGGTAAGAACTTTCTCATCAAGCTAAATAAGCAACTCAGGGAACTTGTTGAGTCTACAAAAGCCAGATATGAAGTAGCCTCCCAGGCTAAGGACAATCACAAGGCATTCTTAGGTATGTCTACAACCTCAAATGCAATTCACAACAATGTGGTGAACTAATTGTAAATGGAGCCACTTATACTGAGCTAGAGGATTTATAAAGTCTACTGGGCAATAAATTCATCTCCAGCTTTACCCTGTTTTATCCTCTTGTCACCTTTCAAGAAATACCCCCCAACCATAACTCCTACAACTATCACTAGTGAACAGGTCCTCAATGCCCTCTCCAAGGCAAGGGTACAGGGAAGTATATAGTGCGGGAAGAAATAGCCAGGGAATTGTTATGGCTAGGCTTGTATAGGCCCTAGGGCCAATAGCATAGTACCAACCTATGAACCTATGAACCTATGAAACACTGCATTGATGGATCCCAATATCATCCCAGGATGCCTGCTAAACAGCATGAAACATGGCCTATTAGGTTCACCGGGATAAATATTTAAGCATACCCTCCAAACAGGCTTTGTGCAGAATAGATGGTGGACTGCAACTGTTATCCCTTTGCACAAGGGTGGATGATCCAAGGACCCAGGTAACTACCAGCCCATAAGTCTGACTAGTCTGATATGTAAAGCCATGGAAATACTTATTATGGCTATGATTTAAGACCCTGGGTATATGGGTAGATTCAGCTATGAGTTTGTCTAATCATATCAACCAATTGGTTAATGATAGTTATAGAACTATGGGTTGTATAAAAAAATGTATAAAGTCTAGGAAATCAAAAATAATGAAGTCATTGTTTGTTAGTTACATTAGACCCAAACTTGAGTATGGAATAACAATATGTAAACCCTATAAGAAAACAAGCATGAATAAACTGGAAAAAGTACAACGGAAATATACCAAGGTATCTATGGATGTGAAAATTTAAGTTATTATGAAAGACTAAAATATCTGAACTTGTACAGTGTCTCTTACAGATATTTAAGAGGTGATGTTATTCAGGTATATAGGGCATTTAGTGACAACTACATCTGGGAATGTTTGGGGTTATCAAAAAGTACTAGAGAATCATCAGATAACCTCTGTAGAAGACTCTATAGGAATGAGAAGTGTACTAATTGGTTCTCTGACCGAGTAGGTTATGCATGGAACAGACTATCAAATTACATTAAGACAAGTACTAGCTTAGATATTTTTAAGACCAGTCTGGACAATTATTATGGGAATAAGTGGTTTGGTATATTGGCAATTCATAATTATTTTGTATAAACAAAGGAGCCCTATTCTTTTTGATAAGTGCTTTGGGATCTTTTACATCCACTTCTTCCAAAGGCAGCATACCCCCTTCTGCTGCAATCCAGTGATAGTAAAATTAATCCAACTACCCGATGCATGAGTAGAACCGACAGCCTTCTGATTGTCCAGCATCGAAGGTAAACATGCTGTGTGTTGAGCTACTTAGACTGATAAAAAAAACAGTAATTTTCAAAGAAATGCATTTTGGGGTAAGCTCCAACACCTGAGTCTGATAAACAGTGTGGGTTAAGAAAAAGCCTTCCCCCTTTCCACTGACTTAAGAAACTTTTGTGAAAAAAAAACATGAATGTATTTAATTTGAACCATAAGCAGTGGTGTGCACATAGACGTACAAGATGCAAATTCAAGACACATAAATGAAGATGACGAATAAAACTATACGAGATTTACAGAAGGCACTGTCTTTCCTAAGTACTGCAGAGATATGGGGCTTCAATATCTAAACTTTTCTTCTCGTCAACAAGATGTTGTTGAACTGCAGAAATTCCTTTCTGATTAACTATAGCAGTGGTTGAATGCAGTAATTACAATTTGCCCTCTGGATTTGATTTTTGACAGAACAAATATCTAAAACCCTTACAGGGAGCATAGTCCTCTCGGAAGTAAATTTCATATTTCAGTCATAAGATATTGCAGGTGATCCTTGACTGCAGAAGCAAAAACTTAGTACTTCAATGAATAACACTTTATTGAGTACTCTAGAACAAGTGATTGTATCTTGTTGCTTTAGAGGAATATAACATTAAACATATATGCTAGAATAACAAAATGAACACCAAAACAGTATGTGGCTACAGTATTCCCTATATTCTCTGGTGGAGAGCTATGTGTTTAATGGAGGACTTTAAGCATGTTAGGGTCTTTCATGATTGATGGAGAAAAACATTCAGTGAGGTGGTTTTAGTCTTGTGCTCAGAGATTGGACACATTACTGGGAAGTAGAAAACTAGCTTTCAGACAAGCATTATGGTGCACTCATAAAAAATCTACATCCTAGTTCTCAGATTTTGTTTATGAGCAGTGTATAGAGATTAAAAGACCAGGACTGCTGATACAAATGACAGAAATTAGATTTTTTTGCAGGATTATTGGATTTATTCTCTGTGAGAGAATTGAGAAGCTAGGAGATGTAACAGTACTGTTTATCCTTTCGATCAGTGAAGCCAATGACTGTAGTTAATCATCTTATGAAGATATTCACCTTTGTTACACCTGCTGGAGTTTCAGCTGTAGACTATACAAGGCTAAGACCCTCTGGTATTTCCAGGATATAACTGAACACTTTCATTTCTCATTAGGCTTGTGAATACGTATGCATTCCTAGGATGAGAAGAAATTTGCAAAGGAAGATTTGAAAGCCTGTATGGTTTTCTGCCACCATAAAAGCACATCAGTTTTGTATTTTCTTTAGACAGATCTGTTTTTTTCAATGTGTGTGGCATTATGGGAACAAGGATTTTTTTGTAAAGCAATTAAGTGCTACGTAACAAAAGCTACTGATTTGGTCCTTCCTAGATAAATATTCTTTTAGTATACTTAGAATCCTTAAAATGGAAATAGCATACATGTCCCTGCTTCTTTCATATTTATTGTTTATATTGAAATACCTTATGAAACCACTCGGCTTTCCGTAATAATAAAATAGGCTTATCCACCATGCTTGTACCTATGATGTTGTCTAGAACTGGTTGTTTGGTCAGCATTTCATGAAGTAAACTAAATAAGTAACTAAATTGCTTTATTGTCTCATTTTGTCTTGTAAAACTAGCACATACAAACCAGTCTTATGAAATATGACTTTTTTGTATTTTAATGAAAAGATTAATGTAAAGCAAGTCAAAAGGCATACAGTTAACGGAATCTCCTTATGTAAAAAAGGGATTCACTGCATATAAACTATTATGATCTATCATCACCTGCAGAAGTTTAATCTGAAGTTAGGTAGACTATTTTCTCTTTCAGCTTCATCACTATAATGATCTTCTTTAATGGCCATATCCCAGTGTAGAATCAGTCTCAAATACTTGTCAACCCCAGCAGTTTTGCCTGGCTTTCTTGTGATTTTGTTGCTGCATTCCCTTACACTGCTTGTCCCATGTATACAATACAGAGTTCTTCCACAAAGACACCGTACAATGATAACTTATACTCATACCCAGATGTTACTCAGCTGCAGGTCATCCTTATTTATTTATTACATAGCATCCAAAAATCATGATTTATCTCTGCATGTATCATAGATACATTATACCAGTGGCATTTGCTTTAGATACTTTCTAATGAAATGGCCTCTAGCAGTATAAGTAAAGAGATACGATCTGTGATGAACATGAACTTATTTAAAATTTTACCTGAACACTGCACTGCTGCTACCTGTGAAGTGTTACACAAAACATTTCCTAGCTGGCTGTTAGAGCACTGAGAAAGGGACTCCTCCCATCCATTGCACTGAATGCTTTCTAAAAAAATGGGTTCTTGATTTTCTCCAGACAAGTTATCTCTTTGCACTGACAGAGCATAGCCACATCTTAGGTCCTGGCAGATCACACTGGCCTTAGAATATGTCCAACTGTTACCGCAGACTCCACCCCACTGAGAGCCGTTGTTCACTTCCACTATCCCATTGCAGCGATCTGTGCCATTTGTTAGTCTTAAACCTGATAAAAAAAAAAATTCCATTAAACAGGTTGTAATTCACATACAGTAATAGCCACCTGTAAAGCAGTTATCTTTGAAAAAATAAGTCCAGAACTGTACTTATTCTTAAAGAGGACAATGAAGGTTAACTGCATAATACGCAAACATGAAAGAGTTGTGTGTTTAATATAGTATATAATAGGTGCAAATGAAACTCTGCCCATTTAAAAATGATACAATAAACACTAAAAAGGAAATATAGCAACACGTTTCTATTTTCACAGTAATATGACATCAGCAGATATTAAATTTATTTATTTACATATGTTTACCAGGAGTGTCAAAATGAGCCAAAAAAAAAGGCCTGTTTTCAATGGATGCCCAGGGAGAAAAGCTCCAAATTACTTTTTTTTTTACAAAAAAACAGTGGTAACATAGAACAAAAAAATGTATAAACAAGAGGTTACATAATCAGCAGCAAATACATATTGAAACTGAGATGGTATAAAAGAAGAAAAAACAGAGATATAGGCAGAAGAAGGAAAAATAGATTAGAGGTTACAGAATAACTAACAACACATTTTGAATAGAGGTGGTGCAACAACAGTGTTGCAAATAACGCAGTAGGATTATAACTCAAATATATTATAAGTCAAATTATAGCAGAACTCTCCAAATAATAGGAAGATGTTGCGCTATAGTGAGCATATTCACAAAAAATTAATTCTCATTTATTGTTTTATATCATGGAGATGAATTTGCAGATATTTTCAGAAAGGATCAATAAAACTGCATTATGGTTTATTGTTGTATATCCTGAAGATAAATTTTGCGGATATTTTCAGAAAAGGGCCCATAAAATATTTTACTAATCTCACTCGTGTCTTATTTATTCATATGATGATAAGGGATAATTGCTACTAATTAAACAGAAGTGGAAAACATGCATTTTAATGGTTCAGTGATACATAAGGTCAAGGACATTAACAAAGGGCAAACTGCTTTACTGTATATTGAGAGCTATTATGATGTATATCAAAATCAAGACTTATGAAACTATGGTGACATTCTGTGATTTAGGTACACTTAATATGCATTGAAAACTGTATGGTAAATAAGACTTGATTTGATGATTGGGATTAAGGAATAGATGTAACTGCATACAGCGAGACAGTAACATACCATAAAAGAGTGAAGAATAGTGACAAATATAGAATAAACTGTATCAGTACTGGACGCTGAGTAAATTAGAATCTTACAGTCAGCCATCATGTATTTGGGATACTTGAGGACACCACAGGACCCAAAGAAAACTCATGCAAAAGGGGAAGACCATACAAAGGCCACACAGACAAAATGACACAAGTTAGGACAGAAAGGCAACTCTGGAGCTCTAGGCACACATTCTAATTTTATTCTTATCCGCAGAAACTCAACTGATGAAAGAAACACTAAAACAATTACATAAATCAGCTGATGTAACTAAGATCAACAACAGGGAATATCCCTATAACTGCTCATCCTTGGCTTCTGTGATGGAAATACTTTTTTGTATATGTAATTTCAAGAAGTGCCTCTGAGCAAGTAAGAACGCTTCCAAAGAGTCACCTCCAATATCACCATCAATGCAGAGGAGTGTAACCATGTACATGTTGTGATTTAGTGACTTATGAGTGAGGGGTCATGGAATAGGGTAATATCAACTTGTTTTTGTATTGTGCTTGGGATATGCTTTAGTGGCTGTGTATGTTATTACCAAAACTTCAAGATATACAGAAAGTTTCAGCATTATGAGTGTGTGTGTATGTGTGTGTGTGTGTGTGTGTGTGTGTGTGTGTGTGTGTGTGTGTGTGTGAGTGTGTGAGTGTGTGTGTGTGTGTGTGTGTGTGTGCGCGCGCGTGTGTGTGTATACAAGTGTTTTTGTAGTTTAGGGTTAGAGTAAGTGCTAGGTTACGGTATAGATTTATTGTTGTATATGCATGTTACTTTATGGAATTTGGTCAGAATGTCATGTACAGTGGTGTGGTATCGGTATGAAAACGTTTGTTGTGAGGTAATGTTCAGGGATGGGGTTATGGCCAGCAGTAGACCCAGCACACATGAGTAATGATGACTTATGTGAAAACACTAACCTGACCCTAACCTCAATTTACATACTACTTTATGAAAAAAAAACATTTCCATAACACTACCGCTGTTCAGACAAGGGCTGTATGGTTTTACTGTTGTTGTTTTTCTTACTTCACCAGTTACAGAATGAGAGCATTTGCTTTCATTTATTTGCTTTCACTTCAGACATTTGTTTTTCTTGATAAAGTGAATTTTACTTACCAATCTTGACTCACTGACTGATATTACATAATCATATATCTATCTGTTTATATCTCTATATGTATCTATATATCTCTATCTATATCTATCTATCTATATATATATATATATATATATATATATATATATATATTGATGTGTGTGTGTGTGCGTGTGTGTGTGTGTGTGTGTGTGTGTGTGTGTGTGTGTGTGATACTGAATCTCACTAGCACAAATAACTGGACAAACTGGACTGAAAACTCATTTCACAAATGTATTGCACCAAACATACCTGTATATATAAATATATATATATATGTGTGTGTGTGTGTAGAGGTCTACTTATAAATACTGTAATTCCAAAATACCAAAAACGTGAATACTGAGACGAGAATCATGAACCTGAAAATCCCAAACTGCGTAGGTATTCCCAGGGCAAGTAAATACTTGTCCATCGTGAGGAATTATCCCTTTTTCCACTGTAGTGCAATCCCAGAATTGGTTCATCTAGAAAGGGAGCTGTGGGGGAGGGGGGAGGTGTACCCCCCTACCTAGGTGGGTTTTAGATAGTGCAGTTTGAAAATTTCTGGTGGATTTTTGAAAAGCAACCAGACAGAAGTAAAGTGAAATTAACAGATAAAACAAAATATGTGAACAATATTGTGTATAACTTGTCTATCAGTTGAATGATTTAGAATATAAGGTTCTGAGTAAAGGACTTAACTATCTACTGGTAGCTAACAGGATATTGCTAAAGTATGGACTGAATTCAAGCTATATGTCAGAAAACTAAATTTAAATGCTGCTTTCAACCACCTGCCTTATAATACATCTAATATACATTATAGAAGTAGTATGTATATACCACCTGCTAATAATATTATCTCAGCTTTTGAAAAGAGTAAAAATGAATACAAGACTATACAAACACTGTATAATAATGATAACATAGTAATTACACCTGCAGCAAAAGGCGAGGGGTTGTGGTATTGAATAAACAATATTATCTTAATGTTATGTTGGGAATGCCAAACTCTGATGAATATTCATGTGTTGTTATGAATGATGCTCAACAGATATGATTGTATGTAAATGAATAGATTTTGAATATGTATCATCAAGGATGTATATCAAAACTGTTATATGATTATTTACATGTAGAAACAGTTATTATCCCAATTATTTACAGGATACCTAAAATACATAAATCCCTAATTCGTCCAATTGTATCTTTTATTTAATAATCGGGAAAGTCCAACTTGGAATAAGCCAATTTTCAGCAGAGGCCCTGGGAGAAACACTCCAGACGCATGTCTTCACAACATGGAAGGAAAGTGGAGCACTCAGAGTAAACCCACATGAATGCAGGGAGTACATACAGACTCCACACAGAAGGCACCTCAGACAAGAATCAAACCCCAGAACCTCTTGCTGTGAGGTGACAATGCTACCACTGCACCACTGCACCGTCTTTTTATAAGACAGGTTACTGAACCAGTCTCAAAATATTTAGAGGGTCATCTTAAACAAGTATTAGATACATAGACTTCTTTAGTTAAGGATAGTTCTGATTTTTTAAAACAATTACATCATTAAACACAAAATAATAGTCCATTGAGCTGTTATCTGGTCACATTAGATGTAGACTCCCTATTTACCTGTGTTCCCAATAATGAAGTAACCAATATGGTTAAAATGTATATACTTGGTCAACCATCTTTAGAGCATTTAAATGTTGATTTAATCTGTGACATGTTGACTATTGTTCTGTTGAATAATGTTTTTTTTATTTCAAGAAAGAACTTATAAACAGTAAAAGGGTGTTGCCGCGAATAGATATGCCAACATTGTCATGAATTATAGGAAAACTCAAGATGTACTATGACCTCAAAAAATCCTAAGTACTGTGCTAGAATAGTATTTCA
This sequence comes from Protopterus annectens, assembly GCF_019279795.1. Taxonomy (NCBI): domain Eukaryota; kingdom Metazoa; phylum Chordata; order Ceratodontiformes; family Protopteridae; genus Protopterus; species Protopterus annectens. The sequence goes on along the minus strand of NC_056726.1, from coordinate 1,136,963,670 downwards.
TAAACGATTTGTGGATGATTTGTTTTTATTATGGGATGGTCCTTTATATGAACTAGATGATTTCATTTCATTTTAACAAACAACTAATCTTTCCTCAGATTTAAGAAGACTGTGCACTATATACAAATAGATTTCTTAAATATCATACTAAGAAAAAACACAAAAGGTGGTTTGGACACTACATTATATAGAAAAGCAGTGAAAAAATGTACATACCTAGCCAGATATAATATGCATCCACAGATTATGTTTAATAATATTTTCAAAAATCAGATGGCACATATATCTAGGTTAAACACACAAGATACCATCTTCTTCAAAGGACAATTGGAACAAATGGAAGTGGACTTTTGTAATACAGGTTATAATAAAAGAATTGTGCAACAGACAAATAATCTAAAGTGAGACGGAGAGCGAAGTAGCAGCATTGTGGGGTGACATAATGGAAAAAATGCAGCAAGACAGCAAGAGAGTTTCAGTGAGGCATCTGTAAAAAAAAGTCATGTGCAGACAGTGAAGGAGAGAGAAAGAAGAGATGAGGAGGTCAAGGAGACAAAGAAAACGTTTACAGCATGAGTAAGCTGCAAACAGATAAAGGACTAGACAGGTATGAAGTTTGGAACTCTGAATGCATCACTGGGTGTGACAGCAAAAGAAGTAAGCACATTTATTCTTATCAATAAAGAAACATTTTGTGACAAATATTTGAAACTGGACAGGCCATGGAAAATTTTACAGAAAAATATGAGCAAAAAAGAATAACAATCCATGGTCAGGATTTGTGATACAATAATTTTATAGAGAGACAAAAAAAAAGAGACATAGTACAATTCAGAACTGAAACTGAAGCTAAAGACTTAAAATAACATTTAATGGGCTATGTAAACAAGATGTTATGGACACCACAAAAATTTACAATGAAAGAGGTTTATGGACTGGAAGATGGAAATATGGGGTTATATTAAAAATAGAATGCAATAATGTGATACATATTGCCAGTGTTATTAATGTAAATGGTAAAAGATTTTTTTGAATTATAGAGAACAGTCTAAAACCTGGTTTTTCTGTGGAAAAGCTAATCATTTAATTAGTGAATGCGATAAAAGAAAATGTTTTATATGTGGTAAAACTGGTCATGATGCAAAATAAATGTGATATAAAATGCAAGAAATGTAGTAACACTAATCATGCTTGGTTTGAAATAGTAGTCTCCCCACACTGGACATCTCTCCAGTCCCTGCGGTCTGTGCTTGCCACCAGAATATTCACCCACTATGAAGGAATTGACCCTCTTGCTCAACTGTATTTAAAATCCTGAGACTACTCTAGTGTGGATAACCTATCATCCTCCCTGCAGTCTGCAAGGACATCCTAGCCCAAAGCTCAAATGGACCAGAATATTCACCCACTACGGAGGGATTGTCCCTCTTGCTCAGCTGTATTTAAAGTCCTGAGACTACCCTAGTGTGGATAACCTATCATCATCCCTGCAGTCTACAAGGACATCCTAGCCCAAAGGACAAATGGAGAAGCACTAAAATCTGACTACCACTGGGACAAAGTAAAGCCTCCTGTTTTTCTCCAGCTAAAGATACTGAATCACTCGAATGTACAGGCAAACTGCTCTTCTCACTCGTGGGTCTAGACACTGACTGCTGCATGTGAATTAAGCAAGTTTTTCTCCAGCTAAAGATACTGATTTTAAGTATCATAGGGGATATAGTACTGTTACAACTATATAAAAGTTCTACAATTTTTCAGACCATGGGGCAACACCTCCCTATGAAGTGCTTTGACTGTACTGTATTTTGCACTGTTGCATTTTCAATATAAATGAAATAGGGAAGTTTATGTTAAAGTGTTAGAATTTTGAGATGTGTGCTATTTAATAGAGCTGGCTTAAGCAGTGTATTTGAACTGTTGTATTTTCAATATAGATGTAACAGGGAAGATTTTGTTAAAGCTCTAGAGATATGAAATGTGCACTATTTACTAGGGCTGGCTTAAAAACTGTTGTAATATAGATCACCCTGAACACTTGCCATGTCTCTCTTCCTCTACTGTAATATTTGCTGGAAGATTGTTTTTCCTTTAGTGAGGCATACCACACTCTCTTTACCAAAGACTAAGTGTTCATTGTAATATAAGCTGTCCTAAACTCACCTCCCTATCTTTCTCCATGTATCCCTTAATTATTCTTTAATTAAAAGTGTATCTGTCTCATTCTGTTCCTCTCTTCTCTTCACAGCCAGAATATTCACCCACTACGAAGGAATTGCCGCTCTTGCTCAGCTGTATTTAAAGTCCTGAGACTACCCTAGTGTGGCTAACCTATCATCCTCCCTGCAGTCTACAAGGACATCCTAGCCCAAAGCTCAAATGGAGTAGGTTTAAAATACTGAAAAGTGTTAGCCAAAAGTGTACTATTTAATCATTGCTGTTATCACATATACTGGCTGCACACCGCATGGGCAATTGTAGTTAGATATATAAATATAAATATATACTTTCCCATTCATTTTTGTTGACATTTAGTCCGGGGAGCTTGCGCTTCCACATTTTGGCCACTAGATGGTAGACTTTACTAAGCTAAGTAACTCCTGTTAGCTGGCACTCAATTTGAAATAAAAGCTAAAAGCTTAGTGAATTGAAAATCTCTCTGCCGCTCATCTCACCTACTGAGCGAATGCAAAATAAGCCTGTCCAAGCAGGGAACTCTATCCCCAAAGTTAATTGTTCACACCAAAAACAAAACAAAAAGGCTAGTTCTTAAGTGAAGACTATATAACTGCACTGTATTAACCTGATTAATTTCAAGAAGTGCTGCTCCTGATTGTTTTCTTCCACAACCCTGGCCTTTCCACACACCAGTGGGTCCCTGCTCCGTTCCCCCTCACTTCGCTCGGGTTCACTACGCTTCCCTACCCTACCCCCATTCCCACCCACCCTCATTTCAATTACACTTATTTCTAACCAAGCCACACCCACCCACACTCCTCCAACCCATCTCCACCCATCGAAACCACACTCTAACTTCCATCTCACCTACTCTATACACTCAGCCTACTCTACTCTTCTACAAGACTCCTACCTGACAGCTACAGTTTCTACACTCCTAATCTCTTCCTTAGTCTATTATCACCTTCCACTTTTTCTTTCCTACATCTAACTACCTTACCCCTTTCTTCACTTATATCAACATGCACTCCTTCCTCTACATCTGACCTAATACCTACCCACATTTTCTTTTTCCAGAAACTTTCCATATCTAAGCAGGGAACACCACTCCTCTCAAACATGCCCTCATTGCACAACATCCTTCTCCTTTTATTCTCCATATACCTCTCTCTCTCCTTCTACAACTCTCATCACTCAAACCAACATGTATACCCCCCATACCTACATCAACAACATCTACCTACATTCTCATCTCCTACAGCTACTCAATAATCTACTCTAGTCTATATGACTCTAATACTATTCTACAAAAGAGACCAACAATCCTCTCCACACAACGCAGACTTCCTAGGGACCTTGTACAAAGCCATGTCAAAGATCCAAAAAGGAAGCTCTATCCAAAGATGCCTCCTAGTTATCCTAACCTAGTCCAGTGTGGTGACATCCACCCTAACACTGGTCCTTCTTCTCCTCATAACACCCCTAACTCAACAAGATCCCTCAATCTCACTACTATCAACACTCAAAGTATTAGAAACAAAACCCATCTTCTACATGCATGGTTAAGTCAATATAAACCTGACTTCTTAGCCATAACTGAGAGTTGGCTAAAATCATACATAAAGGATTCTGAATTCCTTCCCACAAACTATTCCTGCCTCAGATCTGACAGACTCCACAAAAAAGGCGGAGGCATCGCCTTATTATATCCAAGTACCTTCTCAGTATTTCCATATTCTAAGCCCATCCCCTCCTTCTCTACTGCAGAATTACTTATCACCTATTTTAAACTGAATAACTATAAAAACCTATGCATTATAGTCATATACATTCTCCCAGGCAACAATATTCCCATTCTAGAAGACATCCTTACCTGGACTACCAATAACATAAAAAAATTAAACACTAATCCTAGGCGATGTAAATATTAATTGGTTAGATATCTCTAATAACAATCACTCATTAGACATCAACCTCCACAGCTATGCCCAGCTTATTTCTGATATCACCAGACCTGACACTAAGAATAACAAAGGTTCAATCTTGGATTGGATCATGGTTTCTGACCCTGATAACATATCCTCCTCTGGTACTCTTGCAGACAGTATAAGTGACCACTCTCCAACATGCATAATATGTAAGCCTACCACCCTACCTAACTAACACCAATATAGAGACACCTGGAATTTGTCCCAATTCTCCCCAACTACTCTTAATGAAGCTTTGTAAAATACTAACTGGAATCCACTAAAATCTCTCCCTCTTAATGATGCTGTTAAATTTTTTAATACTACATTTCTGACTATCCTGAACTCTCTTGCCCCTCTTCAGTTAAAAAGAGTCATGATAAAACATGCCAAATGGCTCACTAAGCCAACAAAGCAAATTATGTCCTGTATGGATAAAGCTTGGAAAGCCTGGCTAAAAAACAAAACTCCTGTTACCCTCATCCAATACAAACAACTTCACAACCAGGCCAAATGTTTAGTTCTCAAAAACAAAAAAGATTACTTCCAAATCCTCCAAAACCAACATAATCATAACCCCAAGAACTTCTGGGGAACAATCAACTCCTTACTATCTGTGGTGGCTTAGTGGTAAATTACCTTGCCTAAGGTGTGTGGGCTCTTGGGTTTGAGCCTTGCAGGGACTATTTAGGGGTTGGGAGGGTGGCCTAATGGTTAAGGTGTTTGCCTTACAAACACAAAGTGCAGGGTTTGAGTCTCACAAGGTATAATTGGCTAGGCTTAAAATGGCTCACAAGGGCAGTTAGCCTAGTACTATCCTATGAACCTATGAACTCCATCCTGGAACAATCCACAATCCATGCCCTGATGCAAAAAAAACACCCACTGAATTAGCCTCTCTTTAATTCTTATTTCATCGATAGTATTGTTAAACTTACTACCACCTTCCCATCCATCAACACTAACCTACCACACCCCGCCACGCCACTTGCCATATCACCTTCATTACCAACTTTCTTACTGTCCCCCATACCTACCTCCACCATACAAAAACTCCTTCACAAACTAAAACCATGCACCAATGCCCTAGATGACCTACCCGCAGAATTCTTACAGCCGTCTGCCTCCTCAGTTGCATACCCCATCAGTATTCTCCTTAACAGGTCCATTCAGGAATCCTGCATACCTGATATCTGGAAAAAGGCATATGTTCTACCACTTCATAAAGGTGGCAACAACTCCGACATTCCCAGCTTCCGGCCTATTGCTATTCTGTCTCCTATCTCAGAAATACTAGAGAAGTGCATTCACACTCAACTCCTTAGCCACATGACTACAAACCACCTCCTTTCCCCCACTCAACATGGCTTTAGGCCAGGACATTAGCACTGATACTGCTCTCATTTCCTTCCTGGACACTGTTAATAGAGCCAGGGATGATGGATCCATAGGCTCTGCACTCTTCCTGGATCTATCAAAGGCATTCAATACAGTTTCCTGCTCCCTTCTCCTTATTAAACTCTCTAACCTTGGCACCTCTCCCTCCAACCTTCAGTTCCAGCTATCTCAGTCATAGGCAACAAGCTACCATATGGCAATGCTGCTCCTCTCCTTTCAACAGCACCAACACAGGAGTCCCCCTGGGTTCCATACTGGGTCCTCTTTTATTTAGTATATTCATCAAGGACCTTCATAAAATTCTTACCCACAGTACTGTAATCCAATATGCTGATGATTCTACCATTATCTGCTCTTCCAAATCTGCCTCTACATTGCAGCACCTTACCCAAGAGGCTTTCACCTCAACTGAATCCTGGATGTCACAGAATCATCTTGCCCTTAACCCCAACAAAACCAAACTGATAATATTTACCCACAAAAAATCTAGCCCAGTTAATAAGTCTGACTTTTCAGTTCATTCCCAAAACAGTGCTGTTATTAATGTTGTTCCCAGTACCAAACTGCTTGGTGTCATCATTGACAATAACTTAACTTTTGACCTTCATATCCAGAATAACATAAAAAAAACCCATCAAAAGCTAAGTGCCCTCTATAGCCACAATTACTTTCTCACCTTCTCTGCAAAAAAAGCTCTTGCCTCCTCATTCCTGCTTCCTACACTCCTATACGGCACCCCCATCCTAACCAATATTCAGTCCTTCCTAAAAACTAAACTTAATACATGCTACAATAAAGTTGGCAAATTTGCTACAAATGCTGAATTCTCCTCTCACCACTGTTCCACACTACAACAAATTAATTGGTTGGAACTTCCCCATTACCTCACATACCTACAACTTACTACTGCCCATAAAATAATTTACTTCCCAGAAATCTGCCCAGCCCTAACTGACATCTTAACCATCTACCATCCAAATCGACACTTAAGGTCAGAAAACAAAATGATACTAAATACTGATAAACCTAAGCTCTCAGCCAGTCAAATGCGTTACTCTTTCACTGTCTCCAAGCTTTGGAATAAACTCCCTCCTTCAATAAGAACTATCAGTAGCTCCACTGCTTTTAAAAACTCCCTTAAACTTCACCTCTCATCACATTGGATATGCACCTGCACCCTTAATAACAATTCTATTACCTGACTCCCTCCCCAAAACCATCTTAGCCAATCTCTACACCTAGACTTTCTTTCCCTTCCCTCCTATACACCTACTGCTTCTGCTGACACTAGCCAGCACCATCTCTACTCTAAGCCTTCTGCCTCCTTTACATCTACTGCTTCTGCTGACAGTAGCCAGTGCCATCCCTACTCTAAGCCTTCTGCCTCCTTCTTTTCCTTTATACAATCTTCTCTCTCATCTAACAACCTTACCTGCCATCCACACCTCCTATTTCTATACTTCTATCATGATTTTAATAATTTTCTACCAATGTCACCATGTTATACAATGTTATCACCTCACTACTGTATTGTAATTCATGTCATATTATTGTATGCTCTTATTCACTTATCTAATGTACTGCCACTACCTGATATATTCTGTATTATATGTTCTTTTATACAATTACATGTGGAGCTTTTCTCCCCGGGCCTCCACTGAAAATGGGCTCATCTCTGGCCCAGTGGACTTTCCCGGTAAACAAATGCAATAAATAATAATATATAAATAATAAATAATAAATAAGACAATGTGCAAAGTTTGAATAAAGAAGCTGTATAAAATGTTGAACATGATAAAAATAAAACAAAAGAAGAAGAAGGGCAGATTGGTACACAAATTATTTTTATTTATTATTATTTATTTAACATTTGCTTATCAGGATAGTCAGGCTGGACCACTAGTATCCATTTTCAGTGGAGTCCTGGGGAGAAAAGCTCCATACATGAAGAAACTACATTGGTTATACAAAGTATTAATAGCGGGTTATAGAGTAACATGGATGAGAACAGTTGACTAAACATTCTATAGGATATCTAACAATTGTAAAGATATAAAGTTGAAGTACAGTATATAAGTATAACAGTTTGGTGTAATCGAGTAGATACAGCATATGTGCAAGGCATTTTCATAGTAGATCATATTTACACTATATACAACATATACACAATGTAACTGTAGAGCAATATTTAAAAGTTCTAAGGAGGCTCTGGGAAATAGACTCGTGTTGGACTGGCCTTCAGGAGGGTGAATTACAGCTACACAGGGCTTGGAAAAGTGGTATGATTTAAGGAGGTTTTGGAAAGTATCCGAACAGTTCTGTAGTCTGAGGTCAGGAGGTAGGGGGTATTCCATGTCTTTGCAACTTCATTGGGGAAGAGGGATTCCCTGTAGCAGTGTTTTACAGCAGTGATGTCCATAACACCTTCTTTACATAGCACATTAAATGTTATTTTATAGAGATAAATATAAGCGAAGAAGAGAAAGAAAAAGAAGAGGGTTCTAAGAATATGTGAATTGGTAAATAGCAAGAGGATAGAAAAAAATCTATAGGGAAAAGAGTGAAACAAAGGAAACGGAAATTTAAAAGTAAAATCACAAAAGCATAAAGGATGAAAAAGTTTATATTAACTACTGTTTAAAAGACAATGATCTTAGCTTTAATTATCAACAGTATAAAAAATGTCAAGAGAAGAATAGGAATCTTGAAATGGTATATATTAGTAAATGCTCATATACACCATTTCAAGATGGTGTATATTAGTAAATGCTCATATTACTGTACCAAAAAGTTATCGGGCAGGCCTATTATTTGGAATATGGGAAGAGACACTTATTCAGGGCTATGTATACTGTGTCAAAAAATAAAGATATTGGGTATTATTATTATTACTGAATTAGGATGCATATACACTCGACTTATAGAAGAGTTGAACTAAAAACTGAAATGATTATTTTTTTATATCAGATAGTTTAAAAATATTACAGAAAGGAATAAAACATGCATAATTGTCAGAACATATAGTGATACGGGTACAAATATCTGGAAAGAAGAGTATATAAAATAGGTAAAGAAATTAAAAGAATTAATGAAAAAACTTAAAGCAAGAAAGTATGAAAGAAATAGTTAAGTTATGGAAATATTGTATAAATATGAGAATGTTTTATGAAAACTGGACAAGTTGGTGGATATATTTTAAAGAAAAATATAAAAAGTGCTTCTTAGAATATATCGAGAACAAGAGAAAAAAAGATAAAATATAAAACATTAATCCAAATTATGTTTAAAGAGCTGATAAATAAAGAAAGAGCTTTCTATGCAAATGAGAAAGAATTATATAAAATGAATCAAGAAAGGATAATATTACACAGTAAAATTGACACCCTTTTTTAAGAGCCTTGGAGTAGCTTATTGTGGAGTCTCTGGTGGTTGTGATAACTACCTTATACTGTGGGCAGAAGGGGACAGGGCGCAGCAGATACATCTATGCCATTCTTTCCCAGGTACATGTGTGTGTGTGTGTGTGTGTGTGTGTGTGTGTGTGTGTGTGTGTGTGTGTGTGTGTGTGTGTGTGAAAAATCAAATTTCTTAGGGTGTGTGTGTCAGCTACTTGGGGCAGGGACACAAAGCACTGGGTTTACAGAGAAGGTGCAGGAGAACTTGGCTTGGACACTCGGCTGATGCCCTAACCCTACAGCTGTAGCAGTGGGGAGTTTGATTGGGAATCTGGAGGGAGACAGAAATAGAGGCATTCAGACCCCAGACTGAGTGTGTTTCCTGTGTGCTCTTAAGGGAATTTGTACTTGAACCAGACTGGCATTGGGGATGCACCGCTCCCAGAAACATGACAGTTCAGCTTTTCCTCACAGCATTTAAAAATCCATCTGGAGTTAAAGAGGCTTAAACAGGAGGCCAAACATTTGGAACTAGAATCATTAGAGAGTGCAGCATTTGAAGGTCAAGCAGAGAGAATGCAGCATTTGGAATCCCAAGAAAATGAGAGGCAGAGGCAACATGAAAAGGAAATGCCAACTCTTCGCCAGAGTCATGGAAGTAATGGGGAAAGGAGTAACCACACTACAGAAGCATTACAGGTCAGTAATCTTCTTCCTCAGTACCAAGAAGGTAATAATTTTTATAGTTTTAGTCATCTAGTTGAATGAGTATGCTAACAGTATAATGTTGACTGACGGCTCTGGGTACACTTCTTCAGCCCATTACTCCATGGTAAGCCTAAAACTGTTTCTCCTAAATTGTCTGATACTGATTGCTTAAATTATGATCAAGTTAAGCACTGTTTATTACAATGTTTTAAGTTAACACCTGAAGCTTACATGACAAAGGTTTGTGAGGATATACACAAGGCAGATGAAAGTGTATATGATTATATTGCTGACCTAAGCACTTATTTTTATAGATGGGTGAGTGGGTGTCAGGTCACCACTTTTGAAAAGCTGCCAGACCTTTTGGTGAGGGAACAAGACCTTAGCACTTTGCCTGAGGACATGAGAATCTGGTTGGCAGATAGGAATGCAACTCTACAGATGAGTTGGGGAAAAAAGAAGACCTATACCTACCAAGCAGGGCATCACTGCACTGTTAAGGGATGGCCAGTGCTGTAAATGGATATAAGGAAACCCATGGTGGGCAGCCTAAACCAGCCCAACAGAGTCAGCCAGTAACAGGGGAAGCCACTAGTTGAGGTGCACGGTCAGGATGAAGGGTTAAATGTTTTAAATGTAACCAGTGGGGCCATGTATCATATAGATATCCATGAGACAAGGTGGGAAACAAAAGGTGGGGGAACCAGCAATGGTAAGCTGTCTGGAGACAGCAGCAGTACTAAACTACCAGCAGAGTTTATATCCAATCTTGGTCGATGGAAAACAGGCCACTGCCAAGAGAAATAGAGCCTCTGATATAACCATTGTGAAGCCTGCAGTGGTTAAAGAGGACAGTTCTTGCTTGGGCAGTCCACTCCAGTCAGAGCTTTAGAAGGAATCGCATTCCAAATGCCTTTGGCCAGGATTCACCTTGACTGTGAGGGTGGAAAAGGAAGCAAGCAAGTAGTTGTGTTTGAAGATATCCCTGCAGGTGTCTTGATAGGGAATGATTTTGATAATGCAGTACCTTCTGTGCATGCAGTGACATGCAGTCAGGCTTGGAGACAGGCATGTGGGTCTGGTAGCCTGGAGAGGACCCAGACAGACTGCACACCTGAAGCCAGGACTGGTGAAAAGACTACTTCACCGAGAGAACTACCCTATAGCAGTGAGATTGAAGGTGAGCCACAGCTGCTGGTGGATACTGATGTCCCCTTGGATAGAGTGACTGCAAGGGCAGAGGTGAGTAGTAATACCCAGGCTGACAATTAGGCACCACTGTCAGAGGATACCAGACTTCTTGTGGAAGGGGAGCTGGGAAGGGTTACAAAGAGACAGTTGAGACAGGCTCAGCTCTCACACCCTACCTTCTGAGGCTTGACGGAGGTAGCTAGGTAGGCACCTGATTCTCAAGGCAAAGAGGATTCTGTATGCTGGAACAAAGGGTTACTGTATAGAGATTGGACTCCTGAGGGAGAGCTAGAAGGTGAGGTAATACAGAATCCCCTTTGCCTTGAGAATCAGGTGCCTACCTAGCTGGGTAGGCACCTAATTCTCAAGGCAAAGGGGATTCTGTATGCTGGAACAAAGGGTTACTGTATAGAGACTGGACCCCTGAGGGAGGGCTAGAAGGTGAGGTAATACAGCAGATGGTAGTGGCCAGAGCCTACCATCTGGCACTGATAGCCATAGCCCATAACATTCCATTTACAGGTCATATTGGCATAACGTGTACCAAGAGACATATTATGCCAAACTTTTATTGGCCTGGGATTGCCTGGGATGTAACAGGGTACTGAGGGAGCTGTGAGTTGTGCTAAAAGGTAGGCAATGCAAAAGACAAGGTCAGAGCTCTTTGATGCCTTTGCCTGTGATAGGGGAGCTATTTTAGAGGGTAGCTACGGATATTCTGGAGCCTTGGAGTTATCTTAAGTTCTACAAGGAAGAAGTATATCTTAATTATAGTAAATTATTCTACTAGATGCCCTGAGGCAGAGAAGGTGGCAAATGCTTTGTTAAAAATTTTCAGCAAGGTAAGTTTCCTAAGAGAAATACTGACTGACAGTGGTGCCAATTTCATGTCAGACTTGCTGGCTTGCCTGTGTGAGATGCTGAGGGATGAAGCACCTAAAGACCACCCCCTACTACCACCAGACTAATGGTCTTGTGGAGAGGTTAGACTCTACACTAAAGACCAAGCTACAGGCATTTGCAGACCAGTTTAAGAGGAAGTGGGACAAATATTTTCCCCATCTTATGTTTGCCCCAGGAATCCAGTTTTTCACCCTTTGAGTTGCTGTATGGGCATAGGGTAAAGGGGCCCTTAGATTTGATTTGTGATGAGTGGGAGAGTGAGTGTAAATCCCACAAGGAGACTGTTGTGGCATATGTCCTAAACCTTAGGACAAGACTTAGGGAACTCATGGCCTTGGCCCAGGAGAACCTGGCAGAAGCTCAACACCAAAGAAATACCTGGTATGACAGGAATGCTAAAGCCAGAGAGTATGCTGTGGGGCAGCAGGTGATGGTTCTCATTCCTGTCAGACACAATAAACTGCAGACAGCTTGGGTGAGACCCTTCAAGATGGTATGGAAGGTCAGTGATGTTAACTACATGGCAGAACTGCTAGACAGGAGGCAGGGGTGCAGATTGTAACATGATGAAATCTTACTATGACAGGGAGGCCCTTGTGCTGAGTATTTGCAGTAGTAGGCAAGCAAGAGGAGTCTGAGGGGAATCTATCACTACAGGGTGCCAGCCAGCAAAATCCCAAGTCACTATGATGGGGCCTAGGGTTACAGGCAGATGATATGATGGTGCAACACTGTAGTGGGGTCAGCAATGCAAAGGCAAATGAAATCGCAAGACAGGGAATGGGTAACATATTCCTAGATAGGCTTATTTCTCTCAAGTCATGTTTCTCAAGGGTCACTTGAAAAACTAGCTTGAGTCTTCAAAGTGGTGGAGAGATCTGATGATAGGAGGTAGTGCCAACCATGCCAGGTAGAGTTAAGGCAGTGGATGTATGATTTGTGCCAGCACAACTAGCTGGAATTTTGTAAATCATTGTAAGTCATTAGTATATCAAACTGATCTGTACAAATGCTTGTGCTGAAAATGTATTTGTAATCTTTACTTGTGTTAATTGTGTTAATATGTATCAACAGAGCACCCTGCTGAAATGAAGAGAAGTGTACATGTTTTATGTTATTTCAATTAAATGTATATGTTTTAATAGAGCACACTGGCATAGCAATGGTTAACCAGCTGGCTTATTTTAAGAAAAATAAGGGAAATGTAAATGAGCTGTTAAATCATTGAACAGCACTCCATAGTGCTGACTAGGACCAGAGATGATGGGTCTGGAACAGAGCCTTGTTCATAAGCTCAGTAAAAAGAGGGGAGGCCTCCAGGCACTGCCATAAACATCTGGATGTGCATTGAAGCTCTATATGGTCAATTCCTGCCTCAAACTTCAAAAAGAGATAACGGGGGAACCTAGAGTCTGGTGATCAGATGAGGTCATTCTGCAAGTCATCTTGGATATTATATTTTACAGGGAATGACCTCAGAGTATAGAGTTTTCTGTTTGGGAGCCTGACTAGAAGGACATCTCATATATTTCATTGTGCCTTGCCAAAGTAAGTTATTAGGGAACAGTAAATTCTCCTAGATTCAGTCAGTAATATAGTGAAGCTTAGTTGATTGATTGTGTTTATTTGTATGAGTCTGCCCATCAATGTTGTTTTCAATATTTTCTGTGATTTGAACTCTGTGGTTTACTGTAAATATATATTCAGTACGTTCATTGTTTTATTTTTTATTATTAAATATATTTAGAATGTTTATTGTGACTGATCCCTGTAGATAGTACTTAACCTTTGAGAATACTTATATTTATTTGTTGACACTGTGTGGGCCACTCCAGAAGGCCTAGCCTAGCCATCTTGGTAAACTATTACCGTTTGTATTAGTATTAACATTACACAGTATAATTGGACACCCTTTGTTAAGGGCCTTAGAGTAGCAGATTATGAAGTCTCTGGTGGCAGTGATAACTATCTTATACTCTGGGCAGAAGTGGGGGGCATAGCGGGTAAATCTGTGCCAGCCATTCCCAGGTGCATGTGTGTGTGAAAAATCAAATCTCTCAGGGTGTGTGTGTCAGCTACGTGGGGCAGGGACACGAAGCAGTGGGTTTACAGAGATGGTGCTGGAGGACTTGACTTGGACACCTAGCTGAGGACCTAATCCTACAGCTGTAATAGTGGGAAGTCTTACTGAGGATCTGGAGTGAGACAGATATAGAGACATTCAGAACCTGGGCTGAGTGTGTTCCCTCTGTGCTCTTAAGGGGAAACTCTACTTGAAGCAGAGAGGTCTGCAGCTGGAAACACTGAGGGTATCCATTTCTAATCCAAGTACACATCCCTCTCCAGTGTCAGTGGTGAGGATACAGGCTCCTTGCTTCCTGGCACATCATGGGGATGGCACATATAGGTGCACATCACATATTGGTAGCAGTGGTGTGTGTTACAGAAGTTATCACTAAGTGTGTTACAGAAGTTAACACTTTTTCCCAGTTCTTGGAACTGTATCACAGAACCACAATACTGTTAGCAGCCAACAAAGTATTAGAACAATCACAACCTTTGAAAAAGGATTGTGTGTAGAAGTCCTCATTCATTGCAACATTCTTTTCTGACAGTTACTATATTAAAAATATTCTTAATAAGAATTGGGACATTTGACATTTGACAGAGTGGTTAATTAACTCATTGGTAGTACCCCACGTGTTGGTTATAAACATGGCCCCAATTTGAAATCCTTACTCGAAAGGAGGTTTCAACAACAGAAAAAACAAAATGGCTTGGATAAATGTGGCCATTGCCCTTTATGTAAGTATATTGTAGTTGGATTATCCTTTGAAGTTAATGGGATCATGTGTAGTATAAACAAACATCATAACTGTAACTTATTCAAAGTAGTTTACTGTGATCAATGCTGACAGTGTCTGAGATTCTACATTGGCAAGACAGAGAGAGACAGCTACGGGATAGAATGTACAAGCACAGTTATTTTGTAAGAGCTAAAAAAACTTCTAATGCCTTTTCTAAACATCTTTTGGATTATGTGGATTATGGATTTAAATGTTTTGTATTACAGGAGTTGATTCCATCTAACAGGGGCAGCCCATGGACATTACATTTGGAAAGACTCGAACTCCGTTGGCAGTTAAGACTGAATACTATGAATTGGCCTGGATTAAATGACCAGATGTCTACTAGCTGCATTTTAAAATTGAAACCCTTAGAAAGATAATTTATGCAGCACAATAGGGTGGACTTCTACCATCTCTTATATTATCACAAAGGTTTATATGTTTATGGACGAGTTCACAGTCTTGAAATTTTATTGGCTTAAGGTTTTGAAAAAATTAGTGAGTAGGTGACATCACGGGGGCTTGGATGTCATGTGATAGTGCTCAACCATGGTAGTACTGTATAAAAAGGTGGAACTTAATTAGGAGCTTTATCTGAGGGAGTCTAAATTAATGTAGACGAAAGTGTTTATCACTTATTTTTGGTTTTATTCACATTTTTATTGAGTTTATTAAAGGTTTTATAATTCATATCTTTGCACTAGTTGTGTCCATTTTCATTTTGATTTGAACAATTTGTCTTTTGGCTTTAAAGTTAAACATTTAGAGAAAAAAAAGAAAGCAATAACAATGAGATATAAACGGTATTAGAATATACATAAATGTAAGGATTTCTATGTAGACTGTTTATAAGTAATCTATCTGTTAAGGCAAAGATGACAGAATATGTATTTACTGTGGTGAGTATGAAACTACAGGACATGTATTTTTGAGTTGTTTGAGGGTGAATAAATTATGGGAAGAGTTGTGTAAAAATAAAATGCTGAAGGGTATTACAAGTGTTGATCAAATAAAGATGGATATGATTGAGTACGGTTACTATGGTGAGCAAAAAACAATTCTGTGAGAAAACTGGACAAAATAATATTTTAGGTATTATGGACATTATGGACTAATTAAAGGACTGAATGAAATTAAGTTCAATGGAAAATGGAATCTAGCCAAAATTCTAAAAAAAAAAAAGTTTTTGGTTGTGGAAAAAGGGTGTAGATAAGTATTTGTTAATATATCTTTATGTGATATTGTGAAAAATGTAAACAATTGTAAATAATGTAAATATGTGTATAATAAGTACTATATATATATATATATATATATATATATATATATATATATATATATATATATATATATATATATATGTAATATAAATGATGTCTATCGATACAAAAAATATTCTTTTCAATAGGTGCCATCAGATCTTTTACATCCACCAGAACTACCACCAACTCAGGCATATGGAGCCTCGGTTTAACAACTCATTGAAAAGATGACACCCTCAGGAGTGCAATACCCCCTTATGCTGTATTGTAGTGTCAGCAATCCATTTCCCTGGAGTAGGAATAGAACCTATAGCCTTTTGCACCACGGACACTGTTATTAATTAAATCTTTGTTTGTTGAAAACAATGAATAGATTCAAAACAAAATTTAATGCAAAATACCTTTGCAGTTCAAATTGAAAAAATAACAACCTTCAGTAGTAGAAAAGCTTATGGCATACATGATAGTACAATATAAAGTTACAACTACCAGAGAGAACAAATGCTGAAGTGTGAGACCTATGGAACATTATAGTCTGTAAGAATGCTAACACAGCATATTTTAACAGAAAAAAACTAAACATGGGCTAAACTCTTGGCTAGGCTTATAAGGGCCTCAAGGCCAATAGCCTAGTAACATCCTATGATCCGATGATCCTATGTAACACATTCATTGATATTGTTGGCAACTCAAATTAAGATTGAGTCCATTAACCACAAACCATACTTCAATAAGTCTTGCTTGGTAGTCTGTGTTGCACTAAAATGACTGCATGCATCAGTAATGTATTCTGTGACCTAAAATCACACAGCTGGATGTTGACGCAGTTCTTTAACACATCCCTTCCATAACTTTGCTATGACAATCAACTCTTTGGCTTACACTTCAGTCCTAAAGTTGATGTTTATGTGCACATTTATGACTAAGAAGGTCCTGCAAACTTATGCATAAAGCTGACTTGCTATAATGGAGTAAAACATACTTGCAAATTTAATTAACCAAATCGTATATGCTTTTGACAGACCTCTAGTTAAGGCAGCACAAAAGGCCATCCACATAAGAGACAGATTATGTAAATTCAGCCTCCCAACACAATTTGCCACTTTAGTCATTTCTATTCAGAAAAACTGTGACAATGGACAGTCTTCGAATTTGTGAACTACAACGTGATTAAGAACCTATTTTGCATGCATATTACTGGTGGCCATTAACACAAATCCAAACCTATTAGTCATAGGTGATTCCATCGTGAGACACACAGATGTCTCCCTCAGCAGGCTGGATAAGGAAAAGGTCACGGTCAGCTCTTTGTCAGGTGCCAGGATCCACCATATCACACATGCACTCAAGTCTCTCAACAACAGGTACTGTTATGACTCCATCATAGTCTGTTTTGATGTGAACGACTTGAGATGTGCCTCTCTGGACTAAGACACATGAATGAGCTCTCAGACTGTGTGGCTCAGGCAGGTATGTCTCTAGGCTTAAGCAGCATTTTACTTTCACTTAGGATGATGCCCTAATACGCACAGAAAATGATTGAGTTAAATAATTGGCTTAGTTTCTTGTGTTATTTTAAGGGGATCCATTATCTGTCAGCCTGGGATGACATGATTGACAGACCTCAATGCTTTGTCAGAGATGATCTTTATCTGTCACTCCTGGGATTTCAGCTACTGGCTAAGGCTCTTGCCATCCCCATAGAGCCTTTTTAGGCAGCATCTCAAGGACAAAAGTCCTGACATAAAAACTCCATCTAAAATCAACCTCAAGCTTATGCTGCTAAACTCAGGGAGTCTTAAAATGAAACTGCACTCATGTGAAGCAGTACTCACCTTTGAAGATGCAGACATTTGTGCAGTCACAGAGACCTGGTTCAAGGCAGTGGAGAGCACCCTAGTCATACTGGGTTACACTTCCTTCCATACGTTCTGACCACAAACTCAAGGCATGAAAACTAAAGGAAGCAGTGTATCAATATTCATTAACGATAAATGCACCTCCAGATTGGTTAAAGAGTATGATTTCCTGGAGATACTTCAGGTGCAATTAACTATTGATAAGACACCTATTCAAATATTTGCTAGCTACAGGACCCCTCCATGAATCAGGACATCCACCCTGCCTGACTGGATCTACTTGTGTCTTTCAAGATACATCCAAATACCATGATTTTGGGTGACTTTAATTACCCACCCATTGACTGTGTAAACTACTCATGCTCAAACTCACTTGCAGAAAGGTTCCTCGACTTCGTTAAAGCCAATGCCCTGGACCAGCTGGTTGACACCCCCATAAGGGTTGCCAACATCCTGGATATGGTGCTTACCAATATGGGGGACCACTGTAGCACCCCCACTTTGATACCTTTCCCAGTGAGTTCTGACCACTAATCAGTCTCATTTGAAGTAACCATCACACCTGACCCGCTACCACCCCCCCCCCCCCAGCAGCAGCTAAACTAAAAAAACTCCAAAGCAGATTATAACCTCTTACAGGATGGTATAAATAGCTTCACTGCACCTCCCTCCTCAGATGGAACTTGCAGTTATACCGAGTTCTACACCAATGCTTTATACACACACACCTTTATAACTGCATTGATTCAGCCGTAACTGATAGGGCTAAAACAAGCTCCTCAAGGAACAGCAAACCTGTTGGGTGGACAACTGCCATTAACATGGTTTACAATAAGAGGAAGAAATTGCTAAGAGTAAGAGGGAGCAAGTCCTAAACTGGAACCTCTCCTTCATCAACTTAAACAAGCAAATAAGACTTTTTGTGTATTCGTCCAAAGCAAACAACAAATCCAAATTAGCTTCCTCAACTAAGGACAACCATAAGGCATTCTTTAGTTACATCCATAACCTAAAAGGAAAGGCCCAGATTTCTGCTGAACTGGTAGTTAATGATACCACATATACTGAGCCTATAGGCATAGCTAACCTTTGCCAACAGGTTCTGTGAAAACTTCACTTTCCTATCCCTGCCACACGTACCCTATGACATCCCTACCACCTATCCCCTACCAAGTATATCTAAAGAGCAGGTCATAAACTCCCTCTCTATGGCCAAAAACACAGCATCTATGGGACATGATAACATCCCAGGCTGCGTCGTACATGGGCTCCAACAAGCATTAGCAACACCATTGGGTAATCTTTTTAATCATAGTCTAAGCACTGGCTTCATCCCAGCTGAATGTAAAATGGCCACCACTATTCCCTTGCACAAAGATGGTGCTTTCACCGTCCCAAGGAACTATAAATCTATTAGCCTGACTGGCATTATCTGCAAGGCCATGGAGCAAATCATCATGGACCTTATCAACAAAGTTATAGGTAATCTCAAAACACTTGACACTACTCAATTTGTATTTGTCAGAGGGAGTTCATGCCTGTTAAACCTGGTGGACTTCTTCATGACAGTCACCAAGGCCCTGGACAAGGGGAAATCTGTACAAACATGCCTACATAGACTTAGCCAAGGCTTTTGACACTATCCCCCACTTAGACATCATTGACAAACTCACACAGCTAGATATCAACCCTTATGTTGTTAGATCCCTCACTAATTGGCTCACTGATATAATAAATAGTCAAAATAGGGTAATCTACCTCCAACAGCAAACTTGTAACCAGTGATGTTCCACAGGGAACAGTCCTGGGACCTCTACTGTTTGGAATTTATTTCTCCATAGTACAAGAAAAAAATTAAAGATCTGTGGCTGGCAAAGTTTGCTGATGACTGCAAAGTGGAAGTGGTCATAGAATCTCCAAATGATGTCAACATCCTACAGGAGGGTATTACACAAACAAATGACTGGTGCCAAAGTCATAGCCTTAAACGTAATGCAAAAAATGTGTTAGCATCCATTTTAGTAAGAGTGATGTTCCTGCTAACTACCACATCAATAGCAACACCCTAATGCATTCAGTGGTGAGGGACTTGGGCACACAAATTGACAGCAACCTCACCTTTGATCACCATGTCTCCACAGTGGTAAGAAGGGAATACTATTTGCTCATCTCATAAGTGAGGGCACTGCCTCCAGAAAAAAAGAAGCTATAACCTCCCTGTAATCTTCCCTCATCAGGCTAGTAATTGAGTATAATACCCATTTTGGTATGTACCTTTCCAGGCATATGCAGCAATTGGAGAAACCACAAAGGTTCCTCACAAGGAAAATTCAAGATCTTCAGCATCTGTCTTATGTGGATAGTCTGAAATCACTGTCTCTTTATTCTGTTTCATGCAGACTACTCAAAGGTGATCTCTGCTTTCCATATAAGGCAATCTCTGACCCTGCTTTATTGGAAATGCTGCATATCTGCAAGTCCAATGGTACATGTTACTCACTCTAAAGACCTTAACCTGGTATGTGATATTAATAGAACCTGCTGGAGGGACAGATTTGTTTACCAGAGGTTACCACACCTTTGGAACACACTCCCACTTCATGTCAAACAGAGCAGCACATTGGCTCTCATCAAAAGCAGTCTGATTGATTGGATGGGTAACTGTAAATTCACCCTGAGGGTTCCACCTGTGTGTGTCTTGGACAGCAGCAATAGGCGCTGATCGTGGAAATAAGGGTAGAACTTGGCTAGGCTTGTAAGGGCCCTAGGACCATTAGCCTAGCAACTTCCTATGATCATATGTTCCTACATAAGAACAGGCATTTTATACAGTGAGAGGTCAATGGCTCCATCAGTCCAAAACTTCTATTACAATGGTTAATGACATATGCTTGAGGGTCCATATTGGAAGAAGTGGTCAAAGGAATCATGTATGGCAGACCTTAACCCAGAAACAAACAGCTTGACCCAATGACATGGGTGTGGAGTTTTTAAACTCATCCCCTGAGGTAGTAATCGTCACTTCATTTTGTCTAATAATGATGATGGCTTCATACTGAACTCCTCTTAAAAGTAAGATTTTAGGATGGAATCTCACTGCAGGAATTTTCAGTGCTCACAAGGGATTTAGACAAACCTCTTCCTTCATCCTTGAAAGCAGAACAATATTATTCTATCCATTTTACCTCTATAAACCTCCTTCAAAGTCTTAATACCTATCTTAACCCAAGTAGCCTCTCTCACTAGCTTGCTTCTGATGCACCAAGATAGATGCTAATATATTGGGGGTATCCTGGTCCTGCATCTGAACTCGATCCGACTTCGTCATAAAATAATGCAGAGCTTTGCATGTTATCTGCAGTGTTTATCATCTCTGCATATATCATGGGCAGTTTCTCCCAATCCATCTGCAATATCCAGTTTATATCACTGGCTAGTATGAGTGCCTCTTCTTTGCCATACAAAGGTGGATAATATTATTATCACCCCGTAAATGGGTGATTGTAAATGTTACAGCATACTGAATAAGGTTAGGCAGCCCCACCCCACCCTCTACCGGGGGGTATGCATCATTTCCATGGGTACCCAGTATCTATCCCACGCAAAACTTTTTATAAATCTAGTGATGTGATGTAGAAAGGAGTGTGAAGAACCCTACAGAATATGTCTATAAACAAAACATTAGTGGGGTGAAAATATTTTAAAGGGCACAGTGTGACTCATCAATTACTAGTGTTGTCTATGCTAAATATGTACCATTGTACAAAGCTTATCCCAAAGGAGAGCTTAGTTCAGCTCCAGCATTTTACTGTAATATGGGTGAATATTAATGCCCAAATAATGCAAGGAACCTTTGCTTCAAGTAAATTAAACTCCTAATGTCCGCAGTCTGTCTTCCACAACATTAGCTGGAAACAGCTCCAATTAACAACATTCATCTTTAAAATAGAAATAGAAGAAAAATGTATAGCATCACCCCATACCTCCAGATCCTCCTACAGACTGTTGGTTGGCATCAAAATGTCATCTGTAAATTACATACTTTTAACTTCAATACCAGTGAAACACTAACCCCTTACCTCCAATCCTGACTAGAACAATCACACCATCGTATGCTTTACCAGAAGAAAAGAGACAGTGAGTAGGAACATCTTTGCTTGTTACCATTCTCCAACTTAAAACAGTCTAATAGCTGCTCACTAACATAGGTTCATAGGTTCATAGGAGGTTACTAGGCTAACAGCCAAATAGCCTTTACAAGCCTAGCCATGTTATGCCCATCTTCCCTAATTGACCTTGGTTAGCTGGCCATTATTTGCATAGCGAGTCTATGATCAGCACCAACTACCCCTATCCATGAGGGACATAGGTGCCACCCCAGAGTGAATTTGCAGTCTCCCATCCAGTTGTCTAGGTTGCACTTCAATGGGGTAGTTGAGAGCTCATGTGCTTCATGTGAATTGTGAGTTAATTCCAGGGGAGCGACAATCTCTGGGAGATATATCTACCTTTCCAGCATGTTCTGTTAATGTCACAGGCTAGATTGAGATCTCTGGAATGAGTGACTCTTGTCCCATTTGATTTGCGGATGTTCAGCATTTCCATTAGGGCAGGATCAGAGACTGCTCTGTAAATTAGGCACAAGTTGCCTCACAGCAGCCTATATGATACAGAGCACGATGAGAGGGCTTTCATTCCTTCCTCAGAAGTCATGTTTTGAAAGCACTGAGTTTTCTTGGTGAGAAACCTCTGTTGTCTCTCCAGCTACTGCAGATGTCTGATGAGGTACATTTAAAAGGAATCCATGTACTCTGTTAGTGGTCTGATGAGGGTCACATACAGTGGAGTTATAATATCCTTAGTCTTAGATGTGATCCCTTTACTTATAAGGTCTGCAACATACAAGTCTTTTCTTATCTCTGTGGAAACATGGTGATCAAAGTTTAGATTGCTATCAACCTGTGTTCCCAATCTTGCACCACTGGATTTGAGCTTAAAGGGGTGCTGTCAATATTGCAATTTGTGGGGGATTCCTCTTTGTCAAAGGAATGCACTTTTTGTGTTTAGTTTTAGTCCGTGGCTTTGGCACCAGTCGTTTGTGTTAGCCCCTTTTGTAATTTGTTGATATCAGTATGGGACTCAATGATTGCAGTGAACCTGGTAAGCCACAGGCCATCTACTTTTGCGTGGACTTCTGAGAAATAGTTTTCAAAGAGTAGAGGGCCCAGCACAGATCCTTGTGTTATGCCACTGGTAACTGGTCTTGTGGTAAAGATGGAATCCCCAACTTTGACTGTATGTCTTCTGTTGGTCAGTCAGTTGACTAGCCATCTAGTGACATATGGGTTACTCCCCAGCTGGGAGAGTTTCTCAATGATACTTCAGTGGGGAATTGTGTCAAAAGCCTTGGCTAAGTCAATATAGGTGGCATGTACTGTTTTGCCTTCATCCAGGGCTTTGGTGTCATTCTTGAAGAAGTCCACCAGGTTTAATAAGCATGATCTACCCTTAACAAAACCAAACTATGTCAGATCAAGAGGTCTTTCACTTTTTTAGTTTCTTCAAGTCTTTTGGGTTTCTAATACCATGACAGGAATGGACCCCAGTCCTTATTCAAAGTATAATTAAATTCATGAAATTAGTATTGTTTCAGTCTTTGATGTTAGCCAGAAGTGCTCTTTGCAGCACCTCCAATGTGCCCAATAATGACTCCTTCTGCAATTCATATGGAGTTACATGTATTGCTAACATACCTAAGTATGATTGTAAATTTGTTTTTTATAAGACGCATTGCTCCTACTACTACTGGAACTGTCTGGGTATCTTTTTCCACATTGACCTGATTTCTGCCTGCTAATCTTGGTACTTTATGGCTTATGTCTCTCTTTACATAACACACTGTAGTCACTGGGTGTAGCAATTTCAATAATAAATGCCACTTTTGTCTTCTTTTCATGGACTACAATATCTGGTTATCTTGTATCTATTTTTGAACTTTTGGTAATGGATGATTCCATGTGATATAAACTTCATCATTTTCAATGATGATTTGTGAGTCATGATTCCAATGTTTTTCAGCTACTTCAATATTATAAGGTTTCTACAATCCCCAATCCAATAGTCTTGCCACATTATTATGCCTTTCAGTATGCAGGCCCAATGCCATTACTAGTGTATCACAACCAGCAGCAAGATGTGTGACTATTTCCAATTCTGTTTTTCAAAACATACATTTGTCTGTTTCTCCCACATGTTCACTGGACTTTGTAACCCAACATATACGAAGTCCATTATCTTGAAACGCCAATACTAACCTTTCATCTTTTGATTTAAGTTCATCTCTCCTTAAACATTCCTCCTTTTGAGTTTTGATCCTGATCAGCATGAGGTTGTTCCAAGAGTTTTCTACACTTGCAACTGTATTTATGGATTTTTCACATTTCTTGCCTTCTCATCTGATCCTTCACCTTATATTCTTTCTTTGGTTTTCTGGCACAGTCAGTTGCTACCTTATTTTTTTCTATTTATGGTTTGATTTCCATTCCTGCTTGATGCTGATATGCTTATGCTAAACATAGCAGGGAAGTCATCTTAGACTTGTTCTCCTCAGGTTTTAAAACATTCATTACATTTGGGTTTTGTGTTTTCAGCAGATATGTATACATTCCCATTATTACAGATCTATACATGTAATCAGTTTCGAGGAGGCCCATACCTCCTTCAGAACGGGGAGTATATAGTCTTGGTATGCACTGATTTTTATAAATCATTTGATGAGCATGAAGCATCCTTCTTGTTTTCCTGTCTAACCTACCTAACACCTTTTGGGGCCAGTCAATCAGGCTAAAACTGTAAGTTAGGACAGGAAGAGCAAATCGGTTTATAGTTTGGACTTTATTCATAGATGTCAATGCTGTTTTTAGTATTAATGTAAGCCTTCTAAAATATTCCTTACTGAGTTTTATTTGCATTTGTTCATGTTACATTGTTGATCCTTCACCAGTTCCCAAATATTTATACACTCCCTCTTGCTCAGGTTCTTTTATATCACATTCCCTTCCCAAACTGATGTTTTCTTGGTGCTGCAGTTTCAGTGCTTTACAGGTTGCTTTGCACATTTATCAAGACCAAATAACATTCTTATATCATCTGAAAAAGTTTTGACCACTTGCAGTTGTGCTTTCAATTCCTCATCTGATGAACAATACAGTTTTAAATCATCTACAAAAAGATGAGAAGTCTTTACACTTTGTTGTTTTCTGGGAGCCAAATTATAGCTATGATCTAATCTGTTGAGTAGACAGCTTAATAGCTTAAGGGAAGACAAAAGAGCAGCAATGAAAAAGTCACCCTGGAATATCCCCCTTTGAATTTTTATCCCTGGAATAATAATTTGTCCTTTATCATGGCTTAACTGCAGAGTTGTTTGCCACTGTTTTATGGTCGCTGTAATATAATCAATCAGTGTAGGGTGTATTTATACATTTTTAACTCTTTTATCCATGAATGTGGAATACTATCAAATGCTTTTTTATAATCTCCACCATGGTTAAATTCTTCCTGTTTTTTACATTTCTCCATTATGACATTGTTTAACATCATATGATCCTTTGTTCTATATGACTTTCTTTTATTACCTTTTGTTCTATTGCCATGATTGAGTTTTCTTCTAAATGTCTATAGACTTTGTCAGCATCAATTCCAATGTTTAGTTTCTACATCATTGGAAGGCAAGTTATTGGTCTATAGTTTTTAGGATAGCTTGCAGGTTCGCTCTTAAGTAGGAGTATTGTTTTTCCTGCTGTCAGCCAGACTGTTTTCTGTAAATATAACTCGTTCTTACTCATGGCTAAATCTTCATGTAAAGATGTTAATACTTTTAACTAGAAGTTAGGTAATGCATCTGGGCCTGGGGCTTTCCAATTAAGACCTTTCTTAACTTTATTTTAGTCTCTCTGGCTTTTACTTCATCCCAGTGCATATCCTGTACCTTTGAACTTCTTATTCTTTCTTTTATTTCTTCTATCAATTCAGCATCTTTGTTAGGTTCCACTGGGTCATCATAAATATTTATGCAAAATATATCTATTTCCTCTTTTTTTGGTGGTGTTTCAGTTCCTTTTGCCTTGTTTCTCAATTCTCTATAAAATATTTGGGTCATCAGTAAATTGCTTATTTTGGACTTTTCTTTTATATTGGTCTGCTTTTTCTGCCTGAGCTAATATTTTTAGTTTATTATTTGCAATAGTGCATGATTGTTCCTGATCACTTCTGATACTGTGCATTGTTTTTATTAAGTCTATCTTTCTGAGTATTTTTGTTGATCTGTTTCCTCTTCTATACTCTCCTAATAATGACACTTCTTGTCTTAATTGCTTTATAGTTTTCTCTGTTTGATACTGCCATGATGTTAATTGAAGTTTCCTCTTCTTTTCCCTTACTACAGTGTATTTTTGTGGTAAGACTTTATCTGTTCTCAGTTCAGTTGCACAGTGATATATTACATTTACTTCTGTTATATCACATGAATCTCTGTGGACAGTCCTAATCACTGTGTTCATTTGTTTTATTAAACTTTTAACTTTTTGTGTTTTATTGACTTTCTGTAATCTGTTTCTTTCACTGATCTTAATATGTATGACCATCTCTCTTAAATCAAGCAACTCTTCTCTTAGGTCATTTTCCTCTAAACTGAGGGCATCTTCTCTGTTCTCCATTTCCTGTGGGCATTCTATAGGAAGTTCCACAGCATCTTCCTGTGCCACATTCTCTTTGGTTTCATCCCGTGTCATCCACTGCTCTTTCATATGGAACACACTGGCCTATCACCCCACAGCATTGGCTGCATCAGAGTTGCCACAGTTTCCTGTTCCTCCCCTTGCTGTGCAACTCCAACTGGACATTTGCACTAGTTTCCTATGGAAGACTCCAGAGTATCTTCATCTGGCAACTGATCAGATGTTTCCCACTCCACTGATTTCACCTTTATTTGGGAATCCATTGATCTATCCTGCTGCTATGTTTTCTGAGTTGCCATTCCTCTGGAATAGGCTTCCAATCCATATCAAGCAGAGCACCTCCATGACTCTGTTTAAGTGCAACCTGGATGACTGGATGGAAAACCATAAACTTCTGCCAGGAATTGACCCGGCTTTTCTCTTGAACATGGGTAGTCCTTGCTAGAAACATTTTGAGCATAGATGATATCTAGCATAATGTTGGGATTTAATGACTAGGCTTGTAAAGACCTTCAGGTCAATAGCCTAGTAACATCCTATGAACCTGTGAACCTACAAATTAATTCCTTACAATGGACACACTTAGGTGCAATGTTTGCTTTAGCTAGGTTAACACTTCCCAGCATCCATTATGCGCTTCCATGTCTCAAGCAGCAGACTGAAAGTCATAACATGATTTTGTTTATCATCTTGCTTCATACTGGCAGTTAAGAAAACATTAAACTGTAACAGCAGCTTTTCTTAAGATGGTTGTTATCTGGTTGCCATATTTTAGCATGAAGAATCAATTGAAGCTAAAATAAAAACAGTGTGATATTTTTTCCTTTAACATAACTGCTATTTTGTTTTGTTTCTCTTAATAAATTTTATTATAATTTTGCTGAATCTTGTAATAATTTTAGACTTGTCTGAAAAATTCTGACCTGCCTATTAATAGTATAATCTGCTGTTTGTCTAAGGAAATCCCTAACTATTGCTGGTTTCAAGCATATGCTGTAAAATGCCTTTTTTTCAGTTGGCATTTTATTGATTGAGCTATTTCATCATTTGGATCTAATCTGTATATTTTATTTTATTTTTATGTATGTATGTATATATGTACTTGTTTGTTTGTTTACTTTGTAAAGTAATGTTTATTAGCACATTTAGACTAAATGACATTTTAATGTCACTGCTTTACCTTTCATAATGTTCAAAATAATCCTCATTTCATCCAACATATAAAATATTTTATATATATTTTTCATTTATCATTAATACTTTTAGCATCATTCTTATTTTATCTTTTACTATACCTTTGAACAACATTGTCCTTTGGAATTTTATCTAAACTGGCTACATATATATTGCATCATGATACTCAACTATTTACTAGCTCAAAACACAAGGTCTCCTTTGTTTGTCAGTTATTTAGCCATGTGGTTGTTTTCCAGTTCAGTGACTCTATCCTACTGACATATTTGTATCACTTCAAATATCAGCATGATTAATTCCTTCTCTTGTACATTTTGTCACAGTTGACAATTCAGTTAAATCCTTTTTCCTACTGATGAAATATATTTATATGTTGCCTAAGATTCATACAAATCCCAATAAACCTCTGGGACATCCTATTGTGGCAGGTTTTGATTCTTTAATGGAACCTCTTTCAGCTTTTTAACATTATTTAAAACCTTTAATGCCCATTATCTTATCTAGAGTCACAATTATTTGAACCTTCAGCAGGGCACACTAATGGAAACAGAATGGTATATATGTACCTTGAATGTTAAAGTATTATATACCAATAATTCTGCATTGGGCTAGATTGCGAGTCTTGGAATATTGGTTAAACAATGCAAATGTACACAGTCCAGGTTCTAACACTTTCATTTTTTAATTTAACTGAACATGTCCTTACTTAGAATGTTCTTTTCATTTTAGGCGGGAATGTTATTTACAGGGAACTGCCATGGAAGCTTCATTTGCTCCCATATATGCTGATTAATTTATGAGGTGTGTTGCGCAATTTTTGATATATGACACACGTCATAATATTTATACTGATTCCATTGGCATCATTATTTTGCATGATTGTTGGCTGGTTTGGACATCTAATTTTAATTTTTTTGTTTGAATTTGTACAATATCTTAATGATAATAAGTGGGGGTCTATGCTTAATAGTATTAAAAGTTATTTTTTGGATGTAATAGTTGAAAAGAAGTTGAACGAAACTGTTAAAACTTCTCTATATAAGAAAGAATTTCATAAAAATTCTTTATTACAAGCATCCAGTTGTCATCCATAGCATACAATTAATAACATCCTTTTATCAAGGTGCTATAGGATGATGAGAATTTGTTCTGAGGCAGAGGATTATGAGAGAATTAATCAAGATTTAACATTAAGATTTGTTAATGGGGGTTATGACCTCAAAATATTAAATAAGGCTTTGTGTAATACTAATAATAAAGATATAGATGAATTATTGAGACATCAGGATAGGAACAAAAATGTTAGTGGTGGACAAAAATTAAGATTGGTTACAACTTTTGGGAGTAATATTGAATACTTCCACCAAATTGTTAATAAAAATTGGTCCATCTTGCAGATGGACAAAAACGTGTTAGAAAGTCTTTTCAATAAATATTCTTTCCTCTATTGATGTGGTAAAACTATAGGATATTATCATAGTCATTATAAAAGGGGATGCAATATGATACATGAGGTGCAAACAATATTAGATTATCGTGTTTTAAAGGGATGCTTTCCATGTGGTGCATGTACGGCATGTGCTATTATCCTTCAAAATATGGAATTTACATCAGCTAGCACTTATGTTATTTATGAATTAAAAACTATTATTACTTGTAATTCATAGTGGATCATATGTTTAGTTACATGTTCTTGCTCTGCTTTTTATATTGGAAAAGCTTTTAGGTTTTGTAAAGCACACATATTTAAACATTTAACTGACATTAGATATCAGTGAGAAAATAACGCCTTGTTTAAATATTTATGCAAGCATTTGAGTGCTCAGTTTTTTTTTTTTTTGAGTAATGATAAAAACATCCTCAGAAGTCCTTATAAATTAGGATGGAAAAAAATGTTAGTAATAAGGAACGCTTCTGGATTGTAAAATTAGGAGCATTATTTTCTTCTGGTTTAAATGAGTATTAATGGATTTTTGTTTTGTGGTAATATACCTTTAAATAAGAATTAAATAGGTTGCAGTGTCATTTTTAGGAAGTGATAAATAAATGTTGTAAATGTGAGTTTTTGTGTTACCATACTGACAAAGGCATTTGCCAAAACTGGTATATGGTTTTAATTGTTCTTTAAATAAAGGGACACTTTGGTTTATTGGGTTCTGCTCTGGAACAGTTTTATGTGACTGGGGTGTCTGTTCCAGAGCAATGGTGTACCCTGAGAGATATATTATCCATTAAAACCATTCTGATGATGATGCAGAAGAGATTTAGATTCCCTAGACCAAGTATTTATGATGCCATTCTTTGCTGATGTGCAGTAAGTCCATCAGTATTGGTCTCGTGTATGCCTTATATCCCAGACACATCAGTTCTTAGTCATCTGTATACCAAGTAAAGTGACAGGGCTTGTAGTCAGTCCATGTAGGACATTTTGACAGGGCTTGTAATCAGTCCACGTAGGACATTTTGTTTAGTCTTTATAAACTTTTATTAAGGAATCTCTGTGAGCATTTCAGCTATTGCAAGTATCTAAATGTATATGGAAAAGGGGCATTATATTCAATAACTGGCCTAATGAGGGCCAAGTAAATGGCAATACCATTTCTAGATCTAGATGCAATACCTTTGTTTATAAGCTGTGCAATACAGATGGACTTCCTTATAACAGTGGACACATGCTTGTTGAAAGGTAGGTCACTGTCACCATAAGTTCCCAAATCCCAAACAAGTGGGTCAAGTCTTAGGGGCTTATTGTCAGTGTGGGCATTTCTCAGGGTAGGCAACTTCCCAAAGGATACAATAATGCATTTGTTGGCATTTAGTTTCAGTCCATGATTCTGGTACCAGTTATTTGTTTGGAAGAAATTTCCAGCAGCATGGCTGTGTCATTTGTAAATTCAATAACTGCTCCAAGCTTGCAGTCATCTGAAAACTTTGTCAGCTAGAGCCTTTTGAAATTGGTTTTTACTTCAGAGAATTAGACACCAAACAGGAGAGGTTGCAGAACAGAACCTAGTGGAACTCCACTGGTGACTAATTTCTTTATAGAGGTAGCTTCCCCTATTTTGATATCTTGCTTCCTATCTGCAAGCCTGTTGGCAAGTCCAATGGGTAATGTATGGGTTTATTCTCAGTTTATCATGCTTTTGCACTATGCCTGAGTGATTGTGCCAAAAGCTTTGGCCACTGGAGGTATTATGGTGTGTACTGCTTTATCCTCATCCATTACTTTGCTGACCTTTTAAAAAAAGTCCATTGTGTTGAGTAAGCATGACCTGCCCTTGATGAATCCAAACTGAGATGGGTCCAGTATTTGGAGGCTACCTATGTCCTTATTGATTAGTTCCTTGCTAAGTCTTTCCATGCCTTTGCATATGAGTCTGGTTAGTCTTATGGGCCTGCAATTGCCTGGATCTGTGGAAGGTCCTCCCTTATGCAGTTCATGACTGTAGCTGTTCTCCGTTGTCTTGTTGCAAAACCTGTATGGAGGCTAAGGTAAAACATTGTAGTTAGAGGGGTGAAAATGATGCTGTATGCTATTTAAGATGTATCCAGAGATATTTCACAACCCATTGATGCAGTATTTTTAGCTTTTGATAATGCTTTTAGGACTTGGTTTTGTGTGATAGCTGGATGTGAGTCAGTTTCAGGTATATCTTGTGAGATAGATGTAGAGGAGAGAGGGGTAAAGTTTGAGCTGAAGTTATTGATCAATAGGTTCCCTATATCTTTAGATTCACTATAGGTAATGTTATGCACAATCGGCTCAACACATTACTGCATTCTGCTTCTGAGATAGCAAACAATTAAAAAAGGCCTTTTGGCTTGGGTGGCTATTTAGCAAGAGACTTGACTTTGGTGGATTTTATTAAGCTCCAGAGCTGCTTGTTTATTTCAATAACATTAACTGGGAAATGTATACATTCTGTAACATGTATGGTCAGGGATTTTTAACTTTATCAATGCTAGTTCTCTGGATTAGTTAGTCCGCACCCAATCTGGAGTAATATTCTGGATGTGGTGCTCACCACTTTTGACAACTCTGCTCCCTACCAGTTGTAACACCCTCCCTGTTCAAATTGCACAACACATCAGTCACATTCACCTTAAGAGTGCAGCCAGAAGCATCCTTAAATACCAAATAAAACACCAACTACAGCCCAAGTGCAAAAACAGTCACTAATAAAGATAGAAAGCACTCAGACAGCTGCTGTTCGCCCACAAACTCCTTTAATGACACAGCACAGCACACCACATAAAATAACGCTAAACACAGTTCCCAGTACGTTTTCGTCCAAGACTTCATCAGAATGGTTACATGCTTTACCCCCCCATTTTATACAATAACCACTTGATTAATCAAACAAGAAAGTAATTAAAACAATTCATTAAGCTGTTAAGCCTCATTAACACAAATACAACCAGGAACTTGCTATGAGTAAAGTGCTTACACAGAATAAAATCACTATAAAAAACAGTCCTATATATTATTTCATGCCTTTAAACTCTAATAACACCTATTCTTTAATCATTGCAAGATAAAAAGTAAAACGTATTGTTTAATTGATTAAGTGGTTATTGTATAAAATGGGTGGGAGTAAAGCATGTAATGATTCTGATGAAGTCTTGGATGAAAACGTACTGGAAACTGTACTGAGCGTTATTTTATGTGGTGTGCTGTGCTGTGTCATTAAAGGGGTTTGTGGGTGAACAGCAGCTGCCTGAGTGCTTTCTAACTTTATCCTTAAATACCACAGTATACAGAGATTATGCTAAGGCAGTTGATACTGAGTGATGACCTGGCAAAATTCAGCATCCTTTCCAACTCAATGAATGCACAGCTTATGCCAGATTATTTGCATGTGTGAATAGTGGCATAGATGCAATGTAAAATTCAAAAATAAACCCTTATGTTGGAACTCAAATAGAAACAGTCTGTATAATAAAAGAAAATAAATCATTACTTGTAGAACTAAATGTAACTCGCAAGATGCAAAAGAGCTCTTTCTAAACTTACCAGGGAACTCTGGACCCTAAGCATATCAACCATTGTCATATGTCAGGTTAAAATTGCCACCCAGGGAAAGGGAAACCTCAAAACGATCTTTAACTATGTTGGGAATCATAGAAACAATGCCTAGCATTATGCATAGGTAATAGTAAATGATATCACATACTCAAATCCTGAAGACATTGCTAATCTACTAGCAAATTAATTTAGCTCTAACTCCACTCCCCTCTCTTCTCATACATTCCCAGATCTCATACCCACATATACACCCCTCTAAAAATTTTCCCTGACCAAGACATGAAGGCACTATCCAAGGCCAAGATTATTGCTTTTATGGGGCTGGATAACATTCCAGGCTACTTACTAGCCATCTCAAAATAGGACCTATCAGACTCCTACAGAGGTCATTCAGTGTCAGCCACCAAAGTTGCTTTGTGGCTATGTAAAGGATTATTATGGAATTAATAAATAAGGGCATAGGTACTGTACAAACTCAAAACTCAAGCCAGTTCAGATTTACTAAGGACAGATCCTGCCTACTTAACCCGGATGACTACTTGGAGAAGGTCAGTGAAGCAATGAATGAGGGCAAATCAATACACATTGCATATATAGACCTAGCAAAGGCACTCATCGCCTTTTCATAGTCAGGTATCATAGATAAACAATCCCAGGTAAATATTAATCCCTATGTAACATGTTGGATAGCAAACTGGCTCACAAATAGAGCCCAGAGGATCAGAATAAGCTGCTGTACCTCTTCAAAAAGATCTGTCCGTAGTGTTATACCTCATGGTTCAGTCCTTGGGCCATGCCTCTTTGCCATTTACTTCTTGAAAGTCAGAGCTACTGCTGAAGGTATATGCCTGACTGAGTTTGCAGATGACTGTAAACTTGGTACCATCATATATTCCCCAGAGGACACCAAGATCCTCCAAGATGGACTTTCCTATAACCAATAGCTGATGTCAAAACTGAATGTCAAGAAATGCCTAATAGTATCCTTCAGCAATCCTGAAGTCCCTTGTAACTATCACACTGACAGCACAACACTGAAACTGATCCACTAGTTAGGGTCCTGGAAACCTGTGTAGACAATGAACTGTCCTTCAGTCACTATGCATCCACTACTGAAAGAAATTGCTTGGTTATTGCACAGCTTATTACTAAATGTATGGTGCCCATGGTCAAGGATGTGATCATTCCACTGTATTCTGTACTCATCAGGCCCATCATTGAGTATAATGCCTCCTCTGGTATGTACCTCTCAAAACATTTTACCCAAACTGAATGCCTACAATGCTTTCTTACCAAGAAAATCAAGGGCCTAAATCATAAAAACTACATAGATTGTCTCAAAGCCTTGTCCCTTTTTTCAGTGTCATACAGGCTACTGAGGAATGATCTCTAACTTATGTACAGAACCTCAACATTCTTTATCCTGTTAGACCTACCTGCCAATCTAGTAGGATCATAAACACTCACTAATGAGATCTAAATCTTTTTTGTAGCACAAATAGAACATATTGGATGGATTGATATGTATCACAGAGAATAGTACTACTTTGGAATCATCTTTCTCTCCACACATTACAAACTACTTCTCTTATACTATTCAAATATAATCTGTACAATTTCTGCTCTGGTTTAGCACCATTTTCCCTCATGGATATAGGCAACATGTAAATGTTCTGCGCATATCTTGGGTATTTATACTTAAAATATAAGGGCTAAACATATCATGAGAATATATAGGTTCATTGGTGGGCACTAGGCTATCTGCCCAAGGGCATTTTTAAGCCTAGCCAGAGTGTGTCAGCTTTTGTCGCCCCACTGATTAATTAACTGAGCCTCTGTCAAGAAGAGTCAATGAAGTGATCCCAGGGGTGTATTTTCTGTTACCCATCCACTCGTCAAGGCTTCTCTTGAAGAGTGTTAGTGAGGGGCTCTGCCTAATGTAGTTAGGAATTTTGTTCCAAATCATGGGGAGTCTCTGTGATAGGAATCTATCCCTCCAGCATGTTCTATTTATTGTTGTGGAGGGGTTTAGCTCACTAGAGCGCGTGGCTCGCAATGACTTGGATTTCTTTATGTGGAGCATGTCCATCAATTCTGAGTTGGACATGGCTTTGTAAGTCAGCAGAGATCACCTCTGAGTAAGCGATATGCCACTGGGATCTTCTAAGGCTAGAAGGTACCTATGAACCTATTTATGTTTTGCTGCTGATCTGTTTCATTTGCACAGCTGTTGGATATAGGCAATTGAAGTTGATTGATTATATATATTGAACAGCTGTTATATATATTGGTCAAAGTCTGTAAATATCATTTAAACATATCATTTAAACAGTTTGTATATGTCATTCCAATTCTAGTATGTATATTCTGAAATAATTTTTATCTTGAAATGTTTTATTCTAAATAGCGTACCTGAACAGATGACACTAGCATCATTTGCATGTGTGCAGTCGGAGGGGCGTGGCTGACTTAAATCACAGGTGAACAAAGAAATTTCATTGCCAGAACACATGACCATCTCATGAAAGACATCACCAGATCCTTGTCCAAAATAAGAATTACTGTTAACTTGAAGAGGAAATCCACAGTGCAGTTGTGCACAGACTGCCTTTGCCTCATTCATCCCCCAGTTAGTTCCACAGACAGACACCCAACTCAGTCCATTGTGAACTTCCACTCTACCACTGCAATCTGTGGTGCCATTTACGAGTCGAAGCTTGAGGTTATCTGTGTAAAAAAAAAAAGAAAAAGAAAAAAGAAAAAAAAATGAAATATTTCTGTCAATAATGACATTACATTACATTAGGTAAGCAATAATGCCCAACAGGGTATGTGTTTATGTGTAAATAAGGCACACCAAGGTGGCATCGGGCCTCTACACCCTAAGAAGGGCATTATTTACACAGTAACACACACCCTGGAGGACATTATTGTGCTTAGAGAATGCACTGTCTAAAAATGTTGTTTTACTTATTTATTGTTTTCTTATTATAATATTATTTTTATTTATATATTTTTGATGTAAAATAATTCCCCCCGCCTAATGTTTCAAACTTGCGTTAGTACATTTAAATGCTGTTGGAGTGCTGGAGGAAGTATTTTAGATCAAAAATATAACCTTGGCAAGTACGTATTTAATAGCTACACACACACTCTCTCTCTCAAATATATACACCCATGCATGCGCGCACACACACACAACCACACACACGCACGAAACATTCAGAAGCAATATACGTTTAAAAACACTCATTTAATAATGGTAAGAATTAAATGTTTCTTCCCTATGTACTATACAACTCTCAGCTCTCTACATTTTCAAAGAATGTCCAGATTTTTATCTATTTTTTTTAATTGGTCTGTTCCTCATAAAATTCTTGTTTGCTGGCAAATCATTGAAGATTGATGTCTCTAAATAATGACATAAATTTCAAGTTTCAGACTTAATTTCCTTCAGAAAATGTATGCTAAAATAACTTTTATTCTAGTAACTTTCTAAATTTATAAGAGCATTATTTAAAATCTGTCCTTTGCCTTCCCCATTTATGTTACACTTTATCCAGATTTCTTGAGTTGACAGGTTGAGAGGAGGAGAGGGTGGTGTAATGGTTAAGCTGCTTTCCTTAGAAGCACAAGGTGCAGTGTTTGAGTCTCACATGGGGTAATTGGCTAGGATTAAAAAATGGCTTATGAGGACAGTTAGCCTAGTAATAATCTATGAGAGGTATGCATATTCCTTAACAGCTACTACCACCACTTGATCATTCGTCTTCTCTATCACACACACACTTCCACTTTTGTGCATTCATACACACAGACATTATAAAAGCACAAAGACACATTTCAATTTTTTTCTATTTCTTTTAATTTTATGCTCACTAAACTGCAAAAGCACTTCTTAACACATGTAAAATAATGGCTGCTATTAGGTTTTTTATAGTCTGAGTTCCACAGCACCTTAATTTACTTCTGTGAAGTGTCCTGCTGAAGAACGTTCATTCTCCAATCTGACATTGATGTACAGTTTGCTTATTCTCTAAACTGTATTATTTCATGAAAGAATACTCATGTAGAAATAGCAAATTAAGCTTATTAAATAACAGAACATTAATCTATATAACTGCAAACAAAATTGCAGCTACAGCTAATGACACTACTTTCTCGTTTCTACCACTTAGACATAGATATTGCCCTTCTTCAATTTTAACTTAACACAAGCATTTTTGAAGATGATTTACACTAACATCCTTAACTGATATGGTGAAAACCACTTCAGATATTGCAGGAATGAACTCTGGCATACTATACTGATAGCTGATGAATAACGAATTGATAAATGTACTTTAAACCAAGATAAATGGCTATGCACTGATCAAATCACAATCATCGTCAGTCATGTTTACATTACATTTCTTCTTCCCATCCATTTAATATTCCTCATTTCATTAGTATAATAGTGCAAATACAACATTAATCGTATTCATATACAACCATCGCAAGTCACTGTCCCTTGATCTGCCTCATCTATAACTCCTCCTTTACACTGATGACATGGTTATCTAGAGATCCAGCCCTACTCATTACATCACCCAAAATCAACTTCATGCTGACCTTCTACATCTAAACATTTGCTTTTATTCTAAAAAATATTCCAAAGCCCAAAAAAACAAGCCCTTGTTGTGTGCACAAAAAAAAAAAAAAAAAAAAAACCTCACTAATGCCACTTGACCCCTCCACATCAAAGACCTAAACAACAACCTAAATGAATCCACCACATCATTTAGATACCTTGGCATTTTGCTTCACCAATCCCTCATCTTCTAATACCACAATTAGAAAATCAGATCCAAAGCCCCAAAAGCTATCCCATTTCCTCGGGCAACCTGCTAGAACAGCATTAGCCAGTGTTGTCCTACTTCATCTAGAATATGTCTGACTCCTACTCACCACTGCCTTAGAAAAAAAAAAAAAACACTGCCACTTTACAATATAAATGCACATGTCAAAATATAGGTCATGCCACCCCCCCCAGCATGAGCAGCACTGCAACGTCTTGGAAAGGACAAATTAGGTTCTCATTCAAACAACAGGTAACCCCCTTCTTGGGTCTCTTTGATTCAAACTCCTACTGCAAGACATATCTTCCTACCTAACTATAAGACTAACTACATCCAACCCAGTGTCCATTTATGGCCATGCTGTCATGGGTTCATAGGTAAGTACTAGGCTACCTGCTCTTGCAGGCTATTTTGGTCAATAATTTTATGTTACCCCTAATGAGAATAACTGGGAACATAACCTAGATAATTTGATGGGACCCATGCATGAGAAAAAGAATTTAGGAGCTGCATCTGCCCATTAGTAGGACAGGGGGCAGTCCTGTGGCAAATTTTCTGTTTTCTATCGATAGATTTAAGTTGCACTTGAAAATGGACAGGGATGAGCTCTATTTTATGTCTATCATGCTTTCAATTTTCTGTTTTATACCTCCATCCACCAAACTTCATTCTGCTGACCACAGCTTCAGTGTTCTTAACCCTAACCTATGTCAGTCATTGACACCTGAGCTTACTGAAAGCAGAGACTACCAGCAGTTCAGACCACATTTCAAAGAATACTTAATTGAAAAATATCAATTCACATGTTAAAACATAGGCCATGTCACCCAGCTCTAATGGTTGCAGTATTACTTTCATCTCAGAAAACCTTGGCTGTTTAAGGTGCTAACTTGCTCAACATGTAAACTCATCTGCTGTCTCTCTATCTGCCCTTTCTATTCTCTCCTATATATTTAATTTCCACCTCTCCTGCTATTGGATCTATTGTTGTAGCTCTTAATATTTTACAAATTCTACTCACATCACTACTAAAATCTCCCTACATACTTGCATATAATGTGTCATTTTGACTAGACCACCATTATGTCAACTATAACACCTCTGTTATGCATTGTATGCTCCTGATCCTAATTCTTACTGAATATTCTTGTAAACATGTATATTTTTTAATCTATATTATGTTATGACACTATACTGCATAATTTATCTAGTGCCAAGATTTTTCGTTATACTGTATTATACCTTTAATCTTAATTTACTGTTGTTATTATGTATGCAACCGAGGCTGAGCCTGCAAATGGTTATATTTGATCAGTGTTTCACCCCATTAAACAAAACTAACTAATCAGCTAAGTAAGTAACTATCTAAAATAACTATCTTAGTTAAGCACTGTTTTTAGGGTTCACTATTAGAAGTGCTGCACTAGATAGTGCGAGTCCTGATACTTTGGATATTAAGGTGCACTCTTAGAAAAACAGTGTGTTGTTATATTTGCAGTTCTACTGCAGCCCTGCAACCATTGCTTCTTTTATATACTAACTGTAACATGTGATGAATTTTGAAGTAGAAAGATTGCCCTGAGATATCACAGTGTCAGAACTGCTACATATTCCTCCTACTCACACTTTAATTTTCATTGTTTCAGGGATCACACTTTCTGCACTCAAAATTTTAGTGGGTACTTAATTTTAAGAACATGGACTACAACAAAGGAAACATGCTAGTCTTACATGAAAGATTATGGCGAAGACGTAACTTATAATACAACAGTTGATCATATCTTAAAACTCCACCACTTTAAAACAGATTCTTCCTATCAAAGTCTGTACCTGCTACTATACTTTTATATAATTTGTGTGATATCTGTTGTATATATTGTACATAGATTAGTCTAGTTTTGGTAGATGTTATATTTGTTATATCATGTACCATGTTTATATAGCAATTTCATGGATACCCATGGTCTTTCTGTATAATAAGCATTGTTACTGTGGTGAGGCACCGCAGTTATTTATCCTCTTATTTTGAATAGTTTTCTGTACTTTTCAATTTTGCTCTGCAGATTATCATCTTTTGACGTTATTTTTTTCTGTTTCATTGCAGTAGTATTTTAAACTACTATGTATCCATGATATGCCTCCTGCTATTATCTTTATTGTTTTTGTATTTGTTTTTCTTCTATTTACAAAATTTCAATAAAAAGTTTTTTGAAAAAAAAAAGTCTGTAATGCACTTAAAACTTTTTTTAAACAAACTGATTACCAAATAAATTCAGCTTTAATAGGATATTATCTTGTCATATTTAAAGATCTTACTAGTTCCTAGGTTTATTTACAAGTATGCCATCTACAAAATTATGTTTTAAAATATTTACATGGATTTATCTTACCAAGGCAAACTAATTCTGTAAATCATTCTCAGACAATCTACTGTCACACATCAGGCCAATAAAATAATAATAGGTTATAACCATTCAGCTAAGCAACTAACAAAGCTTCATGAATAACATCATTTGGGGCTAGCCCAGACAAAGTAAATAATAACATATGGGATTAGAGCAGACATCATAAACAATAACATTTGGGACTAGCCTAGGCAACATAAATAACATTTGGGAGTAACCCAGACAATTTAAATACTAACATTTTAGAAGTGTTAGCCAGCATTTTCACTTACAGCAAATTATTTCTTTTTAAAACATTAACAAATGGAATGGAACAGAGCCAAAGAGAAATTACAAGAAATAAAGACTCACAGTGCACTCCATGTACATGGCTTTATACACTTAACAGTAGTACCTCTCAAACCCCTTCTTCTTAAAAAAAAAAAAAAAAATTCCATAGACAGCAGTAAATGTGGAAACCATGAATATTACAACTGACAGTTCACACTGAGCTAATCGGAGGAGGGGCACTGAGCAAACCTGTGATCTGTGATATATAACATTTTGTAGATCTTTTGTAACTAGTTTCACTGTGTGTATGGTGTTAACTGGAAATTTTCGTTCTGATTTCCTGCCAAGGAGTGCATCATATAACTGATTTGTTTGCAGCTAAAAGCATTCTCTAGAGTCTCCTTGCTCCTTTATCTGTTAAAACCTTCATTTAAAGTCTCACTGCTGTGTTTTTGCTGTGATAAACATTTCTGTAGAGTTTTCTGCCTAAGTAGTGTAGGTAGTAGCTGTACCATTGTCCAATGTCCATATTCAGGATTGTGTTTCTGGGCCTACTTGCTTGTTTGCAGAGGCTGTGTGTCTGAGCACATTTTCCAGGCCATCTTAGTTTAGCAAAAGCCATTTTACATTTCAGTAAGAGTGTAGTGTTTATGGTCATTGGCTGACTGGGGTTACCTGGACTACGACTTGGACTAAGCCCCTCAATAGTTCTTTTGAGCTTTTTCTTAAAGTTGTTTCAGGTTTCAACCTTCTGTCACTTAAGAAGTTACCTTGTGAGTGCTTCTGACATTTCACACAGAGCTAATTGGTGGAGGGGCACTGAGCAAAACTCTGATCTGTGATATGTAACATTAAGTATCCTGTTTTTTGCTTATTTTTACTAGTTATTGCTTATTCTAAGATATTTATAGCACTTTTATCATCATCTGCATAATTTTACTGCATTTTATAGCTATAAACTAATCTGCGCGATTGTACTAAAATTATTTGTCTCACAGGACCTGATAAATAAGGTTTTTATGGTCACACTGTTTGTAAATCATTTCTAGCTAGTTTCACTGTGTGTAAGGTATTAACTGGAAATTTTCACCATTTGTTAAACATCTGTTTGTTGTTCTGATTTCCTGCCAAGGAGTGTATCATATAACTGATTTAGTTTCCATCCTCCCTCCCTATTGGTGATTTGTTCTTATACTTGGCGGCTTTGCAGTTGCCCGCCCCTACTGTAAGTTTGATCTGGGACACTCCTCCCAGTCTAATGTCATTAGGGCATTTACCTAATACAGAGAGAACATTTAAAAAGGCCAAACCACTTTGTTTTTTAACCTTGAATTATCTTCTGCTCCTCCTTTCTCCCTTTCCACTTTACAAAAAAAAAATGTCTAAGCTTGTTCCTGCCTTTCCTATAACTAGTCTAATCCAGATACAGATTTGCTGTATCCAGGACTGTTTGTAAGATTCTGAGGCCCCCAAGCCTTTCTGTGTTGGAGGGAAGCCTTCTAGCTTATCAGTGTGAGTGGTAAAAACTAGGTAGCCTATCCACCACAAGAAGAGTGATTTCTGGCCCAGAAATTGTAGTTTATTGGCCATTTGGGCAGTTTTTCCATCTCTTTCAACTTTCTGGATTAAAACCCAGTGTTTACACTTGTTTCCCACCCTTCCTGTAAGTAGTCTAGTCTAGGATTGGTTGTAAGCTTCTGAGCCCCCCAAGCCTTTCTGTGTTGGAAGGAAGCCTTCTAGCTTATCAGTGGGAGTGGTAAGCACTAGGTAGCCTATCTACCACAAGAGGAGTGGTGCCTGGCCCAGAAATTGTAGTTTATTGGCCGTTTGGGGAGTTTTTCCATCTCTTTCAACTTTCTGGTTTAAAAGCCTGCGTTTGTGCTTTTCCTGCCTTTCCTATAACTAGTCTAGTCCAGAAACAGATTTGCTGTATCCAGGACTGTATGTAAGCTTCTGAGCCCCCCAAGCCTTTCTGTGTTGGAGGGATGCCTTCTAGCTTATCAGCTGGGAGTGGTAAGCACTAGGTAGCCTATCTACCACAAGAGGAGTGGTTTCTGGCCCAGAAATTGTAGTTTATTGGCCGTTTGGGCAGTTTTTCCATCTCTTTCAACTTTCTTGTTTAAAAGCCTGTGTTTGCACTTGCTTCCAGCTTTTCTGTAACTAGTCTAGTCCAGATACTGATTTGCTGTATCCAGCACTGTTTGTAAGCTCCTGACCAATGCCAAAGTCTGCTCTTCAATATTTCCCTTAGATCTGCTAGTTCTCTCCTTTCCTGCACTTTTACTAGCTTATTAATCTAGCACTTTACCAGACTTCTTGTATCAATTATTGTAGCACATAAAAGTGCTACCAGCACTAAATGTTCTACAAGGAAAGAGCTCCAGTACTTATTATTAATTCCCACCCCTCCAGGCATGTCTAAAGGTCAGTTCCTTGTGCTTTTCACTATTAACCCGGTGAATTTGGGCATGCTGAGGCAATGTAGCAACTGCCTCATGTATACTGGCAACCCTCTTTTCTTACCTCCCAACACTCGGACTTGTGAGAGATGCACTTATATATCCAAACTGGAAGCCACACACTCTCCAGACAAGACCAGAATAGCTGGTCAAGAGGAGAAGTTCAACACTTGCACCACACCACATGGAACGCATAGCCCTCCAGAACACACACCAGCACTGCCTTCACATAAAAACACAAACCACACACCCACCTTCACAGAGGCTCTCAATAAACATCTACCCAAACAGCACAGACCTCCAAGGCAGAAATGCACTTGACCACCACAACACAACACTAATCATGAGACACATAACTCTCCTAAACAGTGTGCCACTCAACCAAAGCCCCTAAGGCAAAAGAGCATGCCCAGCACACTAGTCATAGGTGACTCCATTGTGAGGCACACTGATGTCCCACTCAGTGGGTTGAATAAGGAGAAAGTAACAGTCAGCTGCCTGTCAGGTGCCAGGATCCACCATATAATGCATGCACTCAAATCCCTCAACAACAGGTACAAATATGGCTCTGTCATTGTATATGTGGGAGTGAATGACCTGAGATGTACCTCCCTGGAGTACATGAAAAGAGACATAGAGGAGCTCTCAGATTATGCAGCCCAAGCAGGTATGACCCTAGCCCTGAGTAGCATCCTACCATCACCCAGAATGGTACCACAGTACAAGCAGAAAATGATTGGTTTCAACAATTGGCTAAGTTTCTGGTGTCATTCTAAGGGGATCCTGTATCTGCCTAAGATGACATGATTGACAGACATCGATGCTTTGCCAGAGATGGCCTGCATCTGTCACCCCTGGGCTTCCTGATACTGGCCAAGGCTCTTGCCATCCCTATAGTGCCTTTTTTAGACGGTGTTCCAAAGACCAAATTACCACTGTAACAGCTACAAACAAATGCAATCTGAGTGTCATGCTGCTCAATGCTAGAAGTTGAAATCTGAATATGCACTCACTCGAAGCACTCCTTAAAATGGAGAACATTGATGTCTGTGCCTAATTCAAGACCTGATTCTAGGCTGCAGAAAGCACCCCTGCACTACCAGGCTATAACTCAT
This sequence comes from Protopterus annectens, assembly GCF_019279795.1. Classification (NCBI taxonomy): domain Eukaryota; kingdom Metazoa; phylum Chordata; order Ceratodontiformes; family Protopteridae; genus Protopterus; species Protopterus annectens. Next base: position 1,136,919,915 of record NC_056726.1, on the reverse strand, counting down.
TCCACACCTTTCAATTCCTAAGGCGGTGGTGTTTCCATATTCATAAAGTATGCATACACCAGCAGGGTCCTGGGTTTGAGCCTTGCAGAGGCTGTTTATTTTTGAATACCTACCTATGAACCTATAGCACAATAAACAGGACATGCTGGAGGGATAGATTCCTGTCCCAGAGACTTCCCAAACTCTGGAACATGCTACCCATCTATGTCAAGCAAAGTTCTTCATTAGCACTCTTCAAGAAAAATCTTAATGAGTGGATGGGAAATAGGAAATACACTTTTGTGTCTCTGCTTGATAGTGGCACAGGAAAATAACTTTCTTGGGTGGCGTAAGACAGGGAAACTTGTTGGCTAGGCTTACGTAGGTCCTTGGGCCGATAGCCTAGTACCTACCTATGAATCTACCTATGAACCACCTCCAGACTGGTAGCCCAATATAACACACCTTAGGTGCAGTTAACATTGGGTAAGACAGTGATTCAGGTTGTAGCCTGCTATAGGTCCCCAACCATGTCTCAAGACTCACACTCCACATTCCTAAACATCCTGGAGAACATTAGGGTCCAACCTAACACTCTCATACTGGGTAACTTCAACTACCCCTACATTAACTAGGAAATTTAGTCATGTACCAATACACTTGCCCAATGTTTCCTGGAATTCATTAATTCCAATGCCCTGGACCAGCTCTTTCTTATCCCCACTAGCCCCATTAGAAGTAGCAACATCCTTGACCTGGTCATTACTAACATGGGCGACCGTTGCTCTACACCAATAGTCAATATTACCTTGAAAATCCACATCCCTCCCACCCCACCCCACCACCCGCAAAGGTAACCACCATGAAAAACTTCTCCAAAGCTAACTTTGGGCTCCTGAAAACAGAGGTGGCTATCTTCATAGCAGCCATGCAAATGGAGAACAGGTGCATGACCACCGAATCATACATCAATGCACTGTACAAACACGTACACAAATACATGGATCTTGCCATACCCAATAGAACCAAGATGCTCTCCTCCAAAAAAAGGAAGCCAATCTGGTGGTCCCCTGCCATAAACAAACTCTACAACAGAAGGAGGAAACCTATACAGAATAAGGGGAAGTCCCAAGACTGGAAAAACTCCTTTATCAACCTCAACAAAAAGTTGAGATCCCTCATCAAATCCTCTAAATCTAGGTATGAAAACAGAATTGCAGCAGATGGTAAAGACAACCACAAGGCCATCTATACTTATGTAAAGAACCTCCACAGCAATACCCAGATTTGTGCTGAGCTACTGCACAATGGTACCTCCTATACCAAGCCAACAGATATTGCCAATATACTGACCGACAGATTCAGTGACAACTTTACCCCTTTCCCCCCCAAAGGACCAGTTCAATACCAGTAGATTGCCAGGCACCCAGTATTACTGCTGCACAGGTTAAAACAGCACTGTCCAAGGCCAAGAATACAGCTTCTATGGGACCTGACAGTATCCCTGGCTGTGTTCTACATGAATTACCGAGTGAACTGGCACCTTACCTGTGTGCCCTGTTCAATCACAGCCTCACCTCAGGCTTTGTCCCTACTGAATGGTGCACTGCTACAGTCATCCCTCTCCACAAAGCAGAAGAAACTACAGACCCTGGGAACTATCACCCCATTAGCCTGATGAGTCTGATATGCAAAGCTATGGAACGCATCATCAAGGACCTAATAAACAAGTATATAGGGAATCTCCAAACTCTGGATCCCACACAGTTTGGTTTTGTGAAAGGTAGATCATGCCTTCTCAACTGGTTCAACTTCTTTGAGTCAGTCAACAGAGCTGTGGATGAAGACAAGGTGGTTCATACAGCCTACCTTGATCTGGCCAAGGCCTTTGATACCATTCCACACTCAGGAATCATAGAAAAACTCATTAAGCTAGGCATCAACCCCTATATCACTAGGTGGGTTGCAAACTGGCTAACAGGTAGAACCCACAGTGTGAAAGTAGCTGACTCTAAGTCAGACTGCTGACCAGTCACGAGTGGAGTCCCACAGGGTTTGGTCCTGGGTTTTCTCCTTTTTGGTATCTACAAGTCCAGGCCACACGAAGGGACTCTGGCTAACAAAGTTCACAGACAATTGCAAGTTGGGAGCTATTATTAACACCCCAAGTGATGTTGACATACTACAGAAAGGCGTCACTGAGACCAACGACTGGTGTCAGAACCATGGCCTTAAGCTCAATGCCAAAGAATGTGTCTACATCCCCTTTGGGAAAAACCCAGTTCCCATGAATTACCAAATCAATGGTAGTCCACTGAACACACAAGGCGTTATAAGAGATCTGGGAACACAAAATGACAGCAACCTCTCTTTTGACCAACACATTGCCACTGTGGTCAGAAAGTCCTTCTATGTGGCACATCTCATTACTAAGGGTTTTGCATCCAGGAAGAAAGAGGTCATTGTCTCCCTCTACTCTTCACTCATTAGGTCAATCATTGAGTACAATGCCCTATTTGGCATGTACCTCACTGAACAACTGGAGAGGCCGCAAAAGTACCTCACAAAGAGGATCCTAGGCCTTTAACATTTGTCCTATATGGACAGACTAAAAAAAAATCCAACTATTCTCTGTCTCATATCACCTACTTAGAGAAAATCTATGCTTGACTCAGAAAGCCATGTCTGACCCAGCTCTGTTAGAAATGCTACATCTAAAGAAACCCCGATCTCTCCGTACCACATGATCCAGAGACCTCAACCTCATTACCACAATCAACAGAACATGCTGGAGGGGCAGGTTCATAACCCAGAGACTGCTCATGCTGTGAAATAGACTTCTCATACATGTCAAGCAGAGCACCTCACTGGCCCTCTTCAAGAGAAATCTTGATGAGTGATGGGAAATAGAAAATTCACCCTAGGGATCACTCCAGTGGCTCTACTCAACAGAGGCACTGGGAACTAAGGTTGGGTGGTACAATGCCAGGGTAATCCTATGGGCTAGGCTTGTAAAGGCTCCAGGGCCATTAGCGTAGTACACACCTATGAATCTATGAACCTCTAGACTGGTAGCCCAGCATAATGCATCAGAGATACTTCAGGTGCAGCTAACACTGAGTAAGATGGCGATACAAGTCATAGCCTGTTACAGATCCCCAAACATGTCCCTAGACTCACACGCCAACTTCCTAGGCACCCTGGAATCTATCAAGGTCCAACCCAATATTCTCATACTGGGTGACTTCAACTACCCTTCCATCCCTTCCATCAGCTAGAAAAGCTATTCAAGTACCAATGTACAGGCCCAACACTTTCTGTGATTTATCAATTCCAATGCCCTGGACCAGCTCATTCTGATCCCCACTAGAGGAAGCAACATCCTCAACCTGGTCATCACCAACATGGGAGACCATTGCTCCACACCTATAGTCAGTTTCTCCCTGGTTAAATCTGACCACAAACTGATCACCATGGAAATCTCCATCTCACCTACACCCCCCACTAAGGTGACCACCCTGAAAAACTTCACTAAAGCCTACGTTGGGCTACTAAAAGAAGATATGGCTAACTTCTTGGCACCCATGCCAATGGAAAATAGTTGCATGACTGCCGTATCATACATCAATGCATTGTACGAGCATGTACACAAATGCATGGACCTTGCAATACCAGATAGAACTAAGATGCTCTCCTCCAAAAAAAGGAAGCCAATATGGTGGTCCCCAGCCATCAATAAACTCTACAACAGAAGGAAGAAACTGTCGCAGAAAAAAATGAAGTCACATGACTGGAAAACCTCCCTTATCAATCTCAACAAAAAGCTGAGATCCCTCCTACAGTCATCCTGCTCCATAAAGGGGGAGCAACTACAGACCCTGAGAACAATTGCCCCATTAGCCTGACAAGCCTGGTATACAAAGCTATGGAGTGCATCATCATGGACCTGCTTAACAAAGATATAGGCAATCTCCAAACTCTTGACCCCACACAGTTTGGCTTTGTGAAGGGGAGATCCTGCCTGCTGAACCTGGTTGACTTCTTTGAGGCAGTCACCAAGGCCATGGATGAGGGCAAGGCAGTGCATACAACCTACGTCAACCTGGCTAAGGCCTTTGATATCATTCCCCACTCAGGTATCATTGATAAACTCACCAAACTAGGCATTGATCCTTACATCACTAGGTGGGTTGCAAATTGGTTCACAGACAGGACCCACTGAGTGAAAGTTGTGGATTCCAAGTCAGACTGTCGATCAGTCACGAGTGGAGTCCCACAGGGCTCGGTCATGGGCCCTCTCCTCTCCTGTTTCACATCTACTTCTCAGAAGTTCAGGCCAACACAAAAGGACACTGGCTGACCAGGTTCACTGATGACTGCAAGCCAGGAGACATTATCAACTCCCAAGTGATGCAGACATCCTACAAAAGGGCCTTTCTGAGACCAATGACTGGTGTTGGAACCATGGCATGAAGTTTAATGCCAAAAAATGCATTATCATCCCCTTTGGAAAAAAAATCAGTTCCCATGAATTACCACATTGATGGGAGCCCAGTGAACACTGAAGGGGCCATAAGAGAAAAGGGCACCCAGGTTGACAGCCACCTCACCATCGACCACCACATTGCCACTGTGGTCAGAAAGTCCTTCTACGTGGCACATCTTATAACCAAAGGATTTGCATCCAGGAAGAAAGAGGCCATCATCCCTCTCTACTCATCCCTCATTAGACCAATCATCAAATATAATGCCCCATTTGGCATGTACCTGACCAGACACCTACAACAGCTGGAGAGGCCAGAAAGTACCTCTCAAAAAGAATCCTAGGCCTTAAACACATCCTGCATGGACAGACTCAAGAAACTTCAGCTGTTCTCAGTCTCTTATTGTCTTTTAGAGGTGATCTCTGCTTGACTTACAAAGCCATGTCTGACCCAGCCTCTCTTGAAATGCTACACCTAAAGAAATCCCAATCCCCCACACCACACGCTCTAGAGATCACAACCTCATTACAACAATTAACAGAACATGCTGGAGGGACAGGTTAATCTCCCAAAGACTGCCCATACTCTGCAATAAGCTTCCAATTCATGTCAAGCAAAGCACCTTACTGGCCCTCTTCAAGAGAAATCTTGACGAGTGGATGGGTAACACAAAGTTAATTCCAGGGATCATTCCAGCTGCACTACTGGATATGGGCACTGTGAACTAACATCCGGTGGCATGGTGCCTGGGCAATTTTTTTGGGGCTAGGCTTGTAAAGGCTCAAGTGCCATTAGCCTAGTACACACCTATGAACCTATGAACCTATGAAATAGCACTCCGGGCTCAGTATCAGATAGCTGCTTCCAGTCCATGGAAAATATTATTCATTAATACTGACTTTGTCTCGCAACTCTTTCTATAAGAATCTAGTCCTGCATTTTTGTTGACAAAGTTAGCCATACTGGGTAGAGACCTTCTACAATGAGGATCATTGAATCAAAGCTCAAAAAATAATTATAGGTAAAACAGTACAACAAAAGTATATAGTAGAAAAATGCCTTTAAAATCCTCAAAAAACAACTGTGACAACCGCATGTATAATTACTGAATAAATTGCTGAAATATTGTATGATATGCTTAACAAAAATGCAGACTTTCTTTACAATTTAGAACTCAGTCTGTGCACTTTTTCCTCTTTGTGTATCTAATATCAACTGAGGAAGTTATCTGGACAGCATCCATTTATCACTGGAGGTCATAGGAAGAAAGATTCAGAAAACTTGTATGTGTAGCAGTGACAATTACATATGTGAATATGATACATGAAAAGTATAAGAAAAACAAAGGTATGCTTCTACTTAATGCCTTGTAATATTATTAGTCCCATATTACAAAGACATAACTTGGCAAATAACATAACCAATGGCCTACCTAAGATACCACATTAAAATTAAGCTATGGTATTAGTGTACAGCCAGAGCAAGGTAGAATTTTATTCTACATTTGTTTGCCGGGAAAATCCAACTTGGAATGTGCCAATTTTCAGCAATGGCCCAGGAAGAAACTCTCCAGATGCATGTCTTGGTAACGTGGGAGGAAACCCACATGAACAAAGGGAGGACATACAGACTCTGCACAGAATGCACCCCAGCCAAGAATTGAACTGGAGAACCTCTTGCTGGGAGGGAACAATGCAAACTGCTGCACAACTATGCCATCCTAAATGAATGAATGACATTGAAGTAAAACAATCCAATTAATTATCAGTTTGACAATCAGAGTGAATAAAAGGTTTATAAGGTAGGAGGGAAAGAAGATTATATTTATAGATAGGAGAAGAAAAAGGAATTCAGGAAAAGTAGGAATAAAAGCATCAGGTGAGCAGCCGCAGTGGTGTAATGGTCGGCATTGCCACCTCACAGCAAGAGGTTCTCCGGTTTGATCCTTGACTGGGGTGCCTTCTGTGTGGAGTCTGCATGCTCTCCCTGTGGTCACATGGGTTTTCTCCGGGTGCTCCAGTTTCCTCCCACATCCCAAAGACTTGCTGTAGGCACATTGGGGACTCTAAATTGGCCCTAGGCATGGGTGGGTGCATGTGTGTGCCTTCTGTGGATGGTAGGGCACTGGGCTGACAACTCAACACCGTAAAACTCCACTGCCAATCATGACCGGACAGGTGATCTGCTGTGGTGACCCCTAACCAGGAAAAGCCAGAAGAAAGCAAAGCATCAGGTACTTTTTAAAGGGAATAGCCACAAAGTGTTATGAGCAGACCCCACACAAGAACAATAGATAAGTAACTATAGAAATAAGTGACAGTAGGAGAGAAAGGGGGTTATAAGGGAATCTTGGGAGAAGGTAGATGCAGACATTTACAAGAGGGGAAGGAGATAGGGGAAGGAAAGTGAAATGAGATCTGTAGAAATTAAGATGGAAATAATGAGGCAAAGCTTACAAGTATGGGTGGTATTAGAACGAGACCACAAAGTAAGATGAAATGCAGGAAAGGAAAGCTGTGGTAGGAATAAATTATTAGTATTGGGGTGTATCTTTTATTATTGTTCTGCAATAGCACTGGTTTCTACTTTCCCTGAATATCTGACTTAGTTAACACTTGGTGCATAAAGCTAGAGTTAAGGTCCTGGAGTGGCACACTCAGGACAATTCAGTCTTCACTTTAATCATGCAGTTTGTTTTTTTTCCCAGTTCTGTGCCACACTCTGCAGCTCAACCTGGCCCACGAAAATGTTACTCCACAAAAAACTAACTATGCACACAAATCACATGCTAATCATTAAATAAAGCAGGGTGACACTGACCACGAACTGCAAAGAGTAATCGGGATACATCTAAAGCACCAAGAAATATTTTATTTACTAAAAAATTAAGACAAATGCCTTATAGGTCACATTCGTTTTTTCTTGTTAAAGCATTTAAATAACATATCACAAAAAATTATGTCAAGCATTTAAACAAATGCAGTTAAGTAACCTGAAGATTTTCATTGGCTGCTTGGTGTTCAGCAAAGGTATCCCATTGAACATTTCATATAGCTTTGATGGTTCTTAATATATATTAGCGTCATATAGTACTTGCTCCTATTATAAATTTTCTCCTGCTGACATTATCAGAAACTATTTTATAGATGCATGAAAATACATTTGTTTCCTGCCATTGGATTTTACATACATAGCTAAAGATTTCATTTTTTTGAAATTTTTTAGTGTCATCAAAATATTCTATAACTCAACTCTGAAACGCCTTACTGTCATTCCTTTATGAAGACTAAAACATTTGCATTTCATTAAATTTGTTTATTTAGGTGTGCAATCTTGGCTAGAACAATAATCCCCATTGGTCATTTTCAGGCTAGTTACAAAAAAGTTGCAAAACAAATACTAGATTTTCAAAAGCAATCAATCAATGTACAACTCTTTGCCTGAATTATAGTACAAATGCCATTTTCAGGCCAACTAGGAACATGCAAAAGAAAAAAAAATGACAAATAACATCTATGCTTTTGTACTACAGTTCAGAAAACCTACTTTAAAACATTATGCATATTAATGCATTATAAAATCATTCAGAAAATATCAGCTTTGTATATCTTTACAGATAAACCAGGTTATATAAGATGCCAACTAAAACTGTCAGTTCACTAACACATGTCCAGCTATTATTGTCCTTCTGATAAATTATTTTTTACAAACCGCCACAAATTTTTCAATTTATATACTGGATATCCTGCATTTACTAAATATGTATAACACTGCATGTCTAGACATCATGAGCAGTACACATCCACTCATGACTGAGTGATTGCTACTTATTACAACCCCCCTCCAACACAGACACACACCAGACGCGCGCGCGCACGCGCACACACACACACACACACACACACACACACACACACACACACACACACACACACACACACACACACACACACAGACTACCGTGATAAAGAAAAAAAATAGTATGAAATGCTAACACCTTTTTCTGATTTTTTTGTAAAGCATTTATATGCAGACAAGCGTGCCATTGTTTATAAATACTATTCTATTTGCACCGTCTTGGGTTGCTATGCTCATAGTGAATGACTTCCTCAGTATAGTATTTAAGTATCAGTTTCAATATATCAAAAAAAAAATGTCCTTTGTGGTGGGATTTTAACTCACTCAGGCCTAAAACACCATTCGTGTACATTACCAGTTCACACACATAGCTCCTTATGGCACCCAGACGTTTTGTTGCTGTGTCTTCTTTAACTAAGCAACATACCAACTAACAATAGGCTGTATTAGAAAGTGCAAGGAGGTATTAACAAAATGACACTAAGACTGTTAATCTAGGATGTGCTGCAATAGAGAAATGAATCACTATTTGTCACTAATTATTCATATTTTCACATTTGCTTTCATATGTTCATAACTGACAGCCCTACATGTTACTTAAGTGTGTGTTGTGATATGCCTTGGTGGGAGATGGGGAAATTCATTGTCAATGTTCAGGTATATCACATTATACCCAAGTTTGTTAGTGATTAAGAAAAAAATACTTCCATATGTAGTTAATACTGCAAAAACCAAGTGACTTACAAGCTATTGCATGACATCAGGTGAAACCTTAAATGTTGCTGAATAAAATTATCTTTGATATTTGAACTGTAAGTTGCACATCTTGAGAGATATTCAGTTTTATTTATATTGCTAATAGTACAATTAAGCATGTGTTCATATGTCTGTAAATCTGTCAATAAACACGCACTCGTAGAGGAATTAATTGATAATATGTGAAACCTTGTGTCTGATTAACAAGAACATTCTACCAATATATGTTTAGGTTTTACAGTTTCCAAGATAGAAGAATCTGTTTGTGAAAGTATAGCAAATATAATTGGGGTTCATGTGCATTATAACATAGCATTTATAGAAAGACTACGGGCCGGATTCACGAAGGCTTGCACGGAGTCTAAGAGTAGTGTAAGACTCCATGCAGCCTTCGCGATCCAGGAACAGCCCAAAGTCCGTGTAAGAGACAAGCTAAAACAGCTCTTACACGGAGTGGGCGTGGATAAGCTAATCACCTCACTTGCAGCCGAATAGCATGCAAATGAGGATGATTAGCAATCCAGGAAGCCCAGAACAGCCCGTGTAAGAGCCGTTTTAGCTGCAGAAATGTACTCAGTTGACAACTGAGTACGTTTCTGCAAAATCTGCAATGGAGCTATGTCAGCTCCAAATAAAGGGTGCATATGTGTCAGGCAGCATGCCAATGGCCAAATATGTGGCCATTGGCAAAGTAACCTGATGCAAATATATTAAAAATATAATTTTTTTTCGGCGATTGCCGATGTTTAAACCCAGCGCAGCCCCGCGCAAATGGGCTGCGCTGTATAAAACATAAAAACGAAGGTTTTAAACCCACAAATGTGGGTTTTATGCAATACATGGAATGTCAATGCAGGGACCAGCAGACCAAAACCAACATGGCCACCGTGTAGTGGTTGCTAAGGGGCGAAGCTGAGTCTAAGACATGTAACTAAGCATTAGTAGGCAATCTGATGCAAATGAGTGTTAGGATACTGAATTCCACTGTCACATAGCAAATGAGCACAGTCTGAGTAGTGTAAGAGTTACAGAAGGGGGAGGAACAGAGTAGGAGATAGGTGACATCACAGGGGGGAATGGTAGAAAGAAATGCAGTCCATTGGAGGTCAGAGTTACATGACAGATGTCAGACAGATATCATGGAAAGAGGTGTGCCACTAAATAAGCATGAGAAAGTCAAGAAATGGAAGGTGTACACTGTTGCCTACACCAAAGTTTCTTGCTGGATGTGTATGCGCACGTGTGCGCGCCATGAAGCGCGAGTAAGGCAGTGTGCGCGTGTAAGGCAGTGTGCACGCGTGTAAGGCAGACTGAGCATGTGGGAGCGTGTTGGGAGATGTTTAACACCGTTTGCATGGGCGTGCACGCGTTTTAATCCGAATAAGCAGATTCTGAACTGTGTAAGTATGTGTGCGCGCGTGTAAGCCACTGTGAGCGTGTTTCTGCTGGTTTACACACGGCTCCACCCTGAGGAAACAGAAAGGAAAAAGGAAGCAACAGATTTAGTAGGAAGCTAGCAGGGGATACTGCTGGAGCTAGCAGGTGAAAACAATTAGATGCAGGCAAGTACACAGGCAGAATAGTAGCCCAGCCCAGCACTTAAAACTCTGCAAACAGAATTGCAGGATGTTTCTCTCAAGAGACACTGCAAGACAGGAGTTAAGTTATCAGAAGTGAAAACTGAAAAAGCTGAACTCAGAGCAGAAATGTTAGGGGCTGCCATAGCTGTCATAATGAGACATAGGTGACTTGCTGAGGGTGGTGACAATGCAGATGCTGCCAGACAACCCACAGTGAGAAGACGGAGAAGAGTGTACAGGCCCAGGGTCACCTACCACGGGTTACATGAGCTGGAGATAGTAGAGCGCTATAGAGTGGACAGAGACCTCCTGCAGCAAATAGTGGAGCTGTGCAGGCCACGCCTCACATACAGAACCAACAGAGGGGAACCCATCCCAGTGGAAACCAAGGTATGTGTTGGCCTAAGAATACTAGCAACAGGTACCTTCCAGAGACCAACTGGTGATATGATGGGGATATCACAGGCATCAGCCTCCAGGGTACTGCACCAGTTCCTGGATGCCATGTCAGCACATGTCGGTGATCATATATATTTCTCCAATGCCCGTGAGGTATTGGCCAGCAATATGCGTCTCTTCCAGCAAATAGCGGAATACCCTGAGGTAGTGGGTGCAATAGACTGCACGCACATACGCATCAAAGCACCAGCCGGTGAGTGGGGTAGGGCATACATCAACCGCAAGGGCTTCCCCTCCATCAACTGCCAGGTCGTGTGTGATGCCCAGGGCATAATAATGAATGTGTGTGCTGGCTGTCCTGGGAGCTACCACGATTCCCACATCTGGCATTTGACGCAGCTGTACCAGACATTTGCCAATGGGGACATCCCGCATGGACACCTAGTGGGGGATGCAGGTTATGCACTGGAGACGTGGCTGATGACACCCATCAGAAACGCACACACACCTGAACAGGAACGCCATAATGAGGCACACGCACAAACATGTAATGTAATAGAGCGTGCGTTTGGGCTGCTCAAGTCACGGTTCCGGTGTCTGGACACATCTGGTGGAGCCTTGCAGTATACACCAACTACATGTACCCAAATTGTCATGGTATGTGCTATGCTACATAATATGATCTTGTGAAAACAGCTGCAGCAGGACCAGCATAGGGCCGGGCCAAACAGCCCCCCACCATTGCCAAGGCCATCACAGGCAGAGCGTGACTCGGAGGAGGAGCAACCTGAGCCTGCCCCAGTAGGCAGAAGGAGACGTGCCCAGTATGCCCTAGCCTTGGCAAAGAGGCAACGCATAGCACATACACTGGCTCAGTAGGAACCCTGGGAATGATACCCCTCTCTGACTCACTCATATAGTAACAGGGATGCCTAACATGACACAACCTGCTCTCAAACATGTACAGGGAAGTGTAATATGCGCATCCGACAGAGGCAGCCCTGCAGCACCACCTGAGGCATGAATGCTATGTGTTAAGTAATGTAACACCATGTACTATATGCACACCTGAGGACCCTGACTAACATCCTACCCTCACCAAGCATCATGCCACAACATGACAATGAGATGATCAAGTGCAATAATTGACTGAAGTATCGCAGTTAGTCAAAGGGGATCCAATGTGTGCCAGTCAGGGATGACATGCTGAGCATGACATGATGCACCACCTGCTAGGACTGGCATGCACCTATCAGTGCAGGCCGTATGGATACTGGCAAAGGCTGTTGTTACCCACAGTGTGCCCTGAATAGGTAAGGCTCAAAACACAAACCTATCTCCATAGGTATCAGAAGGGATAAGAATAAGATAAGGGATAAGTTGAAACAGCAAGATGCATGCAGTCTAAACTCACCCAGTATGGAGAATGTTGATATCTGTGCTGTAACAGAAAACTGAGTCAAGGCTCACAACAGCACCCTAACACTACCAGGTTACACCTCATACTGTGCTGTACAGCCTCAAAACATGGAACAAGCTACAAAAGGAGGGTGACTAGCAAGAATTGTCAAGGATAACCACACCCCCATGTTGGTACCACAACAAAAGCAGCATGGACTAGCCATGGTCAAGTAACAGTGGCTAAAACTGCCCCCAGTTTATAGCCTGCTACAGACTACTGTCCCAACACCAGGAACTGCACCTGGCCTATGCTGGAATACATGAATATATCAAGTCCTCCAAACCACATTATATTGGGTGACTGAAAATACCCAGACATAGACTGGGAGCATTATACTAGCTCCAACAGTGTAGGACAAACGTTCATAGAATCCATAAACCAAAAGGCCCAGGAACAACGTACCACTCCCACAAGAGGGGTAAGCATACTGGATGTGATAATCAGCAACATGGGTACTGGATGGCAAGATGAGAAGTGTATTGCTCACTGGTAAAACCAGACCATAGAGTAATCACACTGGATATACAAATCCTGACCACAGTCCCTGGCCAGAAAACCACAGTGGAAAACATGTGTTAAGCAATATTTGCACTCCTCCAAACTGATGTGGAATCCATTAAAGGTCCTGTGCAGGTGCAAAATATGGGCCACACCTCAGAACCTGTAATACAGCCATTCCATGAACACTGCCAGGAATGCTTGGATTATGCAATCCTGAATTAAAACAAGACACAATGCCATACACGAGGAATCTGGCATGGTGGACACCAGCCATAACCAAACCATGCAAGAGAATGAGGAAGCTACTACATGATAGAGCAAACATAAACAATGAAGTAATCACTGATCAGTAGTATGGCAATAAAATCTGTCCACACATACAATCCACTAAGGCCAGCCACAACAAGTTGAATCTGTGAATCTTGAGGCAATGTTACACCTGCCCCAAGTACACAGACAACCCCAACTCCACCCAAGAAATACAAATATATGTGAGAGATGCAACCATCTATCCAAACTGGAGGCTGAGCTCCCTCAACTCAGTACCCCCAAAACTAGTCAGGAGGAGAAGGTAACCAGACACACCACAAACACAGTCCCACATAGACCTATCACAACTGCAAACCAAACACATAAACACAGAAAAACATTCCCGGAGGCACAAATTACAAACACAGCACACCAACAGAGGCCTCTAAAGCAGACACCCAATCAAACAACCTCCAAACATAGTACATGCAACACACAGTACACAAAGCTGGTGTGCCAAACAGTCACAGGCCAGAAGGAGAAACAACATGCCTGATACAGTTGTAATAAGTGACTCCATAGTCAGACACACTGCTGTCCCAAGACACCAGACTGAACAAGGGAAAGGGTACAGTAAGCTGCCTGTAGGCTGCCACAATACGCCACATAACAGAAGTATGCAGGTCACTCCAAAGCAAGTGGAAATATGATGCAGTCATAGTCCATGCTGGTGTGAATGACCTGAGATGTACCTCCCTAGACTACATAAAAAGAGACATAGATGAGCTCTCTGATTATGTAGTCCAGGCCGGTATGACACTCACCGTTTGCAGCATCCTACCCTTACCAAGACTAATGCCACAGTACAAACACGGAATGATCAGTCATAGCAAGTGGCACACTTACTGGTGTCATTCCAAGGGGATCCAATGTCTGTCTGCTTGGGATGTCATGCTTGACAAGCCACGCAGCTGTTCTTGGGATGGCTTGCACCTGTTACCCCTGGGCATCTGAATATTGGATAAGGCCTTTGCCACCTCCATAGATCCTTTTGTAGGCAAGGCTGAAAAGACTGACCCACCACCCTAGAAAACATAAGTGGAAAGAAACATAAGGGAAATGCTGACCAATGCCAGATGTGTAAACCCCAATATGCATGCTCCCAAGGCCATCCCCAGTATGGAGAACATCAATGTCTGTGCACTGACAGAAACCTGCTGCAAGCCTCCTGACAGCACACCAGCACTACCAGGTTATACCACGTATCATGTGTCATGGCCCCAAAACCTGGAACAAAACATAAAAGGAGGGTGAGTATCCATATTCAGCACAGACACCCATACGTCCAGGTAACTGACAATGCACAAGGCATTGGAGTCCACTCATGTGCAACTAACTGTAGGCAAGACTGCTGTACAGTCTGTAGCATGCTACAGACCACACTCTCACACACAGGAACCCCACCCAGCCGTCCTGAAGACACTGGACAGTATGAATGTCCCACCAAATACCAAACAAGGTACCACAAATTACCACATAGGTGGTAAACCATTATGTATGGAAGGAGTAACCAGAGACCTAGGGACACAAGTGGACAGTAACCTGTTATGTGACACCCACATTGCCAATGTGGCTAGGAAGACTGTCTACATTTGACACCGTATCAGGAAAGGATTCACATCTACGCCAACAGAGGTCATTGTGCCCCTATACTGTTCTCTAATCACACCCATAATCTAGTACAATGCCTCATATGGGATGTACCTTACCTGACACCTGCAGCAGTTAGAAAGACCTCAAAGGTACCTCACCAAGAGGATAAAGGGTCTCAAATATTTGTCATATGCTGCCTGGCTGTAGACACCCCAGCTGAATGCAGTCACATACTGCCTACACAGAGGCATTGCATGCCTGTTGTAGAAGGCCATGCCCAACACAGGAGTAATGGACATGCTCCACCCCAGAAAACTCAAATCCATCGGAGCTGTGAGAGTGAGAGATGTCAACCTCAACAAATAATGAAATAGGATGTGCTGGTGGGACAGATACATAATTCAGAGGCTCCCCACACCCTGGACCAGAATCCCACTCCATGTTAGGCAGAGCCCCTCACTGACACTCTTCAACAGGAATCTTGCCAAGTGGATGGATGATTGTAGAGTTACACTGGGGGTCTTCACTGTGTCATGTCCAGACAGAGGCACAGCAAAGCAAATCATAAATGGCCATAATATTCACATAGCAAGGGGTGGCAAAAGCCACACACACTCTGGCTAGGCTAACAAATGCCCTAGGGTGGATAGCCTAGTATGAACCTATGAACCTATGAAGATACAAATTGTACAGGACACTA
The DNA here is from genome assembly GCF_019279795.1 of Protopterus annectens. Taxonomy (NCBI): domain Eukaryota; kingdom Metazoa; phylum Chordata; order Ceratodontiformes; family Protopteridae; genus Protopterus; species Protopterus annectens. The sequence continues at coordinate 1,136,904,294 of NC_056726.1, read as the reverse complement.
AGGATAATCCCAAGGCTTTCACAACTGATGGTAGGAACCATGTTGGGAATTCACAGATATGCTCTGAATCACACAAATATCACAAACACACACACATATTGCCAACATACATCCTGACAGGTGCAGTGCAACCCCAGAATGCAGAATATCTATCCTGCAGACTGCTGGGCCCCTGACATTGCAGATGCTGAGGTAACAGCCAACATCTACAAAGCAAAACACACAGCAGCAATGGTATGAGATGGTGTCCTGGGCTTAGTGCAACACGGACTCCAAGATGAATGGAATGCCAAACCACACTACTGCTCAATGTCAGCCTTACCACAGAATATGTACCCAAAGAGCAGTGTACAACAACAGTGGTCCTTCTCAACAAAGGTGTTGCCTGAATGGATACTGAAAACTACTACCCCAGAATCCTGAGAAGCTCGGTCTGCACAGCTATGGAAAGGATCAGCATGTACCACAGACATAAAGATATTGGGGACCTACTGACACCGGACCCTACCCAGTGTGGCTTTCTTAAGTGCAGATCCTGCCCCTAAACATGTTTGACTCAATTGAAACAGTCATTAAGGTCATTGATGAGGGCAATGTTGTCCACACAGCGTAGCTGGACCTTGCAAAGGCTTCTATACAATACCCTATGTGTTCATTATAGATAAGCTCACCAGCTTAAATATAAACCCCTATGTCAGTAGAGGGTTGCAAACCAGACCAAGGACAGAACAGACATGGTCAGACATGCTGCAGCCATGTCAGACTACAAACCAGATATAACTGGCATCCCACAAGGCTTGGTCCTGGGATCTCCCTCGTCTGGTATATATGTCCCATAGGTACAGGCAAACATGGAAGGACTGTGTCCGAACATGTTTGCATAGGACTACAAACTGCTCACCACATATGATCCACCAGCTGACACAAGCATCCCACAAAAGGGCCACATAGAAACAGACAACTGGTGCCATAGCCATGTCAGCAAGCTAATTGCAGAAACGTGTATAGTCAACTCCCGTGGATATACAGTAAGTGCCCACCAATTACCACATAGGTGTTAACCCATTATGTAGTTAACATGTAATGAGAGACCTGGGGACACAAGGTGATAGATATCCTGCATTGGACAAACATGTGGGGTAGTGTTTACAGAAACATACCATATACCCACCTAATCATGAAGGTTGTCAGATCTAGATAAGGGGAGGTCATTGTGGCTCTGCAGTCATCCTTCATCAGCGGTACAATTGACTACAATAGCCCCTGTGGGATGTACCTCAGCAGACACCTCCATCAACCGTAAAGTCCCCAACAGTACCTCACCAGGAGTATCAAGCTAGCACAGATGCCATGTGTTGCTGGTATCAATAAACATGTTGCACCTTGTACAATCTGGATGGCAGTGAGCTATGCACATGAGAGACCTGAACCCCAGCACTGACTTACATAGGACAAGCTGTACTGCATGATCCATAACACAGAAGCCACCCCCACCCATGAGTGAACCCCCAGTACAGGCTACCCATAGAGTCACTTATCAATCTTCCTCAATAGGAATCTTGATGAGTGGATGGGAGATGGTAGCTTTATCCTGGGTATCACTGTCATGTCACAGGTAGATAGAGGCACAGTATACTAACCATGACATATGTCATGGCAAACTCCACTTACAATGTGTGTTGAAGGACAAACACACTCTCCAACTAGAATTAGACATGGACTAGGGCACATCGCTAGTGTTTGCAAATGTACACCTATGTTGTGGAATACACTACCAATGTTGGACAAGCCTGGTTTAAGTAGTTCATATCTGAACAGAATGCAACATGGTCAGATGTACACAACTGGCCACTAACCAGGCTGTTGTGCCCACTATCGAAATGTAAAGCAGTGATAGCACTAAAGCCCAGGATACTGTCCACCACAGTCAAAGTACTACCAGTACACTATACAGTACTACAGTGTTAGGTCAGTGTGAAAGGATGTTGACAACTGTATGCAAAGTATCCCATGCAAACACTGCAGGCACAGTATAATCCTGTTGTGTTCACACACAAAGCAGTTGTACAGTAGCTACACAACATGGCACACAACACACAACCATAAACGGGTGATATTTGTTGAAGTTCACACTCATCCACAAATGTGGTGGGCTGCAGAGTCCAAGATATGGAATGCTCACACTGGGCATGCTCACACACTTTGATAAATGAGACATATGTCAGACAACATGCCATGGGAAGGCTGAACTGGGCATGCTCACACACTTAGGCCAAATCTCAGTTTAGCAGTTGGACACAGATATCTGGTATTTTTATGTGTTATTCCAGGAACCAACCACATTACAGCAGTCTGCCCAGTGCACACAGTTAAATGACTACAGAGACATACGTGATATAGTGGATCCCTCCCATATGCAAACATCTTCCACAGATGCACAAGTTGTTCATACAAACAGGGAATGCTATGGCAATAAAGATGTGCAAACAGTCTATCAGCAACAAATAATGTGCATTTGACAATTAAACATATGGGTGTAGAGGTCAACACTAGGCTGTTTGCCCTAGGGAATGACAGTTTAGCCAGAGTGTGCTTGGTGTCTGCCTCCCCACAGGATGCACATTCCCCTTTCTAAACACCGATGATGTCAGCACCCTATAAGTACAGCAGGAGAAAAGAAACTTCACTGTAATGCGAATAGTGCGCTCTGCTAATGCGTCTGTCACAAGTGTCATAACATAATTAGGTAGGGGTTTGAATCCTGCAAATGCTTTGTGTGTGAGTGGGGCTGGTGTGTGTGTAAGTCTGTGGGAAAGAAATGTCCCTTTTGGCAACTGGGAAACACACTACAGGATGCACATTTCCCTTTCTAAACACCGATGATGTCAGCACTCTATAAGTACAGCAAGAGAAGAGAAACCTCCCAGTAATGCGAATAGCGCGCTTTGCTAATGCGCCCATCTCAAATGTCATAACATAGTTAGATAGGGGTTTGAATCCTGCGATTGGCAAGTGTGTGTGTTTGTCTGAGGGGGGTTAGTGTGTGTGAGAGAAATGTCCCTTTTGGCAACTAGGAGAACAGACTACAGGATGCACATTCCCCTTTCTAAACACTGATGATGTCAGCACCCTATAAGTACAGCAAGAGAAGAAAAACCTCCCAGTTATGCGAACAGCACACTCTGCTAATGTGTCTGTCTCAAGTGTCATAACTTAGTTAAGTAGGGGTTAGAATCCTGCGAATGGCAAGTGTGTATTTTTGTCTGAGGGGGGTTAGTGTGTGTGAGGGAAATGTCCCTTTTGGCAACTAGGAGAACAGACTACAGGATGCACATTTCCCTTTCTAAACACTGATGATGTCAGCACCCTATAAGTACAGCAAGAGAAGAAAACCTCCCAGTAATGTGAATAGCACACTCTGCTAATGTGTCTGTCTCGAGTGTCATAACTTAATCAGATAGGGGTTTGAATCCTGCAACTGGCAAGTGTGTGTTTTTGGATGAGGGGGGTTAGTGTGTGTGAAGACAATGTTCCTTTTGGCAACTAGGTGAACAGACTACAGGATGCACATTCCCCTTTCTAAACACTGTTCAGCTGAAGGCCATGGCTCTGGCACAAGTTGTCTGTTTCTATGATGCCCCTTTGGAAGATGCTTGTGTCGGCTGGAGAGTCGATTATGGTGGCCAGTTCGCAGTCATCTGCATATTTGGTCAGCCACAGTCCATCCGTGTTGGCCTGTACCTCCAATAAATATCTACTAAACAAGAGAGGTCCCAGGACTGAGCCTTGTGGGACACAACTCGTAACTGGTTTGGAGTCCGGCATGGCTCCAGCAATTCTAACCATGTGGGTTCTGTCCTTGAGCCACTGTGCAATCCATCTAGTGACATAGGGGCTTATATGTAAGCCGTTGAGCTTCTCTAGAATGCCCAAGTGGGGTATTGTTGTGAAGGCTTTTGCAAGGTCCAGGTAGGCTGTGTGAACCACCTTCCCCTCATCAATGGCCTTGGTGACTGTTTCAAAGAAATCAACCAGGTTAAACCTGGTAGTGCTGGTGTGCTCTCAGTAGCCCTGAACCAGGCATCTGTCACTGCACAGATATCGATGTTCTCCATGCCAAGGAGTGTTTTGGGTGCATGCATCTGGAGGTTTAGACTTCTGGCATTGGGTAGCATTACTCTTAGTTTATCATCCCTTGTGATACCTATGAAGGGGGTAGCAAGAGCCTTTGCCAATATCTGAAAGCCCAGGGGTGACAGGTGCAGGCCATCCCTAGCGAAGCAGGTAGTTCAACAGAAGATGAATATGTGAAGGTGTAGTGCCTGTGATTAGTTAGCAGTAGCATATATGACTGCTCACGTGGACACATGCCAGGTAAGTCATATGCACTGTGTCACAGGCAATGTACATGTGAACAGGACAAACAGTGACATCCTGTCCAGTGGGACATGGACATACATATAGTACGCTATGCACATGGCACTAGGAGTCCACAGAAGCTCTATAACTATGCATTGCAGGTGTGATCAGTATTCCAGGGTAATTGCAAGCAAACATGCATGCAAACAAAGCTACAGTAAACAGGGCTGCATGTAGTCCATTGTACAACAAACAAGCTGTACCAGTTCCAGTAGGTAACACTGCAAATATGCAGGCACTATGCACATGTACATGGAAATACACGGGTCAGAGGGCTAGGGTCCAGTCTCAGTGCACACAAGTGTACAGACCATGTACTGTCAGGATGTACAATAACTGGATGGAAACCCATGTGCTCATACCTGCAGTAATACACATGTCAAATAACAGACACTGAGCCTTCACTCAGTGGTTCCATACTTAGTAGGATGTATGCTACCTGGCCTGCCACCACAGTATCCCTGACATATATGGGGACTCTCCCTCCTGTGACAGTTAGTTTTGTGTGTTGGGGCTGTCTAGCATGGTATGAGATGTGAGCATGCAGTGCTAGGGTGCTCCTGTGTGTCCTGTACCAGTCGTGTAGTACTGCACACATATCAACATCCTCAAACATCTGCATTGCAGAGTCCAGTGTGGGCAACATGCCACTTGCAATTTACATGTCCATCATTGCGTATTACTACATTCATTACCTTATCCCCTGTGCTACCTATGTATGTAGCCTTCTGTTGACATCATTACCACCAGCATGCCAACATGTGCAGATGATACACTATGGTACTTACCATGGGTGTAGACAACAGGACATGACAATCACACACTTACTGCATCAGGCATGCTCTGATATACCCAAAATTAATTCAGCACACAGTACTGTTAACAACATGATACTATTACTACACATCTATGTGGTCACCCTGTGCATCAGCAACATGTTAACCTGTACCTGCACAGTTGTTACAGATTGCAGGAGGTGGCACAGTTTCATCATATGCACAGGGTGTGAACTTGGTATGCCTGAGTCAGCCACCGATACCACCAATTTACATTTATGTGTATGTGTGTTGGTGAGGGACAGCAGTAGAAGGTGGGGCAATGTTGATGCAGTGTGTGCATGTATGCGGTAGCCCTAGGTGTTGTCAATTTGCATGTGTGTATGGATGAACACAATTCCACCTCATGGCTGCCATATACTGGTGTTTGTGGACAGCCACAGACTGTACCTGCCAGGTCATACAGATCAATGTCTCTGGCCACGGACACGGTACCTGTGCCTTGCAGGGGTGCTACGGACCATATCCAGTACCAACCCAGACTGGGTACTGTCATCAGAAGCAGGTGTTCATTGACTGGACACAGATCCCTGTCGGGCATGGCCAGAGCCACGTGCACATGGTCTCCTGGGGCGGTCTGATGACAGCACAGACCCAGCATTGCTGGGGCTGCTGCTGGCACTACGGGGGCGGCCGCGGCCCTGTTGTCATCCGCGACGACTGCCAGCTGCTGCTGTTGCTGGCATACGGCCACGTCGACGCCTCAACCGCCCACCATCGCCCTGGCTCATGGACATGTAGTTGTGGAACCGGTCTAATATGTCCCCACAACGTCTGTCTATGACATCGGAGAAATCACGGATGGCGGCCGCAATGTCACGCATACTGTCAGTCATGGCTGTGCGACATGCTGTCAGCTCCCTCAGACCCTGTCTGGTGTACCATTCCATATGTGACTGTGCCTGCATGACAACCCGAAACATAGCTCAGGTTGTAAGACCTCTGTAGGCATGTCTGACAGGGGCAGTACGCCCATGGATGCTCCCACGAGAACCCCTGGACATCTGTCTGTGTGGTACCATCTCTGGGCCATGCCCATGGCTGCTGTGTGGGGAGGCATGTGCCACAGATACCACATTACCCTGGTCAATGCCCACTGTATGCTGTCCATCACCTAGGGACATTGGTGACAAAGGGTGTATTGGCAGGATAACTGTGCGCATTGATGGGGTCGACAGCTGTGTATTGTCAATCGGCTGACCAATGGCGGACCCTGGCATACTTTCCTGTGCCATTACACAGATGTCATCATTATCAGTACCCACGGCACCTAATTCAGGTTCCCTGCTACATGACACCAGAGCAGCAACAGAACCTGTGGGAGGGAAACAGGAAACACAGTTTACAATGTCTACACATTACCAGTGATGCACACATGTACACATGCACACATGCACAGGTGCACACATGCACACATGCACAGGTGCACACATGCACACGTGCACACCTGCACACATGCACAGGTGCACACATGCACACATGCACACATGCACAGGTGCACACATGCACACATGCACACATGCACAGGTGCACACATGCACACATGCACACATGCACACATGCACAGGTGCACAGGTGCACACATGCACACATGCACACGTGGACACATGCACACATGCACAGGTGCACACATGCACACATGCACACATGCACAGGTGCACACATGCACATGTGCACACATGCACACATGCACAGGTGCACACATGCACACGTGCACACCTGCACACATGCACACATGCACAGGTGCACACATGCACACATGCACAGGTGCACACATGCACACATGCACACATGCACACATGCACACATGCACAGGTGCACACATGCACACATGCACACGTGGACACATGCACACATGCACACATGCACAGGTGCACACATGCACACATGCACACAGTTTCACACAATTGTACAGTACTCAGTATGCATGATATCAACACACAGACACAGACACACCTACATGCATACAAAGAGCACTACTAAGTGAGCCAAATAGTACTATTACTATCAACACTATTACAGGAATTGTTAATACACAGTCACCAGCATGGATAGGCTGCATTGCTGCTATACCAGAGGGTCCTGCAGACGTGAAGAAACTAATGTCAGTGGGCACAACTGTGCCATTGTTACTGAGTATGATACAGGTCAGTAGTACAACAGTCGCCTTTCACAGGTCAGCTGCTAGTATTGAGGATATCACACTTGCACATTAAATACTATGGTGACAGCTACAAACCAAGGACACACCTCACACATGCATTAACTACCAGTGTACACAACAGTCAACTGTACATATGGCATATTACCTGCACGTTCACTGTCTTGCTGCTGCGTGGCTCCAGCCTCCATCATAATGCATGTCTGCTGCTGTTGTTGTTGCTGGCGGACTGGAGCCACTACACTCATGAGTAGTCCCTCCAGTCTGGTGAGTGGGGGATGTGTAGTCACCCCACCACCTGTGGCGACCTGTTGCCTGTGAATATCCGATGCACGCTGACGGACATGTCTGATTAAATCACTGCAGTGATGTCGTACCTGCTCATATGTCCTATTATGCGTGCCTATGTCATTTACCCGACGGACAAGGTCTTGCCACAGTGCAGCCCTCTCCTGCTGATTCTGGCTGGTGCGGGAAAAGAGTATTGCATAATCCTGCACCAGGCTCTGGTGTATCTCCTCATCCTCAGCTGTGGAGTAGGTGGGATTCCGCGGGTGGGCCATGTACCTGAGAAAGAAAATAACCTGGTATCAGCAATATATGTCAGCAGAATTTGGCACACATACTACACATGCTACTCGACTGTTATGATACAACATATCTCACATATGTAGCATCTGTCTGTCTATTGGTGGATACACATGTAGATGGCCAGGTATCAGTGCTCAGCCAGCAACTGTGCAACAGTACCTGGCACACTCCATACGACATACTACCAAACCCCAGCAGTCAGAACACTGATTCAGGTCAAGAGCACCTCCTCACTCTGGGGGTTTGTATCTAGGTACTGTATGGCCTACATCATCAACTACTGTGAGCTGACCACACACTGATTGCTCTGGATATACATATCCCACCTCCACCACCAGCACAAACGACTATAGTGCATAACATTACAGATACAAACTTTACACTTTGTAACAGTGACATGGTATCCTTTCAGCCCACTGGGCCAGTGGCAGATACAACCAACAATGCTGACCCCTACACAATTGCTTTCTACAGACATCTCCGAGAATGCATAGATCATGCAATCCCATATATGACCAAGACACTCTCCGCAAAGGGACAGCATCCTGTCTGGTGGACCCCAGCCATAGACAGATTGTATTACAGAAGATGGAAGCTACTGCAAGACAGAGCATAATTCCATAAAGGGAGGGCATGTCTGAGCAGCACTAGTAAGGATCTATTTTCCATCATACAAAATCCATGGGCAACTTTGAGAGGGAAATCAAGAGGGACACTACAGATAACCAGAAGGCCTTCTTCAGTTATGTTAGCAACCTGGTCAGGATCCATCCTCTATGCCCATAGTTAGTACACAACAACAAATATTTCACTGACACCACAGATATCGACAACATTGTGGCAGACAGGTTCAGTGCAGGTGTCACCCCGCCCTCTCCCCCAAAATAAGACATAGTTATCCCAGCTGACTGTAACCTCCCTGTCATCACAGATGTCCAGGTGAGAGCCACCCTCAGGACAGCAGAATACAAAACATGAATGGGACCTGATGGTATCCCCAGTTGCATGCTACATAAACTCTGACAGGTAAACACACATATAGAAGTGCTGTGTAACACTAGCCTGACTACAGGATATGTACCTGTACACTGGCGCACAGCAGTAGTGGTTCCACTCCACGAAGGAGGCACCTCAACATACCAGTACAATACAACACAATACATTACATTACAATACAATACTATACAATATGCTATTGCCCCTGGGACTACAGCAGCGTACTGTTCTGCTACCCTGACCATTGTGACACATGTGGTGTGATGGTACCTGCTGCTGTCACACAGTTGCACAGGGTGACTCATATGGCATATTACCTATCTGACTAACATTCAGCAGGGGGTATGTGTGACATGTACTCATGGGTAGTCTTGCTTCTTAACACTGTGTGGTTTATTGCAGGGTATGTCTTATCTGTGGGTAGGAACTCTTACCTCCACATGTGCACTCTATTGCAGTGGCACAGACGACACACAGCAGACATTTAGGCTGTGGAAGGTGTGAGGTGTTACTATGGTTGTTGAACATCTGTCATGGGTGTGACTTACATATGTAAATTTGGGCGTGGTAACCTCTATGTGGGTAGCATATGTGTACTCTGTGGTGTTGTCAGTCACTGTGCATTGGTAATGTGTTTGAGTGCATTGTCACAGTGTTGTACATGTCACTGTGTCCTTCTCCATATCTGTAGCTGTCATGTGAGGTCCATACCATGGCATCCATTATGTGGTGTGGAGGGGTACACCGACCTACATGTCCATAGCTGACACACCATGTCCGCTGACACATACCATGTGCAGGTATTCCAGGGATAGTGTGCCACTGTGAATATCACTGGGGCCACTATTGTACACATTTATGACCCTGTTCACCCCTGACACATGCAGTGGTGGGCAGCCAATCACATATCTGGTGGTTACTGGTGTAGGTGATCTTGAATGTGGTATGGTATTCCGGTTTTGACACTGGTGTTCACTCCATGCCTTTGTCACCAGGCACCTGTTGCAATACATCTGTACACATGTGCCTCACTCAGAATTTATATACATCTCTCTCTCTATATATATATATATATATATATATGTATATATATATATATGTATATAGATATATCTATATGTATATATATATATATATATATATATATATATATATATATATATATGTCCATACATATACACATATATGTATTGATGTACATATATTGCTATAGATGTGGAGGGGGACACAGAGGGGTGTGAGTGACAGAGGGGGTGGGACAGGCTGTGTTGCAGGTCGTCATATACAGTCATACCTGTAGGTAGTCAGATCAGTCTGTCTATGTATATGTATCTACATATATCTATATCTGTATGTGTGCATTACATAGATATGTTTGTACAATATTCTATCTACATCTGTCTATGTATTCCTACATCTCTCTCTCTATATATGTATACATATATGCATATCATATATATATATATATATATATATATATATATATATATATATATATATATATATACACATACATATGTTGACATACATACGTATCCATATGTTAGACAGGTATATCAACATATTTGTCTACCATACTGTATACACACACTAACATACTTCTAAACATACATAACTGTGAAACCTACTTTGTACATGGCACTACAACCTACAATCAACCAACATTGATATGTGCACATAGATGCTCTCACATACAAATGTATGTACAGCCTTCACTGATAGTTGCTGTATGTCCCCTGCCCTTTACACATCTTCATATACATATGGATACAGACCAATGACACATATGGAGGGTTCACAGTATGTAGACCTTTATAGTATTACTTTACATTACCTGTGTTTGTCATAGCTGCTTGTGTTGCCGTCTGGTTCTCTGTCCTGCTGCTCCACTTCCCAGTTGTCAGCTTTCAGGTAGCTGTTGCTGAACAATTTGTGTGTGTCTGCTTAATTGCAGTTTTCTCTGTCTCTGTCTCTGTCTCTCTCTCTCTCTCTCTCTCTGTCTGTCTCTCACGTCCTTCTCAGGGTGCAATGAAAGTATTGCATGTGTGGACTGGGAGTACAGCATACTTTTGTAGGTATCTGCATATGCCCATGTGATGGCCTCTGCACCAATTTTTAGCCAGCATTTGCTAATTGCATGCAGCCAGTTGGGTACTGATTGCAGTTCTCACTGTGATTTCAGAACAGTGCTATAAAAAGGTATGTGAGATAGACGTAGCCCTTTCAGATTTTAAGGGCAGGGACCATGCTGTTATGCTGTGGACAATGTTCTGTGAGTGTAAAGGTTGGTATCTCTCTCATATTTCCAGGTGTGTTGTAGATTAACATTCCTCCATTCATTTCTCCAGTTTCCTGTACTAACTGTGTATGTACACTGACACCTACAACTACTACTACTGTTAATGTGTGTGTGTGTGCTTTCCTTTCACTTTTGCTTGCACTTTGTTGCTAAGGCTTCAATAGTTGCCCTTTACAGTCACTACTTGTATGCCTGCTAGGTGTCTTGACTGTAGTGTGCTGCTGTAGCTTTCCTATTTTCCATGTACATTCACACCTTGGAATGCTTGCTATATCTGCTAGGGTGTTACAGCATGCAGTGTGGTCTGGCCATGGTGTGGGCCTTGACATCTATTAGGGTATTTGAGTATGCAGCTGAGCAGGCCCTAGAGACTTTCAGGTTCATCTGTTATGTGCCTCATGGAATGGTACATATCAGTGGGGTACACCCATTAAAATGTCTGGTATGCTGCAGTTGTGACTGTGGGTTAGCATGAGCATATGTATTACTATACTTTTTCTGCCATGCAAGTGATGAATACTTTCAGGACTCCATAGTTACCATTGCATGTGTTACACCTTTCTGCCTACTGTTTGTACATTTCACATGGGGTCTGTGGGGCATCCCTGTAAGTCATTCACTGTTGCTATGTCTAGGCTCTTAACTATTCAAATATGGTGGTGTCAGACCCGTCATGTGTACAGATATTTGCAGGTTGTCCACATTTCTGCCTCATATTTTGGTCAATATCTCATGCACACCTTTTTCTGGCAAGTCACTCTGGGCTCAAGTCAGAATATGGTGACAAACATTCAAGTTTCAGACTGCATACCCTTCCAAACATCCCACAAAGTGCAGACCCTGTTACTCTCTGAACTGTCTGCGTTTGTTGTAACATTATTTGTAATGTGTCCCTGGTTTTGGGCCTTTGCTCCACATATTTTATTACTTGGTCCAGATGTGTTCCTGTAAGAGGTTGTGGGGTATGGGCAGTGCTTATTCTGCTGTGAGTATGTGTGTGGCTTGCAAGGTGCTATAGTGACATTATTACCTACTAGCTTCCAACTAGCATGGCTGTTTCTGTTCACACACTACTATTAAGGAAATCCACTAGTTTTGATAGTAATTCTAAATGGCATGCTTTGTGTACTACACATCTATATTCCCTTTACATTCATTCCTACTATTACATGATATATTTATTTTAGCACAATGTTCTTGTGTAAGAGTCATGGCTTAGTGGTAAGTCATGCAGACTACTGTTTCCAAGGTCCTGGGTTCGGGACTCACAGTGGGATTTTATTTTGCTTTTGAACTGAGTACAGGACCTGTCAATCAAAGTGACTAAGGCACTTTTAAGCAGTTGTAACCGGGTTAGCGCTGGTTTGAGAGCTCACGCATGCGCACTGGCGTTTAGCTCAGCACACACGCACACCAGCTTACAACTGCTTAAACGTTTACTCTTCAAGACACCCGCTATTTTCTTTGAAAGAAAAGAAAATGGGGAGACAGGAAAGTGGTGAAAAAGGGGTCACAAAGAGGGTAAGACAGTAGGGAAACAAGCTTGGGATGTGCAGGAGGGATGTAGGTAAGGCCCATAGCTGCCCATTTCTTCATCAGCAACAGCTGTGCATATGTATGTAATTTGGTGTGACATTTGAAACCTTCCACCCCTGAGAGAGGTGTCAGGACAACAATAATACTTGTTGTACAGCCAATTGTAACTGATAGGTTCCATGTCCAGTAGACATGTGTGCGGAATGGGCAGCTATGTATGGGGCGTAATTTTTTTGTGGGTACAGAGTGCCCCTTTTTTTTTTTTCAGGTGAGAGTGGTATGTCAGGTGAAGGAAGTCGGTACAGCTGGGGAGGTAGGTTGGGTAGGTAAACAGACAAGACAAACAAGACGCATACAGGGGCGGTATGACACGTGTGGGGGGGTTACACAATTGACGGGGACGGAGGTATGGATATCCAGAGCCCATGAGCCCACAGATGGCAACAGTGGAACTGATATCCCCACCCATAGGCAGTTGCCACTGTTCCTTCACTGCCCAGGACGGGGCTGTGCTGGGGGCTGTGTAGGCAGGGCAACAGGCATGCCCGTTAGTTGCTCCACCCGTGCCTCGAGCTGGCATAGGGGCTCGAGAACAGAGTCCCGAATCTCCCTACGCACCACAGTTCGGACGCTATGGAGGGTGAGTGGTGGTTCTCCTCCGGCCACACTTGCAGAGGGGGGGCGAGCCCCATCCCCTGCAGCGCTTCCACCCGCAGGTGGCACAGGGCCACCGGAGGAGGGTCCGGACTCGGCACTAGTGCCAGGTGCACTCGCCAGCTGAGGTGGGAGAGGTGGGTCCGCTGGAACCCGCCTTCCCTGTCGTACTATGTTTTGCATTATGTCATGACAGTTTGGGTTAGTGACATATAATACCATTCACAATTAGTTGTAACAGCATGCATTAGTATTCCCATTAACCAAACACCCAGATATTCACACCATTGAACAGCATGCATAACACATGCATAATTTGAACAGAAATACACAGTCCAACAACATGCAGGGTTAATTGATGGCAACAGGCCATCAGGTGTGGATGTATGAACAGGGCAGATGCATCAACAGACATGCAAATATATATGACCCAACAGGACAAACGTCCAGGGGTGTTAATTGTGATTGCACATACCATTTTCACGTGGAATGGGTTATATGTGGTTATAGGGTGGGGTGAAGAAAGTAATATTAACACCTTGGAATAACAATACATATGTTGTACATTTCTAATAGCTACAGTTATATACACACTACTGTTCTAACTACAGTTTCCTATATGATAACTATTTCAACTTGGTGATAGGACTGTTACTGCAACATCAATATACATTTTATGGTTCTTCATACACATTCATATCTAGCTTTGTTCAGCTACATCATCCTGCTACATTTGCTTTATATAGCTGTAGACAAGTGTGGATGTTTGGTATATCAGACAAACATCCTATCTGCATATTGCAGACTGAGAGCAACATATCCAGATTTTGGGATACACATTCCAGATGCAGCAACACTTTGAACAGATTTTGCTGTTTGGTTTTGAATCTCACATGCATTTCATTCTGTCTTGACTGCAGTATACTTTATTCAGGAGTTATTACTACTGTATTGCTGGATTCATGACACTTTCTCACACTCTCTCACTTGCTTTCATTTTACTATTCAGGATGGTACTTCTAGGCTTTATTGACATATTTTACCAGTAGTTATTACAATCCTTTCCAGCAGTCTCACTTCTGTCATGTTTCAGTATTTCCACAGGGATATATTTCACATATGTGGTTTCATCATCTTCTGCAGCTATACTTTTCAGCCTGCTGCAGGTTGTGTACTATTTTCTTACAGGCATGGCATTTTTATTTCAGAATATATGTCGGACAGTTTCATGTTTAGGTTAAACTTACAGGCTGACACACACTTTTGTAATCAAGCAATACTTGCATACACTTTCACACTGTTACTTGCAGATTTTATTCCTTACTGACTACACTGCACTCTTTTGCTGACTGTCATAGTTTTATATTTCTTTACAGTTACTGGTAGTGGATTACTGACCTGCCTGGTGGCGCAACCGCACCAGCCTATCGCCATAGGCTCTGCAGTTCGCAGAACGGACACTTGCAGCTGTAATATAAATGAAGTAATATTGGAATACACATCTCCATAATATCAGCTAGTTTAATTTCTTACATACATAATTAAATGTTACTTACTCAGTAGTGGGGCGTTGGGTGTTTGCCAGGCCTCCTGGATCCAAAGGTTCAGTTGGTCCTGCTTGCGTCTCTTCAGATCCGCATGGTGGTGACGGACCTGCTCACCAGTCCTTGGAATCCCTGTGGCACTGGTGAGATCATGAGCCAACCGGTCCCACGCCTCAGCCCAGTATGCTCTCCAGAGGACCTGGCCCTGCATGAGTTGGGCCTCATGATTATGGACTAGGAGCCAGACCATGTACCTGGACTCCTCAACACCCCACCTCTGTGCTCGAAAGCGACTACCCTCTTCTACTCCTGTCATTCTGCCTGCAGGTCAGTTCTACAATCGTTTATGCTGTGTATTCCCACCTATGGGGCTTATATAGTCCGTTTTTCCCGCACATATCTGTGATTGGCCATTTTGGAATTGTATCAACTTCAGTAAACCTGCATTGTCATGCTCTAGTTTGTATTCATTCCTATATATTAGCTATTATTGCATTTACAGGCACTGTTGTCATGACTTAGTGGTTCTGTACCTTGACTATGGTGTATAGTATCCTGGGTTCGAACCTGGCCACTGCTTTTTATTTTTCATGACTGTCTAGACATGCTGAGGGGTGTGTCTGTGTAAAGGCAGTTTTGATATGGCTTGCTCAACGTTGCCCATCGGTTAGCTTGTTTGCACGGTGCGCAGCTCCGCGCAAACGGGGTACGCTGGTTTATGCCTCATTTGGCTATCGGCACGTATATTACGCTCAGCTCAGTTAGGGGTACATAGATTTAGCGTGTTAAACCACTGCTCAGCTACGGGCACTCATTTTGCACCAGTTAAACCACTGCTCATCTACGGGCAGATGCACTCACCCTGTTAAACTGTAGCTCATCTATGGGCACATCTGGCATTTTTTATTCTTTTGTTACCTCACATTTCTTCAATATAAATGGGCTATTTCATTACATTTTACATATATTGTGGTTTTATGTGTACATATTTGTCAGGGACTTGTTTCCTGCTTATTTTGAAAAAAAAAAAAATTGGTGTTGTGGGGGCTCGAACCATGAATGCCTGCTCTTCAGCCAACATCTCTACCGCTACACTATTGCTTCCTGGTTTACTTTGCATATTTAGTTCTTATATGCTTTCCCACTGACTGCTAACTGTAGCTGTGCTACGGGCACGCCCGCGCAAACAAGCGCACTCACGGTTAAACATCTTTACAATTTAAAAATAAATATAACATGTTCATTTATATATATTTTATGTTCATAGTCTGTGGGGGCATGTGTTGTGTTGTGTTTATTCACATTTCCGTGGACTCTGTTGTGGGTGTTTACTTTGGGCACTTTTACACTTCTGGGGGCGTGTCCGCTTGCAGGGCTCAGCCTACGGACACGCCCCTACTGTCTTACACGGACCGTGTTAGACTTAGGTGTGATTCAGCATGCTCTCATGAATATGCAAAGCATGCTGACATCACTCCGTTTAACTGCAGCCTCCGTGTAAGAGTTATAACTCTTACACGGAGGCTTCGTGAATCCTTGCCTACGAGTGCACTGACTATTATTGCAAAGAATGCTTCTTACTGATAACATTGCTATTTGTGGCATTTAAAATGCTTTTACTGTTCGCAAAATATTTACATTTATCTATCTGATGTTTTTTAAGTTTATTTTTCAGAAAATGGTCAAGAATGCAAGCTATGTTTGGCATTTGGCACAGAATTTAAGGTTACAAGCTTTAATTCCTCTGGTACAGGGGTTGATCCCCCCTGTCCTCTTTGGCTCAATTAATCAGATCTGATCTACATTTGGCATCCTTTTCCAGAGGTCTAGAGAGTTTCTGTTTAATCCAAGGTATCCAATGCAAAAAAAAAGAAAATAAGTATATTTTTTGATTTAGCTGCACTTTTTTGAATTGTGTTTTACTGAATTGCTGCATTATTTCTGTCTTTTTTTTACTGTTTTACTGTTTGTAACTGCTTCATTCTCTGCACTTGATTTGCACAGTACTGATACCCAGATAGCATCGACTACATTCAGACCTGCTGAATCTAGTCTGTTATTGATGTACTTCAGTACTAAACCAGCCACCTTACATAAACAAAGGCTCCCCTGCACAACTGTGGCAGAAGAATGTGAATCTAGCCTTGTCTGAGCTGAGAACTGCTGGAGGAATATTCAATGTGTGCTTTCCTATTGCTTTAAAAACTTAAAAGTGTTTAATTTCACCTGTATTTAAGCCTCACGTTTGTGTCTTGCTGTGCACCATGCAACAGGGGTTAGCATTGCCCTGTATAGATGTAAACACCTTCAAACACAGTTTTAACCTCAACATCTGTCAGTGGAACCCTTCCAAGCTTCCCTGCTGCACTATGGGCAACACAGTCCACAGTGAGCAGCATTTCCACACTTATTATGCATTGCCTTAAATAAAACAAGCTCCTTTGTTAATGCTAGTGAAAAACTAGCCCACCCCCTTCCATAATTGTATATACTATAAAACCTCCTATAATGGACAGGCAGTTTCCCATCATTTCCCATCATTTCGCCAGCCTGGTCAACATGGGCATCCTAAGGCAATGAAGTAATTGCCTCATGTACATTGGCAACCACTTAATCCTAAAACAAATGAATACCCTGTGTGAGAGATGTAATACACTTTGAATTTTGAATCAGTTCTCTAACGTAACAACAAACCAGACATCAAACAGGTTGTCAGCATGTACACTTCACCTTTAACACAGAATAAGCTCATGACACGTAAACCCACATAAGCGGAGGTGCTCACTAGAAGCTTACCAGAAGATAAATACCACTTCACATAATAACACATATACCAGTGTTTCAACAAATAAACCCCAAAGGCAAAACACCTCAAAACCAAACATCTTGGTCATAAGCAACTCCACAGTGAGGCACACAGATGTCCCCCTCACCAGACTAAACAAAGAGAAGGTTACAGTTAGCTGCCTGTCAGGTGCCAGAATCAGTCAAATCATGCATGCACTTGAGTCACTCAACAAAAAGTACCATTATGACTCTGTCATAGTCCATGTTGGGTTGAATGACTTGAGGTATACCTCTCTGGACTATATGAAGAGAGACATGACAGCACTCTTAGATTAATTGTCCCAGGCAGGTATGACCCTAGCCCTAAGCAACATTCTATCTTCACCCAGGATGATGCCTCAATATAAATAAAAAATGCTCAACTTCAACAAGTGGCTTAGCTTCTGGTGTCAGTCCAAGGGGATTCAGTATCTGTCATCCTTTGAAGATATAGTTGACAGGCTATGCTGCTTTGCCAGAGATGGTCTGTACTTGTCTTCTCTAGGCTTTTGGATACTGGCAAAATCACTTGCCTCCCTCATAGTGCCTTTTTAGGCAATGTCAAAACAACAAAATTTATGACATAACAAAATTCACTCAAGACAAGCTCAAGGTTCATAGATTAGTACTAGGCTAACTGCCCTTGTGAGCCATTTTAAGCCTAGTCAATTGCCCCATGTGAGAATCAAACTCTGCACCTTGTATCAGTAAGGTAAACACCTTAATCATTACGCCAAACCTGCTGCTTAATGCTAGGAGTCTAAACATGAAACTGCACTCCCTGGAAGTACTCCTCACCTTGGAAGATGCTGACATCCTTGCAGTCACTGAGATATGGTTCAAGGCCTCAGACAGCATCCCAGTCGTGCAAGGTTAAATATGCCTTCCACACATTCAGACCTCAAAACGAGTGTGAAAGAACCAAATGTGGAGGTGTATTTATCTTCATTAAAGCCAAGTGCACTTCGAGACTGGTCAGACAGTACCACTGTCTCGTACTACTCCATGTCCAATTAAATATAGGCAACATACCATACCACATCATTGTTAGCTATAGATCCCACCATGAACAATGAAAAGTACACCGTCTACCTGGACTTGCTGGAGTTACTCACCATACAGCCCGACACCTTAGTCATGGGAGATTTCAGCTATCTTTCCATTGACTGGGTGTCATACACAAGCACAAACATGCTTGCCCAGAGGTTCCTGGACTATGTTAATACAAATGTTCTGGAACAGATAGTCTGCACCCCCGCAAGGGGCTCAAATGTCCTAGACATAGTACTCACCAACATGGGGGTGGAGTCACTGCACTCCCCCCCCCCCCCCTCGTGTAATGCCCTCGCTGGTAAGGTCAGACCATAAATCAGTCTTGATCAAAGTTACTATTGGACCTGACACCTGCACAGGCGTAAAAAAAAAAAAAAAACTTTTCCAAACCAAACTACAGCCTACTAAGCAATGGTATAAAAAGTTTTATATCCCCCTCAATCACAGACAACAATGACTGCTATGCAGAGGTGTACACAAATGCCCTGTATAAACACGTAAGCAACTGTATAGACTCGGCTGTATCTGACAAGATCAAAACCAGGTCCTCCTGAAAAAAACAGGCCACCCTGATAGACCTCAGGTATAAACAGGTTATATCACAAGAGGAAGAAACTGATGTCTAAGAACAAGAGGGAACTGACTCAGCAGAGGAAAAATTCCCTCCACAGCTTGAATAACATAAATTTTCTAAAGTCCTCTAAAGCAAATTATGAAGCTAAAATAGCATTCCTAGCTAAGGATAATCAAAAGACATTTTTTAACTATGTCTGAAATCTAAAAGAGGATGCCCAGCTGTGTGCTGAACTGGAAGTACATGGTACTACTCATACTGCACCAAAAATAAAAAAGATAGCTGGGTGCACAAGACCCAGGATAAAAAAGTGCCCAATCCTGGTAGACGCACTAATGCCAGGACTGGAAAAAATGACAGTGTAGAATTCTCAAAATATGGAAACATTCCTACAATGGGGCTAGGCCAGGCTCAGGGGGAGGATGGCCTCCCTGTTGTAGAAGGAAGTAGCAGTCCACAAAAACGACAAAAATTGATTGGCCAAAGAAGAGCCATAAAGACGACAGAATGGACTATTGAGGATAAGAAAGAAATGATGTATTGTTACTATTACGCAAAAAGCCCAGAATTTCCAGACACAAGATATACAAAACGATCAACAGAAAAATTAGAGGAAAGAAAAATACTTCCAAAGGAAAAACTGTTACAAGCTTCAAATAAAAAATAGCTTTCATTAATACAACAGGTTTTCGAAAAACAGTATGTAGATCAAGTAACTTTGATCTCTTTGGAAAAAGAAGCCTCTGAGGAAGTGAGAAAATATAAACAAAATCTAGAGATATCTGAAAAATATAAAAAAGAAATATGGACATGGGAAAGAAAGAGAGATTTGATATGGTGCAATATTTATGCAAAGGAGAAAGCCAAGTTAACTAATATGGAGAAGGCAGTCTCAAAGATATTCAAAGAAAAATACAGGCAAAGGCATCCAGATATGGAAAATTTCACAACAAAAAGACTACAAGCACAGAGATTTAATGCAGAAAAGACAATTAGTAAAGTAGAAGTTAAAGAAATAGAAGTTGAAGTTATGGAGTGCCTGCGAAGTGAAGGATTTAATGTAGAAGGTCTAAAACAGACTACATCACAGCATGATGGAGTGAGTCCCCAGAATAAGGAAAAGCAAGAAGATCAGGAGACATGTGAAGAAGAAATATGGACATGGGAAAGGAAAAGAGATTTAATATGGTGTAATATTTATGCAAAGGTGAAAGCAAAACTAATCAATACAAAAAGAGCAGCACCAAAGATATCTGAAGAAAAATATAGACAAGGGAATCCGGATATGGAAAACTTTACAATACAAAAAATAAGAAGACTAAGAGGAAAAGTAGAAAAAGAGATTAGTAATGGAGAAGTAAAAAAAATAGAAATTTGGGAAAAAAACAACAAAAAATACACTGAACCCACAGATATCGCCAATATCCTGGCAGACAGGTTCAGTGCGAACTTCTCCACCCCCCCCCCCAAAAGAGCAAATATCTATCCCGGCAGAGGGCTGCCTCCCAAACATCTCAGATGCTCAGGTGAAGGCTGCCCTCTCCAAAGCAAAAAACACTGCTTCCATGGGACCAGATGGCGTCCCAGGTTGCGTCCTACATGAACTACAAGAGGAACTAATCCCTCAAATAAAACAGCTATACAATCTCAGCCTCACTACAGGATATGTGCCCACAGAATGGCGTGCAGTAACAGTGGTCCCACTCCACAAAGGTGGAGCATCTACGGACCCTGGAAACTATCGCCCCATAAGCCTGACTAGCTTAGTTTGCAAGGCTATGGAGAGGATCATCATGGAGCTCATAAACAAAGACATTGGGGACCTACAGACACTAGATCCTACCCAGTTCGGCTTTGTCAAGGGCAGATCCTGCCTTTTGAACCTGGTTGACTTCTTTGAAACAGTCACCAAAGCCATAGATGAAGGAAAGGTAGTCCACACAGCCTATCTGGACCTTGCAAAGGCATTTGACACAATACCCCACTGGCATCATAGATAAGCTATCCAGCTTAAATATAAACCCCTATGTCACAAGATGGGTCGCAAACTGGCTCAAAGACAGAACCCACAGAGTGAGAGTTGCTGGAGCCATGTCAGACTCAAAACCGGTCACAAGTGGCGTCCCACAGGGTTCTGTCCTGGGACCACTCTTGTTCGGTATATACTTTTCCGAGGTACAGGCAATGTGGGAGGACTATGGCTCACCAAGTTCGCAGACGACTGCAAACTGGGCCATAATCAACTCTCCAGCTGACACAAACATCCTTCAAAAGGTCTCACAGAGACAGATAACTAGTGCCAGCGCCATGGTTTAAAGCTAAATGCCAAAAAATGTATAGTCATACCCTTTGGCAAAAACAATGTGCCCACAAATTACCACATAGGCGGAAACCCATTAAGTACAGAGAAAGTTATTAGAGACCTGGGGACCCAAGTTGATAGCAATCTCTCCTTTGAAAACCACATTGCCAAAGTGGTTAGAAAGACCTTCTACATAGCCCACCTCATCACGAAGGGTTTCACATCTAGATCAAGAGAGGTAATCGTGCCTTTATTCATCCCTCATCAGGCCCATCATAGAATACAATGCCCCTTTTGGGATGTACCTTACCCGACACCTGCAGCAATTAGAAAGACCCCAAAAGTATCTCACCAAGAGGATCAAGGGTCTCAAACAGATGCCATATACTGCTCGGTTAAAAACTCCAGCTCTACTCAGTTGCATACCGCCTACTTGAGGCGATCTATGCCTGACATACAAAGCTATGTCAAATCCAGAATTAATGGACATGCTCCACCTCAGTAAATCTAAATCCCTTAGAGCCACACGCCGAGGGACTTGAACCTCAGCACAGAAATAAATAGAACTTGCTGGAGGGACAGGTTCATAACCCAGAGGCTCCCTTCGCTCTGGAATAGAATTCCAGTTCATGTGAGGCAGAGCACCTCACTGAATCTCTTCAAGAAGAATCTCGATAAGTGGATGGGGGATCGTAGGTTTGTCCCAGGGATTACTCCTGTGTCACTATTAGACAGAGGCACAGTAAACTAAACCTTAAAGGGCACAGTATACTCAAATCAAGGGGTGGCGTAAGCCATACTGAATCGGGCTAGGCTTATAATTGCCCCAGGGCAGATAGCCTAGTATGAACCTATGAACCTAATTGAGGTTATGGAACAACTGTAAAGAGAAGGATTCAGTGTAGAAAATTAAATGCAGAAAGCACCACAACAGGATAGAGCAATGGATATCCAAATTAAGGGGAAACCAGTGGAACAGGAAGCAATGGGTCAGGTGCCCTATCAAGATATTTTGGAGCCTTCTACAGGAAACCAGTATAAACATTCACTTGAAGCTAGACAACAAGGGAAGGAACAGGAAACTGTGGAAACTCTGATGCAGTCAATGTTGAGGAGTGATAGGCCAGTGAGTTCCTATATGACAGAACAACAGATGACACAGGATTAAATTGAAGAGAATGTGCCACTGGAAGATGCTATAGAACTTTCTATAGAATGCCTGCAGGAAACGGAAAACAAGGGATGTGCCCTCACTATGGAAGAAAGGGAGTTAAGAGAAGAGTTGCTTGATCTAATAGACAAAATAGATATATCAAGATCAATGAGAGAAATAGACTGCAGAAGGTTAATAAAACCCCAAAAGTCAGAAGCTTGATAAAACAAATGAACACAGTAATTAGGACTATCCATAGAGATCCATGCGATATAACAGAAGTAAACAGAATATATTACTGTGCTGCTAAGTTAATAACTGATAAAGTTCTACCACAGGAACATACGGCAGAGAGGGAAAAGAGGGGACGAAAGCGAATACCATCATGGAAATATCGAATAGAGAAAACTATAAAGCAGTTAAGACAAGAAGTATCATTGTTAGACGATTACAGAAGAGGGAACAGATCAACAAAAATATTAAGAAAGATAGATGGGATAAAAGCAATGCACATCATTAGAACAGACCAGGATCTATTATGCACTATTGGAGATAATAAACTAAAAATGTCAAAACAGGTAGAAAGACTTAGAAGATACGAAGATAAATATAAGGGAAAAGTGCAAAATACACAACTTACTGATGACCCAAAAAAGTTTTATAGAGAATTGGAAAATAAGGTAAAAGGAATTGATAGACTGCAAAAAAAGAGGAAGTAGATACATTTTGGAGAAGTATCTATGAAGATCCTGTGGAACATAACAAAGATGCTAAATAGATAGAAGAAGTAAAAGAAAAAATAAGAAGTTTAAAGGTACAGGATATGAAATGGGATGAAATAACAGCCAGAGAGATTGAAACAAAGTTGAGAAAAACCTCTAACTGGAAACACCAGGCCCAGATGCAGTACCTAACTTTTGGCTTAAAGTATTAACTTCTTTGCATGAGGATTTAGCCAGGAGTAAGAACTATTTATATGTGCACCCCGAGCATACACCACACTGGCTAACAACAGGAAAAACTATGCTCTTAAGAGTGAACCTGCAAGCTACCCTAAAAATTATAGACCAATAACTTGTCTTCCATCGACGTACAAAATATACGTGGGAATTGATGCCAACAGAGTTTATAGTCATTTAGAAGAAAACTCTATTATGGCAGTAGAACAAAAGGGCAATAAAAGAAAGTCATATGGAACAAAGGACCATTTGCTGTTAAATAAAGTTATAGTGGAGAATTGTAAAAAGGGGAAGAACCTAAGTATGACATGGATTGACTACAAAAAAGCATTTGATAGTATCCCACATTCATGGATAAAAGAGTGCTTAAAAATGTATAAGATACATCCTACACTGATTGACTACATTACAGTAACAATGAAACAGTGGCAGACCACTTTGCAATTAAGTCATGATAAAGGACAGATTATTATCCCATGGATAAAAATTCAAAGGGGGATATTCCAAGGTGACTCTCTGTCACCCTTGCTATTCTGCCTTGCCGTTAACCCACTAATCTGTTTACTTAACAGCTTATGCCATGGCTATAATTTGGCTCCTAGAAAACAACAAAGTTTAATGACTTCTCATCTTCTCTTTGTCGCTGATTTAAAATTGTATAGCTCATCAGATGAGGAACTGAAAGTACAGCTGCAGGTTGTCAAAACTTTTTCAGATGATATTGGAATGTCATTTTGTCTTGACAAATGTGCAAAAGCAACCCTTAAAAAAGGAAAATTGCAGCACCAGGAAAACATCAGTTTGGGACAAGAACGTGATATAAAAAAACTTGAGCAAGAGGGGGTGTATAAATACTTGGGAAATGATGAAGGATCAGTAATAAAACATGAACAAAGGCGAATAAAGCTTAGTAAGGAGTACTTTAGAATACTTAAATTAATCCTGACAACAGCATTGACATCTAGGAACAAGATTCAAGCTATAAATCAGTTTGCTCTTCCTGTCCTAACGTACAGTTTTGGAGTGATTGACTGGCCCCAAAAAGTGTTGGATAGATTGGATATTAAAACAAGAAGGATGCTTCATGCTCACCAAATGATTTATAAAAATCAGTGTATACCAAGATTATATATTCCCTGCTCTGAAGGAGGGATGGGCCTCCTTGAAATTGATTTAATGTATAGATCTGCAATTGTGGGACTCCACACATATCTACTGACCACACAAGATCCAAATGTGGTGAAAGTTTTGAAACATCAGGAGAATAAATCTAAGATGACATCTCTGCTTAATTTAGCAGAAGCATATCAACGTCAAGCAGGAATGGAAATCAAACCAGAAGTAGATAAAAACCAGGCAGCAACTGAATGTGCTAAAAAACAAAAGAAAGAGTATAAGGTGAAGGACCAGATGAGAAGGCAAGAAATGTGGAAAAAAACATAAATATAGTTGCAAGTATAGAAAACTTCTGGAAGAGCCTCATGTTGATCAAGAACGAATGCAGCAATGGTTAAGGAGAGGTGAATTTACATCAAGAAATGAAAGGTTAATATTGGCAGCTCAAGATAGTGGGCTGCGTACACGCTGGTTTACTAAGTTCATTGAACATGTGGGAGAAACAGAGAGGTTTTGTGGAACCGAATTGGAAACAGTCACACACCTTATTGCTGGTTGCGACTCTCTAATGGCAGAGGGACTGTATACTGAAAGGCATAATAATGTGGGAGATTGTTACACTTGAGATTGTCCAAACATTATGGTATTGAAGTGGCTGAAAAACACTGGAAACATGAGCCATAAAGAATCATAGAAAATGATGAAGGTTACATCACGTGGGATCACCCAATACCAACAGTCCAAAAGACAGATGCTAGAAAACCGGATATAGTGGTCCAAGAAAAGAAGACAAAAGTAGCATTGATCATTGAAATCACCATACCTAGTGACTACAGTGTCTTGCATACAGAGAGACACAAAGTCATAAAATACCTCAATCTGCAGGCAGAAATGAGAGCCATGTGGAAGAAAGATACCCAGACACTTCCAACAGTGGTAGGAGCAACTGGTCTTATAAAAAAGAATTTGCAATTGTATTTAGATATGTTACCAATTCATGTAACACCATAAGAATTGCAGAAGGCGTCATTACTGGGCACATTGCAGGTGCTGTGAAGAGCACTTTTGGCTAACATCAAAGAGTGAAACAATACTAATTTCATGAACTTTAATCGTGCTTTGACTTGGGAATGGGGTCCATTCCCGTCATGCTATTAGAAACCCAAAAGACTTGGAGAAATTAAAAACACCAGAGGGAATTGTCAACCTGCTAGCTAACAGGTTTGCCTCAAACTTCACCACCTATCCCCACTAACCATACCTCAAAGCATGCCTAACATCAGTTCACTACCTAGAATCTCTACAGATCAAGTCATATCTGCACTCTTCAATGCCAAAAATATGGCCTCAATGGGATCAGAAAACATTCCAGGTTGCTTACTAAGTAACCTAAAGCAGGATTTAGCAGAACCACTTGGCATTCTCTTTAAAAATAGACTGAGAAATAGCTTTGTTCCAACAGTGATCCACTTGCACAAAGGGGTCCCATCAACCGACCCTTGGAACTATAGACCCATAAGTCTAGCCAGCCTCATTTGCAAGGCCATGGAAAGAATCATCATGGACTTTATTAACAAGGGCTTAGGTGATCTTCAAACTCTAGACCAAACCCAATTTGGCTTTGTTAAGGGTAGATCATGTTTATTAAGCCTATTAGACTTTTTCATTAAGATCACCAAAGCCCTGGATGAAGGTAAGACCATGCATACTGCCTATCTTGATCTAGCCAAGGCTTTAGACACAATTCCCCACTATTGAAAAACTCTCCCAGCTAGGGATTAACCCTTATGTCACTAGATGGGTAGCAAATTGCCTCACCAATAGAACACATACTGTCAAAAGTTGGAGATTCCACCTCTACTAGTAGACTCGTCACCAGTGTCGTACCATAAGGATCTGTGCTGGGCACTTTACTATTTGGAATCTATTTCTCAGAAGTCCAGGCTAAAGTTGACAGCCTTTGGCTTACCAAGTTCACTAATGATTACAAACTGGGTGCAATCACTGAGTTCCCTAATGATGTTAACATATTACAACAAGGGCTAACACAGACAAATGACCACAGTCTAAAACTAAATGCAAAGATGTGCATTATTATCCCATTTGACAAAACAGAATTCCCTGCTAATTGCAGTATTGATAGTACCCCCTTAATGTTAAACTCAGTGGTGTGATATCTGAGAACACAGGTAGATAGCCATCTGAACTTTGACCACCAAATTTTCACAGTGGTAAGGAAAGCCTTCTAGGTTTCTCATCTCATAAGTAAGGGTATTACATCCAGGTCTAAGTATGTTATAATTCCACTGTACTTGACCATCAGCAGACCATTACTAGAGTGCAATGCTTCCTTTTGCATGTACCTCACCAGACACCTGCAGTAGCTAGAAAGACCACAGAAGTTTCTCACCATGAAAATATAAGATCTCCAAACCATGACTTACATTGATAGACTGAAAGCTCTGTCACTGTACTCTGTATTATATAAGCTGCTGAGAGGTGACTTGTGTCTGGCCTTCAGGGCAGTCTCATACCCTGCACTGATGGAAATGCTGCACATCAACAAGTCAAATGGCACAAGAGTCACTCACTCTAGGGATCTTAATCTAGCCTGTGACATTAACAGAACATGTTGGAGAGATAGATATATCTCCCAGAGATTGCCGTTCCTCTGGAACAAACTTCCAGTTCACACAAAACAGAGCTCCTCTCTGACCCTATTCAAGTACAACCTAGACAAAAGGATGAGAGACCACAAATTTTCCCCAGGGTGGCACACATGTCCCATATGGACAGGGGTAGTTGGTGTTGATCATAGACTCACCCTATGAATTACACCCATCTAATGAAGGACAACTAGGGCAATTTGGGATTAACATGGCTAGGCTTGTAAGGGCTCTAGGGCCGATAGCTTATTAACCTACTATGAACCTATGTGTGCAAGCTGCTAGATGTGTGATATTCCACACCACTTAGGTGTTAATGAGTTAATTAGTTGCATAATGCATCAGTTTAATAAAAATAATCTCCTATAAAACAGAAAAAATTCCATCTCAAATGTTTAACACAGAAAGTGGAATATTATGGGATTACTGAGAACCTACAAAAAATGTCTCCTCTCCTTGCTTGTCTAACTTCACACCAGTAGTGTAAAGAAAGCAAAAAGGAAAGGTTGGCAGATTATATGAATATTTTTAGTACTCACAGGTACGGAAGGAAAGAGACACAGTATTCTTGTAAAAAAACTTACACTGAAGGCATTGAAAGCTCTTAAAAACTTATAATGGACCTAACAAAAGTTTGAGTGATCACAGAACTGAGAATCAACTAAAACTCAGTACCACTTTCTAATAAATTATTTACGACACCATATATTTCATCTTTGCCTGTATGAAGAGGAACAGCACCATCCTTTTGCATGACTTTAACATCCATTGGTGCATCAAATCCCTATTGGCAATCAGTGAACATATCTGGTGGTACAGACTTCATTAGCTGATCACATCTTCTAGAAATTAATAACTACAAGTACAGGATTGTTGTTATTCTGACTTCTTAACTACATGTAGGTCATTAGTATTTGTTGATCTATGTAACTCTTTTCAGATATTGCTTAAGTAAATTACTGAACTGTCTACTACTGTCTCACTTCCTTCTTTTTCTTAACCAAGTGCAAAAGCAAACTTTGAACAAATTTCTAATTAGATGTATGCAATTATTATTATCTACCTTAAAGAAATGTTGACCACTCATTTACTATTGGTACTGTTTTGAACCATGTAACAGCATATACACTCAGGGCTGGATTAACACAGGTGCACATGGAGTCAGATCTCCAAGCCCGCATTTCTAAATATGTTCCTGCTGTGTAAATAAAAGCCCTGCAAAACACTGGGCCATGTTATAGCTGCATTCTAGTATTCAGTTGTTTTCCACAGGACAAATGCTTGCAGTTATGTGCTGGGCATTCTCTTCCCCAACCTGTTTTGTTGCTGTCATCTTTCTATTAGCATTTTCACTGACCTTATATGTGATTTACTGAAGTGATCTCTTTCTTAAATTCTTTTTTGTAGTAAAGTAGGTTGTAATTGGTGCCTTTTTAAAATGTACCTTTCACTCCAAAGTACTGCTTTCCAAAAAACTCAAAAAGAGAATTGAAGTACATCTACATAGCTGGATTTAGTCTCTTCATATCACCCATCGATCCACAACCACATCTTCCTGTTTTTTCAGAAGAGGTTGGGGTGTAACTTCAACAGTAGCAATAATCTATTGCCAATGTTCAGACTGACACAGAGTGCTACAGTGCTTATGCTTCGGTTAAGAAAATCTTTTTCTTTGCAAACTTTAGCAGACACTTGCTACAGTTTACACCCTGTCCACATGGAACACTATGGTGCTCATGTTTTAGTTAAAAAAAAAAATCTTCTTTTTAAATCATAGCAAACTGCTTGTTACAAATGTAGTAAACAGTTGCTACAGTTTACACCCTGCTTGCATGGAGCACTACAACTCTCAGGTTTTAAATAAGAAAACGTTTAATCAGCTTTTAAAAGCTGGAATTGCATTAAAGAAAGATTGAGATTGGGTGGTTATGCTTCCCAGCACTCTGTGCCCAGTACAGTTGCCCCTTTCACCCCACTCTAGCTATGCTACTGCTTTACGGAACTGAAATGGCTCAATGCAAGTGGTAATATTTGACTTTAACTTTTACTTTATGGGAAAGACAGCTTTGTGAAAATCCATTCCATGACCCAAAACTTCTGAAAATATCCATTCCCTGAGCATCAACTCCACAATTTTGATGTCACTGATTTCTGTTTTCTGTAGAAAATCACTGCCACTGTGGTTTCAATGTGTGTACCAGCACTGATTGCTTTATTTTGTGAGCTTTCTCCTTTCCTTATGTTTGTGTAACCCTGCATTTATCATACACAGCAACTTGACCCCAACATAGCTTGCCCCCCCCCATGCAAAAATGCTTATATTTCAGTTTCTTCACTTGATTGGGTTCTAAGCAGTTTATCTTGGTGAGTTGTTTCCCCAGCAAGTTAAACATCTAGGTTTAATGGGTGAAGCTTATAGAAACTATGGATGAAACACTGTAACTACGTCCAACATAGTTCATACAGCAGCATTGCGGTAAAAACCCAAACTCCCAAACTGTAACATATAAACAGAAATCAAGATTGTAGACTTTTTATCTTCTTTTTATGTTCAAGTATAATGTTTGTTTTACTTGCCTGAAAAATTTATATTTATTATTTCTTTGTGCTTTTAGTATTCCTTGACTCCAGCCATCACGTTACCCCTTTTCCTGGCCAGCTCATTTGCCTCTCTTGCACAAGAGCCATGGCACTGAACATATCATACAGGCAGTTAAGAACAGCCATTTGTGTGAGTGGGGTGGGGGCGGGGGATGTGGTCAGCATTACCGCAGATGCCACCATGATGGTTTCATGTGAATACATGCTTATGCCTATCCCTAAGAAAGGCTACAGTGAAGTGGTTTGTTGAGATACAAACTTTGCCATAGGCTCCTCTTTATGCTTACACTCTATGTCATCTGAGGGACATGGTGGCAAATCATTACCAAGTCAACTTCTTTCCCCATGAGAGCTTTAATAGATGCCCAAGTTACTAGTGAAACTCAGGTCATCTGGGTTATAGTCACAATATTATCTTTTTACACAAACTGAGCTTGGTTTTCCTCATAAAAGTTTGATCTGTCCTTTCCTTTTTAACAAAATTACACCTACTTTTTCTAAAAATGCCTTGGGATATCTTATATTGACCTGGATTACTTCCACTGCAAGCATTTGAACCTGAGATCAACATCTCAGCTGAAGATCAGCCCCCTCCTTAAGCTGCACTGCAATATCAGCAGTGGAAGATTAATCAAAGCACCAGATGTGGGAATGGAACCCACAGCCTTCTGATCTTTCAAGCATCAGCATTAAAGAAAAGACTACTACCATCTTAACTGCTGACACTTCCAAAGTTGGCACTTACCAAGACTGAGCATTGCTACCCTGGGATTCTTACACTGCAGAACAAAAAGAAGGGCAGGCATATTGCATTATCACTGGAAAAATTATAAAAAAGCTGCTGAAAATCACATCTTACTTTTTGAACAGATCACACGAGCAATACTTGAATTAGAGCTGAGATTCGTGGTCAGTGTGAGGCCCGGACATGACTGCAAATTATCTTCTGTCCCAGAACATCCTGCATTTTCCAATCTGACATTGTAGAAGCCAGCAGGCTGAGAACTGGAAGCAGTACTTAATGCAAATCCACATCCAGCCTGTCTGCATACAACATTAGCATCATTGATATCCCATTCTGTTGCTGACATGTATCCATAGATAGTGTAAGAATTTATGAACACATCACCTGCACAGTTGTTTGGGCCATTTGCAAGCCAGGTATAAAAGGTACCTTGGGAAAAAAAAAACTGCATTAATAATTATTTTTGGAGTATTTTACTACACATACACAAGCAATACACACACGTACACAAACAATATATCAGTGTGACAGGCAGTGTGATCCATTGTGAATAACTGACAAGTTTGAAACAAAATCTGTTACAGCAGTGATTATAAATTAATGATTTCTGCATAGTCTGATTTTCATGGTGTACATTTAATTATAGACAGAAGCATGCAAAAACCAGAGGAAACTTCCAACAGCTAGCAATGCAGCACAGCTAAAAGGATCTAATAATTTTTATTTACTTGTTTGTTAATTAGGTAGATGGTCTGGTTCTTGGACCCTTTTCAGGCAAGAGGCAGAGCTAAAGGCAGTTGCAACAATATGGAGGAGTTCAGAATATTGCCACACAATGCAGTTTTTATTTATTTATTTTTTATTTTATTTTACATTTGTTGGCTGGGCTAGTCTAGCTGGATACATGTCCATTTTCAGTAGAGGCCCAGGGAGATAAGCTTCAAGCATTAGTAAATTACAAAAAAGATTACAATAATTAAAAATGACTAAATTCATATATAAAGAGATTAAAATGTTTTGAGAGAATCAAAATTGTTTCTATGAATAATGGCTCACTGTCTGTGCAAGGTTTAAAATACAATATAAAAGTAAAAATTGTGTCTATGAATAATATCTCACAGTCTATGCAAAGGTTAGAAATACAATCGAGTACAAGAACACTCAGAATTCTAAAGTAATGATTTGTAGGTAAGAGAAAGAGAAAGAGAGAAAAGTAGAAGAAAGAAAAAAAAAGAAGGACTAGAATAAAGTTAGATTCTATTGATTAAAGCTGTAGAGGGGACAGAGGCCAGAAGGAAGGGGTATAGAAAGAAGAGCATTAAGGGGGAGAAAGTAGGATTTAGTCAGGTTTAGAACAGGGACAAAGCCAATGAATTTTCAGATGTTCTTTGAGATGTTTCTTGAAGAGTGGTGTGGATGAGAGAGATATGAGTGTACTAGGAAGATTGTTCCAGATTTTACCTATTTTATTAAACAATTAATTTTACTAAACAATATACCATGTAGTGTTATACGAAGTATTTAAAAAAATCTTACTTAAGAAATTATCATTCATCTGAATATCTGAGGCTTACATTTTACAACTAGCAATGTGCTAGAAATCTCACTACCAGTGAAAACTTAGTAATGAGCAACATATTTTTGAGGGGGGGATTGCAAGACTTTGTGCTTAATTAGATGTATTGGGGTAAAGGCAAGGGGTATTGGTAAAGACACATAGAGATGGTGACAGATGAGTGCAGCAGGTCATTCCTGGGGAAAAAAATTTGCAGTAGCCTTCCATCATGTCACTGCATGCCATGGACTTCCACAATGTCATGTCACTGCATGCCATGTACTTCCACAATGTCACTGCAAGCCACATACTTCCACAATGTCACTGCATACCATGTACTTCCACAATGTCACTGCATACCATGTACTTCCACGATGCCACTACATGCCATGGACTTCCACAATGTCACTGCATGCCCTGTACTTCCACAATGTCACTACATGCCATGTACTAGAGGGATGCTGTCTGACAGCAAATAACATAACTTACCATCAGTCTTCCACAACCATAGAAACCTGTATGTATGACCATGTGTGCCTACTTCCTGTCCCACAGAAAAAGAAATAATACTTATGGTAACCATGATTGCTTTTGGAATATCTGAAAAAGGGTGATATGGTTGGTGCAAAATTATATAAAAGGGAAGAAATAGGGACTTTCAGTTGTGGTAGATGTAAATATACTTTAAATTTGATGAATTCTGTGGGTGCTGGTCCTCAGAAGAATGGGCGCCGGAACCATAGTGTGAGTGGGGAGGGGCACCGGAACCATAGTGTGAGTGGGGAGGGGCACCCCGCAGTAGATCCAGCAACTTGTCTTTTCAACTTACATGTAAAGAGGAGGAGGACCCGAAGTCCCACACCCATAGCACTTTGCACAAGAACACCATCAGCATTTTCAAACAAACAGACGAAATTAAAAAGGTAAAACTGAGCCAGCAAAGAAAACACCTGCATCCACAGTGGTATATGACTGTTATATTACTAACTGACCGATTAAAGGCGTCTAAAGTATTAATTTTAATATTTCTGGTGTGCGTCTTTAATCTTGTGTTTAGGTCTTGTACCATGAAAAGGAAAGGAGACCACACCACAGCAAGAGATGACGCTTGGTGTGAGGTAACAGGGACTTGTGTCTGCTTAATCGAGTGACTAAATAGTTCACTCCTTTAACAACATTATTGTTTGTCTTGAATAGTGTACACTGATTCTACCTCTTAATAATAATGTTTAGTGCCCTGCACAGTTAATGACCACGCATTTCTGCTGGTAAATATTTATAATTTAACCCTTGAACACGCACGCAGCCAGCCCATATTTCTGAGTCTCCCGTGTATGTATAATAGGCGGTTTATTTGCAGAGACACAAGATTCGGTTGAAGTTTAAAGAAGTATCACAACTTATGTCATCTGTACCCAGTTTTATACCTATAACTATAAAAAGTCTGCATTCCGATTACACATAGAACAAATGGCATACCTGCTAATTTCTTATCGCAAGGAGTCTGGATAAAGCCTAAAATAGTGGCGGCGGCGGGGCAAATGACCCTAAATAGGTATAGATTTTAAATATTGTTCTTAAAAACTTAGAAAGTTGTTAGATCAGCAGGATTTGCGTTTGCATGCAAGGGTGCCAGAACCATTGAGCGAGGGGGAGGGAGCTTTCCCCCACTTTTACAAGACCATATTGTCTTGTCTTCGTTGCAGTAAGGAAAAGAAACAGAAACAGATGACCCATTTCCAAGCCAAACACATGCATGCGTCGTTACGCCAAACGCAGGTGCAAAATTTTAAATTTCTGTTACCTGCTCTTGCGGAAAGTGTGTACAGGTCTTGCTGTTAAGGAGATTGTGTTTCGGCCTGCCTACCTGTTGCCCGTACAGCTTTTGCTCTTAAGGAATTCAGATGCAAGTAAGGTTGTCTATATAAATAAAATTTAAGAACGGATGAATGCTTTATTTAATCGGGTTGGGTCTGGGTGATGCTAAAGATGTTACTGTTAAAGAGCTTGAAGTGATTAGGAAGTGCAGTCAAGTTTATTTGGAGCTGTATACCTCAATTCTCACTGTGGGAAAAGAATCTCTGGCACGTTAATGGGTGAGTTGTGTGTATATACTGTAATTTTGTGTGAACCCAATTAAATGGCTCTTGCATTAAGCTGAATATTTACTTTAGAGACTGCAGTGTGTTTTAGTACAACCTTCGCACTACTCAAAGTCCGTCTTGAGAGTCTGACATTATAAATCCCTATGTATTTGTAGTTACTGCAACACTAAGGTCACATTCCAGGCTGTCTTCTTAGAGGAAGCAGTCCTGAAATTGCTGTCAAAGACAAAGTGCTAAGAGATTTGAGAAATGAGTTATAGTGTGGATACTGCCCCATGAATTCTGTTATCCTGTCTTGAAAATGCACAGGAGTAAGACATGTCATTTTGAACTCACAGCTTCATGTTGTTGTCCCTTATCCTGCTTTGCATTTCAAAGTGTACACATTTCTGCAGGTGTTGACTTCTCCCATAACTGCATATTTTCAGCTATTGTCCTCCACAACAATAACAAAGGCTGTTTTCAGAGAAGTATTCGTAGCTCTATGCAAGGTATGTAGACCTGCATGGCACTGTTTACTTTGTACAGTTTAAAAATATTGTGGCCTCAGTTACAATGTTTCTGAGAGCTATTCAGAAAAAAAAGCAGTTAAGTATAAATCTTATGCTGGCTATGTTCATGCATAACGTTAGCCAGCCTGAAAATGTGTTTGCAGTCCTAAAAATAGCTTACTGCATTGCAGAGCTAAACAGTGACTTACCGATTTCCTTTTGCAACCTGTTGTTATTGCTATAATTACTCTTGAAAACGATCATTTTTTTTAATACATATCAGCACACCGTGGTAGAAGTATCATTAGAGTAGATTTTCAAAAGCATTTTTGTTTACCAGAAAACCCTTTGTACTCTGGTGAAAGGGGTTCCTACCTTGTTAAACAGGGGCACATTTAAAGTATGTGTATTATTCATTTAAAAAGTTGTTAGAATTTATATTAATGTTTATTTTTTTCTGATCAGTAAGAATAAAAAAGAGTAACTGGAGTGTCTGCCTTAATTTTGAAATGGAAATTCTCACTAGTTTGCTACAAAATTAAACATTTTACCAGGGGTAATCATTTTTCCATTGGTTCAACCGCTCGTGGTCCCTCCATCCACCCAAGATGCCTGACGTCCCTTATGATCATCAGATGTGGCTTTTGAGCATCCATTTACCACCTTACTATACTCAAGAAGGGCTAACCATCCTTGTGGTCAGGTCCACATTGCTCATGTCATTGTGCTGGCTGCCGGCTAATGGACTTCATTGGGTTCTGCACTAGTGATCATCACAAGCTGTGCACCAGAGACCTATGATTCCTATCCTAGATAAGTGAGAATAGGGTTACTACTTTTCTTCCACCTACATACTGGCTGTAATCAGGGACATTTCTGTGACTCAGCAGTATTTGAGTGGTATGAATAGAAGTGTTTTAAGTTCATTCATTTTCATTCTAGTATTTTCTGACCTCACGTCATTGCTGTTTTATATTGTCTAAATTCTGGGGACAGGGATATTCCTGTTTAATTCTTTGTGGCTAATTGTACATTTTCTGCTTTACAATGTATGGTGCAAAAGGAAAGTCTGTGATTCACTTGTTCTCATTTCTTTGTTAATTAATTATAACCTTTTATTTTAAATCATAAATTATTCAAAATAAATCACGGGCCCATCTTCAGTCCCTTCAATTGAAAGCAGTCTATTTATTTTAGCATAAAAGAGTTTTGATGTACTTATCAAAACTGGTTTATTCCCAAAAAGGCCACTGCACCCTACCAGGCAGTAATTTTCAATTGCCTCCAACTGTATTTTTCCTCCAACGATTCTAGTTCTTTCTACCCATATGTTTCATCTTTCAATTTCCTAGTCAAGCAAGGATGCTCAGAAATGTAGAATAAAATTAATAAATATGCACATTTGTAAATTTTCTAGTGTATTTGATCAGACTTCTTTTTTTTAATGTAACATAGGCAATTTATTCTTCAAGGGCAACAAGCCCTTTTTTGTAGATGAAACAATGAAATATAAAGTTGATTGGTAGCGGCAACACCTTCATTAATTACAGATCCCTTTAATGTGGAACTATTTAGAGGACTTTGCTTCTGCAGAGATTTTGCATATTTACTGATATATGTGGATTGTAATGTCAGAAGTTTGAGTGGCCTTTTATGGTTGAAATTTTCGAAATTGGTAGTTTTGTCATTATTGGTTCATACATTTTGTATCATTGCTTACTAGAAGACTGTTCAAAACTACAAATTTAAAGCACATTCTAACAAGTGGTGCTGCATTATACAAGGAATATAATAGATACACAATCAGAAAAGTGAAGCAAGGAACACATATGTGTATGCATGGCCCTAAAAACTTGTAAGGAGCTTATGGTTTGAAAACAACCCAGAGGTAAGCTTTGTCCTCCACTGGTAAGATACAAAATGAATGTGGGTTTTCATGCCATTTCAATGAATGTGAGTTTTAAGGGCAGAGAAGTTTACTGTTCATACTAAGTCTGTTTTCATTGCGAGACTCTATTGTTTAGCAAATCATTTGTGCTATTTTATTTCAATTTTTGTAATCATTGGAGTAGTAAATAAGAAAACAGTGTGCACACTGACAGGTTTGAACAGTGTTTATAGTAACTGAGGAGAAACAGCCAAGTAATGGAAACCTGGAGTGGCTGGGGAGGGAGCTGCTGCTGGAGCGGTAGGGAGTTGCAGACTATCCATTCCAGTACAACAAAGCTTATCCATGTCCATATTCAAATGCAACTTGGATCTAAGGATGGGTAATACAAAATGTACTCCAGGATTGCTCCTCATACCAATAATGGATAGAGGCAGTTCCTAAATGCTGCATCCCTTACATGGGTCCCCTCAAATTATCTATGGTATGATCACAGTTATTCTCACTAGGGCTAATGTACAATTATCAGCCATTTGATAGGTAAAACCAATCAGGAAATGTTAATTCAAGCACCAAAAGGGAAATTGGCTAAGCTTAAAATGTCCTCTTAAGTGAACCTATGTTGTGGTAGTAAATAGTTTTTTAAAAAATTGCCCTTTTTAGATCACTAAGTGCCCCTCTCACCCCCCCCCCCCCAGTCTTCAACAGCTTCTGGCGCCTATGCTCAGAAGTAAATAAACATTTATAAAATCCCAGCTACAAAGTATTAGATTGAAATGGGATTACCTCAGAAATCCAAGAGATGACATGTAGTTTCTGATTGTCTAATGCACATTGTTCTAAAAGTAAAAGAATCACAAAGGAATACAAAAAGTCAGCCCATACCAGTGACATTATACTAGCAAAGGAATTAATCACAGAGAAGGAACAAAGCAGGACCTGTGAAAAGAGAAATCCTGAAGGAGGAATGACCTTCTCACATAAAGCCACTTTTGGTTTGACATTGGAAAAACTGGATGGCAGAGATGCCAAATTAGATGACTCAACGAGGAATTAAACCCACAGCTAGGACAGCTGTTTAATCATAGTCTTACCTCTGGATACGTACCCAGGGAGTGGCGCACTGCAACTGTGGTCCCACTTCACAAAGGCGGTGCCTCCACCGACCCTGGAAATTACCGTCCCATTAGCTTGACAAGCCTTATCTGCAAAGCCATGGAGAGGATCATAATGGACCTCATAAATAAAGACATAGGGAATTTGCAGACTTTGGATCCATCCCAGTTTGGCTTTGTCAAAGGCAGATCATGCCTTCTAAACTTGGTTGACTTTTTCGAAACAGTCACCAAAGCCATTGATGAGGAAAGGCAGTCCATACAGCCTACCTCGATCTGGCTAAGGCCTTTGATACAATACCCCACTCGGGTATCATTGAAAAACTCATCAGCTTAAATGTTAACCCATACATCACAAGATGGGTTGCAAACTGGCTGAGTGACAGAACCCACAGGGTCAGAGTTGCTGGCGCCATGTCAGACTCAAAGCCTGTCACAAGTGGTGTACCACAGGGCTCAGTCCTGGGCCCACTCTTGTTTGGCATCTACTTTTCCAAGTACAAGCAAACACAGGAGGGTTATGGCTGACAAAGTTTGCAGATGACTGCAAACTGGGCGCCATAGTAGAAAACACATCTGACACAGATATCCTTCAGAAGGGTCTCACAGAAACGGATAACTGGTGCCAGAGCCATGGCCTAAAGTTAAATGCCAAAAATGCATAGTCATACCCTTCGGGAAAAACAAGGTTACCCCTAGCTACCAAATAGGTGGCAATCCACTGAGTACAGAAGAAGTTATCAGGGACCTGGGGACCCAGGTTGATAGTAGTCTGTCATTCGACACCCATGTAGCTAAAGTAGTTAGGAAGACCTTCTACATTGCCCACCTTATCATGAAGGGATTCTCATCTAGATCAAGGGAGGTCATAGTCTCCCTATACTCATCACTCATCAGACCAATGATTGAATACAATGCCCCATTCGAATGTATCTGACCCGACACTTGCAGCAGCTGGAGAGGCCACAAAAGTTCCTCACCAAAAGGATAAAGGGTCTCAAACATCTGTCCTATGCTGCCCGACTGAAAGAACTCCAGCTCTATTCAGTCGCTACCGCTTGCTCAGAGGTGACCTTTGCCTAACATACAAGGCCATGTCAAACCCAGATTTGATGAATATGCTTCACCTCAAAAATCTAGATCCGTCAGAGCCACAAGGGCGGAGACTTAAACCTCGACACGGCTATTAATAGGACGTGCTGGAGGGATAGATTCATCACCCAAAGACTCCCTATGCTGTGGAATAAAATCCCGGTATATGTGAGGCAGAGCACCTCGCTGGCCTTGTTCAAGAGAAATCTTGACCAATGGATGGGAGATCGCAGATATACCCCAGGGATTACCTCAGTGTCACTGCTCAACAGAGGCACAGCAAAATAATGGGTATAGTTCCCCATACTAAAGGGGTGGCTTAAGCCACAAAACTATGGGCTAGGCTTGTAAATGCCCTCGGGCAGATAGCCTAGTATGAACCTATGAACCTATGAACCTATATAAAAAAGATCAACAGCAGAATTACTGAGGTAGAGCATATTCTTTGCAACATTAGGACACTCTTATGGAAATGTGAAACTAGCTAAAACAAAGCCAAATGCATAGGTAGGTAATCAAGTCAAAATGGAACTATGAGAGCAAAGACAGAATGATCTGGAGGATAATGCTCACTTGAAGAACTTGCAACTAGTAGGGTTACTGGAAAGACAAGAGGGAAGGGACATAGTGGCTTTTGTGTCAAGATTACTAAGTGAGTGGTTGTCCATTCCACAAAGTGAGACTAAGATAGAAACATCTCATAGAAGCTTGGTGCCAGGCCATGCTCTCAGCACTGGGAGACCCAGATAGGTGATAGTCCAATTTGCTACCCAAGAGACAGGGAAGAGGTGCTTCTGTAACAAGGCAGGATTTTTGTGGAAAAGAAGTTTGTCCAGAAATACACAAAAGAAGGAGTCACTTCATCCTTTCAATGCAAGCATACAAGCAGAAGAAGTTGAAGTTTATACCAATTTACTCTGCTTAC
Source organism: Protopterus annectens (assembly GCF_019279795.1). NCBI lineage: Eukaryota > Metazoa > Chordata > Ceratodontiformes > Protopteridae > Protopterus > Protopterus annectens. The sequence goes on along the minus strand of NC_056726.1, from coordinate 1,136,864,092 downwards.
TTCAAAGTGTTTTTTTTTTTTTTTGATGTATTGAGAAAAACATTTGCAGACTCAGAGAAAGCACTGTGGGTACTTAAGGAATAGCAGGAAACCCTAGAGGCCCCAGATAAAAGGGCAGCACTGGACAACCAGGCAGAAGACACTTCATTATGGAAGGAAATGCCACCCATTTTCTTTATTCAAAGAAAAAGTACAGCAAAAGGATAAATCATTGGATTTAATGAAAAGGAAATAGAAAGCTTGAGCTGCTGCTCAAACTTCTTGGTGAAGAGTCTCTTCACTTGCTTCCTTTTATATTAAGTTATATGTTTTATACCTCAGAACAAAATGAAATGCGAGCAAAATGACTAAAACTAAAAACGATGCGAAATGATGAACACACAGGAGAAGCAGACGTTAAAATTAGCACTTTCGTTCAATTTATTTAAATTGAACTTCTTCAGAAAATAACAGACCTCTCATATAGCCCCTTTTAAAACAAATGAATGTGGCTCACATGATAACAACTATCCAGTCACATTGCATTGCTAAAATATACGAAGTGCAAACACATGAAAAATCACATCTAACCATGAAAAACATATACGCATAAAAATGTACATAAAAAATGCATAAATAAAAAATGCATGTATAAAAATGCACATATAAAAAAATCTCAATGAAACATTCATCTTAGTGCTAAAAAAGCACTTGATATTAATACTTTCATTCAAACCTGGTACCTTATCAGCTGCCAGGCTAATTTGCCATAAAGACTCCTTGCACTCCAGTAAAATCTTGTAATTACCTATAAATTCTTTATTAGCTACCCGGTCTACCATTGAAAAAGTACATTTCTTGAAATCTATACAAACTTGAGCATGCTTAGCTAAAGCATTAGTCAAGTCCTTTTTTTCTAATAGCCAAGGAATGTTCGTAAATCCTCCTTTTAATAGATTAGTACTAGGCTAACTGCCTTTGTGGACCAGTTTAAGCCTAGATAATTATCCCATGTGAGAATCAAACTCCATACCTTATGCTTGTAAGATAACCAACTTAACATTTATGCCATCCTCCTAATATTCTTTCCAATGTAGAAGGAAAAACAGGAATCACAGATGGCCACATAAACTCCACATTCTAAATTGCAAGAAAAATCATTTTTCACCCAAATAGTTCTGTTACAGTGCCTAAAGAAAATCGATGAACCATTACTTATATATCTACACTGTTTACATTTTTTGCACGAATAAGTCCCTTTTAACTTACTATGTCCATTATGTTGGGTTATGTTGGAAGCTTGTTCCGTCATAGATTTAATACTGAAACATCTTTTATAAGTAAATTTAGGCTTATCCTCTACTACTTGGAAAAGTTTTTTGTTGCCTACTAGAACCTTCCAGTTATCAAAAATAATATGTTTAATATGCATCTCATTTACTATAGGAATGGGAAAAGCTATATTAAAGCCACTAGTGTCAGTGACCACCTGCCTAGAACCTACCACAGACTGTGCCTTTAAAATAGGTCTCTCAACATTTCCCCTAAAGGCAATCACCTCTTTTTCTATATTGGACATCTAACTGGGTTCATAGCCTCTTTGCATAAAAAATTATTTAAAATAATAATTTCCAATGAAAACATGCTGTCACTGGAAGTAAGTCTAATCATTTGACCTTTAATAACACCCTTCTTCATATGGAGCGGATGTAAACTATTCCTATGTAGGTATTGATTGACAAAAATGTCCTTCCTGTATATACTACTAAATAATGTCCTATCAACCACCTAAAAAGTCAAATGAATATCCAAAAAATTAAGAGTGGTACCAAAGCCTTCCATACTGAATTTAAGGAAATTAATGGTATTATTAATATCATTAACAAGGGATATAAATTCTTCCTTATTCCCCACCCATAGAAAAAACAAGTCATCAATGTATCGTTGATTTTTTTTTTTTTTGTCTTTTTGGCTTTTCTCGGTTAGGGGTCACCACAGCGGAACTCCGGTCCGCTAATGATTGGCAGTAGATTTTTATGGTGCCAAGTTGCCAGCCCGATACCCAATCTTTAGTGAAGGCACGCCAGTTCACGGATGTCTTTTGAATGCCACACGATCGTGGGGAGGACATGCAGACTCCACACAGATGGCACTCCAGCCGAGAATCGAACAGGAGAATCTCTTGTTGTGAGGCAACAACGATACCGCTGCACCACCATGGCTATAAGAAATTTTTTTGCCTCTGTGAGTGATTTTGTAAAAATTTCTCTTCCCACATGGCCATTACTAAATTTGCAAAAGATGGGGCAACCCTTGGCACCATGGCTACACCTAATGTTTGCTTATAATATTGGTTATTGAACTGAAAAAAAATTTTGCCCAACACTAACCCCATAAGTTGACAAATAGTATGTATCTTAACATCATTGAAGTCACTAAATGTGGCTAAATACTCCCTCGGATATTTAAATTCAGTATCTTGATCTATACAGGTATACAGTGACACCACATCTAAAGAAGTGAAATAAAAATCACAGGCAGGAAGATTGTCTAATGAGAATTTCTGATAAATGCCATGAATCCCTTACATAAGATTTACAAGCTTGAACAGGGTTAGTTCAGAATCTAACCATAATGAAATGGTTTCAGTTTTGGACCTTTTTGCTGAAATAATTGGTCGATCTACCTGAGACTTAGGCACCTTAGGTATAGCAAATAATACACCCATATTAGGATGCTCAGCTTGCAAAAATTCATAAGTGTCACGGTCAATATTACCCTGACAGAACAAGTCAAACAGGTCTGTATCGACTCTTAAATAACTGGCTTTAATGGTGTCTATGCCTCCTTTCATAGAGGTGTTGTCATTGTGTAACATTTTCTCCATAGAACTAATATAGTCACATGTATGCATAATAATAATCATAATCATATTATGTATATCATGTGTATGTGTATGTATGTGTATGTATATCATATTATTCTATCATATTATATATTACTGTAACATTGTGTTGCAACTCTGTAGACCAAATTGTTATAAAAAGTAGAAGAACCTAATACAAAGTTACAAAAGAAACGACTTTAGCTCCAGTTCACTCACGCAGTATACAAAGACCCTTACTACCTTGTGGTCTAGTTTAGCCCTGCTGTGCTCGGGCTTGCTCCACACCAATCCTTGCCCCAATTCCCAGCTGCCCCCAGTACAGCTAACTATACAGTGCTACAACTACACCCCCCTTTCTGCAACCAGTCAGCCATATCCAAATCATCAATAGGCTCTCCAGTACTTAACCCCTCTATTCTATATTAAATAGTTTAAACTGGGGAAAAGTCAGCCTCAATAATCCCAATGTTACTTGCAATGAAACTAATTAAAATACTACCACTGTACTCTCTGCTACCCTGTCTGCTTGTCCCATATCTTCTTACTGCCTATGAATATAATACATACCCAGGTTTCCACTACCCAGAAGGCCAAACCTCCACCTATATAGCTCCACACAAGCCTGATCACTTAATACATCCCCTCTCATCTAACTCCTTACTTACTAGGTACCAGCATCCCATTAGAACAAGATATGCCAACCCTAAAACCAAAAGATACCAAAGTCTATTAATTAAAATCTGGAAGCTCACAATCAGATTACAATGCAACCTGAAAATGGATGGAGATATCCACCCGAATCCTGGCCCATCCTCATCCACTGGCTCTCGGTCCTTTACTAAATGTCCCACTACTACACAAATCTTAGACAAAGCCCCAAATTCACTCTTGATTAGTCACCTAAATGTCAGAAGTGTAAACAATAAGATTCAACACCTACATGCCCTCTTAGATGCTCTTTCCCCAGACATACTATGTCTTACTGAAACCTGGCTAAAACCTTCTACTTCAGATAATGAAATTATACCACCAGGTTATAATATCCTAAGGCTTAATCAAACCAATAGGAAGGGAGGTGGGGTTGCTGTTCTGTACAAATCCATGCTTGAAGTGTCCAATAATGCCCTGCAAACATCCCTGTTTTGTAATGCTGACATGTTTATCACTAAGCTCCACATTAATAAGAACAAATGTATAACTCTCATATGTGTGTATACCCCCCAGGCAATAACATAAATACCGTCGAAGATATCCTACATTGGTTATCCAGCAACTACCCCCAAGAAACCATTGTATTTGGGGACTTCAACATAGACTGGAACATGTGTTCCTCCGAACCCTCCACTCATCACATAAACCTTTATGGATTTTCACAGGTCGTATCTTCCCCCACTAGGATCAGTAAACCCAACAATAAAGTAAGTATTCTGGACTGGATTCTTGTTAACACCCATCCCCTCAAATACAAGAGTGGGACCTTGCCTGACGATGCAAGTGATCACCGCCTCACATATTTAATCAGGCAAAAAGCTGATATCCACAACCAGTCCATTTTTAAAACAGTAAGGAACAATAAGAATTTCAACTGCACAAATTTCCAAAATGAACTCAAATCTTGCAATTGGTCAGTTCTGAAACAATTACCACTTGAAGAAGCAATAAGTTACTTTAATACCAAATTCCTATCCATTGTTGACAGCTATGCACCAGCACAGACTATTAGAACCAAAACAAAAGTTGCTCCTTGGCTCTCAAAAGAAACCAGACAAAAATGCTATTTAGATGCTTAGAAATAGGGCTTGGGCCACTTGGCGGACCACAAAAAAACCCATAGATCAACTTAGCTGCAGACAGCTAAGAAATGAAACAAAAAATCCACCACATTAGACAAGAAAATCTATTACTGTCATCTACAAGAAAAACACCAAAACAAGCCACAAACATTTTGGGTAGGTATAAACAAACTCATTAGTCCAGGACAATCCTCCACTCCTGCCCCCTTGGATTCTAACCAAAAACCCCCAGAAGAAATTGCCAATACCTTTAAACAGCTTTTTTACAACAACCATCCAGAACCTAGCTAACCAATTATCCCCCAGATGCCCATATTCTCCAGCCACTAAACCCAGCTCTCAACTCTCCTTTAACTTCAAACCAGTTTGCACATCTTTTGTCCGGAAATTACTTAAGAAACTAAAGCCTACCACCCTGTCAGCTGATCTACTCCCTGCAGAATATCTATAAAAATCTGCAGATGCCATAGCATACCCAATTACTATCCTGATCAATAGAACTATAAGTGAAGCGTACACCCCCTCCGTCTGGAAGACATCCCAAGTCATCTCCCTCCATAAAGGGGGCAGCTCTACTGACCTGTCAAACTATAGACCCATAGCTATTCCGTCACTCTTGGCTAAAATTATGGAAAAATGCATCCATAATAAACTCCTGAAATATCTTATCAATAATAATCTTCTAGCCAACACCCAACATGGCTTTAGACCATTCCATAGTACAACCTCAGCCCTCCTCTCCTTCTCTAACGTCATTAACCAACACCGAAACAATAATAAACTTTTGTCTGCTATCTTTCTCGATCTTTTGAAAGCCTTTGATATGGTAAACCACAAAATACTCATAAACACTTTATAATCCATCTCCCTAAAAGGCCAGGCCATCCATTGATTTCAATTCTATCTCAGTGGTAGACAAGACGCTGTCAAATGGCTGTCATATGGCAGAACAAACTATCCACCCTTTAACCCATCACCCTCGGAGTACCCCAATTCTCCAAGGCTCCATACTAGGTTCACTATTATTTTCCATTTTCATCAATGATCTGTATAAGTTCATCCTGAATGCAACATGCATTCAATATGTGGATGACTCCACTTTAGTATGCTCCGACACTTCACCTACAGAGTTGCAGATTCTATCTCAAAATACTTTAACACAGTTGAAAATTGGCTCCTTAACTGTCATCTCATGTTAAATCCTAATAAGACAAAACTGCTGCTTTTCTCACCCACTCGCAGGTCTACCCCTATGACCATTACATTAAAATACAACAACAGCGCCATTATTTCCCCAGATGCCTCAACCAAACTCTTAGGAATTATAATAGATAATAACCTTAAGTTTGATCTGCATATCAATAAAACTAATAAAACAGTTAATAAAAAAACTTGGCTCACTATATAGGATTAAGCCCTTCCTAACACCATTAGCCAGAACTGTAATTGCTCGTACACATCTACTCTCCACCCTCCTCTATGCTTCCCCTCTATTTACAAACCACAGCAAAACTGACCTTAATAAACTTTCTAGCAGCTACAATTACATTGCTAGATTTGCTACCGATGCAGCCTACAGAACTCATCACTGTCATAACCTAAATCTACTAGGATGGCTTGAACTGCCTAACCTACTTCAGGTTTACCAACTAATAGTTGCACACAGGATGCTCTACCAACCAGATAATACACCCGTACTGAAAAACCTCATCACCCCCCTACAGTAACCTTAGTGCACTTCATTCATCTGAAAGACTACTAGTTCAAACTCTCAAATCCAACAACACAGCCGGAGAATCTCTATTTGCTAACTCTGTTGGCAAAACTTGGAATTCTCTTCCTGCTAATCTTATATCTAAACTCTCTCTACCTCAGTTTAATAAAAGTCTGATTCAGTACTTTAAAAAATGATGGCTATGTTCTTGTCCTAATCCAGACTAGCTCTAACCATCACGTGTGCGCACATGGAGGACTTCTGCCTACACTTTGTTTCTTAACTTATATATCCTGTGATCACCTTGGATCTACTACCAGGTTAGCCTACTAGGCATTCAGTCAGTACCCTATCATTCTTAAAAAGACTGTCTAGAATTTTCCATCTGAGTAAAAATGTAATAATTTGTTTGTGTATATCTGTTTGTTGTTTGTTTACATCTGTGTACAAATCTTTTTATTTGTGTTTATTTTGTGTTTTAAACTGTAAAAAAATGTAACGGTTTGTTGAATGTTTTTTTGGAGCTTTTCTCCCCGGGCGTCTGCTGAAAATGGACATGTATCGAGTCAAACTATCCCGGCAATAAATAAAATGGCGCCCTTATCAGCTCTCATTACACTGACACTTTTATTTTTACTAAGTTCACAAAGTGCCTGATGTTCATTATAAGTCAAATTATAAACATTTGTATCATGTTTGATGTTCCTCGTATCGTTTTCACACAATTTGCCAAAAGCTTGTAAAGTGTTACACAAGGATGGATTGTAAGTACTGTTACTCTTAAATCTATTGACACCAATATTGGACAAAAAATTGGCATCATGTAAAATGTATTTTAAATTTAACTTCCTGAGAAATAATTTTAAATCAACAATAAGTTTAATAATGTTAACAGACTGACGAAGAATAAAGGAAAAGCCTTTTTTCAAAACTGAAATAGCATCTTGAGACAATTCACTTTTAGACTAATTCAAAACATGAATACCAAAATTAGGAAAATATCCATCAACTAATTTCTTCTCCTGTTGTTTTTTTCCTTTCCCACTCATCTTGTTCTGCATATGGTTTGACCATCTGGGAGTCTCTTTCTTCCCTGCTTGGTCCATCAAAAAAGGACCTGAAGCCCGAGTATTCACTGATCCAGAAGTAACTGTTGCATAAGTAACATTTTCATTGTTATGAATAACTGATACTGGTTGTACTTCAGTCACTTCAGTGGTGTTTGTGCTAACACCACTAGTCCCAGAAATATCTATATTTGTATTAACATTATGATGCACATTATCGTTGCTGATCTGGACATTATTGTCACCAAGATTCATAGTTGTGACTTCAATAGGCCCATTATTTGAAGCATCATGTTGTAAAAAAATATGCCGTGTGATTGGCATATGCTGTAATATGTCTCCGAAGCTTATTTTGCTTCCTGTTGATTATTGAGACCCTATGTCTGTCTGCTTTTGGCCCAATACCATTATAAAGATGACACATCATGTTAAAACAAATATAGTCTTTAATTTGAGTCCAAATCATGCATAGTTCTTTTGATGTTCTCAATCTCACTCGAATAATGTGTGACCAACAGTTACATCATAGTAATCCCAGTCTCATTAAATAAAATGACCAAATTGTTATAAAACGGATAACCAAATTTGACACAGTTCGGAAATCTCGAGGTCCTGAGCCTCTGAGGAACACATCGCTGTCTTATGCATTCCTCTAGGTATAAAATCTCAACCGCTAACGAAATAAACCAAACAGTTTGTCTTTCAAGTTAAAAAAATATCTTTTCTGCAGTTATTCACAAACATTCCTTGGCTATTAGAAAAAAAGACTTGACTAATGCTTTATGCCCAAGTTTGTTTAGATTTTAAGAAAATTGCTTTTTCAGTGTTAGACCGGGTAGCTAATAAGGAATTTATAGGTAATTACAATATTTTTCTGGAGTGCAAGGAGTCTTTATGGCAAATTAGCCTGGCAACTGATAAGCTTCCAGGTTTGAATGAAAGTATTAATATCAAGTGCTTTTTAGCACTAAGGTGAATGTTTCATTGAGGTTTATTTATATGTACATTTTTATAAATGCATTTTTTTATTTATGCATTTTTATGTACATTTTTTATGTGTATATATGTTTTTCATGTTTAGATGTGATTTTGCATGTATTTGCACTTTGTATATGTTAGCAATGCAATATGACTGGATAGTTATCATGTGACTCATATTCATTTGTTTTAAAAGGGACTGTATGAGAGGTTTGTCATTTTCTGAAAAAGCTCAAGTTAAATTGAATGGAAGTGCTAATTTTAGTGTCTGCTTCTCCTGTGTGTTCATCTTTTTGCATAATTTTTGGTTTTATGTTTTATACCTCATTATATTAAGTGGTGCACACATATAAGAATACTGGTATAATAGGTTCATAGGTTCATAGGTAGGTACTATGCTATCTGCCCGAGAGCATTTATAAGCCTAGCCAGAGTGTGTCAGCTTTCGCCATCCCCATTGATTAATTAACTTTCCTCTGTCAAGCAGAGCCAATGAAGTAATCTCAGGGGTGTATTTTCTGTTACCCATCCACTCGTTAAGGTTTCTCTTGAAGAGTGTTAGTGAGGGGCTCTGCCTGATGTAATTTGGAATTTTGTTCCAAAGCATGGGGAGTCTCTGTGACAGGAATCTATCCCTCCAATATGTTCTATTTATTATTGTGGCGAGGTTTAGCTCACTAGAGCACGTGGCTCGCAGTGACTTGGATTTCTTTAGGTAGAGCATGTCCATCAGTTTTGAGTTGGACATGGCTTTGTAAGTCAGGCAGAGATCACCTCTGAGTACGCGATATGCCACTGAGTACAGCTGGAGTTTTTTTCAGTCGGGCTGCATAAGGCATATGTTTGAGGCCAGTAATCCTCTTGGTGAGGTACATTTGTGGTCTTTCCAGCTGTTGAAAGTGTCTTGTTAGGTACATCCCAAATGGGGCATTGTACTCTATGATGGGTCTAATGAGTGACGAGTAGAGGGGCACTGCAACCTCTTTATTTCCAGATGCAAATCCTTTAGTAATTTGATGGGCCACATAGAAGGATTTCCTAACTACTTTGGCAATATGATTGTCAAAGGAGAGATTACTATCTACCTGGGTCCCCAGATCTCTTATTACCTCTTCTGTATTAAGGGGGCTGCCACCTATGTGGTAATTCATGGGTGTTTTGTTTTTCCCAAATGGGATGACTATGTATTTTTTGGCATTTAGCTTGAGGCCATGACTTTGACACCAGGTGTCCATCTCAGTAAGGCCCTTTTGGAGGATGTCCGTGTCAGCCGGAGAGTCCGTTATGGCTCCCAGTTTGCAGTCATCAGCAAACTTGGTTAGCCATAGTCCTCCTGTGTTTGCCTGTACTTCTGAGAAGTATATGCTGAACAGTAGGGGTCCCAGGACCGAGACTTGTGGGACACCACTTGTGACTGGTTTAGAGCTGGACCTGGAGCCCACAATTCTTACTGTGTGAGTTCTGTCTGTAAGCCAGTTGGCAACCCATCTTGTGACGTAGGGGTTTATGTTCAGGCTGGTGAGTTTTTCTGTAATACCTGAGTGGGGAATGGTGTCGAAAGCCTTGATGAGGTCAAGGTAGGCTGTGTGAACCACCTTTCCCTCATCTATGGCCTTGGTGACTATCTCGAAGAAGTCAACCAGGTTTAGTAGACCTGATCTGCCCTTAACAAAGTCGAACTGGGTCAGGTCAAGTGTTTAGAGGTTCCCAATGTCTTTGTTAATGGGTTCCATGATGATGCGCTCCATAGACTTGCAGACCAGGCTAGTCAGACTTATGGGGTGATAGTGACCAGGGTCAGTTGTGGCCCTTCCTTTGTGGAGAGGAATAACCGTTGCTTTGCTCTATTCTATGGGCACGTAGCCTGTGGAGAGGCTGAGGTTGAACAGTGTGTGTAGGTGGGTGGTTGTTCATTCTGTAGTTCATGCAAGACGCAGCCTGGGACACCATCTGGTCTCATTGACTCTGTGTTTTTGGCTTTTGAAAGGGCTGTTTTCACCTGTGCGTCTGATTTTTGGGACACTACACTTTTCCAGTATTGTTGTGGGCCCTTTTGGAGGTGAGAGGGGGGAGAAGGTTGCACTGAATCTATCTACCAGGATGTTGGCAATGTCAGTAGGTTCAGCATATTTTGTGCTATCTTGCACTAGTTCAGTGCATATCTGCAAGTTGCCACTTAGATTCTTAACATAGCTAAAGAAGGCTTTGTGGTTATCTTTTGAATCCTTGGCTATTTTTCTTTCGAAGTTAACCTTGGATGATTTCATGAGGGACCTTAGTTTCTTACTGATACTGATCAGGGATGTCTTTCCTTCTTGGGATTTGCTTTTTTTTCTGAACTAGTTTCCTCCTCCTGTTGTATAGCCTGTTTATTACAGGGGTCCACCAAACTAGTTTCCTTCTCTTAGAGGAGTGAGTCTTGGTTTTGCTAGGGATGGCACAATCCATGCATCCTTGTAGGTGCTCATAGAGTGCATTTGTAAAGGTTTCTGCATCTTGGGCAGCGTTATCCTTTAGCATGGGGGCTGTGAAACTTACCACCTCTGTCTTAAGTAAGGTGAAGCTTGCTTTAGAAAAGTTTTTTACTGTGGTTTCTTTAGTTGGGTGTGGTGGTAGGGTATGGACATCCAGAGTGATTAGTTTATGGTCTGATCTAACCAGTGACAGGTTGACCTCCGGTGTGGAACACCTGTCACCCATGTTGGTGATGACCAGGTCCAATATGTTTTCACCTCTGGTAGGGGAGTTTACCAGCTGATCCAGGGCACTTGAGTTGATGAATTTCAGGAAGCGCTGGGCCTGGGAATTTGTACTTGAGTAGTTTTCCCAGTGAATGGTAGGGTAATGAAATCGCCCAATATCAGGGTGTTCGGTAGGACCTTCATGTTTTCCAGTGTCTCCAGAAAGGTGAAGTGGTGGTCCTGGAGGGTGATCTGTAGCAGGCCAAAATTTGCATTGCAGATTTGCCCGATGTTAGTTGCACATGGATGATCTCAGAGGTATCATGCTGCGCCACTAACCTGGAGGTGTAGGTATCCTTGATGAATATGGATACACCCACTCCTTTTGTGTTTCAGTCCATGTTCTGTGGCCGAAACATGTGGTATGAGTTGTAGCCCGGTAGTACTGGGGTGCTCTCTGGAGCCTTGAGCCAAGTTTCAGTTACTGCACAGATGTCAACATTCTACATACTGAGCAGTGCTTCGAGCGCGTGCATTTTGAGATTTAAACTCCTGGCGTTGAGTAGCATAACCCTCAGTTTTTTGTTAATTGTGCTGTTTACGGAGGTGGGTTTGACTTTTGAGCCTTGCCTAAAAAAGGCACTATGGGGGCAGCAAGAGCCTTGGCCAGTATTCGAAAGCCTAGGGGTGACAGGTGCAAGCCGTCTTTTGCGAAGCAACGTGGCTTGTCAAGCATGTCGTCCCAGGCTGACAGACACTGGATCCCCTTTGAATGACACCAGAAGCTTAGCCAGTTGTTGAAATTGATAATTTTTTCTTTTTACTGAGGTATCATTCTTGGTGAGGGCAGGATGCTACTCAGGGTCATACCAGCCTGGGCTGCATGAGCAGAGAGCTCTTCCATGTCTCTCTTCATGTAGTCCAGGGAGGTACGACTCAGGTCATTCACACCAACATTAACAATGACAGAGTCATATTTGTACTTGTTCTGGAGTGACCTGAGTGCTTGTGTTATGTGGTGGATTCTGGCTCCTGACAGGCAGGTAACAGTAACCTTCTGCTTGTCCAGCCTAGTGAGTGGGACGTCAGTGTGCCTGAATATAGAGTCACCTATTACTAGTGTGTTAGGTATGTTATTTCGCCTTAAGGGCTGTGATTGTGTGGCACACTGATTTTGTGTTTTATGTGTTGTCTGGTTTGTGATGGGAAGTGCAAGTTGTTTGGGTGTCTGCTTTGGAGGTCTCTGTGGCTTTTGCAAGGTTTTATTTAGTGCCTCCAAGTATGATTTTTGTGTATTTATGTGTATTTTTGCCAGTGCTGTTTTAGTAGGTCTGTGTGTGGCTGGAGGTGTAGTGCAAGTGTTAATCTTCTCCTCTTAACTGTCTGTTCCAGTCTTGGGTGGAGACAACTTAGCTTCCAGTTTGGCTGTATAATTGCATCTCTTGCATATGTTAGTGTTTTGTGGTAGGAGGATAGGGTTGTCTGAGTACATGAGGCAGTTGTAACATTGCCTCAGGATACCCAGATTTACCAGCTGGACTGGAGAGTGCACCAGAAGTTGCCCTTTGGGCATGCCTGAATAGTAGTGTGAGCTGCTTAGTCGCTTGATTGGTGAGGGGTGAATAAAGAGCCTTGCCCTGCTGGGCAATTAGTGTCAGGGTATATTAGTGCTTGCTATTAGGTCTGAGCAAGTGCTGGGCTGTAAGATGCTTTTTGAGTGCTTAGGTTGAGAGTTAGACTAGTTTCAAGGGAAAAACTGAAGAGGAGACTTAATGGAGCCGGGAATAATTTAACCGAAGCTAACCGGCACTGCCCAGTGTGCAAAACCATGCAAACGCAGTTTTTATAGTAGGGAAATGAAAGAGATAGAAATTAGCCCAAAATGGCCAATAAACTACTAACTTCTGGGCTAGAACCACTCCTCCAGGGACAGATAGATTGCTCAAAGCTCCCCTCTCTCACAGGTGACCAGAGAAACTTCCATCTATCCAAGTAAGGTATGGGCAACTCAGAAACTAGTATCAAAGCCCTGAATTCAGCACTAGCCTGAAAACTGGACTATACTAGCTTAGAAAGGCGGGAAACAAGGAATTTTTTCTTTTTTTTTTTTTTTTTTTTTGTTTTCTTTTGAAAAGATAAGGCAAAAACAGTAAAAAATACACTTAAAACAGATCAGAAAAGGCTATCACACTTAAATGTGTAGCCTACAATAGTTAAACACATTATTTAAACAAAAAAAAACTTTTTAAAAGTGCAGGCAGTCAAATAAGTGCAATATGTGAAAAAAACAAGCTTTCAAATCACAATAAACGCTGGAAATTGTGCGTTTAGGCAGAAAACAGTTAAGTACAGCAAGAAAGTACAGAAAACAGATACTTAATCACTCAAAAGTCTCTCTTCTAAGCTAGAAGGCTTGTATCAGTTTAAGGCTTTCTAGTGCTGCCCAGTAGGTTAGTTACAGGAAAGATGGTAAACAAGCGCAGATGTGGTCTTTTAAACCAGAAAGTTGAAAGAGACGGACAAACTGTCCAAATGGTCAATAAACTACAATTTCTTGGCCAAGAACCTCTCCTCTCATGGTAGACAGGCTACCTAGTGCTTACCACTCCCACTGATAAGCTAGAAGGCTATCTTCCACCACAGAAAGGCTTGCGGGGCTCAGAAGCTTACCAACAATCCTGGATACAGCAACTCTGTATCTAGACTAGGCTAGTTACAGGAAAGGTGAGAAACAAGCGCAAGTGTGGCTTTTTAACCAGAACATTGAAAGAGATGGAAAAAAACTGCCCAAATGGCCAATAGCTACAATTTCTGTGCCAGGAACCACTCCTCTTGTGGAAGATAGGCTACCTAATGCTTACCACTCCCACTGATAAGCTAGAAGGCTTCCCTCCAACACAGAAAAGCTTGGTGGGCTCAGAAGCTTACAAAGTGTCCTGGATACAGCAAATCTGTACCTGGAGTAGACTAGTTACAGGAAAGGCGGGGAACAACAACAAATGTCTTTTCAGGCTTGTTGGCTGTTGGGGAAGCACCCACCAAGAGGAGAAAACGCTGAGAGAAGAAAGGAGCCACTTTTGAGACTTTAAGTATTTTTCCTCTGTTTATTTGCTAAGTTTTTCTGCATAGCCGCCTATTTTGAGCATTTTCTGGCTTGTTAAATTTGATTTCTGCATTAGTAACTGTATTTAGAGCACAACCTAGAGCTGTTTACTGAATTTCCTGTTTGCACTTATTTTTAAAATCGTTTTTTTCTCAAAACTTGCATTTTATCTGTCTTTGGCCTAGCACTCTTGTGTGGGGTCATTTACTGCACTGTTATAACTTGCTGATACTTGTTAACCTCTGCTATCTCTGAAAAAACAAAAAAACAACAAAAAATCTTGCTTTTTTCCCCACTTTTCTGAGATTTAAAAAAGTTCATTTACAGGCTTGCTGTTCTTGAACTGTTTGTAAGTTTCTGTGAGGCCATTTTTTGCTTGGGCTAAAGGAAAGTCTCTCTGTTGATCAGTGGCAGTGAAAAACATTGAGCAGCCTTTCTGCCCCCGTGGGAGTGGTTACTGACTTGAAACTGTAGTTTTATTGGCCATTCTGGGTCAATTCCAAAACTCCTTCATCTTCCTCTCTTAAAACCCTATTTTGCGCGGTTTTGCGCGTTTTTGAGCATAGCGCAACAACGGGCAGCGCCGCCTAATTGGGTTTAAACTATTCCTGGCTCCACAAAGTCTGCTCTTCATTTTTTCCCTTAGAACTGCTCTATCTCTCAATTTAAACACCATATTCTCATTCTAAGGCCCTTCACTGGTCCAATTAAGTAATCCTACAAGATAGCACTATTAAACCATAAGCACTACTTACTCTTATAATCTCTACGATTACCCTGTCCTCTATTGGTCCGTCTTAAATTCAGTTTCCCTATTACTCTAGCATGTCCAAAGGTCAGTCAATGGTTTCCTCTCCAGTCCAGCTGATGAATCTGGGAATTTTGAGGCAATGTTACAACTGTCTCATGTACACGGACAACCCTCTCATCTTCCAAACAGGTTCAAATATATGTGAGAGATGCAACTATTTAGCCAAACTGGAGGCTGAGCTCTCTCATCTCAAAACTGGTGTAACCAGACAGGAGGAGAAGGTAACCTCACACAACACAATTCCAGTATCACATAGTCCCACCACATCAGCGAACCAAACACATAAATACACAAAAACCTACTCGGAGGCTCTACCTAAGCAACAGAGACCTCCAAAGCTGACATCCAAGCAAACGCTACCTCAAAACAAAACACACACAACACATAACCCACAAAGTCAGTGTGCCAAGCAGCCACAGCCCTTAAGGCTGAATAACACACCTGATACTCTGGTTATAGGTGACTCTATTGTCAGACACACTGACGTCCCACTCACCAGGCTGAATAAAGAGAAGGTCACAGTGAACTGCCTTTCGGGCGCTAGGATCCGCCACATAACGCAAGCACTCAGGTCACTCCAAAGCAAATACAAATATGACTCTGTCATTGTACATGCTGGTGTGAATGACCTGAGACGTACCTCCCTGGACTACATGAAAAGGGACATAGAGGAGCTCTCTGATCATGTAGCCCAGGCTGGTATGACCCTGACCTTGAGCAGCATCTTACCCTCACCTAGAATGATGCCACAGTACAAAGACAAAATGATCAATTTTAACAATTGGCTAAAATTTTGGTGTCATTCAAAGGGGATCCAGTGTCTGTCAGCCTGGGATGACATGCTCGACAAGCCACGTTGCCGCTAGGCACGGCTTGCACCTGTCACCACTGGGCTTTCGGATATTGGCAAAGGCTCTTGCCACCCCCATAGTGCCTTTTTTAGGCAAGGCTCAAAAGTCAAACCCACCCCCATAGAGAGCACAAGGAACAAGATACTAAGGGTAATGCTGCTAAACGCCAGAAGTCTTAACCTCAAGATGCACGCAGTCGAAGCTCTCCTCAGTATGGAGAACATCGATATCTGTGCAGTGACAGAAACCTGGTTCAAGGCTCCAGAGAGCACCCCAGCACTACCAGGCTATACCTCATATCATGCTTTGCGGCCCCAAAACCCGGACCGAACCACAAAAGGAGGGGGAGTTTCCATATTTATCAAGGATATCCACACCTCCAGGTTAGTGGCATTGCACGAAGTATCGGAGACCATTCATGTGCAAATAACAGTGGGCAAGACTGCTTTTCAGTTTATAGCATCCTACAGACCACCCTCTCAAAGTCAGGAATCCCATTCGGCTTTCCTGAAAACATTGGAGAACATGAAGATCTCTCCTAACACCATTATATTGGGCGACTTCAACTACCCAAACATTGACTGGAAGCACTACTCAAGCCCCAGCACCTTAGCCCAAAGATTCCTGGAAATTATAAACTCAAATGCTATGGAACAACTAGTCACCACTCCCACAAGAGGGGACAGCATACTATACCTGATCATTACCAACATGGGGACTCTATGCTCCACACCAGAAGTATATCCCTCATTGGTAAGATCAGACCACAAATTAATTTCACTGGATGTCCACATCCCGACTCCACCCCCAGCCCAGAAAACCACAGTGAAAAACTTCTCAAAAGCGAACTTCTCACTTCTCAAAACCGAAGTGGAATCCTTCAAGGCCACAGGGCCAGTGGAAACTACAGCCCAAACTGCAGAATCCTATATAAATGCATTCTACAAACATCTCCAGGAATGCATGGATCATGCTATCCCAAACAAAACCAAGACCCAATCATCCAAAGGCAGGCGTCCAGTCTGGTGGACCCCTGCCATAAATAAAATGTACAACAGGAGGAGGAAGCTACTACATGATAGAGCAAAATCCCTAATAGGGAAGGCATCTCTGATCAGTACTAGCAAAAAATTACAATCCCTCATAAAATCCTCCAAGGCCAGCTTCGAGCGAAAAATTGCACAGGACACCAAAGACAATCATAAGGCTTTTTTCAGTTATGTTAGAAACTTGGGATGCAACTCCCAGACTTGTTCTGAGTTGATTCTAAACGACAAAAAATACACTGAACCCACAGACATCGCCAATATCCTGGCAGACAGGTTCAGTGCGAACTTCTCCACCCCCCAAAAGAGCAAATATCTATCCCGGCAGAGGGCTGCCTCCCAAACATCTCAGATGCTCAGGTGAAAGCTGCCCTCTCCAAAGCAAAAAACACTGCTTCCATGGGACCAGATGGCGTCCCAGGCTGCGTCCTACATGAACTACAAGAGGAACTAATCTCTCAAATAAAACAGCTATACAATCTCAGCCTCACTACAGGATATGTGCCCACAGAATGACGTACAGCAACAGTGGTCCCACTCCACAAAGGTGGAGCATCTACGGACCCTGGAAACTATCGCCCCATAAGCCTGACTAGCTTAGTCTGCAAGGCTATGGAGAGGATCATCATGGAGCTCATAAACAAAGACATTGGGGACCTACAGACACTAGATCCTACCCAGTTCGGCTTTGTCAAGGGCAGATCCTGCCTTTTGAACCTGGTTGACTTCTTTGAAACAGTCACCAAAGCCATAGATGAAGGAAAGGTAGTCAACACAGCCTATCTGGACCTTGCAAAGGCATTTGACACAATACCCCACTCGGGCATCATAGATAAGCTATCCAGCTTAAATATAAATCCCTATGTCACAAGATGGGTCGCAAACTGGCTCAAAGACAGAACCCACAGAGTGAGAGTTGCTGGAGCCATGTCAGACTCAAAACCGGTCACAAGTGGCATCCCACAGGGTTCTGTCCTGGGACCACTCTTGTTCGGTATATACTTTTCCGAGGTACAGGCAAACGTGGGAGGACTATGGCTCACCAAGTTCGCAGACGACTGCAAACTGGGCGCCATAATCAACTCTCCAGCTGACACAAACATCCTTCAAAAAGGTCTCACAGAGACAGATAACTGGTGCCAGCGCCATGGTTTAAAGCTAAATGCCAAAAAATGTATAGTCATACCCTTTGGCAAAAACAATGTGCCCACAAATTACCACATAGGCGGAAAATAATTAAGTACTGAGAAAGTTATTAGAGACCTGGGGACCCAAGTTGACAGCAATCTCTCCTTTGAAAACCACATTGCCAAAGTGGTTAGAAAGACCTTCTACATAGCCCACCTCATCACGAAGGGTTTCACATCTAGATCAAGAGAGGTAATCGTGCCCCTTTATTCATCCCTCATCAGGCCCATCATAGAATACAATGCCCCTTTTGGGATGTACCTTACCCGACACCTGCAGCAATTAGAAAGACCCCAAAAGTATCTCACCAAGAGGATCAAGGGTCTCAAACAGATGCCATATACTGCTCGGTTAAAAAACTCCAGCTCTACTCAGTTGCATACCGCCTACTTGAGGCGATCTATGCCTGACATACAAAGCTATGTCAAATCCAGAATTAATGGACATGCTCCACCTCAGTAAATCTAGATCCCTTAGAGCCACACGCTTGAGGGACTTGAACCTCAGCACAGAAATAAATAGAACTTGCTGGAGGGACAGGTTCATAACCCAGAGGCTCCCTTCGCTCTGGAATAGAATTCCAGTTCATGTGAGGCAGAGCACCTCACTGAATCTCTTCAAGAAGAATCTCGACAAGTGGATGGGGGATCGTAGGTTTGTTCCAGGGATTACTCCTGTGTCACTATTAGACAGAGGCACAGTAAACTAAACCTTAAAAAAGGGCACAGTATACTCAAATCAAGGGGTGGCATAAGCCATACAGAATCGGGCTAGGCTTATAATTGCCCCAGGGCAGATAGCCTAGTATGAACCTATGAACCTATGTAGGCTTTTAAGCCAGCAAGTTGAAAGAGATGGAAAACTGCCCAAACGGCCAAATAAACTACAATTTCTGGGCCAAAACTCACTCTTCCTATGGAGGATTAGCTACCTAGTGCTTACCACTCCCACTTATAAGCTAGAAGGCTTCCCTTCAACACAGAAAGGCTTGGGGTGCTCATAAGCTTACTAACAATCCTGGATACAGCAACTCTGTAACCGGACTAGGCTAGTTATAGGAAAGGCGGGAAACAGGCACAAGTGCAGCTTTCAAACCAGAAAGTTGAAAGAGATGGAAAAAAACTGCTCAAACATCCAATAGCTACAATTTCTGGGCCAGGGACCACTCCTCTTGTGGTAGGTAGGCTACCTGATGCTTACCACTCCCATTGATAAGCTAGACGGCTTCCCTCCAACACGGAAAGGCTTGGGGGGCTCAGAAGCTTACAAAGAGTCCTGGATACAGCAAATCTGTACCTGGACTAGACTAGTAACAGGAAAGGCAGGAAACAAGCGCAAACACAGACTTCTAAATCAGAAGGTTAAAAGAGATGGAAAAGCTTCCCAAACGGCAAATAAATTATAATTTCTGGGCCAGAAACCACTCCTCCTGTGGTACATAGGTTACCTAGTGCTTACCACTCCCACTGAAAAGCTAGAAGGCTTCTCTCCAACACAGAAGGGCTTGGGGGGAGGGGGGCTCAGAAGCTTACCAACAGTCCTGGATACAGCAAATCTGTACCTGGACTGCACTAGTTATAGGAAAGGCAGGGACCAAACGCAAAACGAGCTTTTAACCAGAAAGTAGAAAGAGATGGAAAAACTGCCCAAACGGCCAATGAACTACAATTTCAGGGCTAAAACCCACTCTTCCCATAGTAGATAGGCTACCTAGTGTTTACCACTCCCACTGATAAGCTAGAAGGCTTCCCTCTAGCACAGAAAGGCTTGGGAGGGGAGCTCAAAAGCTTACCAAAAGTCCTGGACACAGCAATTCTGTATCTGGACTTGACTAGTTACAGGAAAGGCAGGAAACAAGCTTAGAATTTTTTTTTTTTGTTTTTACAGTAAAGCAGCTAAAACAGCAGTAAATACAATTCAAATTGTAGTGCAGGCCACCACACCCAAGTGTGTAGCAACACTACGGCAAATACAGTTCAAATAAATGCAATTATGACTAAAATCAAGTGCAGAAGGCAGTAAATTAGAAGGCTACTAACAAGCAGTAATAAGTGCAGAGTAAGAGTGACTGAACAGATAACAGCACGCAGAAGAGCAACTAAGACAGTTACAGTAAGAGCAGCTGAATAAAATATATATATATATATACATATATATATATATATTTTTTTTTTTGAGGTAGGGAACAGAGCAGAATTAAGAGGCTACACGGGTTGTCCTTCCCAAATGCTCTCTTTGTACACAGTAGGAGTGCCTGAAATCAGAATATGATCTCACCGCACTCAGTTGAGTGAGCAAATGAGATGGGCCCAGAAGGAGTATCCAAATACAAATCTATAAGAGGGGCAGGCAGTTTTAAAGCCACCAACATTAACACCAAAACAAGAACAGGGAGGGTGGGTATCTATAGAGAGAAAGCCACAACTTCAGTTGAGTTAATATTCAGTTAAAAACACAAATAAATAAATTAAATACAGTACTATATGCAAAAGAGCAGATAAAAGTGTACTTAAATTCATTTATACATCTATCTGATTTCAGGTAGATGCTAGCCGGCCAAAGCTCTGATATTAAACAGCGATAACTCAAAATGTACCACTTACATAAAGCAAGACAGAATGTCAGTGATGAGCTGAAACCACCCCCCACTGCTATCAATGGCTACACAGAATTTCTAAAAAGTACTCAGTAGAGAGACAGCCACAACTTCAGTTGAGTTAATATTCAGTGAAAAACACAAATTAACTAAATACATCACTATATGCAAAAGAGCAGATGAAAGTGTACTTAAATTCACTTATACATCCAGGTGATTTCAGGTAGATGTTAGCCGGCCAAAGCTCTGATATTAAGCAGAGATAACTCAAAATGTACCACTTTTATAAGGCAAGACAGAATGTCAGTGATGAGCTGAAACTACCCCCCCACTGCTATCAATGGCTACACAGAAATTCTAAAAAGTACACTGTAGAGAGACAGCCACAACTTCAGTTGAGTTAATATTCAGTGAAAAACACAAATAAATAAATTAAATACAGTACTATATGCAAAAGAACATGAATCCACGGTGGTGGTGCTGTGGTAGCATTGTCGCCTCACAGCAAGACGCTGTCCGGTTCGACTCTCAGAGCGTCTTCTGCATGGAGACATGCGTGAATGGGCGTACCTTCGTTGAAGGTTGTGTGTCAGGGCTGGCAACTCAGTATGTAAAAATCAACTGCCAATCATTAGCGGACCGGAGTTCTGCTGTGGCGACCCCTAACCGGGAAAAGCCAAAAGTTACAACAAGTATATGCAAAACAGCAGATAAAAGTATACATAAATTCACTTATACGTCCAGCTGATTTCAGGTAGATGTTAGCTGGCCAAAGCTCTGATATTAAGCAGAGATAACTCAAAATGTACCACTTACATAAGGCAAGACTGAATGTCAGTGATGAGCTGAAACTACCCCCCCCCCCCACTGTTATCAATGGCTACACACAAATTCTAAAAAGTACTCTGTAGAGAGACAGCCACAACTTCAGTTGAGTTAATATTCAGTGAAAAACACAAATAAATTAAATACAGTACTATATGCAAAAGAGCAGATAAAAGTGTACTTAAATTCACTTATATGCCCAGCTGATTTCAGGTAGATGTTAGCCGGCCAAAGCTCTGTTAATAATGCAGAAGGGTCAAAAGGAAAAATAAAAATGAAAGAATTAAAGAAAGGAAAAAGAGAAGAGACAAAAATAGAGGTTGCACCTCCCATAGTAGTCCATAACACAAAATAATAATGCTAATAAAATGGTTCTGCAACCAGTTGGACTTGATGGACCTGTTAGTTAAACAAAGCTATACTACAGGTTCTGCCAGTCACTTTCCCTGAGCTTAAAAACAAAAACATTCAGATTACTTTGTAGAGCAAAAAACAAGGAAAATATAATTGATATGAATATTAATGTTTTAGCACTTTACCTGTTGTTGTTATATGTTTGAGAATCAAGCAAAGTACATCAAGGCAATACAAAAAGTTAAAATGGGGTTTATGCAAGACAAGCTAGAACAGTTAAAGGGTGAATTAGCTATCGCCCATAACATAGGGGCACCTCTATGAAGTGTAAAGAAGAGCATACGAGGAAAAAGTCAAAATAAAAACATGCTACAGATTGTGTCTTGACATTTGAAAGGTATGTAAAACTTAAACTCAGTAAAACAGAAGAAACTATTTAGATATCTATGCAAAATATCCTCTCAAATACTGTGCCTGCAAGAAATGCACATGAATCATAAGGAATGTAAAAAGATAGAAATATGCAGCTATTCTGCAGTAGGATCAGAAGAGTGACGGCAGGACAACAAGTCAGGGGTGATAATATTGCTAACTGCAGGATTAAACTATCGAGAAATAGGAAAATTGGTAGATGGAACTGGTAAAAGGTCTTCACCGTGATTGGCATTTTTAGACCAGTAGAGTTAACACTAGGGGAACTTAGAGAGAGAGAGATGTATAGAGATGTCATAAAATTTTAAGAACGGATGTAGTTGAAGAATTCCTGACATATGAAAATATTTCAGGAAACTGATAGGAATGACAGATGTTTATGCTAGGGGATAACGCACTAAAGTTTCATATGCTTATTACTCAAAAGCATACAAGAAATACTCCAGGACTGATAGAATTTAAATTTCAAAAGAAGGCAAACACATGATAAGCAGATGGGAAGTTTCACCTCTCTTGCTGTCAGAGCATGCATCCATGGTTATAGAGTTAAAGTCAAATAGTAGGGGAAAAATAAAACACAGGAGGTTCCCTGTGCAGAATAGTTCATACCCCACATTTCTCAGGTGGTAGAAGAAGAGGCTGAAGAACAAAAACGTATGTAGGGGAGACAACATGGCCATGATTTGGACTTAGTGGAAAGAGGTACATATTGAAATGGTTTCCACAGTGAGGGATTATTCACATAAGAAAAACAAAATAGGAGAAGCTAGTTATTTTGGAATGACAGGAACGAGTAAAAAATAACAAGAGTGACAGTGAGAAAAGCAGGGGTGGAACATGAAATGAGATGGACACAAATAGAAACAGACACAGTTTAAAACAAAAGCAGTTCAGAAGGTATTCCTGGGCAACTCGCCTAGAAAGCAAAGTTGCTTAACTATGAGATTGACAGTCTGAGACAGAGAGGTAGGTGCATAGGTTGGAGGATTCTATCACAAGAAAAATAGAAGAGGATCTAGATCAGATCCTGGGTCATTACTATAAGACATGTCATGGAGTTATAAATTAAGAAAAAGATGTTGTTTGAAGTGAATAAAAGGTAGAGGTACCTAGAAGGGGTAAAGTTCCATCTGTGGGCTAAGAGGAAGCCTGAAAACATAAGGGTCCCATAACTTTACGGGAACTTAAACACTAGACAGAGAAATCCCTAGGCACCGATGAGATTCCAATGAAGTTATGTATAATCAAAGGGGAGGATATATTTGGGTTGTTAATGCTATCTAAATAAATACCTACTGCATGGAAAAGTGTGGTTATTTCAGTTTTGTTAATGCATGGAGCAGATTAAGTGGAAGTCCAGACAGGCTTATTTCAACTGTAAACCAAGGTTCATAGATTTGTGCTAAGCTAATTGCCCTTGTGAGCCATTTTAAGCCTAGACAATTATCCCTTATGAGACTCAAACCCTGCACCTTGTGTTTATAAGTCAAACACCTTAACCATTAGGCCACTCAGATGTTGGTAGAAGGCCTCCCTAATCTGGTGCTGGATGGTCAATGTGGATTTGTCAAGGGCAGACAAACCACTAATGATATATTCAAACTACTGTTTCTTGTACAGCAGTCAGAAAACCAGGGTTGGAAAATGCTGATGAAAAATTGGATGCAAAAAAACATTCAATAAAGAATTCCTAGTTCTGTGATCAATGGCATTCCCATCTTACTTCATTAGATTGATAAGAAATATCCATAGGAAGTACACACCAAGATCAAAATTAATGTGAAATTGGAATTGTCCTCAGTCTGTAATAAAAATAAGGAAAACAGCCAAAGATGTCCTGTTTCCAATACTGTCTGCCTACAACTTGGAACCCTTAGCACTAACCCTGAGAAAACTGCAGATAAAAAGTTTCACAGTAAGGGAGGAAGAAGACAAATTGCCCTGTATGCTGAAGATCCTCTAGTAAATATAACAGAGCTAGAAAATCAAATGTCAGAGTTGTTTTGCCTCCTTTCAGAGTGCAGAACAATTTTAAGATACAAGGTAAACATTAAAAAAAAAATGGAAACAATTGCAGTGACGTTTCAGCTGTCAGTCAGGTTGAAGGGCAGTTTGGGGACTATGGAATAATATCTTAGGACTCGGTGTCTTCATGAGTGGAGAAAACAGTCAGCATAATATTAGAGCAGATAAAGCTTATAAAATTAGAGTCAGACCGCAAAGTGCAGGCATTGCAAATCTTCATTTTGCCCATAGCAGTATGGTTTTCAGGAGATCTCTTTTTCCCTACGTGGGGCATTTTTAGGGATTTGAAGAATGCTATTAAAGGATTTGTTTGGGGACAAGCTAGACTAATAAGAGGACAAAGACCCTATGATTGAGATGTGGTAATTAGCATTTTATTAACACATTGGTTGCAAAGACCTCATTATGAGCTAATTTGCATGCCAATGAATTACAGATCTGCACTTCTGCAGTAACTAACAGTAACTAACTAACAGTGATAACAGCTGCATCAAAAAGGCAGAGTCACCCCCTCCTCCATTCACACTTCTGCACTCCATACACACTTTCCATAACACACACACACACACACACACACACACACACACACACACATATAGACACATACACACATGCATCTAACCCCTTACTAAATTTGCCCCTAGTGACATCCAGGGTGGATACTTGCACATACAGTTACAGACGTGTCCCCTCACATATACTTATGCACACAAAAACTACCCAACCACTAAACTCCCCAGTATTTACCTGTCTGTGATGGATGAACACACTCTACCGTGAAGTGCAGGGAGTAGCCATCATGATCCACAAATTACTCGCCATGCAAATGCCTTCCCTGAGGTGGTTATAGGGGTGAGATCACATGACTAGCATACACCTCTCCCCAAACTATCCTATGAGTATATAGCATGGCCATGAAGACAGCCCTACATGATGCTATATATCTTTGTGCGAAGGTACCATGCAGAAGTGAATTACGGATGTCTATGCTTTCAAAAATGTTACCTCAGGGTGTATACCCTGACCACACATCTCATAATAACCTTTATGAATTCCACCCCAAGAGTGGTGTGTGAAAAGTTAATATTGTCAAAACACCAAAGAGCATCATGTGTACCTTATCCAAAAGCATATGCAAGCTTCGCAACACTATTAGTACAGTGGCACTATTTTTAGCAGGACAGGTACAATGGAGTAAAATAGGTAGAAAGTTAATGGAATTACCAATATACTTTTAGTCAGCAGAAATCATAGAGATATTCTGAATGTCCAGATCTGGTTAATTAAAGTGGAAAAGATAGAAGCTATTAGGAATTTGTTTACCATGATGAATGTTGAGTTAAACATTTCTAAAAAGGGGACCATTTTGCAAGTAGGTGAGCAGGCGTATAGAAATTAGACATTGGAGTTAAATAGAAGATGCTTAAGCATTCTTCCTCTGGGAAAATTTTAAAGATAAAACATCATCATCATCATCAATCCTTCTTTTTTCCATGTTTTTCTTCAAGTGGTTGGAGTGTCGTGTCAACTGCCACCCCTTTCTCAGTTCTTTCTCATTACCCTACATTCTTCAATGGTTATATCTGAGTGCTGCATGCCTTCTGTCAAGCAATTCATGGAACTCCTTGTCTGATGCCTTCATTTCCTTTAGCATTCTCCACCTCCCTCCCAAATCATCTTCACTTGATCATCTTCTGCGTTCCTGCATATGTGCCCAAACTACTGTAATCTGTTCTCATTGACCTTCTCTATAATATATATTATATAATTATATATTGGCCTTCACCTGGCATCTACACTGAAGTTCTCATTTCTTCATCTGTCCCACAGTGTGCATCCTGTCACTCATCCCAGCACTTCACCTGGCATCTGCACTGATATTTCTTCATCTGTCCCACAGTGTGCATCCTATCACTCATCCCAGCACCTGGCATCTACACTGAAGTTCTCATTTCTTCATCTGTCCCACATTGTGCATCCTGTCACTCATCCCAGCACTTCACCTGGCATCTGCACTGATGTTCTCAGTTCTTCATCTGTCCCACAGTGTGCATCCTATCACTCATCCCAGCACCTGGCATCTACACTGATGTTCTCAGTTCTTCATCTGTCCCACAGTGTGCATCCTATCACTCATCCCAGCACCTGGCATCTACACTGATGTTCTCAGTTCTTCATCTGTCCCACAGTGTGCATCCTATCACTCATCCCAGCACTTGGCATCTACACTGATGTTCTCAGTTCTTCATCTGTCCCACAGTGTGCATCCTATCACTCATCCCAGCACTTCACCTGGCATCTACACTGATGTTCTCAGTTCTTCATCTGTCCCACAGTGTGCATCCTGTCACTCATCCCAGCACTTCATCTGGCATCTACACTGATGTTCTCAGTTCTTCATCTGTCCCACAGTGTGCATCCATCACTCATCCCAGCACTTCATCTGGCATCTGCACTGATGATCTCAATTCTTCATCTGTCCCACAGTGTGCATCCTATCACTCATCCCAGCACTTCACCTGGCATCTGCACTGACGTTCTCAGTTCTTCATCTGTCCCACAGTGTGCATCCTATCACTCATCCCAGCACCTGGCATCTGCACTGATGTTCTCAATTCTTCATCTGTCCCACAGTGGGCATCCTATCACTCATTCCAGCACTTCACCTGGCATCTGCACTGATGTTCTCAGTTCTTCATCTGTCCCACAGTATGCATCCCATCACTCATCCCAGCACTTCATCTGGCATCTGCACTGATGTTCTCAATTCTTCATCTGTCCCACAGTGTGCATCCTATCACTCATCCCAGCACTTCACCTGGCATCTGCACTGACGTTCTCAGTTCTTCATCTGTCCCACAGTGTGCATCCTATCACTCATCCCAGCACCTGGCATCTGCACTGATGTTCTCAGTTCTTCATCTGTCCCACAGTGTGCATCCTATCACTCATTCCAGCACTTCACCTGGCATCTGCACTGATGTTCTCATTTCTTCATCTGTCCCACAGTGTGCATCCTATCACTCATCCCAGCACTTCACCTGGCATCTGCACTGATGTTCTCATTTCTTCATCTGTCCCACAGTGTGCATCCTATCACTCATCCCAGCACCTGGCATCTACACTGATGTTCTCAGTTCTTCATCTGTCCCACAGTGTGCATCCTATCACTCATCCCAGCACTTCACCTGGAATCTGCACTGATGTTCAGTTCTTCATCTGTCCCACAGTGTGCATCCTATCACTCATCCCAGCACTTCACCTCCATCATCTCTAGCTTATGCAACTGCTCGGCCTTCACTGCCCAGGTTTCTTTAACATACAACAGTACAGCTCACACCTCTGTTTTGTATGCCCTAGTTTTCAGCTTTTTTTGCATCACACACTACCCTGACACTCTCTGACCATTGGTTGCAGCCTTCCTGATTCTAGCTTTGACCTCCTAATTCAGACTTCCCTTATCTTCAACCACCTCTCCCAGACACTTGAAACTGTAAATCAGTTCCACTATTTTCCCCTTCTATCTCAAATTCCAGCGTCTTCTGATTCCCTCCATTGCCTGACATGACAACTGACTAGCAAGTACTCAGCTTTGTCCCATGTGTCTTTGGTTCTGCATTCCATTCTCCTACAATTTGCTAAAATTCTTGTTTAGAGTCTGTTTATAAAGTCACGTCTCTTGCCTACAGTAACTTTGCTGATCTGTTCCCTTGGTCCTGTTTACTAATATAGTATGAACAGCAGTGGGCACAGAGTTGAAACCTGATGCACAGCCCTCTCTGTAAGTCTGAGCACTGTTCATGCTTGTGTCACTGGGTCTTTGTACATAGCCTGCACTAATTCTACCAAAGTTTCCAAGATATTAAACCATTGCAAGGCTGCCTTTGTAATAAGCTTTCTCCAACTCTAAAAATGCCTAGTTAGACTCTTTCCTTCTCTTTAGCTTCTTCACAGCTATCTTTCTCACTGCAAACATTGGATCAGTTGTGCTGCATCCTGATCCAAATTTGAGCTACTCATCAACTGTCTTATTTTCTACCACTCTGGTACATGTGTATCAATCACTCTCTCCAGCACTTTAATGCCATTTGACAAGCATTTGATTCATCTATAATGTCCACAGGGCAGGCTGGTATGAGCCTAGCACTGAGCAGCATTCTGCCTTCTCTAGGGATGATGCCACGATATGAGCAAAAATTAACTGACTTCAATAACTGGGAGGACATGAATGACAAACCACACAGCTTTGTCAGAGATTATCTGCTCCTGTCCCCTCTAGACTTTTGAATATTGGCGAAGATGTTATCCACTTCCATAGTGCATATTTATTTATTTATTCATTCATTTATTTATTTATTTTTGCAATGCCAACCAGCTATACCGACCAATATAATGAAATAAACAAAGGAAAATATAAAGGTGTTACTGAAGTATGCCAGGAGCCTAAATAAGAAACTCAACTCCTTACAAGTACACTTCTTGCACTAGAGGAATTAGAAGTCAGTTTAGTGACTGTAACATAGTTTAAAATGGCAGAGTACTCCAGCTGTGCAGGGATATACTGCCTTCTACACTTTTAGACTAGCCACTGTACAGGAGAGAAAAAGGGGGAGGTGTCTCAATCTTCATTCTGAAGAGACTAAACACTTTCTCACCGACACAACTAATGCTACACTTGCCACAACTTTATCTCCCCTATACTTCTTTATGGTGCTCCCATCTTCACTAACCTTCAGGAATCACAAAAATCAACATTTATACAATGCTATGATAAAGTTGTTAAATTTGCAGAAAATATCCCTTTCAGAACCCATCACTGTATAGCACTAAAGAGCCTAAACTGGTTGGAACTGCCCCATCAACTAAGATATAGACAGCTTCTTACCACCTATAAAACTATTCAGAATCCATCTGCTTGTCCAGCACTAAATAACATTCTATACAACAATGTTCCTAGTTGATCATTATGATCCAGTGACCAAAAACTGCCTCTGTTCTTGTTCAACGCCAGAACAAAGTATATCCCTAAATGTGGACAGATACCTATTCATACATTACATCTTCTTACTCTCCCTTCTTCACTCACTTCATTACTTTTATCAATTTCTCTCCCCCTGCCTTTCTCTCTAAATAAACCGCAAGCCTGCTTTTCTCTCACATTGTATTGCGATTCCTGTTTGTATTATACTAACTTACCTTTAATTTCTCTATAAACTGGCTGAAATTTCTCCAAGTATTAAATCATTGTCCTATAATTTGTAACTATTCTTAACTAATATTTTCACAGTATGCCTAATTTAGTATAATTATTAAAACTCTACTTGACTGCGGTGGTGGTGCTGCGGTAGCGTTGTCACCTCACAGTAAGATGCTGTCCTGTTCGATTCTCAGCTAAAGTGTCTTCTGTGTGGAGACATGCGTGAATGGGCGTACCTTCATTGAAGGTTGTGCATCAGAGCTGGCAACTCAGCACGTAAAAATCTACTGCCAGTCATTAGCGGATCGGAGTTCCGCTGTGGCGACCCCTAACCGGGAAAAGCCGAAAGACACAACAACAACATTAAAACTGTACTTGTTTTCTTATGTTTTAAACACTGTAAAATTATTATTCTTAAAATGTTCTGTAATACTTTGGAGCATTGCTTCCCAGCCCTCCACAGAAAATGGGCTCCAACACAGTCAGACTTTCCAGGTAATCAAATGTCAATAAATGAATAAATAAATAAAGAACAATTAAAGTCTCTCAGTATTAAACCCAATACCATCTTTATGGGTGATCAAAACTATCCAACTATAGACAGGGAATCCTTCACTACTAGTGCACAAGCATTGTCAATGTAAATGCCCTGAAGCAACTAATCAGAGTATACACTAGGGTGAATAACATCTTAGACCTTGTCCATACTAATATCAGGGAATCTTGCACCATCCCGTGTATATCTTTGTCACTTGTTATGGCTGACCATAAAGCCATCTCCTTCAAAATAAAATTAAAAACAAGGACCACTTCAATCCCTGTTATGTTTCAATATTTCTCCAGGAGAAAATACTTACTCCTAGATGATACATTGCCAAGCTTCAAATCCTCACCAAGCTCAGTTAACTCTAACAAATGTGTGGAAACATATACCACTAAACTATGTCAATGTATAGACAGTTTCATATATGTGTAGGTGTGGCTGTACCCAGTAGAAAAATGTGAAGTGCATACCATAAAAAGAAACCTTTCTTGTGAAATGTTAATATCAAAAACCTTTACAATAAAAGAAGAAGATTATTGACTGGATTATTTAGCGCTTGGACTATGTGTTCTAGGCCAGAATGAGCCTAGCATCGAGCACCACTCTATATTTTTCAGTGATGATGCCACAATATGAACAGAAGATATTTGGATTTAATAATTTGCATAGTTTTTGTTGTCATTTGAAGGGGTAAAATATTTGCCAGCCTGGGTGGATATGGTTGACAGCTCATGCTGTTTTCCAGGGATGGTCTGCACCTGTTCACTCTGGCTTTTGACTATTTGCTAAAACTTTATCCAACCCCATAGGAACTTTTTAGGCTTTGCCAACTTGATAAACCTTCCAATCTTACAAAGCCAACTAAAACAATAAAACAACCAAAAAAAATGCCATATCATGAAATTATACATATGAGTAATTTAAAAACATTAACAACATTAAAACATTCCTAGAACCTTGACTTTAATGTATTTCATTCAATTGTAAATAATAAATAGGAACACTATTAACACTAATAAAATAATAAAATTGTTACATGGAAATAAAATAATGATAAGAATAGTTATACAATAGTGATGAAATACTGTTGAGATACAAATTACAAATTATAACAAACACAAATACATCAACAAAAAACACCCACAAGAGTAATAATGTCAGCTATGCATGGTTCTAATTTCATAACATAGGTGATTTTATTGGTTCAAATTTGTCACGTGGCTGTGAGTGGTTTTATTTAAAATGTGTTTGACTTGGTTATTTAATTTTCTGATGACGTGCTGATAGTGTATCAGGATGAAAGAGCTAATATATTAAACCTGTGTGTGGCATCGCCTCTGGTGGTGTTTGTTTTATTTTATTTTTTGTTTTTACAGACAAAAAAAACAGCCCAGGAAAATATAAAGGTAGGTCTTGCTCAGTGTCAGAAGTTAAACAAGAAACTCCACTCGTTGCAAGCTCTCCACACCTTGGAGAGTGTAGGCATCCATGCAGTTATTGAGGAGTGGTTGAAAACTGTGGAGAGCACCTTAACAGTGCAGGGCTATAATGCCTTCTACACATTTAAACTAGCCTCTGTATAGGAAGGGACAAAAGGTGGAGCTGTCCCAAATTACATCAAAAACAAACACACCTCAAGGCTGGTCAAAGAGTATGACATGCTTGAGCCTCTCCACATCCAAGCTGCCATAGGTAAAGTCCCATACCATATCCTTGTAAGTTAGAAGTCCCACTCTATGACCCAGAAAATCTATAACACTTATTAAACAGAGTGTAGACACTCCGTTCAACTACCATATTCATGGGTGTCTTCAACTATGGCACTCTAAACTAGGAATCCTGCTTGACCTCAGACATACAGGCTGAGAGATTACTGGACTTTGTAAACAGAAACACCTCAGTCCAGCTAGCCTGTATATCATCTAAGAGCACTAACATCCTTGACCTCATTCTCATAAACATTGGAAAACATTGCACCCATGTTAACTTAGTGTCCTCACTGGTAAGGTTGAACCAAATAGCTACCTCCATTGGATGGCACAGTGGTGCAGTAGTTTGGATTATTGCCTCACAGTAAGAGGTTCTCAGGTTCAATTCTCAGCTAGGGTGCCTTTTTGTGCAGAGTCTGCATATCCTCCCTGTATTCGTGAGGGTTTTCTCTGGGTGCTCCAGTTTCCTCCCACATTACAGAGGCATGCATCTGGACCATTTCTCCCCAGGCCTCTGCTGAAAATTGGCTCAGGCCTCTGCTGAAAATTGGCTCGTTTCAAGTCAGGCTTTCCTGGTAAACAAATGTTAAATCCATAATAATAGGTATAAATCCCTACGTCACAAGATGGGTTGCCAACTGGCTCACTGACAGAACCCACACTGTAAAAGTTGCAGACTCCAAATCTGACCTCAAAGCAGTGACAAGTGGAGTACCACAGGGTTCCGTCTTGGGACCTCTCCTGTTTGGTATCTACTTCTCTGAAGTACAGGCTAACGCAGAAGGCCTCTGGCTAATGAAGTTCGCAGATGGCTGCAAACTAGGAGCCATAGTCAAGTCCCCAAATGATGTGGACATCCTACAGAAGGGCCTTGCTGAGACAGATGCCTGGTGTCAGAGCCATGGCCTCAAGCTCAATGCCAAAAAGTGCAGTGTCATCCCCTTTGGTAAAAGCTCTGTACCCATGAACTACCACATAGGCAGCAATCTACTTAACACCGAATGTGTGATGAGATCTTGGGACCCAGGTGGACAGTAGTCTCTCCTTTGATAGACACATTGCCACAGTAGTCAGGAATTCCTTCTACATGGCACACCTCATCATAAAAGGGTTCTCATCCAGGAAAAAAGAGGTCATTGTTCCCCTTTACTCAACACTCATTAGACCCATTGTAGAGTACAATGCACCTTTTGGAATGTACCTCATAAGACATCTGCAGCAGCTGGAAAGGCCACAGAAGTACCTCACAAAGAGGATTACTGGCCTCAAACAAATGCCCTACACTGACCGCCTCAAAAAACTCCAGCTTTACTCTGTAGCATATCGCCTACTCCGAGGTGATCTCTCCCTAACATATAAAGCTATGTCAAACCCAGAGCTGTTGGACATGCTACACCTAAAGAAATCCCAATCCCTCCAAGCTACACGCTCTAGGGACCTAAACCTTGTTGCCACAATAAACAGGACTTGCTGGAGGGATAGATTCCTGTCCCAGAGACTTCCCATACTTTGGAACAGGCTACCCATCTATGTCAAGCAAAGTTCATTAGCACTCTTCAAGAAAAATCTTGATGAGTGGATGGGAAATAGGAACTACACCCTGGGAATTACTTCTGTGTCTCTGCTTGACAGTGGCACAGGAAAATAATTTTCTTGGGTGGCGCAAACCAGGGAACCTTGTTGGCTAGGCTTACGTAGGCCCTTGGGCTGATAGCCTAGTACCTACCTATGAACCTATAAATACATTAAAATAAAACACAGGACTGCAGCTAACCCTGGATGTTTCAGGAATTATTTTAAGACAAACTTCATTCTATTAAGTGACACCCTGGCAAAATTTCAAGTACCCAAAACCCTGAGAACACCATTGCTTATGTAGAATTGTTCATGGAAACCCTCTGCAATCAGTTTAATA
The DNA here is from genome assembly GCF_019279795.1 of Protopterus annectens. NCBI lineage: Eukaryota > Metazoa > Chordata > Ceratodontiformes > Protopteridae > Protopterus > Protopterus annectens. Next base: position 1,136,830,397 of record NC_056726.1, on the reverse strand, counting down.
GCTGCATTGATACAGCTATACTTGCACAGAATATGCACAGGACAAGCTCAAAGAACAAACCATCCTGGTGGAATTCCAACATCAAAAGTTAGTAAAATAAAAGTTAGGAAATCATGGTTACAGTTAGGAAGTGTAATACCCAGCAAGGTAACAACTCATTAATAAAACTAATTAAGAATCTCAGTGGGCTAATTAAGTCTACCAGTGCTAAAGTGAGGTAAAAATAGCCTCCCAGGCCATGGAAAATCACAAAGCATTCTTCATCTATGTCCGCAACATTAAATACAATACATAACGTTATGTCAAACTAATTGTAAATGGAGACACTGATACTTGAACTGAAAGATACAGCAAATCTGCTGTCTGACAAATTTATTGCCAATTTTAACACCATATCCATCTCAGACACTTCTCAGGAAATAACCACAACCATAACTCCTCCAACTATGTCTAAGATACAAGTCCTCAACACAATCTGCAAGGGTAAGAACACTGTACTGATGGGCCTCAATAATATCCTAGGATGCTTTCTTAACAACATGAAACAAGACCTGTCAAGATAGCTAGAATCATTATTTAACTTTAGCCCTCAGACAAGTTTTGTAATAAGTTCATAGCTGTCTACTAGTCTAACGACTCTACCTTAGAGGCAATTCTAAATGGTGTATGTTAGCCAGGGTATGTTTTTATGGCTTCCTCTATCTGTCACAGACACAGGTACCAAACCTGGGGTAAATTTTTGACTTACCATCCACTGATTTAGGTTACACTTGAATAGGGTTAGTGAAGGGTTCTGTTTTACAAGGACTTGAAGTCTATTCTAGAGAATGTGAATTCTCTGAGATATATACCTGCCCTTTCAACATGCCCTATTTATGTTGTAAGCAAAGTTTAGGTCTTTAATACTCGTAGTTCTGATGCTGTTTATACTGTGGATATACAAAAGGTCCATCAGAGACAGAGTCAAGGATGCCTTTGTTATGCCATGCAAAGATCCCCTGTTAGCAGTCTCTAGAAAATGGAGCATAGAGATAGGGCTTTGAAATCGATCTGCATAGGACATTGTGTTGGTGTCCTGTATTCTTTTTGTAAGGAACTTCTGTGGACATTCCAGGTGTTGTATATGCAAGGCTAAGTACATGCTGAAGTGGGAGTTATACTCAATGATGAGTCTGGTGAAGGCTGAATACAGTGGCATGATGACCTCCCTGAACCTAGAGGCCATGTCCCTACTTATCTATTTAGCAATACAGAATGACTTTCTTCCTACGTTAGACATATGCTGGCTAAAATCCATCTGTCCCCAAATTCCTGACTACTGTGTCTATACTTGGGGTGCTTTTTTGATGAGGTTGTTTTTCAGAGTAGCCAGCTTCTCAAAAGTACTATTATGCATTTCTTAGCATTGAGGTTTAAGCTATGGCTTTGGCAACAGGCATTTGTTTTTATTAGATCTTCTTGTGAAATCTAAGTGACTGCAGGAATGCAAGTGTCATCTGTTTGCACAAGAGTGGGTCATCTATGGACCTGAGAAACTACAGACACAAGTCTGACTAGCCTCATATGCAAAGCCTTGTAACAAATTGTCATGGAAATGATAAACAATGACATAGGACATATTCAGAAACTGAATCTAATCCAGTTTGGTTTCGTCAAGGGCAGGTCATACCTTCTCAACCTCTTGGACTCCTTCAAGAATGTCACAGAAACATTGGATGAGAGCAAAATGGTGCACACTACTTACCTTGACTTGGCCAAAACATTTGATACCATGCCCCACTGAGATATTGAAGACAAACTCATAAAATTAGGAATAAACCCCTTTTGCCACCCACAGGATACAGCAGCTGGTTCAAAGATAAGACCCAAGAAATTAAGACAGGGGAATCTACCTCCACAAAGAGGCCAGTCAATAGCAAGGTCTCTCAAGACTCATTTTTCAGTTTTCTCCTTTTTGGCATCTAGTTTTTTGAAGTCAAGGCCACCATCAGGGGCTTCTGGCTGACCAGGTTTGCAGACTATTACAAACTACCTGAAGTCATAGAATCTGTCACAGACATAAACATCCTTTAAGAAATCCTGACACAGATCAATAGCTGGTGCCAGAGTTATGGTCGAAGCCTTAATGCCAAAAAATGCATATCAACATCCTTTGGCAAGATGTCTACCCCTAGAAACTATCACATTGATAACACATCCCTAAGAGTAAACACACTGCTCAGGGTCTTGGGAATACATATAGCTAGACATGGCTTTTGATCATCATGTGCATACAGTAGTAAGGAAATCATTCTATGTTGCACAACTTATAAACAAGGGTATGGCATCTAGATCCAAGGATGTCCTCCTTCATTGTACTCTGACCTCATCAGACTAATTATTGAGTACAACTCCTCCTTCAGTATGTATCTGACCAAGCATATGCAACAAATGGAGTGTCTACAGACTGAATTGGCTACTGTACTTTTAAATCTATTGATGATGTGCTAAATGTTTTGATTGCGGTATTTTGCTCTGTATCTTGTAGTTGTCTGTAAGATTTGCTAGTGAAGTCATCTGTTTTCCTTTTGAAAATAAATCCCTTTTCCTAAAAAAGAACCACAGAATGTCTGTGCATATTTTTTCATTCTAAGAATGGTCAGTATTTAAAAGTAAAAACCTTTTCACAATATATCATAGTAAAGGCTGCATTATGACTGATTGCATATTTAAAATTAGTGGCACATGTTTGAATGGGATGACTGGTTAAAAATGAATGTTTACATTTTTGAAAAGCCTCTTTATGATGCCATAAATAAGAAGACCATTATCTGATCTGTGACCTATGGATACAATTGCCAGTGCTTTTCACATTTTGGATTTGTGCAAGAAGGTTAATATGAAGAATGTATCCTAGCACGTTACATTCAGAAAAGAAAATTTATTTTTGGTCTTCATTTGTTAATGCTGTGATAATTGCTTTATCTAAAAGCATGTCAGTCTATTACAAAACACATATATATGCATGCCTGCACACACACAAACTCACACACACACGCACATATACTCACATGGCATGCACTGCTACAGGCAATGTAGAGTCTTGCAAGATCAGCATGTCTTTTGGATGTGTAAATAAACTAGAGCACCTGGAAAAATCCCATATATATATATATATATATATAGAGAGAGAGAGAGAGAGGACATAAAGATTCCGCAAAGAATTCAATCTAGTACTGCAATATAGCAATGCTAAAGGCTGCATTGCTTCAGAAATATATTTTACCCGTCTGTTCCTGAAACCTGTGACAAGATTCAACAAGTATATGCAGAAATATTACAAAATGGTGATTACATGTTTATCCCCCTCAAAAGAAAGCAATGATATAAAACTGCTGAATTAGCCAATGTGAAATGTCTAATGCCATCTGATGACAAAAAAATGGAGACAAGTTTCATCAGCCATGTTTAGTCCCATGTTGTGCATACATAACAGGATTGAAAATCAACTGTAAAAAAGTATATATTGTACTATATGTTGTACTGGTAGCTTGAGAATTACGACAAGTGGAACAACTTTGAAAGTCATACCTAAACATGTAAGCCCTACAGTCTGATCCTGTGTACATTTCTGAGCAGTTGGAGCATTAATAGAGCAGTATGAAAGAGATGGTTCACTCCCATTGCACTGGAGGTTTGAGACCAGGATGTCCCTATAATCTTGTCCAGTGTATGCGATGGTATACATAGTTACAGGAACTCCACAGGACAGCTGTCTGCAGGCCACTTTTGCATCATTTATGGTGAGGTTTGTACTACAGAGTGATTTCCAGCGTCCGTCACTGTCGACCTCCACCTCTCCACTGCAGGAGTAATAATCGCCTTTTAGTCTTATCCGGATGTTCTCTGAAACAGCAGATGGACACGCAGAGTGTAAATATCTTATTTCTAGTCATATCCCATCAGATTAACTTATCATGAAATATTAAGCTATCATAATCTTAACAATGATGTAAATGAATAAAGTAGATGTTTCTTCATATTTCCTAGTATACATACCTCTTAACTTTCTAACTCAAGAAATATTGACAAAGCCTTAAATAATGTGGGAACAAAGACCCAGAATAGGGACAGATTTTAAATATTGCTTGTATAAACTTAGAATGTTGTTAGAATAACAGGTTTTGTGTTAGCTTGCATTTTCTGAAGGATATGAAGCCTGAAACTCTAATGGATGTCATTATTTAGTGACTTCAGTCCTCTAGTTTGCCAGGAGAACACAATTTTTAAGAGTAGCAAACTGAAAATATGAGGCAAAAATCAGGACATTCTGCAGAAATCTGGACAGTTGAGGGGTATGCTAGTACAAATGGAAGAGATGAACTCAGTAGATGAGCTGAGAACAGCTCTTATGCTGCCACAGCCTGAACATGATGTACATTAGGGTTGGAGTATATCCCATTGCAACTTGTAGTCTTTTCTAGAATTTGCTTAAAAATGCATTTGATTCCTTTCACACTATAGACGTTTAACTACTGTCCCTTCGTTCTCAGCAATATTTTATTAAAGTTTTGACTAATTTAAAATATGGTTCCCTATTATATCAGCGAATGCTTAAAATAGCGAACAGTTTGATCGACCATTTTAAATCGAAACAGTGAAATCCCGAGCACATGGAACAGCAATTTTTTTTTCCCAGGGAAAAAAAATCACTGGGCCGTTTTTGGGACTTTGCCATTTCCCCACTGTGGTGTGATCTTGGAGTTGGTATATTTAAGTTGGGAGGGTGTGGGGGGCACAGCTCACCACATCAGGGGTGTATTTTGGATTTTTTTTTTTTTTACGGAGCAGCGATTTTTTTCACTGGGAAAAAAATGGCTGTTCTGTGTGTTTTGGCATTTTTCCATTTAAATTTTTAAGGGTCAGTTATACAGCGTTCGTTATTTTAAGCATTTGTTTAAATATAGACCCTAAAATCTAACAATTTAACCTGTCACTCTTCTATCTTCTATTAAAATGACTTGTCAAAAGAAAAAACCTGACAGCACTTATCTTATTTGATCTAGGTCTTATATATCTAGTCAGTGGTTATGCTTATGTAATATTAGCTTTGAAAGTTTTAAGACATATATGATAGCCTGTAAAATTAGGTAAGTTAAAAAAATCACTAGTGCAATCAACAAAAGTGTATACTTCAAATAATAAGTTTCTAATTTAATTTACTTGGTCTGAATTTTCACATTTTATGGTTCATATGCTTGTTATCAGAGTTGTAGCAAAATAAATTAGTGTCCTGGGCAATGCCCTCAACTGCCTCACCAACCAAAGTAGAGAACCTAAAAAGGCATTCAATTGAAGATGAATTCCAAAAAGGTGTTCATGCCAACTTAAAACAAAAAAGAAAATGTTAAAATGTTTTTGTTTTTTTGTTTTTTGCATTATCCTGTATACTTTTTTCACACTCTGCAGTGGTCACAACTAAATGTAATGGCACTTTCACTTGTCCCGTGTAGAAAACAGCAGGATTTTACTACACTGCCCAAATGAAAACCCTTTAACTTCTAACCAAAAAGCTTCTTTGCCTTAGGCACAAGTTAGCATTTGACTATAGCAAAGACCTATTATGTGCATAGATAGTAGCATCTGTTTGTCTTCAGTGACTGATTGTTATTTATGCATTTATGTATAATATTGCATGTAATATTACTGCTTGCACTTCTGGGCTGAGAGCAATCTGCACTTCATGAAAACTCCTGATTAGATCCTGTAGCTGGCCCCTGCTTTGTCTGTGATTGTTATAAACATTTACTATATATCTTTATGGTGCTTGTGTACATTATCTGTTTATTTAGTGTTATGCACCAAATAACTTTTATATATATGTATCATCTAAGAGTTTCTACTACAATGATTCCATAACTGTGAACCAATCTGCGACAAACCTCAAAGGAATCAGGGACAAATCCAGAAATCAGGGACAATCAAAGACACTTTTAAAATATTAGTACTATTAACCTGTGACATTAATAAAACAATAGAATGTGGTCTACTATATATTTTCTGAAGTAAAAGAAGTCTATAACTCTAATCATTGGCATTGTTTATTAAGTATAATCTACAACCTTTTCTCCTGAAGTATCCAGTTTTAGGAGGGATTAAGATGAACAGAACTAAAATGTGAGTCAAAAACAGGGACAGTTGAGAGGTATTACTCTGTTTATTCAGTTATTGTTATTACTAGCTGGTGACCCTCAATCAGCCCCACTAAAGTCAATAAAACTGTTTCTAATAGATATTGGTCGGCCATCTAGTGGTACAACTAGGTTACTACTAATAATTGTTAGTTTTGTGTTTCAAAGAATAACATGCCTTTTCTTTCAGAAAAGGGAAGAAGGGTACAATGATTCTTGGATGAACTCAGTTTATAGATTTTAAGGGCCATATGTCTCAACTACACCAGCAGCACTTGCTTGTATAGCTGTGTCTTTAGGTCACTTATTGTTTAATATCTTAAAGGTATACAACCTACTTCATCTTTATCTAACGTCAACCCCCACTTTATCCTACTAAGCTTTTTTTGTTTCACACTACACACTTAATGGGTGACATTAAACTGCCCTCAAATAAAATCTTACTTAGTCACACCTGCACAAAGTTAAAACTAAAATTCATTACAATGATTCCTGACATTTCCCACAACACTGTACTGAATTAAAAAGGGGGGACCAACCATTACCCATGTTACTATTTAGTAAAACAAAAATGTTTTCTTGCAGTTTTATGGTTAGCAATAGCTTATAAATGTTTGGAGGCTGACCAGGGCAAACACTAATCCCATGTATGACTTACATTTAGAACCTAGACAAACATTTAACTCATTAGTAGATTTTACATCAGTATAAGAATATCAAAAATTGATGCCTCATCATATTCCAACTAAAATTCCCCACTACTAACCTAACATAGGATAGGCATGAAAATATTCCCTATCACAGAATGAAAATCAACACCTATTATGGGATACTTCCCAAGTATCCCTGTTAGATGGCATACACCCAATCCCCAGTCCATCAGCTTGTGCACAACATCCTCTAAATGCTTTTAATATATACTAAAACAATTATATTCTGATATAGTGGTCAATATCTTTTTTACACTATGCCCTAAACTAGATATCACTCTGCCCCAAAATATTAATTCACAGACAACCCTTCTAGAATTTAAGCAAATCTCCATGATCATCTACAGCATCCTGTACCAGCGTTCACTGTTTGACATAGGCAAACTCTTTTTTTTTTATTTATTTTATATGTGTTAACCAGTTACAGGTGTGACCTGGGAGCACTGTCTGGTTAATTGACTTGCTAAGTGCTACTCATTAGGCAGATGAAGATGGAAGGAATCAAACCTGTGTCAACAGGAAGCAGTCCGATAATAGTTCAGAGCTTTAATGCTCTGCTGCAAGACACCCCTGCCTTGAGCTATTACACTGGACTTTTAAAGCTTTATTTGTATTTTATATAATTATCATAACAGTTACTTTTTGTTAAGTACAAGTATTATATACTAGTCTTTCTTTCCTTTGTTTTCCATTTATTTTCATATGCATTACATGAGTATGAATGCCTCTTTTGGGACTTGTCTTCTTCTAATCCTAAATATAGTTTCATTGATTTTACTGAAGTTCAAAGCAAATGTCATTATATATGTTTGACGTTAATTGCTCATTTACATTTATTATTATAGTCCACATCTTCTGTTTAATCATTGCTTGTGACTGAAATAGCTCAATTTGATACAGGTCTAACTTAGTTCCAAAACCTCAGTCAAATATATAAATAAAAGATAAATATATAAATAAATTCCATTGTTCATGTGAGTGATCAAATATGTTTAAAGCTAATGGGGCTGTATGTGCCACTTAAGAAACCATCCGGTTTATTTTAAAATACCTTAGCATGGGTAATGACAAATAATAAATGTGAAACTAATGACTGCAACTACAATTAGAACCCAGTCTACGATATGACATCAAGAACACAAATACTTCCTCTTCTGACTCAAGATGAAAAATCATCAGGCAGAGGACATTCTAGATTAAATCATAGCCTCATATACATCCTACATTCAGCTGGAGGCCATATTAGCCAACACTATCAGTAATCAGCATGCCATGTTTGACACTCACAGTCAAGACAATTTAAGCTACAATTTTATAATAAATTAAATTTATACTAGGTGAATCATCTGATGCGTGGAGTAAACCGATCCAGATTAAACCACAGACATACACCAGATGAAGCGCTGAACCACCTTAACTAATTCACTCCAGTAGAGCTCAGGAAGTTTGCTCTGTAACTTCCAATGGGCGGAGCCTAAGCCTTTTGTCAGAATCAGATTATGTCCTCACATTTCAAAGAAATATCTGTATCTCTGGAATCACAGGGATTATGAAAGAAGTATAAATGGCAAAACCTTAGGAACAAACTATTTTTAAAGTGGTAGCATTCTTTCGGTTCTAGATCTTAAACTGAATTTTATAAGTCACAATAAACACAGTAACTATTACATTGTTAATACTTTGTAAACAAATAATAATATCTCAGCAACCACTCAAGTTGCACACATACTGTCAGCAGCATTTTATTTATCTAGCTAAGAGCTTTTATATAGTCTAAGTTCTATTTGTGTTACTTGGTTGTTGAGATATTTAGAATAATGTGAAAATTATATCAATTTAAATTAATATCATAAAAACAGTTAATATAGCAATAACCCACGCCTGGCTGTGGGTAACGCTGGATTTACCCACGGTTGGTGTGGTTTGGTCACGAGGGCGAAGCTTGAGTGGCCAAACAAAGCCAACCGTGGGTAAATCCAGCATTACCCACACCCAGACGTGGGTTATTGCTATTATACAATAGCATTATTTAAGAAAAAGAAATACTTACTTTTTTTACGCAGTACATCAGAGCTGTGGGCAAAAGCAACAGAGAAAGCAATATCTCCGTTGCTTTTTACAAACTGTTTCGCTATGTTAAATGGGTTTAACATAGCGAGACAGCTTTAAAAAAAGCAGCGGAGAATCTCCGTTGCTTTTTTTAAAGCTGTCTCGCTATGTTAAACCCATTTAACATAGCGAGACAGTTTTGAAAAAAGCAACGGAGAAAGCAAGATCTCTGTTGCTTTTTATGAACTGTCTCGCTATGTTAAAGGAGTTTAACATAGCGAGACAGCTTTAAAAAAGCAACGGAGAATCTCTGTTGCTTTTTTTAAAGCTGTCTCGCTATGTTGAACTCGTTTAACATAGCGACACAGTGTGAAGCAATGGAGATCTTGCATTCTCCGTTGCTGTAAAAAAAGAGTTATAGTAATGGAAAAAGTCCGGGCGACCGTACCTTTTTCCTTTACTATAACTTTGATTTACAACGTGCACGCTGACCAATCAGTATGCACGTTTTTGAATATTAATGGGGGGTCGTTGTATAATATCTATTTACCCGCACTACACAGAGGTCAAACATTAATGCAGCTGAGCTTACCATTAAGTAAGGTTTAAGATGAAATATTTTAAGATGTTTTATATAGCATGGTTTTGGAATTATTGATGCAAATATGAACAACTATATCTGATGCCTAGAGGCATCAGTAGGAGTTAACTGCAGATGCACCTCGAGGCATCACACAGATGTAATGAGTTAATAGAATAATAGTGAGTAAACACACCAATTTTGCACCTGCAACCCACATTTACAGCTTTAATGATCAATTGAGGTAGAACTTAGGTCATTTACCTCAGGGACAAAGTTCTGCTATTTGCATCCCAGTATAAGCGGCTGTGAAACTCATGCAAAATGTTAAACAATCATGACAAAAAGAACTTAGTTATCAGGGCCAGCCTAAATGCTTCTGGAACAATATTCATAGGATTCTTTACTCCACTAAAAAGCCTAACTTTTCCCCGTTCCTAATATCATCAGATAATCTGTTCAGTAATTACTCATCAAATGGCAGTACCAGATTGCTTACATCATGCAGCCAAGAATAGTATCCATCAAGTGCTAGATCTTGGCAAACAGTTCTCCTTTAAAATAAATTATTGTCAGTCTCTGCCAGTGATATTGAGGGATAAAGCCCTGAATATGATATAGGTGGTTTTGGTTTAATTAGCAGCTTGACTGCTTGATGGCACAGGCAGAGAGAATGGCTGCAGCCATCATGAGGGCTGGGATCCACTCTCAGACTCGTCAACACATTCATCCGTGCCGGAGACCTGGGAATCATGTGAAGTGCTGTCTGTAGAGGGGATTTAAGGCGCCAGTCAAAGTGCATTCAAAGGTGCACAAAGGTGCAGTGGCATCCATTGTATGCTTACTCCTAAAGATGGCACATGACCACTGAAGGGCTGGGGAATTAGGAAATACCCTCCCCAACATGGGGATCCCTGTTCATCAGTCTGCCCACTAGCCGAAGACATGGGTCAGGTGTACCCTGGGGAGGTTATTGAAGGTCCCTAGTCAACTCAGACAATGAGAAGAAGACCAGGAACATAACATAGACAGCTGTGGGGATCCAAACAGGTAAAAAAAGAATAATCCATTGTTCATATCATTAGGAAACTCCATTATAAAATATAACATGGTTCAGTACAATTTAGATGTTATCATTCACAAATTCATTAAGGTAGCTGCGCAATCCCTGGCTGTCCCATGAGCTTTACCTACAAATAAAAAAGATTCCCTAGTACCTTTTGTAAAGAAGGAAGTTAATCTCATTTCACCCTCGCAGGAGGTACATCATTTGAAATCATCTGAAACAAATGGTTTTAGACCACTGTAATACTGTCTATCATACAACAACTTAGAGGAGATGCAATGCAGCAGCTATATACAGAATAAGTTCATTCAAACAATCTTCTGAGTGAATATCAACAGCAAATATATTTCTGAAGAGCCTTTATGCCAGTACTGCCCTTATGACATTATCAGAACTTTGGGGAGAAGATGTCACAAAAAGAAAAGCTGCATCACTATTTCTGGACCTTCCCAGAGCATTTGACACAATTAGTCATATAATCACCTCCAAGTCAGGTTTGCACCTCCTACTCAGGTTACCACAACTTACTGGAATTAACCTAATTAAAAGCCTCAGCTTTGGCCGGCTAAGAACTTGCTGTATTCAACTGGACATATAAGAGAATTTAAGTACCGTTATCTGCACTTTTTTCAAAAAAATAGTATTTAAATTGATTTTGACTGTGTTGCAGGAATATTAACTGAACTGGAAGTTAGTCAGTGTTTGCTGAATTTTGTTATTTGCTAGTAATTACAGGTGTGGGGGTAGCCACGTTCTTTGATTTCCTGTCCTTGCCTATTTATGTTGTACAGTGTGAAATGTTTTCTGCTTAAAAACCTCAGCTTTGGCCGGCTAAGAACTAGCTGTATTCAAATGGATGTATAAGAGAATTTAAGTACCTTTATCTGCCCTTTCATTTTCAAAAAATACAGTATTTAAATTGATTTTAACTGTGTTGCAGGAATATTAACTGAATTGGAAGTTTTGACTCTGCTCTTCAGTTAGTCCTACCCACCCTCCCTGTTTTTGTTTTGGTGTTAATCTTAGTGACCTTGAAACTGCCCGCCCCTCTTGTAAATTTGTGTTTGGATACTCCTTCTGGGCCCATCTCATTTGCTCACTCAACTGAGTGCAGTGAGATCATATTCTGATTTCAGGCACTCCTACTGTGTACAAAGAGAGCATCTGGGAAACAGAAAAAAAAAATTAAGCTTGTTTCCTGCCTTACCTGTTAAGTGGTATAGACTATTTGTAGGCTTCTGAGCCCCCAAGCCCTTCTGTGTTGAAGGGAAGCCTTCTAACTTAGTTTTTTTTTATTATAACTAGCCAGTTTTCTAGTTTCAGCACTCAAATCTGTTTCTTTGATCTCAGCACATGTTCAGAAAAAAACAAATTCATCTGCTTTTACTGTACTTGTGTTTCTGCCTACTTTAATTTACTTTTGCATCATCTTAAAAGTACTCAATTGTATTTATTACTGCTTGGTGTAACTCATTCTAAGCCTTTTGGTTTAAACACTTGGGCTTCAGAGCAGTTGTTTTGCACTGAGAGGGTTTGTGGTCTGCACTGTAGTGGCAGAACAGGTAGCTCACATCCTTCTAGGTTGGGAACTGCTGATTGAGGGCTCAGTGTCTGTTATTCTAAAAGTGTATTAATTCTGGTTTAAGCACTTGGGCTTTCAGGCCAGTTATTTTACATTAAGAGGGTTCGTGGTCTGCACTCTTGTGGGAGGAGAGGCTGGACTCTGCCCTTCTGAGCTGGGAATTTCTGGTTAAAGGCTTATAGTGCATGCATATCTGATCTGCTTCTTACTGAAGTTGGTGCGCCTTGTTTGCTGTGGCATAGACTGGATTCGGGCTTGCTGGATCTAGCTTTGTTTGTGTAACTTGAGCACTAATCCAGGCATTCTCTAAAGTATTCAATTGTATTTATTACTGCTTGGTAGTAACTTGATTAAAGTGTAGCTATCATTCTAAGTCTTTTGGATTAAGCACTTGGGCTTCAGACCAGTTGTTTTACATTAGGAAGGTTTGTGGCATGCACTGTGGTGGCAGGACAGATAGCTTTCATCCTTCTAAGTTGGGAACTGCTGATTGAGGGCCCAGTGTCTGTTATTCTTAAAGTGTATTAGTTCTGGTTTAAGCACTTGGGCTTCAGGCCAGTTATTTTACATTAAGAAGGTTTGTGGTCTGCACTCTTGTGGGAGAAGAGGCTGGACTCTGCCCTTCTGAGCTGGGAATTTCTGGTTAAAGGTTTATAGTGCCTGAATATTTGAACTGTATCTTACTGAAATTGGTACACCTTGTTTGCTGTAGCATAGACTAGATCCAGGCCTGCTGAATCTAGCTTTGTTTATATGCTTGTTGTTTGTTTGCTTGTTATTTCCCTGGAATGCTAATTCCACCTAATACGTGCTTCTCAGCTTCTGTGGATCACTAGTGATATCTGCATTGCTTACTGTACTTATTTCCTTGTTTCACTTGAAAGAAAGTTACTGTTTGTCATTTTTGCATTTAAGTTACCTGTAGCACATTGCACTTAAGTTACCTGGCACTTGCTCACTAAAGCAATTATATAAGTCAGCACTAAAAATTCAAAGCACTACACCCTCACTCCCCACTGGCCCTTGTTTTCAATTATAAAGGAATTCCCAATATTATTCTAGCATGTCCAAAGGTCAGTTGTCAATCTCCTCTCTGGTCCAGCTGGTGAATCTGGGAATCTTGAGGCAATGTTACAACTGCCTCATGTACACAGACAACCCTCTCCTCCTCCCAACAAATTCCAACACATGTGAGAGATGCAACCATATAGCCAAACTGGAGGCTAAGCTCTCTCAACTCAGTACTGGCATAACCAGTCAGGAGGAGAAGGAAACCGCACTCACTACAGTTCCAGTCTCACATAGACCTACCACAACAGCAAACCAAACACATAATCACACAAAAACGTACTCGGAGGCTCTAAATAAAGATCTGCCTAAGCAGCAGAGACCTCCAAAGCAGACACCCAAGCAACCGCTACCCCAAAACAAAACATGTGCAACACATATCTCACAAAGCCAGTGTGCTGAACAGTCACAGCTCTTAAGACTAAACAACACACCTGATACACTTGTAATAGGTGACTCTATTGTCAGGCACACTGACGTCCTGCTCACCAGGCTGAACAAGGAGAGGGTCATGGTGAGCAGCCTGTCGGGTGCTAGGATCAGCCACATAACACAAGCACTCAGGTCACTCCAAGGCAAGTACAAATATGACTCAGTCATTGTCCATGCTGGTGTGAATGACCTGAGACGTACCTCCCTGGACTACATGAAAGGAGACATAAAGGAGCTCTCTGAGCATGTAGCCCAGGCCGGTATGACCCTGACCTTGAGTAGCATCTTACCCTCACCAAGAATGATGCCACAATATGAAGACAAGATGATCAATTTCAACAATTGGCTTAAGTACTGGTGTCATTCAAAGGGGATCCAACGCCTGTCAGCTTGGGATGATATGCTCGACAAACCACGATGCTTCGCTAGGGATGGCTTGCACCTGTCACCCTTGGGCTTTCGGATATTGGCAAAGGCTCTTGCTACCCCCATAGTGCCTTTTTTAGGCAAGGCTCAAAAGACAAACCCACCTCCATAGGTATCACAAGGGATAAGAAACTAAGAGTAATGCTACTCAACGCCAGAAGTCTAAACCTCAAGATGCACACACTTGAAACTCTCCTTAGCATGGAGAACATCGATATCTGTGCAGTAACAGAAACCTGGTTCAGGGCTCCCGAGAGCACCCCAGCACTACCAGGTTATACCTCATACGATGCTTTTCGGCCCCAAAACTTGGACCGAACCACAAAAGGAGGGGGAGTATCGATATTCATCAAAGATACCCACACCTCCAGGTTGGTGGCAAAGCACGAAGCATCAGAGACTATCCATGTGCAACTAACAGTGGGAAAATCTGCCTTCCAGTTTATAGCCTGCTACAGACCACCCTCCCAAACCCAGGAACCCCACTCGGCCTTCCTGAGAACACTGGAAAATATGAAGGTCTCTCCAAACACCATTATATTGGGCAACTTCAACTACCCAAACATAGACTGGGAGCATTACTCTAGCTCCAACACCCTAGCCCAAAGGTTCCTAGAATTTATAAACTCAAATGCTATGGAACAACTTGTTACTACTCCCACAAGAGGAGAAAACATACTGGACCTGATCATCACCAACATGGGGACTCTATGCTCCAGACCAGAAGTGTATCCCTCACTGGTAAGATCAGACCATAAACTAATCTCACTGGATATTCACATCCTGACCCCACCCCCTGCCCAGAAAACCACAGTGAAAAACTTCTCTAAATCAAATTTCACACTCCTCAAAACCGAGGTGGAATCCTTCAAAGCCCCCGGGCCTGTGGAAAATATGGCCCAGACCGCAGAACCCTTTATAAACGCATTCTATGAACACCTTCAGGAATGCATGGATCATGCGATCCCAAATAAAACCAAGACCCAATCCTCCAAAGGCAGACGTCCTGTCTGGTGGACCCCAGCCATAAACAAACTATACAATAGAAGGAGGAAGCTACTAAATGATAGAGCAAAATCCCAAAAAGGGAAGGCATCACTGACCAGTATTAGCAAAAACTACGGGCACTCATAAAATTGTCTAAGGCCAGCTTCGAGAGAAAAATTGCACAGGACACTAAGGATAATCACAAGGCTTTCTTTAGTTATGTTAGGAACCTGGGTGGTAATTCCCAGATATGCTCAGAATTAGTCCAAAATGACAAAAAATACACTGAACCCACAGACATTGCCAAAATCTTAGCTGACAGGTTGAGCGCAAACTCCCCCCCCCCTCCCCACCAAAAGGGCAAATATCTATCCCAGCAGAGTGCTGCCCCCCTGACATCTCAGATGCTCAGGTAAGAGCCGCCCTCTCCAAAGCAAAAAACACAGCATCAATGGGACCAGACGGTGTCCCGGGATGCGTCCTACATGAACTCCAAGAAGAGCTAAACCCAAACATAAAACTACTGTTCAATCTCAGCCTTACTACAGGATATGTGCCCAGAGTGGCGTACAGCAACAGTGGTCCCTCTCCATAAAGGTGGTGCCTCAACGGATCCTGGAAACTATCGCCCCATAAGCCTGACTAGCTTGGTCTGCAAAGCTATGGAAAGGATCATCATGGACCTCATAAATAAAGATATTGGAGACCTACAGACACTGGATCCTACCCAGTTCGGCTTTGTTAAGGGCAGATCCTGCCTCTTAAACCTGGTTGATTTCTTTGAAACAGTCACCAAGGCCATTGACAAGGGGAAGGTGGTCCACACAGCCTACCTGGACCTCGCAAAATCCTTCGATACAATACCCCCCTCGGGCATTATAGATAAGCTCACCAGCTTAAATATAAACCCCTATGTCACTAGATGGATTGCAAACTGGCTCAAGGACAGAACCCACATGGTTAGAATTGCTGGAGCCATGTCAGACTCCAAACCAGTTACAAGTGGTGTCCCACAAGGCTCAGTCCTGGGACCTCTCTTGTTCGGTATATATTTCTCGGAGGTACAGGCCAACATGGAAGGACTGTGGCTGACTAAGTTCACAGATGACTGTAAACTGGGCGCCATAATCGACTCTCCAGCCGACACAAGCATCCTCCAAAAGGGCCTCATAGAAACAGACAACTGGTGCCAGAGCCATGGCCTCAAGCTAAATGCCAAAAGTGTATAGTCATCCCTTTGGCAAAAACAAAGTGCCACAAATTACCACATAGGTGGTAATCCATTAAGTACAGAAGAAGTAATTAGGGACCTGGGGACCCAAGTTGATAGCAATCTCTCATTTGACAACCACGTAGCCAAAGTGGTTAGAAAAACATTTTATATAGCCCACCTAATCATGAAGGGATTCACATCTAGATCAGGGGTGGTCATCGTGCCTCTTTACTCATCCCTCATCAGGCCCATAATTGAGTACAATGCCCTTTTGGGATGTACCTTACCAGACACCTGCAGCAACTGGAAAGACCCCAAAAGTACCTCACCAAGAGGATCAAAGGGCTGAAACAGATGCCATATGCTGCCCGGTTAAAGAAACTCCAGCTCTACTCAGTGGCATACCGCCTGTTCAGAGGTGATCTGTGCCTGACGTATAAAGCCATGTCCAACCCGGAATTAATGGACATGCTGCACCTCAGAAAATCCAAATCCCATCGAGCTACGCGCTCAAGAGACTTGAACCTCAGCACTGAAATAAATAGGACATGCTGGAGGGACAGATTCATAACCCAGAGGCTCCTTTCACTCTGGAATAAAATCCCAGTCCAGGTTAAGCGGAGTCCCTCATTGACTCTCTTCAAGAGGAATCTTG
The DNA here is from genome assembly GCF_019279795.1 of Protopterus annectens. Taxonomy (NCBI): domain Eukaryota; kingdom Metazoa; phylum Chordata; order Ceratodontiformes; family Protopteridae; genus Protopterus; species Protopterus annectens. Next base: position 1,136,813,459 of record NC_056726.1, on the reverse strand, counting down.
ATGAGTGGATGGGAGATCGTAAGTTTACCCCGGGTATCACTTCTGTGTCACTGTTAGACAGAGGCACAGTATACTAACCTCGAAAAAGGCATAGCAAAATAAATTTAAAATGGGTGGCGAAAGCCAAACACATTCTGGCTAGGCTTATAAATGCCCTAGGGCAGATAGCCTAGTATGAACCTATGGACCTATGAACCTATGAACACCTGTAGCATTAGCACTAGCTTCTTAGGTTAGCATCTTCTACTCAGGTTAGCACCACTGACAGGAATTAGCACCTGCAGCATTAGCACTATCCTCTTAGGTTAGCACTTACTACTGAAGTTAACACCACCTGTTTGGATGAATACCACCTACTTAGGTTAGCAGCTCCTTCTCAGGTTAGCAGCACCTCCTCAGATTCATATAACCTATTGAGATTAGTGCCACCTAGTCAAGTTAGTACCTCTACTCAGGTTAACACAGATATGCTTAAGCAATAATACCATAACATGGTTCTGCACTGCTTATAAAGCAGAAGATAAAGGGATAATGAGACAACCAGCTATTAACTGACTTTCAAAGCAACAAGGGATCCCCAAGGATAAAACATGCATCCTATACTGTTCAACATACACACTAGGCCCAAAATAATCCATGCTAATTTAGATTATACCTCACAACTGTCATATTTTCACAGAATGTCCAGATTTTGCACTCATAGTTTTGGTCTCTTCCTCATAAAATGTGTGGCTTACTGACAAATCTCAGAGGATTGAAGCCACTAACTAATGACATGCATTTGGGTTTCAGACTTCATATCCTTCAAAATATGCATGCTAACACAAATCCAATTATTCTAGCAATGTTCTAAGTTTATAAGAACAATATTTAAAACCTGCCCCTATTTTTGGGCCTCTGTCCCGCAGCCGTTATTTTAGGCTTTCTCCAGATTTCTTACGCTAAGAGGTTGAGATATATGGCTGGCACCAGAGACAGCCTGATTTACACAAATGTGTAGTTTATGACAGTGTAGTTGTAAGAAGGATCTCCATAAAAGATTTAATCCTTCTCCAGTCACAGTCAGTGGTTTATTCATCTTGAGGTGAGCATCCTTCTTCTGTAGCAACTCTAAAAATATGATGCAGTGATTTTGTAAAGTGCAGGCAGTGCTGACATCTCTGTTAAATTGCCTTTTCATGGATGCAGCACAGACGAGTAAAGCACACCATACCAGGGGGTGGGTTATTCAGGGTTCACTCTGTCTCAGCTCTTTGCCAACACATTTTGATGATTTAGCCATGTTTTCAGTTTACTGAAGTTATTGCCCTAATTTATACTAGTGATATCCTCTATGAAACCTACAAGAAACTGCAGGGGAATTACAAAACATGAGAAATGGTTACAGGAACCCTATCTGGTGCTAGGCTGTAGCATGTGTCAATATATTGAATTTTACAGCAGGTACTAGTGGTCATTGTTCATGTGGGGGTGAATGCCTTGTTATGCTCCCTCGTGGGCTATATGAAGATGGGTAGGATAGAGCTCTCTAAGGATGTCTCTAAGGCTAGAAGGAATCTAATCTTTAGCAGTGTCCTTCCATTGCTGGCAATGACATCACAATATAAGCAGCAGGTGATTGGTTTTAATAACTGTCTTAGTTATTGATGTCATTCTGAGGGTGTCCAAAGTTTGTCAGACTGGTGTAAAATGGAGGACAGTCCCAGCTGTTCCATCACGGGCCTGCATCTATCTCCCCAGGCATTCATCTTAAAATCTGGGAAATATTAATATACTGCTGCTCTAAACTAGAATAAGCCTAAATAAGAAAATACCATATCATGATGCTTTCTTAAAATAGAGAATGTGGTTATTTGTGTTGTCACTGAATCCTGGTTTCACTGTCTAGTGGCATACTCTCTCCACTCTTTTAGCCAAGTAAGTATAGGTAATCGCAATGCTGGTGATGATGTGCCTGTCTTTATCTGAAATGCTTTCACCTCTAGGCTAATTATGCAGGACAATGACTTTAAAATCCTCCCTATCCTAACATCTGTCAACAAGACTTCATATCACAAACTGGCCAGCTACAAAGTCCCAACTGTGCCAACAACAAATTATAAAGCATACCTTAATGAACTACAAACCTTCTCCATTGAACCAAACACCATAATTCTAGTAAGCTATTTTATCCATTCAATGATGCGTCTGCACCTTGACAAACAGATATGCACAATGTTTTCTAGAAATTATCATTGCTAACCTCATTGATCATATAGTGCCTCCCCACTAGCAACACCAACAAACTTGTCTGCCCCCCCACACACTGTTAAACAATTATAGGCTCAGAGGTACTTATTAGGCTATTGATTTGTGAGGATCTTAAGAAGCCTAGCCTTACATTCTCATGGTAGTTCTGGCCCTAATATTTTGTGTATAGGTGGACAGAACAAGGATACACTGAGACAGTTACTTGATGATCCTATCCATGAGGGACACGGGTGCTAAACTGAGGAGGAATTTGATGTTTTCTTTCCATTTGTTCAACTGATGTTGGAATAGAGTAAGAAAAGTAATTCACTTTATCTGGAGCGGAAGACACTTCCATAGAAGAGGTATACCCTGTGATACGTACCTATCCCTCCAACATATTCTATGAATGTTACAAAACAGACTGAGAGCCCTTGATTGGGTGTTTACCCTGTGACTGAACTTGTGAATGTGTAATAGGTCTAACAGGATAAGGTCTATTGAGGATCTACATGCAAGGCAGAGATTGCCACTCAGTAACCTGAGAAATACTGAAAAGAGGGACAAGACAGATGGTCTGCAAATTTTTTAGATTTAGGCTCAAACTTTTCTTAAGAAAGAATGTAACTGCTCCAGCTGTAACCAGTGTTTGGAGAGGTACATACCAAATGGGACATTATATTCATGATTAGCATAATGAGAACCATGTCCCAGCTACAGTAAAAAGATAACATCCCTGGACATGGATGCCATACCTTTAGATATAAGTTGTGCAATGAAAAATGCTTCCTTAATATCGTAGATACATGATGATCAAAGGATGTTTCATTGCTGACATGGGTTTCCAGATCCCTGACTATAGAATAATCAACTTACAGGAACATGTTGGCTTGATATTTACAAAGAAAGTCATGCAAGTGTGGGATGGTGTCAAATGCCTTTGTGAGGTATAGATATTTGCTGTTTACTGATTTACCTCCATCCCTTATTTCGGTAACCTTCTTGAAGAAGTCCATCAGGTTAAGATGGCAGGATATGTACTTGATGAACCCAAACTGGTTTGGGTTGAGAGTTTGTAGGTTATAGTTGTCCTTATTTATTAATACTAAAATTGGCCTTTCTATAGTGTTACAGTTGAGGCTGGTCATGCTCATGGTCTGTAATTGTTCAGGTCTGTTGATGCCCCAGTTTTGTGTGAGAGGATGACTGTTGCTGTTCTCCATTCCTCCAGCACAAAGCCTCTTTGGAAGCTAGTACTGTCATGTTTCAGGCTGACCAGTAGGCAGATTAGTATGTAATCTTCTCCCACAGAAGTAATGTTCTTGACCTTGCATAGCACCAGAAGGACTTGTTCTTGGGATATATGAAGGTAGAGCTGTAGATGCAGGTATGTGGTCTGAGAATATGGGGGTGATGTTTGAGCTAAATCTGTCTGGCAGTAGGTTGGCGATGTCCTCTGGGTGTGAATAAATGATACCCCTTACAATTAGCTGTGTGAATTGCTGGTGATTGTTTCCCACACTTTTAATGTAGTTAGAGAAAGCTTTTTGGTTATGCTTTGCTTTTGTGGCTATTTTCACCTAATATCTGTCTTTGGTAGATTTGATGAAGGTCTTGAGTTCCTTGATATGTCTAGCAAGTGTGTTATTGGCATCTTGAAAGTTAAATTTTTTTTTTGCATGCAGTGAGTTTTTTGTTTATTATGCAGCCTGCATATAATAGCATTCCCAAATAGGGGGTTATTTTCAAATTTGGTGTTGAATTTATTTCTGAAGGGGACAGATGCATCAATACAGGTACTTGCATATGCATAAAATTTGGCAGTAAAAGATTCCACATTAGTAGTGGGGTCATTTAGATGGGTGGAGCTTTTGAATTTAGCAAGGTCATAAAACTGCGGTGGTGGTGCTGCGGTAGCATTGTCGCCTCAAAGCAAGACGTTGTCCCGTTCAATTCTCAGCTGGAGCGTCTTCTGTGTGGAGGCATACGTGAATGGGGCGTGCCTTCGTTGAAGGTTGTGCATCAGGGCTGGTAACCCGGTACGTAAAAATCCACTATCAATCATTAGCGGACCGGAGTTCCGCTGTGGCGACCCCTAACCAGGAAAAGCCGAAAGACACAAACAAATTATTCAGTTTTAGTAGATTTGCCTTAGTATGATCTCTGAATACCTAGTTACCAGGAGATGCTTTTGGCTTCAGTAAATATGAATGATTTGTGGTCTGATTTGACCAGGGAGGAAATTACAACCTGTGGGGAACAAAGCTACACCATACTGGTAAAGACAAGATTATTATTCTGTCTAATGATTTTGGAGCTGAATTTCTTTTAAAGAATATGAAGAGATCACCACCCTTACTGCCTTCATCTAATGTGGTAGGCCTGAACATGCGGTAGGCATTGAAACCCTGCACTGATGGAGTGCCTCAATGGTCATGAATTAGGTCTCTGAGGTGATGCATTTACCAATGTCTTCCATATAGAAGTTTGTTATGATTTGAAGCACTGAGCAGCAATAGCTTTGTGTTATCCAGATTCTGCTCTTTGACATTGGAAGCTTTAGAAGACAGGCATTTCCCCAAAAACACACTATGTGGAAAAGGATTTAGCCAGTCTGTTAAAGCTTTAAGGTGATAGGTGCAGGTCATCTCTGCCAAAACAGTTAGGACTGTGTATCGTCTGCTCTCAGGCTGATATACATTGTACCATCTTAGAATGACACCAAAAGATAAACCAATTGTTAACGTCAGTAATCTTTTCTTCATATTGTCGTATCATTGTACGCAATGGTAGAATGTTGCTTAATGTTATTTCATACCTTTGGTATGTACCTAACCAGGCATATCCAACAATTGGAACATCCGTAGAGATTCTCCATTAACAGAATACAGTGCATATGCAACATGTCCTGTGCAGATCACCTCATGGCCCTATTCCTGTATTCTGTCTTGTACAGGCTGTTGAGGGGACATCTTTGCATGACATACAAGTCATTGCCAGATCCCATTCTGCTGGTCGTCCTGCATATTTACAAAACAAACAGCACCAGAATCCCCCATTCTAAAGACTTAAACCCTGCCTGTGATATAAATAGGACCCGCTGGACAGATAGGTATGTATCCCACAGACAACTCCATCTATGGAACAGGCTCCTCATCCATGTGAAGCAGAGTTCCTCCCTAATCCAATTCAAGTATAATGTGGACAATTGGATGGGGAACAAGAAATTCATCCCTGGTTTGGCACCTGTGTCTCTAATGGACACAGGCATCCTGTAAATCTTTCATCTCCCAGGTCCCTAGCTTGTAAATGTTTCTCCTCTCAAGCCACTGCTTACACTTTTCAAGGGTACCACAACTAGTTAGACATTTGGGATGTATGGCTAGGCATAAAAAAGGTCCTTCTGGTCATTAGCCTAGTGAACACCTGTGAAACTATGAACCTATACCTGCCTCAGACACATATGCTGAGAACACCATCATGTCTCTCTTCATATAGTTTTGGGAGGTAAGTATCAAGTCACTTACACCCATATGCACTTTGACCGTGCACTTCTGATGCAAAGATTTGAGTGTCTGCATGATGTGGTGAATCCTGGCATCGTATAGGCAAATAACCATGACCTGGTCCTTGCACAGCCTGGAAAGTAGTGGGGTCACTTATGATTTTAACACTGGATTGTGGAAGGTCGGTCTTATAAACTTTTGAACTGAATCTGTGTGACTCTTAGATCTATGTCTCATGGTGGGTGTTATCTGTATGGTATGTTTGTGAGGTGGATGAGCATGCTTGTTTCTTAGGTTACATTTAGGAAGCCTTTGTGGTTTAGATACATTACTTTTAAATGCCTGATAAATTCATGACATTTACTATCAGAGTCACCATAGCCTCTAACCAATTTCTCCATATTTAAAGACTATTAAAATGGTTAGCCATATACAATTGCATTATGTAATCTCTAAATTTACTCATGACATTACCACTGTTGACCCTAATCAACAGGCAACTTCACTAATGAATTTTATGCCCACTTCAACAAATACATAGATTTAGCAGTCATAAATAGAGGCAATAAGATAAAACATTTTAAAAAAACATGCCCTCTTTAAACTGTACAGTAAGGCTAGTAGTCCTCAGAACAAAGATTGTACAAAAAATTCACCAAGAAACTGAAAAACCTCTATAAGTACAAATAAAGCAACCTGTGAGCAGGGATTAGCTTCTGTAACAAAACATAACTAAAATTCCTTTTTCAGCTATGTTAGAAAAATAAAAAGAATGCTCAACACTGCTCTGAACTTTTCCTTTATCATACACCCCACTCTGTCCCAAATTAAATTGCAAATATAATAGTAAATAATTTCACTGCAGATTTCACTACTGAATCCCCCACCCTAACAATACTATTCCAAAATCCATTACTTCCCCTACCATCACCAAGGAACATGTTACAATGGTGATATCATAGGCCATAAACACTTCCTCTGTGGGTCTTAGCAATATACCCAAGTGCTTAGTAAACAGTGTCAAATATACTCTCAGCGAACCTCTCCTTAAATTGTTTAATGTAGATTTAGCGACAGGCTGTGGTCCTAAATCCTGGTGCATTGCTATGGTGATTAGCCTCTATAAGGATGGCCCTACCATGGCTCCTGGAAATTATAGACAAATCAGCCCTATGAGGTAATCTGTAAAGCTTAGTTTTGATCAATGATTTGGCTTTATCAAGATGAGATTATAGGTTCATAGGTTCATAGGTAAGTACTAGGCTATCTGCCCAAGGGCATTTATAAGCCTAGTCAGAATGTGTTGGCATTCGCCACCCTCTTAGATTAGTTCCCTGTGCCTCTGTCCAGCAGAGCCATTAGTTCCCTGTGCCACTGTCCAGCAGGGCCACTGTAGTGATCCCCAGGGTAAATTTCCTGTTTCCCATCCACCCATCAAGGTTTCTCTTGAAGAGTGTTAGTGAGGGGCTCTGCCTGATGTATAATGGAATCCTGTTCCAAAGCATGGGAAGTCTCTGGGATGGGAATCTATCCCTCCAGCATGTCCTATTTATCATTGCGGTGAGGTTTTATATCTCTAGAGCGTGTGGCCAGTGCATTTCTTTGTGCTGGTCCCAAGCCCAGATAAATGGGGAGGGTTGATGATACCCTGAAGGGCATCTGGCGTAAAAGTTTGCCACATCACACATGCAGAAAACTGTACAAAAATTCATACCAGATCGGTCGAGGCCCGGGTTAACAACAACCGCCACCAGTACTGTTGGCCAACAGGGTGCTGGCAGAAACTGGGCTACTGTTGGCTGAAGGAGGAGAAGAGGCGGAAGGCATGCCCGAAGGCAGGTAAGGGCTAGGACTGTGATAGTGAGGGTCGGAACTTTGAATGTTGGCAGTATGACTAGTATAGGGAGGGAGCTAGCTGATATGATGAACTGAAGGACGGTTGGTATATTGTGTGTGCAAGAGACCAGATGGAAGGGGAGCAAGGCTAGGTGTATCGGAGGTGGTTTCAAATTGTCTTATCATGGTGTGGATGGGAGGAGAAATGGCGTAGGCATTATCCTGAAGGAAGAGTATGCTAAGAGTGTTTTGGAGGTGAAAAGAGTGTCGAATAGAGTGATGTTTATGAAGCTGGAAATTGATTGTGTAATGATGTATGTTGTTAGTGCATATGTTCCACAAGTTGGGTGTGCGATGGATGAGAAAGAAACATTTTGGAGTGAGTTGGATGAAGTGGTGATGACTGTACCCAAGGGTGAGAGACTGGTGATTGGAGCAGATTTCAATGGGCATGTTGGTGAAGGGAACAGAGGGGACGAAGAAGTGATGGGTAGGTATGGTGTTAAGCAAAGGAATGCAAAAGGTCAGATGGTAGTGGATTTTGCGAAAAGGATGGACATGGCTGTGATGAATACGTATTTTAACAAGAGGGAGGAGCATAGGGTGACATACAAGAATGGAGGAAGATGCACACAGGTGGATTATATCTTATGTAGAAGGGCCAATCTGAAGGAGATTGGAGACTGTAAAGTGGTGACAGGGGAAAATGTAGTTAGGCAGCACAGGATGGTGGTTTGTAGGATGACATTGGTGATCAAGAAGAGGAGGATGAGTGTGAGGGCAGCACCAAGGATCAAATGATGGAAATTGAAAAAGGATAATTGTGAGGTGATGCTCAGGGAAGAGTTAAGACAGGCACTGGGTGGCAGTGAAGAGTTACCGAATAGCTGGGTAACTACAGCAGAGCTAGTAAGAGAGATGGCTAGAAGGGTGCTTGGTGTGACATCTGGAAAGAGGAAGGAGGACAAGGAGACCTGGTGGTGGAATGAAGAAGTACAGGAGAGTATACAGAGAAAGAGGTTGGCGAAGAAGTGGGATTGTCAAAGAGATGAAGAAAGTAGACAAGAGTATAAGGAGATGAGGTGCATGGCAAAGAGAGAGGTGGCAAAGGCTAAGGATAAGGTGTATGAAGAGTTGTCTAAAAGGTTGGACACTAAGGAGGGAGAAAAGGACCTGTACCGATTGGCTAGACAGAGGGACCGAGCTAGTAAAGATGTGCAGCAGGTAAGGGTGATAAAGGATAATGAGGGAAACGTACTCACAAGTGAGGAGAGTGTGTTGAGCAGATGGAAAGAGTACTTTGAGGGGTTGATGAATGAAGAGAATGAGAGGGAAAGAAGGTTGGATGATGTGTGGATAGTGAATCATGAAGTGCAGTGGATTAGCAAGGAGGAAGTAAGGATAGCTATGAAGAGGATGAAGAACAGAAAGGCTGTTGGTCCAGATGACATACCTGTGGAATCATGGAGGTGTTTAGGTGAAATGGCAGTGGAGTTTTTAACTAGATTGTTTAATGAAATCTTGAAAAGTGAGAGGATGCCTGAGGAATGGAGAAAAAGTGTTTTGGTGCTGATTTTTAAGAATAAGGGTGATGTGCAGAGCTGTAGTAACAACAGAGGGATTCAACTGATCAGTCACCGCATGAAGTTATGGGAAAGAGTAGTGGAAGCTAGGTTAAGAAGGGAGGTGATGATTATTGATCAGCAGTATGGTTTCATGCCAGGAAAGAGCACTACAGATGCAATGTTTGCTCTGAGAGTGTTGATGGAGAAGTACAGAGAAGGTCAGAAGGTGTTGCATTGTGTCTTTGTGGATTTAGAGAAAGCATATGACAGGGTGCCTAGAGAGGAGTTGTGGTATTGTATGAGGAAGTCGGGAGTGTCAGAGAAGTATGTAAGAGTGGTACAGGATATGTACGAGGGTAGTGTGACAGTGGTGAGGTCTGCAGTGGGAGTGACGGATGCGTTTAAGGTGGAGGCGGTATTACATCAAGGATCAGCTCTGAGCCCTTTCTTATTTGCAATGGTGATGGACAGGTTGACAGACGAGATCAGACAGGAGTCCACGTGGACTATGATGTTTGCAGATGACATTGTGATCTGTAGTGAGAGTAGGGAACAGGTGGAGGAGACCCTGGAGAGGTGGAGATATGCTCTAGAGAGAAGAGGAATGAAGGTCAGCAGGACTAAGACAGAATATATGTGTGTGAATGAGAGGGAGGATAGAGGAATGGTGAGGATGCAGGGAGTAGAGGTGGTGAAGGTGAATGAGTTTAAGTACTTGGGATCAACAGTTCAAAGTAATGGTGAGTGTGGAAGAGAGGTGAAGAAGAGAGTATAGGCAGGATGGAGTGGGTGGAGAAGAGTGTCAGGAGTGATTTGTGACAGACGAGTACCAGTAAGAGTGAAAGGGAAGGTCTACAAGAGGGTAATGAGACCAGCTATGTTATAAGGGTTGGAGACAATGGCATTGACAAAAAGGCAGGAGTCAGAGCTTGACGTGGCAGAGTTGAAGATGTTAAGATTTGCACTTGGTGTGACGAGGATGGACAGGATTAGGAATAAGAATATTAGAGGGTCAGCCCAGGTTGGAAGATTTGGAGACAAAGCCAGAGAGGCAAGATTACATTGGTTTGGACATGTGCTGAGGAGGGATGCAGAGTATATTGGGAAAAAGATGCTAAGGATGAAGCTGCCAGGTAAAAGGAAAAGAGGAAGGCCTAAGATAAGGTTTATGGATGTGGTAAGAGAGGACATGCAGGTGGTTGGTGTGACAGAGCAAGTTGCAGAGGACAAGAGGAAATGGAAACAGTTGATCTGCTGTGGCAACCCCTAATGGGAGCAGCCGAAAGAAGAAGAAGAAGAAGGGGACTAACACCTATGTGGTAGTTCGCAGGTACTTTGTTTTTTCCAAAGGGGATGACTGTGCACTTTTTGGCATTTAGCTTGAGGCCATGATTTTGACACCAGGTATCCATCTCAGTGAGACCCATCTGGAGGGTGCCTGTATCAGCTGGAGAATCAATTATGGCCCCTAGTTTGCAGTCGTCTGTGAACTTGGTCAGCGATAGTCCTCCTATGCTTGCCTGTACCTCTGAGAAGTATATACCGAACAGGAGGGGTCCTAGGACTGAGCCCTGGGGGACGCCACTTGTAACCGGTTTAGAGTTGGATGTAGATCCTGCAACTTTCACCATGCGGGTTCTATCCATGAGCCAGTTGGCAACCCATCTCATGACGTAGGGGTTTATGTTCAAGCTAGTGAGCTTTTCTATAATACTAGAATGGGGAATGGTGTTGAAAGCCTTTGTGAGGTCTAGGTAGGCTGTGTGGACCTCCTTTCCCTCATCTAATGCCTTGGTAATCGTCTCAAAAAAGTCCACCAGGTTTAGGAGGCATGATCTGACCTTAACAAAGCCAAACTGGGTAGGGTCCAAGGTTTGGAGATTCCCAATGTCTCTGTTAATGAGTTCCATGATGATGCATTTCGTAGCCTTGCAGACCAGGCTAGTCAGGCTTATAGGGCGAGAGTTCCTGGGGTCCGTTGTGGCTCCACCTTTGTGGAGCAGGATAACTGTTGCTGTGCACCACTCTGTGGGTACATAGCCTGTAGAGAGGCTGAGTTTGAACAGTGTGTTTAGTTGAGGGGTTAGTTCATTTTGGAGCTCTTGTAAGACACAGCCTGCGACACTGTCCGGTCCCATTGAAGCTGTGTTTTTGGCTTTGGATAGGTCTGTTTTAACCTTTGTGTCGGTGATTGACTGGGCCCTACATTATTCTGGTATGCTTATGGGCCCTTTAGGGGGTGAGAGGGGGGTGAGGTTTGCACAAACCTGTCTTCCAGAATGTTGGCAATATCAGTCGGTTCAGTGTATTTTGTGCCATTCTGCACTAACTCAGAGCAGATCTGAGAGTTTCCACTTAGGTTCCTGACATAGCTAAAGAATGCTTTGTGGTTATCTTTGTAGTCATTGGCAATTTTTTTTTCAAAATCAGCCTTGGATGATTTAATCATGGATCATAGTTTCTTGCTGATACTGATCAGGGATGTCTTTCCCTCTTGGGATTTTACTCTTTTCTGTACTAGTTTCCTCCTTCTGTTGTATAGCTTGTTTATGGCAGGGGTCCACCAGACTTGTTTCCTTTTCTTGGAGGAGTGAGTCTTGGTTTTACTTGGGATAGCATGATCCATGCATTCCTGCAGATGCTCATAGAATGCCTTTGTAAAGGTTTCAGCAGCTTGGACAGCATTTTCCTTTAGCATGGGGGCTGTGAACCTTTCCACCTCAGTCTTAAGTAACGTGAAGTTTGCTTTTGAAAAGTTTTTCATGGTGGTTTCCTTTATTGGGGGTGGGGGTGGAATGTGGATATCCAGAGTGATTAGTCTATGGTCGGATCTAACCAGCGAGGGTTGACCTCCGGTGTGGAACACCAGTCGCCCATGTTGGTGATGACCAGTTCCAATATATTGTTCCCTCTGGTGGGGGTGTTGACCAGTTGATCCAAGGCATTCGAGTTTATAAATTCTAGGAAACGTTGGGCAAGGGAGTTAGTACTCGAGTAGTTCTCCCAGTTTATGTTTGGGTAATTGAAATCACCCAGTATTAGGGTGTTTGGTAGGACCTTTATATTTCCCAGTGTCTCCAGAAATGCGGAATGGGGGTCCTGGGCCATGGTAGGTGATCTCTAGCAAGCTACAATTTGGATTGCAGTTTTGCCCATTGTTAGTTGCACATGGATGATCTCTGATGCATTGTGCTGCACCACTAACCTGGAGGTGTGGGTATCCTTGATGAATATGGATACACCCCAGCCTTTTGTGTTTTGGTCCTGGTTCTGTGGCCAAAAGGTATGGTATGAGTTATAGCCTAGTAGTGCTGGGGTGCTCTCAGGAGCCTTAAACCAGGTTTCTGTTACTGCGCAGATGTCGATGTTCTCCATACTGAGGAGTGCCTCGAGTGCGTGCATTTTGAGGTTTAGACTTCTGGCGTTGAGTAGCATTATCCTCAATATTTGGTTACTTGTGCTATTTATGGTGGTAGGTTTGTCTTTTGAGCCTTGCCATAAAAAGGCACTATGGGGGTGGCAAAAGCCTTGGCCAGTATTTGAAAGCCTAAGGGTGACAGGTGCAAGCTCTCCCTTGCGAAGCAACGTGGCTTGTCGAGCATGTCATCCCAGGCGGACAGATACTGGATCCCTTTTGAATGACACCAGAAACTTAGCCAATTGTTGAAATTGATAATTTTTTCTTTATACTGTGGCATCATTCTTGGTGAGAGCAGGATGCTACTCAGGGTGAGAGTCATACCGGCCTGGGCTACATGATCAGAGAGCTCTTCCATGTCTCTTTTCATGTAGTCCAGGGAGGCACGTCTCAAGTCATTCACACCAACATGGACAATGACAGAGTTGTATTTCTACTTGTTCTGGATTGACCTGAGTGATTGTGCTATGTGGCGGATCCTGGCACCCCACAGGCAGCTAACTGTAACCTTCTCCTTGTCAAGCCTAATTAGTGGGACATCAGTGTGCCTGACTATCGAGTCACCTATTACTAGTGTGTTGGGTATGTCATTTTGCGTTAAGGGCTGTGATGGTGTGGCACACTGATTATGTGAAGTATGTTTTTCATGGTTGGTGATGGGGTGTGGAGGTTGCTTGAATGTCTGCTTTGGAGGTTTCTGTTGCTTTTGCAGATTTTTATTTAGAGCTTCCGAGTATGTTTTCATGCATTCATGTGTGTTATTTGCCGGTGTTGGTTTATTAGGTCTATGTGGGACGGGTGGTGTGTTGCAAGTATTACCCTTCTCCTCTTGACTGTCAGTTCCAGTCTTGGGTTGAGAGCTTTGCCTCCAGTTTGGCTGTATAATTGCATCTCTCGCATATGTTAGTGTTTGGTGGTAGGAGGAGAGGGTTGTCTGTGTACATAAGGCAGTTGTAACATTGCCTCAAAATGCCCAGATTCACCAGTTGGACTGGAGAGTACACTGGAAACTGACCTTTGGACATGCCTGAATAGGTAGTAAGCTGTTTTTCTGATTGGCTGGTGGGGATGAATAGAGAGCCTTGTCCTTCCGGACAGTATAAAGGGGGTCTAGTGCTAGGGTTAATTAGTGCTTACTATGAGTTTTAAGCAAGTTCTTGACTGTGAAATGAATGGCTTTAATCTTATTAACTTCTTTGAAACAGTCGTGCAGGTTGCAACAGTGGTCATGCTGTTTCATACAGTTTATCCCAATCTTACCAAAACATTCAACACCACACCTCATGCCAGAACTGTAAGGAAAGTATCTGCCTTAAAATAGATCCTTATGTACTAAAGTGGGTAGCCAGCTGTCTGACAGATAGAACCCACATTGACTGTGTGAAAGATGCCCCTTCAAACAGTGCTAATGTAATCAGTGGATTCTGCTAGGGGTCTTCACTAGGTCCTCTCCTAGTTCATAGATGAATACTAGGATAACTGTCTTGAAGGGCCATTTCAAGCCTAGCCAATAACACAAGGTCAGAATCAAATGCTGTACCTTCTGTCTGTGAGGTGAAGAACCTTTGCTATTATGCAGTCTTATTGATTTTGCAGCGGTGGCGTTGTTGCCTCACAGCAAGAGGTTCTCCAGTTCGATTCTTGGCGTGGGTTGGGAGTGCCTTCTGTGTGGAGTCTGCATGTCCTCCCCACGGTTGAGTGGGCGTTCATAAGACATGTGTTGAATGGGCGTGCCTTCGTTGAAGGTTGGGCATCGGGCTGGCAACTCGACACCATAAAATCCAACTGCCAATCATTAGTGGACCGGAGTTCCGCTGTGGCGATCCCTAACCGGGAAAAAGCCGAAAGACAAACAACAACAACATTGATTTTGCAAGTATCAATGTACGGTGTGGTAAAAGAGAAGACTATAAGGAGTATTTAGAACACAAAAGGCAAATAGTCTTGAATGCAAATAGTAATTTTCATCTCAATTTTTTACTGAATTTGAAATGTTATTTAAAAAAATGAGGGCTTCCAAACATAAGAGTTGGATATTTTAAGTCATGTGATTTTTAATAATGATGTTATTAATGCCCTTTGCAATTGGGTGTTTTAAGCCATGTGATTCTTAGTCATACAATGTTATCAGATGACATGTGCACTATTTAAATGAATGTATGACTTTATTTTAGAAGTCTGTGGAAGTCTTGATTCTATAGTTATAAGTTTGGGGATTAAAACGCTAACTCTGCTACTTTATTTTACATTTTTTTATTTTATTAAAAATGTGATGAATGTAACAACTGATGCCTGTTGCATTCCTCTGCTCTTTCATCTGTTTGCATTTTTGGATAATCAAAATGTGGGAGTTTCTCTTGCTTCATCATTTTTGTGAAATCTAGATATTTATCTATCTATATAGCTTAGTATCTTAGTACAGGTATATTATGGATTTTTCCTGTAACTCCTTCCTGGAAAAAGTATTTTTTTTTAATTATTATTATTTTATTTTTTTTATTCATTTATCTGAGTAAACCAAAAAGACACAAACATTCCTTTTTATAAGCAACCCTTGAGCATTCTCTGGTTAAATGACTTGCTCAGAGTCACATAGTATACAAATGGAGATGAAAGGAATCTAACCCTGCACTCTGGACTAAAGTTAGTAGCTCATTAACAGTTCATACATTAATCCCAAATGTTAACAAAGTATAATGCAATATGCCTGTAAAATGCCATATGTCAGTCTCTCATTGAGAGTTATTACTAATTATTTTAGGGCATGGAGGTGTAACATGCACTTTATTATACATTTGCCTTTATGTAAAAATGGAAATATGCAAGCTTATTAATGAAAAAAATCCTGTTGAGATGTTACCAGTTGGAATTCTGTGAAATTATAATAATAAATTAATAGCCCGACAGTCAGTTATGGGTTGTGTGCTTATTTGGTCTCCAAAGAACTACAGATAACAATTTCTGCCTCTTTTGCACATAGAGTCTTCAAACAGGATATGCAAAAACTGATCAAAGGTAAGAGCTATGAAGCTATGACATATGTACATATACCTCCCACCATAGTTTGTGCCTCAGATCCTCATTCACTCACCCACACAAACACGCACACACACACACACACACACACACACACACACACACACACACACACACACACACACACACACACACACACACACACACACACACACACTCTAGTTACATTATCTGGTTCTACTGCTTACTGGCCTTGTTTAGCTTGCCAGCAATCCAATAACAACAGTAAATATGGTCTAAAAAAATCTAGGCTGTTGGAAATTTAGTTGTCACTTATGTTTAGCAGATGAGTTCATACGTTTATATGTGGCTACTAGGTTATTGGCCCAAGAGTCATTTTAAGCCCAACCAATTTTATCCCAAATTTACTAAAACACTGCTAACATGTGTCAGTATCCAAAGGAATTTTATGAGCTAACATATAGGTTTGTACAGATCAAGTGCTCAGAGGCTGCCCCTGTCCATTATGGACACAGGTGCCAAATCAGGGGTACATTTGTGATTTCTCATCCTCTGGTACAAGTTCCATTTGAGTATGGTTGGGGGTGAGCTTTGCTTCATCTAGATGTGACGCCAGTTCCAGAGAAAGAGTAATCTTTGAGACACATACCTGCCCCTCAAAAATGTCCTGTTTATGTCACAGATGAGGTTTAGGTCCTTACAATGGGCATTTCTGATGCAATTTGTGTTGGATGTACAACAAATCCATCAGTGTGGAATAAGAGCATACCTTGCAGGCTAGGCATAGATTGCAATGCCACTATCTGTAGGAGACCAAGTACAGGTATTGGACTTTGAGATGGTCTGCACAGGACTTGATGTTTACTACCTGTATTCTTTTTGTAAGGAACTGTGGTTTCTCAAGCTGCTTCAAGTGCATGGTTAGGTACATACCAAAGAGTACTTTGCTCTCAATGACTGGTCTGATGAGAGACAAGTATAGTGAAACAGTGACCTCCTTGAACTTGGATGCCATGCCTTTACTTATAAGTTGTGCAATATAAATGATTTTCTCACCACAGCAGATACAAGGCAGTTAAAGGGCAAGTTACTGTCATCAAGCTTTAGCAAATGCCTGACCACTATGCCTACTTTTAGGCATGTATTATCAATGTAGCAATGTCTAGGGGTAGCCATCTTTCCAAAGGGCATTGTTATGCATTTTTTCCCATTTAGTCCATGGCTCTGACACTAGTTGTTTGTCTGCATCAGGCCCTCTTGAAGGGTATCTATGTCTTTAGGGGATTCAATGAGCAATTCTAGTTTGGAATCGTATATAGACTTGCTCAGCCTGAGACCTTTTACATTTGCTTTAACTTCAGAGAAGTAGATGCCAAAACGTAGAGGTTCCAATACCAGTCCCTGGGGGACTCCACTAGTGACTAGCCTCTTTGTGGAGATGGATTCCCCATCCTAACTTCTTATGTCTTATCCATGAGACAACTAGCTATCCATGGGTTGATGTCTAATTTTTTATGTTTACCTATAATGCCCAAGTGAGGCATTGTGTTAAATGCCTTAGTCAGGTTCAGGCTGGTTCAACTGGTGGTTGGACCTCCTTTGTACAATGAATGACGATAGCCATCTTCCATTGCTTGGGCACCAAACTTGACTGTAGGATCTAGTTGAAAGGGGATTCAAGTGGACCAGAGAAGTCATATTTCATGCTATTTAGTAAGGAGCCCAGAATGTTATATACAGTGTTTTTGGCCTTGGAAAGTTCACTGAAGACCTATTTCCTAGTAATGGGGGGGGGGGGGGGGGGTTGCAGGAGAAATTTGAGCTGAACCTGTCAGCCAAAAGGTTGACAATAGCATCTGGTTTAGTGTGGTTGATGCCATTTGCAATATGTGTTGCACATTGGTGCATATTTCCCTGAAGACTATGGACATAACTGTAAAAAGCTTTGTGGTTGTCCTTTGTCTGACATACTATTTTTTCTTCAAATTTAGACTTTCAAGTGTTAATTAACTCTCTTAGCTGCCTGTTTAGATTGATCAGGGATTTTTTTAGTATGTTGGGCTTCGTTTCTCTTACACTTGGCCAAGACGTTTTTTCTTGTATTGTATAACCAATTAATATTATTATTCCCCAACGATGTCTTGTCTTTTGAGTTTGTTTTATCCTTAATATGAGTGGACACATCTTGCTCAATACAGCTATAAATATGGCTGTACAGGGATTTTGTAAATAGCTCGGCATATGCTATGGTGTTTACTTGATTTGAGGGTGCTTAGAATTTAGCCAAGGTGTCAGTTAGTAGAGAGAGAGGTTAACTCTGGAATAGTTGATAAAGATTTTTGGTTTTGCTGAGTCCCCAGATTTAATTTTTATTTCAAGCTAAACTGCCTTATGGTCAGTTCTGATGAGTGATGACATTACATTGGGTGAGGAACGTTGCTCACGTTTATGCATATAAGGTCAAAGATGTTTGTAACCCGGGTAGGAGAATGTACCATCTGTTCTTTGATGTTGGTATTAACAAAGTTTAGGAATCCCTGGGCTTGTGGATTAGAAGTCAAATAGGATTTCCAATCTTTAGAGGGATAGCTGAGATCCCCTAAGAAGATTCTACTGGGTTGAACAGTGAGGAACTACAGTACATTGAGATAGATAGTATGGGTTTCCTAGGACATGAAGGGGGACGTATAGTTTGCAAGTGTATGGCATGAGACCCTATTTATGATTATTTGTCATATATGAGTTCCAGTGGGTTATACACTTTAAATAGTCTGGATGTGAGGTTGTTTTTAATATAGACTGAGATTCTTCCACCTTTAGTTTCCTCCTGTCCGGTAGCTGGTTTTAAGGTGTGAAAGGCATTAAAATCTTGCACTGCTGGGGTACTCTCCATGACTTTAAACCATGTCTTCATTATTGCACAGATGTCTACACTTTTTAAGAAGGGGAAGGCTTGCAGGGAGTGGAGTTTCTTGTTAAGACTTCTAGCATTGAGCAGTACCAGCTTCAGATATTCCTTTGCAGGTTCAGTTAAGTCAGGAGCTTTATCAGTTTGGCATTGCCTAGAAAAGGTACTATAAGGGTGGTACAGATCTTCACCAATGTCTGAAACCCTAGAGGAGATAAGAGCAGGCCATCAATGGCAAAGCAGCATGGTCTGTCAACCATGTCATCCCAGACCATCAAATAGTGTACCCCCTTGGATTGACACCGGAAGCTATGCCAATTGTTAAAATCAATCATTTTTTGTTGGTAATATGGCATTATCCTTGAAGAAAATAGCATGTTGCTCAGTGCTAGGCTTATACCTGCCTGAGATGCATAATCAGTGAGCTCAGTGATGTCTCACATTATATAATCAAGGGAGATATGTCTCAGGTCATTAACACCCAAATGGACTATGACAGAGTCATGCTGGTACCTGTGGTTTAATGGCCTGAGTGCCTGCATGACTTTATGGATCTTAGGCCCAGAAAGGCAGCTTACCATGACTCTCTTCTTATTCAGTCTGGTGAAGGAGACATTGGTGTGCCTCACTATAGAATCATTAATGACCAGAAAATGCGGTTGTGCACTGGTTTGCCTTAAGGCCTTAGTAGTAGGGGCAATGGATACAGTGTTATTGTCTGTAGCTGTGGGTGGTGTTTTAACGGAGCATTTACATGATGACTTAACACTTTTTTTTTTGGTTGTGCTGTGCAGGAGGTCTTAGTGTTTTACGAACTTTACTTGTAAGTGCCTCAGCCTAAGTAATTTTATGTGTACATTTTTTAGCCTGTGCAGTAGGCATAGTGCAAGTGTCACTGACAACCTCTATAGGATTAATTTTTGTAGTATGAGAGAGTTTTGCTTCCAACGTTAGAGTGTTTACACCTCTCACATTTTATCTTTGGCTGTCTTTCTCTCTTAAATTTAGTAGATCAGGGAAAGGATTTCTGGAACACAAGCAAACCTTTTATCAAAGAAAAAACATACTCAGTCCTTTCTCATCAATGCAGAAGTTAATGATTCCATAAGTGCAAAGCAATTTAAAAAGACCTAAGTTAAATGTTATTATACACATGTGTGCACTACAAATGTAGTTACCCACAGTCATGTGCACACACACACACACACACACACACACACACACACACACACACACAACACGCACACGCACACGCACACGCACACACACACACACACACACACACACACACACACACACACACACACACACACATGCACACACACACACACACACACACACACACACACACACACACACACACACACACACACACACACACACACACACGCATATGCACACACGCATACACACACGCACATACACACACACACACACACACACACACACACACACACACACGTACACACACACACGTACACACACAAATACGCGTACACACATACAAACACACAGACACACACAGACACACACACACACACACACACACACAGACACACACACACACACACACACACACACACACACACACACACACACACACACACACACACTCTGACACTCACACTCACACACAAAACAAATCAGTCATGCTGTCAGTTCCCACATCTGTGGACTGACCAAAAATCAGATGCTTTGTCTTACATACTTTCAGAATTGCAGTATAATGCATCTTGTTTGGGGGGGGGGCTCTTTCTTTCTCCCCTATAATCATCCTACAGCTCCCTTTCCAGTGCCCCATATTTATCACCGGGTCTATCAGCTGTGTCCTGCCCCATGGACTTCCTTTGTTAGGGCAGTGCAGGCATGAAATCTAAGGGTATCCCAGGGGTCTGGCCATCGACATCTGCCCAGGAGGACTTCCTTATAAATTACCCAGTTGCTCCTACCGTCATGATTTCTGTTGAAGAATCCAGGGGATGTCATGCAGTGGGGATGTGCACTGTATCATCCTGCCACTGTGGTAGCTCAGCCATGTCCTCACCCTATTCCACTGTCAGATTCACCCCCTGCCTCCATCAGGTACACCCACAGGACAACCCTCCCCCCCTAGGATGGATCCCTCTCTGCTGCTCCATTAGTCACCCAAGCTGCTAATCCAACCAAGGTTTATTGGGCTGCTGTTAGGGATTTAGCAATCTACCCCAGTAAGGGGGCCTGCCGAACAGTGCATCTGATTATCTAAATACCCCATCCACGTCACTGTCATCAGAGTGTAGTTTGCTTATAGGTTCATAGGTTCATAGGTAGGTACTAGGCTATCGGCCCTAGGGCCCATACAAGCCTAGCCAAAAAATGTACCCTGGCTTTTGCCACCCAAGAAAATTATTTTCCTGTGCCCCTGTCGAGCAGAGCCACAGAAGTGATCCCCGGGGTGAATTTCTCATTTCCCATCCAATCATCAAGATTTTTCTTGAAGAGTGCTAATGAGGAGCTCTGTTTGACATAGATAGGTAGTCTGTTCCAGAGTATGGGAAGTCTCTGGGACAGGAATCTATCCCTCCAGCATGTTCTGTTTATTGTGGTGACAAGGTTAAGGTCCCTAGAGCGTGTAGCTCGGAGGGATTGGGATTTCTTTAAGTGGAGCATGTCCAACAGCTCTGGGTTTGACATAGCTTTGTATGTTAGGCAGAGATTGCCCCTGAGTAGGCGATATGCGATGGAGTAAAGCTGTAGTTTTTTGAGACGGTAGGCATAGGGCATATGTTTGAGGCCAGTAATCCTCTTTGTGAGGTATTTCTGTGGTCTTTCCAGTTTTTGTAGATGTCTTGTGAGGTACATACCAAAAGGGACATTGTACTCTATAATGGGTCTAATGAGTGATGAGTAGAGGGGAACAATGACCTCTTTTTTTCTGCATGAGAATCCTTTTGTGATGAGATGAGCCATGTAGAAGGATTTCCTGACCACTGTGGCGATGTGATTATCAAAGGAGAGACTACTGTCCACCTGTGTCCCAAGGTCTCTTATCACATTTTCAGCATTAAGTAGACTACCAGCTATGTGGTAGTTCATGGGTACAGAGTTTTTACCAAAGGGGATGACAATACACTTTTTGGCATTGAGCTTCAGGCCATGGCTTTGACACCAGGTATCTGTCTCATTGAGGCCCTTTTGTAGTTTGTCCACATCGTTAGGAGTTTCGATTATGGCTCCTAGTTTGCAGTCATCTACAAACTTTGTTAGCCAAAGTCCTTCTGTGTTGGCCTGCACTTCAGAGAAGTAGATACCAAACAGGAGAGGACCCAGGACTGAACCCTGTGGTACTCCACTTGTCACTGGTCTGATATCGGATTTGGAATCCACTACTTTCACAGTATGGGTTCTGTCCATGAGCCAGTTGGCAACCCATCTTGTGACATAGGGATTTATACCTAGTTTAGTGAGCTTATCTATAATTCCAGAGTGGGGGGATGGTGTCGAAAGCCTTGGCGAGATCTAGATAAGCTGTGTGAACCATTTTACCCTCATCTATGACTTTGGTGACTGCTTCAAAGAAGTCAATCAGGTTTAGGAGACATGATCTGCCTTTTACAAATCCAAACTGAGTAGGGTCCAAAGTTTGGAGATTACCAATGTCTTTGTTTATGAGTTCCATGATGATACGTTCCATGGCCTTGCAGACCAGGCTCATCAGGCTAATGGGGCGGTAGTTCCCGGGGTCCGTCGTGGCTCCCCCTTTATGGAGTGGGATAACTGTCGCGGTGCGCCATTCAGTGGGTACAAAGCCTGAAGTGAGGCTATGATTGAACATGGTACTTAGGTAGGGTGCCAGTTCATTCTGTAGTTCGTGTAGAACACAGCCTGGGATATTGTCAGGTCCCATGGATGCTGTGTTCTTGGCTTTGGAGAGTGTGTTTTTTACCTGTGCAGCCGTGATTATAGGAACTTTGCATTCTTCAGGTATAGAGATGGGCCCTCTAGGGGTGAGAGCCGGGTAAAGTTAGCACTGAACCTATCTGCTAGGATGTTGGCAATATCAGTTGGTTCTGTATATTTAGTGCCATTATGCTGTAACTCAGAGCAGATCTGAGTGTTCCCATTTAGATTCTTGACATAGCTATAGAATGCTTTGTGGTTGTCTTTAGAGTCAGTGGCAATTTTGTTTTCATAACTAGCTTTGGAGGATTTTATGAGGGATCTCAGCTTCTTACTGAGGTTGACCAGGGAGTTCCTCCAGTCATAGGATTTTACTCTTTTTTGCAACAGTTTCTTTCTTCTGTTGTAGAGTTTGTTTATGGCAGAGGTCCACCAGCTTGGCTTCCTTTTTTTGAAGGATAACATCTTGGTTCTATTAGGGATAGCATGATCCATACACTCGTGTAAGTGCTTATAAAGTGCATTCGTGTAGGATTCGGCAGTCATACCTCTATTGTCCGTCTGCATGGGTGTCATGAAGTTTGCCACTTCTGTCTTAAGAAGTGTGAAGTTGGCTTTTGAGAAGTTTTTTACGATGGTTTCCCTAATTGGGGCTGGGGGTGGGATGTGGATGTCTAGGCTGATTAGCTTGTGGTCGGATCTGACCAACGAGGAATTGACCTCTGGTGTGGAACATCGGTTTCCCATGTTGGTAATGACCAGGTCTAGGATATTGCTGCCCCTGGTGGGGATGTGAATAAGTTGATCCAAAGCATTGGAATTTATGAATTCTAGAAAACGTTGAGCAAAAGAGTTGGTACATGAGTAGTTTTCCCAGTTAATGGTGGGGTAGTTGAAATCGCCCATTATTAGGGTGTTGGGTTGTACCCTAATACTTTCCAGTGTATCAAGAAATGAGGAGTGTGAATCCTGGGGCATGGTGGGGGTTCTGTAGCAAGCTACAATTTGGATTGCAATCTTGCCCAGAGTTAGTTGCACTTGGATAATCTCGGATGCATTATGCTGTGCAACTAGCCTGGAGGTGTGGATATCCTTAATGAATATGGACACGCCTCCACCTTTAGTGCTTCTTTCTGGGTTAGGTGGCCGAAAGGTGTGGTATGAATTGAAGCCTGGTAATGCAGGGGTGCTCTCTGGAGCTTTGAATCAGGTCTCTGTCACTGCACAGGTGTCAATGTTCTCCATTTTAAGGAGTGCCTCGAGTGAGTGCATTTTGAGGTTTAGACTTTTAGCATTGAGTAGCATTACCCTCAGATTTTGCTTGCTTGTACCTGTTACGGTGGTGAATTTGTCATTTGAACCTTGCCTAAAAAAGGCACTATAGGGGTTGCAAGAGTCTTAGCCAGTATCCGGAATCCTAAGGGCGACAGGTGCAGGCCATCTCTGGCAAAGCATATTCAGCTTATTCAGCTTTTGTGTTAGTAATTCTCTGTTTACATAATTTACATTATTTGACATTAAATATAACAGTGCAACATAGCTGAAGAATTGTTTTCCCTTAAACATTCTTTAAGTGATTCTGCTATTCATCCTTCAATCCAATCATTCTAAGTCTTCTTCAGTTGCTATAATATTTCCAGGCATTCAGTGCCCTTCCTATGTTGACAACAATAGACTTTTATAATGCTTTCTTCTCTTCCAGCAGAATACTTCCTGTTAAATTGTATTCTGGGTACATATCAGAATATCTAGTTTATAAATAGAAGCATTGCAGTATTTCAGTCATGAGCCATAATGCTATTTTAACCTGCCAGTATACTGAAACAGTCATCCTTATAATGTATCCAAGTTGTTCTTTAAAATATCTAAATTACGGCTTGCTTTAATATAATTAGACCGTCTGTTCCAGGCATCAGCTTCCCACATTTCTATATAATATCCTAAAAAGACACAGCTTGTTTAATGATTCTCTACTGTTCTTTGATAACCCTAAGCATTCTAAGAGGTAGTCTCTAAATGCCCTAGTTAAAATAAGGGGTCCTTTTAAATGTCCGTATCACACACTACACAAATTGAGATGTTTCCATCTTTCATAATAACTTCAACTTTCACATCAAAGGATGCCCTTGGTATATTTCCTTTGTACTCTCTACTCATGCTGGTTTGTCATGTAAGATTTTCATATTAAACTTCTATACTCAAGTATGGATCTAATCTAACTTTCAAGCAGTGGTTTCATAATTTCTGAATTCCTAGACTTTATAAATCTTTTTATATAGCCTATAGTTTTATAACTATCATTGAGCAATCAGTTGATATGATCAGAAAAACTCAAAATTAAGTCCAACCATATACCCAGGTCCTTAAATGAGCCCTCACTTTCATTCACTGTGTGATGTTATAAATATTCACACTTCAGTTGACGTCTCTCAGATCTAGAACGCATAGTTTTCAATGTATTTATCAGCTAGTTATTCTCCTGTGCCCAAGTGGTCATTTTATTCAAATTCTTTTGCAGACCAGCTCTATCTGGAACAGATATCAGTTCTCCCATTTTCAGGTAATTTGCATACAGATTATAGAAAACCCCAGATGAAAAAGATCTGAAAGATGCAACCTAAACAAGACAGGGTCTAGGTCAGAATCCTGTGGAACACTTGGACTGTAACCTAGAATTTCATCTGTCCAGTTGGTGTCTAATACTTGCCATGTTTTATTTGTACATCACGCACCTTATTAAGATTACAGAAACACCTAATTGTTACAATTTGTGGTATAGTCCATATGTACTCTTTCCAATTTACTCACGCTGGTTTTCATTCAAAAGCTGAGGATAAGGCTACATAAATTACAACACACTGCATCCTTCTAATTTATCACTGTTATTATACTATCATACAACATCATGTTACAGGTAGTTATAGATCTATTTTAACATATGCATGGTGGAACATGGTTTCCAGACCCAACATTTTCAATTCTGATAATAATTTATCCAAAATGACATTCTCAATTATTTGTTCAGACCATGAACGTAATCATGTGGTTCTATGTTACTCTGGGTTTGTCCTACTCCCACTTCCCTTAAGGATGGTTTTAATACATGCCCGTCTCCAATGTTGAGGAATCACTCCATGACCTTGTAAATATCATATGTAATGACACTGTAAGTTTACAATGAATTGTTCTAAACTCATTATTCTAAACCTGTCTCCTCCATTTGCTGTTTGGGTCCAGTTTGCATAGTACTTTTTCAACATAAACTAATTTAATTTCAGTGTCTGAAGTTACGTGGATGTTGCTAGCACAAATTATCTTCACCCATTGTGCTATTACTAGCACAAATTTTTCCCCCCTGTTTTGCATATATCTATAATCTGCACTGTTTATCAATTTGTACGTCTTTACTCTTCTTAAAAACTGTGGTGGTGGTGCTGCGGTAGCATTGTCGCCTCACAGTAAGACGTTGTCGTGTTCGATTCTCACCTAGAGCATCTTCTGTGTGTAGACATGTGTGAATGGGCATACCTTCATTGAAGGTTGTGCATCAGGGCTGGCAAACCGGCATGTAAAAATCTACTGCCAATCATTAGCGGACAAGAGTTCTGCTGTGGCGACCCCTAACCGGGAAAAGCCGAAAGACACAACAACATGTTGTATATCTAATAAATGGTTACTTAATATCTTTATATTAATTTTCTTCATTTTTTTCTCATCTTGTTTAATTTGCCTGTCCAGCTTGATTTTCAAAGTTATAGTTCAACCTGATTTCCATTTATTTATTTATATATATATATATATATATATATATATATATATATATATATATATGTTTATCTCCAACTTTATTGTCTTTTTCTTGCAGAAATGTATCCTTCTGACTTCATATACCTATATTCTGATGTTAAACATTTTTGTGTTTATTTTTTTTTATTCTAACAATTTCCCTTTTAAAACTTGTCACATGCCTTCTGCTGTCTTTCCACTGGATTCATCACTCTGGTTGGTTTTACATAATGACTGCTTTGCTTCCATATAGTCTATTATTAATCTTCAGTTAATTTGGCAGAATTATATAGCAGTTGTTTAGCTTTATTACCCTCATTGCACATCAAATGTAAAATTTTTGTCCGTCAGTCAGCCCCATTACAGCTCCCATCCTTTCATTCAGTCATTCAGTCATTCTTTCCTTTTCCAGTACTTGCTTTATTCTTTTCAGGGTCATGTGGATGTTGCAGCCTGTCTTGGCAAACGGGAGGCACAAGGCAGACAGCCTGTCTTGGACAGAATGCTAGCCCATCGCAAAACGAGCACACACTCTCTTATGTGTACCACATCACCCACCAGCAAACAATTTAGAGTTTCATCCATTCACTTAGCAGCATGTATGATTTACAATGTAGGTGAAGACTGACACACCCCCCCAAAAAAGACACTCAGATGGGAACTGAGTTGAGAAACTAGCACTGTAAGGCAATGATATTATCAACTATCATCCCATTTCATAGTATGATTAATTCATTCATTCATTCATTTTTACATTAAAAATAGCATCATTAAATAGTGAGTATAGAATTTCATTATGTATTTTCAGATTTGTCTTTTCTTTTTTACCACATGTCAATTCATCAAAACACCACTATGTGAAGTCTTCCCTCAGCAAAAGTTTGCATCCTGGGGTTTTGCAGATGGGGAGAATGTCCCTTGCCTGCCTGTGTCTGGGGTTTGTCTCCCAGTCCCACTCTTACATGAATGATAAACGCAAATATTTCACAATTTCTGGGAAATGAAGCAAAATGTGTTTCACCAAGCTGGATCCCAATTAAATGGAAAGATCCTCTATTTCTACTGTACCAAACTACAGCTCATAGTAGATGTTTTGATGCACAGAGCGTTTTTCCATTTTAAATAAAATGAACAGCAAAAAATGTTTATTTGGGTATTGAAGAGAAGATATACTGGGTGACACTTAGAAGATTTAATAATGCCAAAAAAAAAATGGCATACCTCTGCACACAATCCCCACATCATCAGCATGCGTGCAGTTCTCTGTTTGTGGAGCATTGAAAGAACAGCTTCCAAGATCCGGCTCACTTCCATTACACTGTATGTTTTGTACAGTTATGCCCCCAGTTCCCATTCCAAAGTGTGCATTTCCATAGATGGCTTGAGCAGATCCACAGCCTAGCTGCCTGCAAGCTACTGCTGCATGGTTCATGGTGGCATATTTACTGCAGACTGTTACCCAGCTGAATCCATCATAAATTTCGACTCTTCCATTACAGGAATTACTGCCATTTACCAGTTGCAATGGAATGTAACCTGAAAGAATAAGAACAAGTTTAAAAACTCCTAAATTCCTAAAACAGGAAAAATATGCATCATATTATTTTATAAAACTGAAAAAATAATAATATGCAGGGATTAAGCGCTTACACTTTTGATGTCACCTAGAGTATAGAAGAAAGCAGTATTAGAAATCATCACATAATTTTAAGCCAAGAACTGTTGCTAACTTCTATTAATGTTTCTAGAAAAAACATTTCATTCATAATTGTGTAATTATTATGCAACTTATTAAGAAATAGTGGTATGGGCGACCCTAATGGGGAAGGGAGACTTTTAGGCCTGATGTTACCAAGCAATGGTTGTGAGTATTGCTGTTCTGGAGTGGCCAAAAAGTTTACTCACTGCCTACCATCTGACCCTTGTTGCTGGGTGAATCAAGTATGCATCCCAGGTAGGAATGAATGGGCAATAGGATGTTTCCCTAGCCCAGGAATGTCTGCCTCCTGTCTTCACTGAATTAATGGGCAGAGTGGGCAAGGTTCCTTGGAAGTGAGAGGGATAAAATAAATAAATAAATAAATACTACTTGCTGCAATGTTATTCATGCAATGAGAAATTAAAACTATTTTAGTAACTAGAATATAATTTAAAAGAACATTTATTTTGTTGACAAGAAAACTCCAAGAGACTGAACTACATAAAAAGTGTGCTTTATATATTTCCATGCTAAAACTTGCCTGCAGTTTACAAAAGTGACATTAACATAAGGAATAAAAATATTGTGCAAGAAAAATCTATCTCAAGATTTTTTTTCCTGTCCATAACAGGTCTGCTGCATTTAGTTTATGTTTCATGGTGCCTCAGGTCATTGTGGGAGATTGGTAAGTAGCAGACATGTCAGTAAAGTTTGGTCTGAAACTAAAATATTTGTTTTGGTGCAAACATCTTTACTTATTTACTGTTGTATTTATCTTTATTACATAATCAGACAGGTGGACCAATTCAGAATAGACCCCTTGAAGACATTTATGCTCCTTTGACAGAGTACAGACACATCACAACAGTGATGCAGTTAATATCCTAGGATAGAAAAGATAAATATCACATTGCACAGTGCAATTTGTAAGGAATAAACAATGACAACACAGGATAGTTAAGGAATTCATTAGGTAACCTCAGCAGATTTTAGTTATAACCTCAAGAGAGCATTTTGAAAGTTACATTAGTTAGCAAATACACAGTGATTTTTTTTGTTAAACGTCATAGCAGATTTCCAAAGATAAAAGCAATGTTTATGCAAGGTCAAGTTTGTTTGTGTCTTTCGGCTTATCCCGGTTAGGGGTCGCCACAGCGGAACTCCTGTCCGCTAATGATTGGTAGTGGATTTTTACATGCCAAGTTACCAGCCCTGACGCACAACCTTCAACGAAGGCACGCCCCATTCACGTCTGCCTCAACACAGAAGACGCTCTAGCTGAGAATCGAATGGGAGAACGTCGTGCATCTTGCTGTGAGGCATCAACGCTACTGCAGCACCACCACCGCAGTGTGTTTATGCAAGGTCAAGTAATAAACCCAAAACTTTATTGTACTTAAAATTAGACATTACCTTATGACTACCCATCAGTGACACAACATGACTGATATATCAAGGGAAAAAAAATTAAAAATGTATTTTTTCCATAGTAAGGAATAATACATAACAGAAAAAAGACAGATGGAAGCATACATTTTTATTTTAATTCATTTTAGCTATGGTCCTAATCTAACAGGTTAACCAAAGCAAAGTTTTTTTTTTTTTTTTTGCTTACGTGCAGCATGAAACTGATTTGCAAAAAAAGATTTAAAAACATGCAGTAAGTGTTAAGATTTGATGTTGGAAAGTGCACTGCCAAATGCAGTGCATAGATAAGAAAGTACTCTTGGTCTATGGTTAATCATTGAATGGACTAGCCATCAAATGGCGAATCCTCAAAGCAAACCATTGAATGTCTACTCCTCAAACTTGCACTTCATTGAACCAGTGACACAGGGAAAGTAACTAGTTGGCCAACACTTTTCCATCTCACAAACGGTAGTATTTCAAACTCGGGTGGGGGGTTCGCCCCAACTATATATACTGACTCCGAGATTGCACTACAATGCAGAAAAATGAAAAGTGGATGTGTTGGCCAACTAGTTAATTTCCCCATCTCACAAGTTCGATGAAGTGCACATTTGAGGAATGGATGTTCAATGGTTAGTCCGTTCAACGATTAACCATAGACCCAGTACTCCTTCTGTTATACCTCATTTGGAGGTACGTTTTCCAATATATCAAAACACATGAGCCAGAGAAGCTTCTTTTTTTCCTTCTTTTGCGTTCAGTCTTAGAAGTCATGATAGAAGATGATATTGGAAGGTCACATGATCATACTACGACCCTGAGTGGCTCCTCCAAGTGTGCCTCCCACTGTTACGGAGAAAGGGCTTGAAAGGGAGAACAGAGAGGAGCAGAGTATCTTGTTGCATAACTAGAAGAAAATAATAAAATAAATAAATACAACTTAAAATTAACATGGACTTCGGAATGAGCCAAGTGGTCCCACAGAATAATCAATCCAGCCAGTGAACAGCAGCTGGCAAGAGTGCAAGGTATAAGATTTTTCTTTAAATCCTGACTTGCAGCTGGATAAATTGTGGGCACCTACCTCTTAACCATCCAGACTTTTGCAGAATATCTCTGATTTTGTCTCACATTTTTTCCCTGTCCCGTTTAAAATTTTTGATTTCCCGGTTAATCACTAAGGATTGAAAGCAGTTAATATCAGGTATTAAAACTTAATATGGCATATTCAGATGTTGTTTTATTAACTGTTTAAGTGAATTAGAGTATTATTTAGAAAACTGTCCATTATTTTGAGCTGTTGTCGTGTCATTTTTTCTTTGTCAGCAAGAAAAAAGAGAAGTGTAAAGCAGGAGCAACAGACAGTCACTCTGAGACCTGTTAATATAACAGTAGAACAGTAAAAGCAGGATATGCACAGTGAACAACAGGGAGCAACCATTTATTGAAATTTATAAGTGCCCTCAGTTAGGAACAATGGATGGGGATAATGGTAATGCTGGACCTTGCACACGTATAGCTGTAAATTAGTGATTGACATGATATGCAATGTCCAGCGTTGTCCATTACTGCCAGCATGCCCCTTCTTGTAGGCCCCCTTATTCTTATTACTGTCTATTTTTATGACAACAGATCAGTAGTCCTACTAAAATCCCCCACTACCTTCTGCTTATCAATGGTCCTACTAAAATCTCCCACTACCTTCCACTTATCAATGGTCCTACTTAAATCCCCCACTACCTTCCGCTTATCAATGGTCCTACTAAAATCCCCCACTAGCTTCCACTTATCAATGGTCCTACTGAAATCCCCCACTACCTTCCGGTTATCAATGGCCCTACTAAAATCCCCCACTACCTTCTGCTTAGTGTTCCACTCTTCACTATACTCTAGCGCTGTGCTGCTCTTACCTTTATTTACTTCATGCTTCTGTGCTGTTGTATTCCTTTTTACCACTATAGCTGACTTTTTTTCTTTTAGAGGCTGCATGACCTGACATTTGTACTATTATTCCATAAGTTAATTTCTTTTCTTCACTCTTTGTCCAGTTAGAACAAGTTAATGTATGGAAAGATGGAAAACAAGGCAGCAGATTAATAGAACTTTTATTATACATTGATTGGCATTATCTTTACTAGGGTAGAGTGACAAGCAGATTGTTAAGACAGACAAGACAAATGTAAAAGTAGTTAGGTAGATGAATCATTTAATTTGTTCTGTTTGTAAAGGGGAGGTAAGTTGTTATCACATCTCTTAAGGCCATACAAATACTTATTTTTAAGATGGACACAGGGATGTTCTGGTTCTGGATAGGATGCAAGTCTGTAAGACTACATACAGGTTCATACATTCATAGGTGTGTACAAGGCTACTGGCCCTGGAGCCTATATAAGCTGTAGCTTAAGAAGATTCCCTGACATCATGCCACCCAAAGTTAGTTCCCAGTGCCCCTGTCAAGCAAGACCACTGAAGTAATCCCCAGGATGAACTTCCTATTGCCCATCCACTCGTCAAGATTTTTCTTAGAGGGCCAGTGAAGTGCTCTGCTTGACATGAATGGGAAGTTTATTCCAGAGTATGGAAAGTCTGTAGGTTAAACTTATCAGCAAAAACCAAAAGAAATACCCAGCCAACATAGATTTTCCACTGTGTGATTCCTTAAAATTTCTTGTATTAGAGGTAACATGGGATATATGCAAATGACTCCTTAAGGACATCAGGTGTTTCAGCTATATGGCAGCTCTGAATGCTCATGACTTTTTTCCTTGTAAGTCTGTTATGGACAAATTTAAGCCAATATAGCTAAATCCCACTAGCTGTGGATATGCATGTTTTAGCCTTGCTATGGCCTTGTCAGCATAGCATAAGTACATGAATGGATTGAGCAGAGATTCAATTTGCAAGTCTCAGGAACTGGACCACAAAAAAAAAAAAAAAAAAAAAAAGTAAAAAGCAAACTTTCTTTCCTTTTTTTATGGGTAGCATGTTTAGCCTTGTTTTCTACAGTGGTTTCTGAAGCTTGGAACCAAAAGCATTTAAATGTGTCTGTCTATCTGTTTGCCTTATCCAGGAGGATATGTGATACTAGGAGTTTATTTGCTATAGCAGAGATAAGGACAGAAAATAATATTCAGCATCAAGCATTTATTTCTGCCACCACGACCAAAAAACTTGCTGTGTAACATGTATAATTTTCTGCCACAGAGGATGTCACTATGCTATCCTTAAATTACATACTGTGTTCACATTAATTGCTACAGCTGTCACGTTCAGAAATGACAATTTTGAGCTTGGAGATGGTTCTTAAAATTATGCATATACTTTTGATTGTATCCACCTTGGGCTTTTAATCTGCAAATCATTTGAACAGCTGTATGTAGTCCCAGTAGACATTGTTATGAATGCCTTTTGGTTAATTGAAGACACACATGAAGGTAAGATAATTGATATGAAGATTGAACTAGAGTCACATGAAGCACATACTGATCTTACTTACTAATAGTGATGTCTTTAATGGGCTAACCCTGAAAATATATTGCAGTATGGAACAGTGATTTTGACTGTGAAGAGACAGCTAAGACAGAAACAAGACTAGATATCTGTGGAATTATTAGCACAGAGTATAGCTATAGATAGGCTAGGGAAGTACAAGAGCACTATAATGTGGGCATCCAAAAGAAGAAATGGGTGACTATTCTACCAGTCATCTACTGACACTCTGCTAAAATTCTCTTACTCTTTGTAGCTTTAAGGATGCTTTAGTTTTCCATCAAACATAAAATTCCCCTTGGAAGTGCTACACAGATAATGGATAAATGTTTGGTATATGTTTTATTTCTAAAATATTGTATGATTAAATCAGTATATCTTGTGACAGACTTGACTCTTCAGGGACAGTGCTAGTACATCTGAGTTTGTGCACACATGTATGTGTATAAATAATATCACTGACTTTTATATTTGGGTATTAACAATGACGCCAGCTATATACAAAACTCTCCTGGATGGTAGTAAATAAAGAACAGCTAGGAAGCCATTGTGTTTTCAGAAATAATGTATAAATGTATTACAGAACAGCCAGACCATCCGAGCATGTGGGAGACTGTAAGACCCTCTACCATAAACTGTATAAGTGTATTTTGACACAAGCTTAGTAGAGTGCTCTGCCATGAAATTGACAGGCTAAATCCAGCCTGATCAGTGGTGTGCACAGGTCAGTGTGGCTTGTATAGAGAGATTGAGATAGTGTAGTCATTACTACTGAATTTTCTTCAAAATTAAATCTCAGTGTGCAGAGAAAGTCAATATAGCTTGTATATGGGCTGTGGGCAGTGTGGATATTATTGCTTTAACTTTGTTCACATGCCACAGAAGTGTGCATAGAAGGTCGATACAGATGGTGTTGGGGCTGAAGACAATGTTGTCATTATTTCTTTAACTTTCCTCACAATTTTAGAAGTGTTCATAGAAAGTTTAACTTTTCAATTGACAGTGCACTGTTCAGAAGTACTAAGTTGGAAAACATTACTGCAGTGATCATTATTATTATTATTTTTATTATATGTTTGCCTTTTCACCATCAAACATATGATATGTATGCAAGAGGCTATCTTTTCAGGGATAGGGTAAGGAGATATGCTGTTAATATAAGCTGACAGCAACAGATTGGAATATAGTTTTATGTTCTAATTTTTTTTTTATTTTCTTCTCAGGGAAGGAAATGTTGATCTTGTGCTACCCCATGCTGAGGCGCTAGTCCCAATTACTCTAGTGGCTCCCCAGATAATTTATATTTGGGTATTAACAATGACGCCAGCTATATACAAAACTCTCCTGGATGGTAGTAAATAAAGAACAGCTAGGAAGCCATTGTGTTTTCAGAAATAATGTATAAATGTATTACAGAACAGCCAGACCATCCGAGCATGTGGGAGACTGTAAGACCCTCTACCATAAACTGTATAAGTGTATTTTGACACAAGCTTAGTAGAGTGCTCTGCCATGAAATTGACAGGCTAAATCCAGCCTGATCAGTGGTGTGCACAGGTCAGTGTGGCTTGTATAGAGAGATTGAGATAGTGTAGTCATTACTACTGAATTTTCTTCAAAATTAAATCTCAGTGTGCAGAGAAAGTCAATATAGCTTGTATATGGGCTGTGGGCAGTGTGGATATTATTGCTTTAACTTTGTTCACATGCCACAGAAGTGTGCATAGAAGGTCGATACAGATGGTGTTGGGGCTGAAGACAATGTTGTCATTATTTCTTTAACTTTCCTCACAATTTTAGAAGTGTTCATAGAAAGTTTAACTTTTCAATTGACAGTGCACTGTTCAGAAGTACTAAGTTGGAAAACATTACTGCAGTGATCATTATTATTATTATTTTTATTATCTGTTTGCCTTTTCACCATCAAACATATGATATGTATGCAAGAGGTTATCTTTTCAGGGATAGGGTAAGGAGATATGCTGTTAATATAAGCTGGCAGCAACAGATTGGAATATAGTTTTATGTTCTAATTTTTTTTTTTTTTTATTTTCTTCTCAGGGAAGGAAATGTTGATCTTGTGCTACCCCATGCTGAGGCGCTAGTCCCAATTACTCTAGTGGCTCCCCAGATAATTTCTATTTAACCACAGTATGGTAATTTTGCCTAATACAGGCACTTCAGCCCAAAGCCTACAAAAATGAAATACAAGAAAGTACTGACAGAAACAGCAATATGAAAGGAAATGAAGGCAAGTTAACAGAGGAACAAAGGAGGAAGTGGGAAAAGCAGCTACAGGGAGAAACACAGACTGGTGAATGGAGTACAATACTAAAATCGTCAGTGTTTGTGTCTAAGGCTTAGAGATTTAAGATATTAACCTGGAAGTGCTTACACAAATATTACTAAACACCAGCAAGAAGAGCAAGAATGTTTCCAAATCCTTATGAATTATGCTGGAGATGTAAGGAGGAGAGGAGGACATGGATACAGATATTTTGGGACTGCAAAGAACTGGAGGAGTTAAGGAATCAGGTGCAACACTTACTGGAACAGATATCTTCAGGAGTAGGGCTAACAACAAGTAAAATGTATATTATATTATTATTATTATTATATAATATATTATGGTACAGCAATAAAATAGGGGAAGAAGATGGGGAACTAATAGTCTATTAAAGACAGTCGTTAAGAAAGCAGTAAGAAAAAGATGGAAAGATGATAGGCCCCTGAAAAGAAATGATATTAAGATCATGATAAGCCAGGCAAAGGAAGCAAAAAGAACACAAGAAATGAAAAATAGTAGAATAAAATTTATACAAAAATGGGAAAAATGGAAGGAAGATGTGGTACAGGGTAGGGAAGCAGCAAAAGGCAATATATAGCAATAAGTGGGGAAGGCCCATTCCAAGACCACACTTCATCAATTGAAATCAATTGAGTAGCAAAGAAGTAAGAGGTTCTCAGTAAGGTAACGTTAAGGAAAGACTCATTAGGCTCCATGGGAGGAGAAGAGGAAACATGAGTAATTAGTGAATGTACAAGGGGAATAGCTTTAGGTTCTGAACCTTATTTATTACACTTCTACAGAATTTTTACTGTTTGCATTTTACCTAGTCTGTGAACCTTAATCTTGGAGTATCACTCACAGTAGTGAAAGAATAGTGAACTGCTGCAGGATCTTGCATATACTTATACTGCATTTTTCTGTTTACTTCTCAGATTCATCTCTATCCCGTCTCCTATAACCTGTGCTGAGATGTGCAGTGGTGGTTTGCAGTGTCCTGTATAGACACAGGCACCCAGAGTTTTAATTTTCCATACAAAACATCCTCTGTTATTTTCTCAAATATCTAGATGAGTGTAGAGTATCTAATTTCCCCACTGAGAAGCATTACTCCAAGAGCTTTGTTTTTAATCAATCCAAGACCTCTCCCCCAACCCAATAACTCTCAGTTTAGTTGATTATTTATAAACCCTTCTTGCATCGCCTGTCAGAGATTATAAAAAAGAGGGGCCACAGCTATCGATGTGCACTTTTCTTCTGTCTCTGTAGCCAGACTGGCAAAAATGGGCATCCTTAGATAAGGTAGCAATTGATTAATTTTTACTGACAACCACCTTATTCTTAAACAGACTGACATAATATGGGAGAGGTGTAATTACACTATGTCTTTGGAAACAAAGCTCTCACATACAGACATTGGTAAATCCAAATACGTTGCCAGTAACACACACACACTACATCTACTATGGATTGGACACAAACTCACATATGCTGAGGCTATTAAATGCAATCTGCCCGAACCTCAAAAGCCTCCCATACACTGTACTCAGCAACCTTCCAAACACTCTACAAAGACAACATTCCCCAGAACATATACAACCACATCTCACAAAGTCTCAACCTCGAAACCCTTAAGGCAAACTACCACACAATCCAATATATTGATCATTGGAGACCTTATTGTGAGACCCACTGATACACCACTCACCAGGCTGAACAAGGAGACAGTCAAGGTCAGTTCCCTATCAGGAGAAAGGATCCACCAGATCACACACACACACAGTCAAGACATTGAACCAGATATACCAGTATGACCCTGTCATAGTCCGAGTGACCTGAAATGTGCATCCCTTGACTACATGAAGAAAGACATGATACAGTTTTCAGATTATGTGTCCCAGGTAGGTATGAGCATTGAGCTGAACAGCATTCTACCTTTTCCAATGATGATATCACAATATGAAGAAAAGATAATTGACTTTAACAATTGGCTTAGTTACTGGTGTCAGTCTAAGTGGGTCCATTATTTGTCAGATGGGGAGGACATGATCGACAGACCATGCTACTTTGCCAGGGATGGTCTGCACATGTTCCCACTAGGCTTTTGGATATTGGCCAATACATTATCCACACCTTTAGTACTCTTTTTAAGCAATGCCAACCTGATAAACCTCTGACATAGTAAATTCTACTCAGGATAAACTAAATGTGTTACTGATCAATGCTAGAAGTCTCAGTAAGAAGCTTCACTCCCCGGAAGCCCTCCTTACCCTTGAGAGTGTTGAAATCCGTAAGTTACTGAGACATGGTTTAAAGCCATGGAAGTCACCCCAGCAGTGTAAAGCTATAATATCTTCCACACAATTAGACCAGCCACCACACAAAAAGGGACAAGAGGTGAAGGTGTATTGATCTATATAAAATGGAAGCACACCTCAAGATTGGTCAAACAATATGACATACTTAAATTATTTCATGTATAAATAACCTTAGTAAAGTCCCAACCATAATCTTGCCAGCTATAGGTCCTCATCTATGATACAGTATATCCATACCATGTACTTGAATATAATGGAGTTATTCACCATACAACCCAACACCATATTCATGGGTGATTTCAACAATCCCATCATAAACTGGAATATGTGCGCGACCACTAATTTGCAGGCTCAAAGATTTCTGAATTTTGCCTGTGCATTATTTGCTGATTTTTGCCTTTAAATCATTTTAAAGTCCCTAATATGTGAAATTGCCTTGTCTATGTAGGTTTTAAGTTTGTGATTTTACATTAAGAGGTTAGTAGTGGCCTATACAGAAGCAAATGCCTAGATAGCAAATTGTATCTATAAAATACCCTTAGAACTGAAACTTGCAACTTTGTGTGGTTAAAAGAAAGCCACTGCATTTATCACTATTAAGTAGTCTTATAATGGTATCTAAGAGGAGGGTGTTGTTACTTGTTTGCCTGTTTGTCATGAAAAGCTAACCTTTAAATAAGAAATGCATGTAGTATAACCAGTCTTTCTTACATCTTCTCCCTTCTCTTAGTATATGTGTAACTAGATATTTTCCCTAAACATACAAATAAATGGTTAAAATTCTATTTTTACTTTATGTATAGACTATCCCCTTTTTCACTATCCCTTGAATTCTCATACTTTACTTGACGATGTAGTTTTATATATATATATATATATATATATATATATATATATATATATAATTTTCTCTGAACGAGATTGTTGTCTGTTTTCTTTAGATAGGTATTTGTATTGTTTATTTGTGTTTTTGAGTTACTATATTGTTGTTATTATTTGAAAAAAGAAAATTGAAATAAAGAGATGTTGGAAAAAAAAAAGAAAGCCACTGCACAGACAATCTTAGAACGGTTGGTTTGTGTGTTAAACAGTGTTACTATCAAATCTTAGCACACTCTAACCTAGTTTAGTGCCAAACCCTAGAAACTACCCAAAGAAATCACTTGTGTAACCTACTGTAGCCCATCCAAATATAGGTCTGGACAACATGAATATGACATTTCCAAATGTCTCTATAGCCAGCTTGGTAGATATGGGCAACCTGAGACAATGTAGCAATTGCTTCATGTTCATAAACAACCATTTAAACCATAAAGAAACAAACACAGTATACAAGAAATGCACATATACACAATTTCACTGGAGGCAAGAATCTCACATACCAACAAGGTTATCCAGAACACACATACTAACAGTGACCACCACATACATAGACCAACATATGCTGAGGCACTAAGAAGAAATCTTCCTGAACCTCAATAACCTCCAAAGTTTAGAAATGTCAATGTCTAACCTCAGCAATCGATAAAGAACTCACCAAAAGCAACACCAAATACCACCCATACATATACACTCAAGCAAAGTGCAAATGCCAAGCAAAGACATTACCCAGAACTCTATTTTTTCACACCTTTATTAAATTTAAGACAGTGGCAAAAATGCATTAATATTAAAAAAAAAACATATTAATATGTTTCCAGTTACCTACATTATACATCCTGTATGTTCTTTTTTATAACTATCATCAGTTCACCATTACACAAATTGCTCATTTCCTGCCTTCCTATAAAAGTCATTGCCCCTCCTGAACATATTTCTGCATGTATTGGTCCCACAGTTTCCATTTCTAAGTAATTGGTTCCTTCCCCTTTCCATAGATCCCACCTCCAGTTCTTTTAACTCTGGCACAATATTTGTTCCTTCAAATAA
The DNA here is from genome assembly GCF_019279795.1 of Protopterus annectens. Classification (NCBI taxonomy): domain Eukaryota; kingdom Metazoa; phylum Chordata; order Ceratodontiformes; family Protopteridae; genus Protopterus; species Protopterus annectens. The sequence goes on along the minus strand of NC_056726.1, from coordinate 1,136,774,203 downwards.
TGCCGATTTAGACTTTGATTTCCATTTTCTAGGAACTACAGCCACCACAATTAATCTTAACAAAGCCTTCCTTACTATGTGTAGGCAATTCAAATCCATGTCCCACCTCAAAACAATTATTTCCTTAGTTACAGCCATTTGCTTACCCAATATTTCTGGCAGATTACCCTGTAGGGAATTTTTAAAATCTGTCAACTCATTACACACTGAAGCCATATGTTCCCAGTTATCTCTTTCTTCCCCACCACACCTCCAAAATTTGCCATCTACCCGAGGAAAAATTCTTTCAAGTCTGCTTGAGATATAAAAATATCTATGCAAACACTTCCAAGCAAAAATCCTTCTGGACTTTTTTGCATACCTGGTAGCCATATACACATCTTCCCATTGTTCCCTTATAAACTACTCATCCAATCTGTCTTCACAATCTTTTCTACCCTCCGCTGATTGATTTTTATAGTTATGCAATATTTTCTGTGCGGTACTAATTATCCCGTTTTTAGCAGCACCTTCTGTTGTAGATTCAAGTAAAACTCTACCATAGCATGTCTTTCACTTGTGATCCCTCTGTTCCATTCTCTTTGCCTATACTCTGATATCAATCCTCTGATATCAATCCCTAGTAGGGAAGCCAGTCTCTAGCTTGCAGTCAGAATGCCATCTTGACCTCACCCCATTCTGTTACCTTTCACTCCCTAGTTATTTGCTCCCAAGATCTTGGTTCCTTTCCCATTTTTTTCCAGTAAATTCCACCTCCTGTTTATTCTCTGTAGCCCTACTTGCAGTTATCCCAATCAGCAAATTCTACTTTCTCCATTCTCATGTTGGCTTAGTTCTTAGAATACTTTCTGCTATTTTATGAATACAATATTCTGTATGGCTGCTATTATTCTCCTTAAGGATCTGCATACAAAACTCAACTCTGTCCTTGTTCCAAGTACCCCCCACTTCATCATCATCATCTCTTTCCACTTTGAATTATAACCTTCTGCTTTTATTTATGTGATCCTTAATTGTGTAGATCTAAAAATATTCATTTAAATCAGGTAATCCTTAACCACCTCGTTCTATTAGAAGGATCAACCTATCCCACTTAACTCTTGCCCTCTTCCTCTCCCAGATAAATTCCTTCAACGTTTTACTAATTTTTACCAACAACTTCTTCTCCAGTTGATAAAAATATCCCTGATCTGTATATAAGACTAAAGGGACTAAAAACATTTTCACTGCCTGTATCTTGCTATCCATATCCATAAACAAGAGCTTCCATTTTCTCACTTTTTGTATTGTCTTTTGTTTAGTTTATGCCCACATGTGCTTAGTTGCCATAACAGAAGACTTTTAAATCCATACTCCTAAATACCCCATTTTATCATGACCTCAGAAATATGGGTATTGCTGAACCAATTCATGTGTGGGTACATAATTTACAGCTATTGTCTTTGTTTTATCTTCATTAATTTTATATCCTGAAAAAGACTTAACTGTCTTAAAATGTTCTACAATGCTGAGATGTCCTTTTCTGGATTTATCAGGTGCTAAATAATATCATCTGTAACTTTTCTTGATTACCATACAAATTATATTCTTGAATTTCTGAGGCCCCTTATTTTCTTTTCCAATGGCTTTAAGTATAAAGCAAATAACAAAGAGGAAGTGGGGACTCCTGTATGGTTCCTCTGTGCAACATAGCTCATCACAGAGGCACCCTTTCACTTTAATTCCTGCCTCCGGTCCTTCATAAAGCCTCCTAGTTTACCTTATTATTGTATCCAGAAATGCAAATGCTTCAATTGCTCTTTTCATAAAATCAATCCTTATGCTGTTGTTGAATGCTTTCTCTGCATCAAGATCAATCAACAACAGTGTATTTTCCTTGCATACTCTTTTCCTCTGGATCATTACTGTTCTATTAATGTTGCCAAAGACTCCCATCCATAAAACCACATTGATCCATATGTATCAATTTTGATAACATCTTTGCAATCCTTATAGCTAGTATAGACATAATGACTATACTTATTGCTTAAAATAGAAATGGATCTATTTAAATCTGGGCCTGACAGGACTTTACCATCTTTAGATACAACAGTCACCACAGCTTTCTTCCAAGATGTTGGTGCTTCCTTTCCTTTTAAAATACTGTTAAACAAAATCTTCCTGATCATTATCACTTTCTTTCATCTTAACTTCCAAACTTCAACAGGAATACCATCTGTTCCTGGAGAATTTCCTGTAGATTGATTATGCATCACCATTTTATCTCATCTCCTGTCTTAATTGTTAATTTTTGATCCTCATTTACCTCTAGCCTTGACATAAGCAAGTCTTCCATAAATATTTCCATGTGTGCTCCTTCTTGATACTTTTCTGCTTTATGCAAATATTCATAACAGTTCCAAACTATATGTAAAACCTCTACAGGATCTCTGGTTATTTTTATTCTTATAGGCTCCCTACGTTTTGTGACAATGCTTTCTGTCTTTTGTTGCCTAAGCCTTTGTGCTCATAGGTTCATAGATTAGTACTAAGCTAACTGCCCTTGCGAGACATTTAAGCCTAACCAATTATCCCTTGTGAGACTCAAACCCTGCACCTTGTGTCTGTAAGGCAAACACCTTAACCATTAGGCCACCCTCCCAAATATTTGTGTACTCTGGAGTTAAAAATATAGTTGTTTAACAGCAATTTTTCTTAATTCATTCATATTATCTAGATACTCCCTTATTTTCTCTTTAGCACTCTGCAGTATTGCCTGTTCTTGGCTTGGTCTGGTGTGTTTGTTCTATGTGGCAGATAGACACTTAAATTACACAGGGTGCAAATTTCACATACTTTTTTATTGATTAATTTATTTCTTGAGTGGTACTTAAACACACAGAGTATGTTTGTGGCCTTGTCTTTTCTGATAAGACTCGAGGCCTAGAAAAACTAAGAACTGTTAGTGACTCCCTGCTGATAATTTGAAACAAAGTACTCTCTTTTTGTGTCTGTGTTTTTGCTTTAACTGATAGAGCTGTTTTCTGTGTTACTTGTTCCATTTTATTTTCTGTTTTCATAAATCTGTTTGGCCTGGAGTTTTTGTTCTATGTGGCAAATAGAGACTTAAATTACCCAGGCTGTACATTTCACGTTTTTTTTTTCAATTGGTTAATTTGTTTTTTGAGTGATACCTAAAGCTAGCAAAAACTACAAGCACAGTTGGTGGCTCCTTGCTGGTGATTTTCACACCCACCCTCACATTCTTTGCTCTACTTTTTAAACTTAATCATGTTCAACATGCCTTCCCTTTCTGTAAATTGAGCTTTGCAAGCTCCAGCCTTCATACACTGCTGCTGCTATCTTGCATTATTTATTTGCCTTTCCTTGGGCTTATTTTGAAAAAGTGCATTTTGCCTCTCATTGTCTATTCCACTAATTAACTTGATCTGAATTCATTCTCTAGCTAGTTGATGGATAAAGTAGTGTATTTTTACACACTAGCAAGCTCTTTTCTGTGATTTTACATCAAGAAGACTGAGTTTTTCCATATAGTGGCAGTGGATGGCAGCCTAGTCTGTACTGGTTGGGGAAACACTCTGCAGATTCCTGCATATAATCATTTTATTGGCCAGAGGGCTTATTAATCAGCTTACCTTGTTTGTAGTCCCTTTATAAAGGCTAAACTCTCACATAGGACATATTAGGCTGTAAAAACCATGAATGCAGCATTCCCCACACATAACACATGACAGATAAATACACCAGCATATGCTGAGGCACTTAAATGCAATATTCCTAACAAAAAAGACCTCCTAGAGCACCAATTAGCAAATATTATCACCAGCAAACCCATAAGAACTCAACAAAAGAAACATCTAACACCATATAAATGGTCTTAATCAGTGGAACCCCAAATTCAAAGCTCACATGGCAAGCAAACACACTTCCAAGAACTCTAGTCATATGACACTCCATTTTTAGACATTCTGATTCCCCTCTAACCAGACTGAACAAGGATAATATAACGGTTACTTGCCTATGTGGAGCCAGAATCTGCCAAATTATGTACACAGTCAAGTCACTGCACCATAGGTACTAGTATGATTCCATCATAGTCCATGTAGGTATAGATGACCTGACACATACCTCCCTAAACTATATGAAGAGAAATATTATACATCTCTCTGACTATGTGTCTCAGGCTCATATGAACCTAGCATTGAGCAGCATATTACCTTCACCAAGGACAATGCCACAATACCATCAAAAGATTAGTGATTTTAACAACTGGCTAAATTTCTGGTGTCATTCTAAAGGGATTCAATATCTGTCAGCATGCAAAGACATGGCTAGCAGACCATGTTGCTTTGCTAAGGATGGTCTGCACCTCTGCACCTGTCTCCTCTAGGTTTTCAAATACTGGCTAAAACTTAATCCTTCCCATAGAGACTTTTTAGGCAATGCCAAATTGACAAACCTATTCACATTGCAAAATCACCTCAAATGAACTTCAAGATGTTACTATTTAATGTCAAGAACCTAAACAAGAAGCTAAACTCTACATCTCAGAAGTCAAACCCAGTGTCAAAGGCCTGTGGCTGATCAAGTCTCCAGATGACTGCAAACTGGAAACAGTCATAGAATCCCCCCAAAACCCTAACATCTTACAAGATGGTCTAACACAGACAAATGACTGGTGCCAAAGTCATGGCTTAAAACTCAATGCCAAGAAATGCTGTATAGTACCTTTTGTGAAGTCGGCCACCCCAGAAAACAACATCATCAATAAAATGTCCCTAAATAATTGACCAACTAGTCAATGATCTGGAAACACAGGTAGACAGTAACCTGACCTTTGACCAATATGTTTCCAAGGTAGTAAGGAATCCTTCTTATTGCTCAACTTTTAAGTAGCTGCATGGCTTTTAGGTCCAGGGAAGTCATTGTATCACTATACTAGGCCCTCATCAAACCTATTATTGAGTATAATGACCACTTCAGTCTATACTTGATCAGATACATTCAGCAAATCGAATGTCTGCAAAGGTTTCTTACAAAAATCCTACAGGGCATAGACACAATGTCCTATGCAGATTGCCTTAAAGTTCTTTCTCTCTCTGTACTCAGTCTCCTACAGACTACTGAGATGTGCTCTATTCCTGGCATGCAAGGCATCCCTGGCTACACTCTGATGAATATTTTATACTTCCACAAAACAAATAGCATCAGAACTACTAGATCTAAAGACCTACATTTTGCTTGAAATGTAAATAGGACATGTTGGGGAGATATGTATCTCTGAGAATTCCCTTTCTCTGGAGCAGGTTCCCCATCCATGTGAAACCAAGCCCTTCCCTCATTCTATTTAAATGTAACTTGGACCATTGGAAGGGAAAACAAAAATTTACTGCTGGTCTGGCACCCACTTCTCTGATGGACAGAGATAGTTAGTAAATTATGCATCAACCAACATTCACTCCTATATAAACATCTAAAACATTTAACTTGTGTGACACATTTGAGTCACATGTCTAGGCTTATAAAAGCCCTAGTGGCAGTTAGCAAAGTATACACCTATGAACCTGTGTGAGATTCCCATTATTCTGCAATACTTTAACCTTTGTATTCCCCGTGTAAATACTTAATAGCACTTCTTAATCACATCTATGTCTCACTTTTTTCTGTTTTTAAACTCCATTTTCATTTTATCTCACTCTTGCTAAAACTTCTAAAGAAATTTCTATCTTCCAAAATAACTATCAAATGATTTCCACAATCCATCCCTTAAATTCCTCTCTTTTTAACTGGTAAGTGGGAAAGTGTCAGTGTGTCATTTTTACTTCATAGGATCATAGAATGAAAGGAGGTTACTAGGCTATTGACCCTGAGGCCCTTATAAGCCTAGCCAAGAGTTTAGCCAATGTTTAGACAGATCAGCACCCAGAGCCCCTGTCCAGCAGGGGAACAGGTGGAATCCCAGGAGCGTATTTTCTGTTTCCCATCCAGTTATCTAGGCTGTGCTTAAAAAGGGATAATGAGGTACTCTGCTCATCCTGCATTTTTATCCTGTTTTGTATTGGTGCATGATCTGAAATAGTTATTGGATGTGTGTCAAAGCTTTCAGTTAAAAATGGACATGTTCTTGTGAAATATAATTTCTATTTAGTCTAGCCCAGTTATTGTACCTTGGGGAATAATAGTAAATTCTCTCTGAGATCATGTTTTGCATGCCAAATATTTCCATAAATTTCTTCAGAAATATACCCTCTTTTTTATATTTTCTCTTTAGGTCACCCAGATACATTGTCTGTTTTACAAATCATGTTCTAGTCCCCACCTATAAATTATATTACCTGCTGAAAGGTGGTGTATATTTCTCCCAAAATTTTCTTAAGTTCCATAATAGCACTTTTTGGTGGAATAAAAATACATCCTGGTGTAATCCTTCTCCTTGCCAATAGCATCTTACTGCCACAAATCTACCATTATTGCCTTTCCTCCTCCTCTATCACTACTGGAGTCTCTGTAGCAATTAATATACCCCCCTATTCTTTGTCCCTGGTGTTATACTTGATATCCATCCTAAAATCCTTTCTTTGTCAAACTCAAATGCTCATTTCGTTCCAAATTTGTTTTGTGCAGCACTGCTGTTTGTACTTTACATTTTACATTTCTTACTATAATTCAATAGTTGTTCCTGTTTGTCTGTATCGGTAAGGCCATTTACATTCCAGGATAATATGGATAGTGCAGCCATTATGATAAAATGTTCCCACCTACTGTACATGACAGTTTTTGAATGTTTATTTTTAACTGCTGTGTTATATGTATACACTATTGTTTGGCAGACTGATCTTTTATATAATGGTTTCTTGCCATCTCTGTTGGAACTTATATCACATTTTCAAGAATTTTGTTTTAATGAAAAACATCAATCAGAGCACCCCCATAACATATTAACTTAGAACAAACACACCACATAATGTACATCTTCAAAAAATAAAGCTTAACCCTCCAGAAAATAATAATTTCCCCAAATTGATAGCTTTAGCCACAGGCATTGCCTTACCTAAAATTAGACATGAACATAAACTGGGCCACAATCCAATCTCCCACTAACTCATTCAATATTCATTTATATAACTTTACACAACTAATCAGTTCTACTACCAGGCCTTCCAATAACTCCATTACTGGAAGTACAATAGACTGGATTCTAGTATCCCATCCTCATCTCTGATGGTGGTATTCTCCCAGGCCCAGTAGCTGACCACTTTCCCACCTTTGCACACCATCTTCCCTCTTCCATACAACTAACTCACCTATATTTCCACTTGCTGCCTAAAGAACTTCAATTCTGAAGCCTTTTCAAATGCACTATAAAGCACAAACTGGAACCCATTAAAGACTCTTCCCCAGATAGTGCTCTCTCCTACTTTAACTCTGCTTTCAAAAACCTGCTGAACTCCTTTGCCCCTCTAAAAACAAAACATATAAAAAGTAACCCTGTACTCTGGTTAACCAAAAACACCTTGGCTACCATGCGACTCCGTGCCAAAGCCTGGACATGTTACCATAAAAATAAAACCACTATCGCCCTAAACAAATATAAAACACTACAAAATAATGTAAAAAAAGTATTACCTCAGACAGCAAAGCCTATTTTTCTACTCTACAAACCAAACACAACACCAATCCCAAATGATTTTGGAAAGGAATCTCATCTCTCCTCAACCCAGGAAAAAAAGAAAACCCTTGTCCCAACCCAGATGGCTCTGACATGGACTTAGCCACCCAATTTAACCCTTTCTTCACAGAGTCCATAAGCAAGCTAACATCATCTTTCACCAACAGTTCTACAACCCGTCCTCAGCGTGCTCCCATCCCTTCCTCCCCTAGTATCCCTTACCCCCAACCTCCACCTTTCTCTATCAATCCCATCTCTATATCCACCAGCAAAAAAACTTCTCCTAAAATTAAAACCTGGTTCCAATGCCCCTGATGACATTCCCTCCTACTTCCTAAAAGTAGCTGCAGAAGGCATTGTTCTCCCTATCAGCATACTAATTAATTGGACTATGTCAGAAAGCCAGGTCCCTTAGCTCTGGAAGAAAGCCTTTATTATCCCTCTACAAAAAGAGGTACTAATAATGACATTCCAAATGTCTGCCCTATTGCTGTCTTATCCCCTATTTCTAAGCTTCTTGAAAAATGTATCCACCACAACTCTTACCCTGTCTCATTAACAACCAGCTTATTCCCACACACAGTATGGATTCAGACCCAGTCATAGCACCTCCACTGCTCTACTCTCCTTCCTTGAAACAATTAACAAAGACCGTGATTCCAGCCATTTCGTGTCCACCCTTCTCCTCGACCTCTCCAAGGCATTTGACACCGTTTCCTACACCCTGCTTCTTAATAAACTCTCCAAAGTAAACCTATCACCTTCTTGTACCAAGTGGTTCTCCAGCTAACTCACAACCAGACAACAAGCAGTCATATGGAATAAAGCCACTTCACCCTTCCTTAATACTCCCACAAGTGTCCCCCAAGGTTCCATTTTAGGACCCCTACTATTCAACATATTCATTAATGACATCTACCAAGCCATTTCAAACTCCAGTCTCGTCCAATATGCTGACAATTCTACCATTATCTTTTCCTTGCCTTCTATCCCCACTCTAAATAAGTATAACCAAACCACCTTCTCCTCTACTGAGCAGTGGATGCTAGACAGCCATCTGGCTCTTAATGCAACCAAAACTAAACTTATGTTATTCACCACCTCCAAAACCTCCTCCCTAGATAAACACTCATTTATAATCACCAGCAAAAATAATAGTCCCCTAGAAATAGTCTCTGACACTAAACTAGTAGGAGTACTCATAGATGATCAACTAAAATTTGACAAACATTTGCAAGTAAATATAAAAAAAAAAACACAAAAAACTTGGTATGCTATACTGCTATAATCATTATATCTCTCCTTCCACTAGGCTCATACTAGCCAATACTTATCTCATCCCATCTCTCCTGTATGGTGTATCTATCCTCACCAACCTGCAATCCTCCCTCAAAACAAAACTCTCCTCTTGCTATAACAAGATATCAAAAATTGCAGCAGGTCACAGAGCCATTTCTCACCATTGTAATTATCTTCACCAACTAAACTGGCTTGAGCTACCTAACCTCCTCACTTATACCCAGCTCATCCAAGCACACAAACTCATTTACAACCACTCTTTTTGTCCCTCCCTAGCCACTATCTTTGAAATGTATGAACCAGAATGACTTCTAAGATCTAATTCCCAAAAACTAATTAAATTGCACAAACCCTCATGCCCAGCTGGGAATCACCTAATGCCCTTCTCTCCTGCACACCTCTACAATTCTCTACCATCTCCTATCCATACCACCAGCAGTCTCTCCTCATATAAAACCTTGCTGCATTCACACCTAACTTCACAATGGAAGTGCTCCTGTTCCCATCCTACCTAACGCTTCTAATACCATTTCCTACTTTCCTAGAAATAAATACACCATCACTGCCTCCTATAATTCCACAGCTCTATTGAACTATTTGACCAACTACTTAATAGTTACCCTATGCTGGTACTTTTGTGTTAAAAAGTGTTTTTATTGCTGTTTTACAAAGTATACTGATGTATTCTATCATTGTTAAACTTTTCTTATTATATTTACTTTGATTCCTATGAGATAATCTGTAATGTAAATGTGCAATGTGTACTATGTATTTATATTTTTTCTGGAGCTTTTCTCCTCAGGACTCCATTGAAAATGAGCTCCTTGTGCCCAATTAGACTATCCTGGCAAACAAACTGCAAATAAATAAATGCATAAATAAATAAAATGTTATCCATGCTAAATCATGTGTTAAAGTGTATGCTGTCACTTATACTGACTGAAGTTTGTTCTTTTCTTATCTCTATTTCTTTCCCAGATATTAAAAACAGCTTGTAGGCTTTCAGAAAACATTAATTTTAATCCTAGCTAAAGGGAGGATGTTTTCTCTTATTCTCTTCCAATAATTTCAAACTTTATTTTTCACTACAAAGCTCACCCTTGTGCCTTTACATTTTGCATTTTCATCAGCAAAGAATACTGCTCAGATATCTCAAAATTAATTACTTGCACCTGCAGACAGCTCGTCTCCATGGAAATGTAGTCAGCAATGAGGAAAAAAAAACATAGCTAACAACTCTACAGATGTATGAAGGAATCTTTGTTAGTTTCACTCAGAACAAAATTACAACTGCCTTCAGCTGCATACTTCTTGATACTGTTTACATACTCCTTCAAATATCTGAATACAACTATCAAATTTATCACCCTCTGTAAACTTTGGAAGACATTTACTGACCTTTATTGCATCTGGGGTCCAGTTATTCCCTTCCCCATTACCTCCATGACCCTGATGAAGAGTCAGCATCTTCCTCTCATGATGGCACTGTTTCTCATTTTCTTCAGCCTTCACGCACTGCAGTCTCTCTGCTGATTCAAATTCATTATGTTTTGCTTGCTTCAGTCTCTCATGTTCATCAAATGTCGCAGTCCCTCTGCTGATTCTAATTCCAAATGTTTGGTCTACAGTTCAAGTCTCTAACTCCAGATGCTTTTTTAAGTCATCTGATCATCTTTACCATCTTTACCAGAAAGGCTCATCCAGACTCTGCTACACTTTGCTGTGAAGGAAAGGTTAGTTGGCTTTTATTTTTTGTATTTTGTATTACTTTATTGCCTTTTTATATTTTGAATACTGTGGTTTGTTTTCTTTACCTTGTGTTTTACTTGCATTCTGCTTTAATAGCATATTAAAACTTCAAAAGAGACCACAACTTCTGAGTCAGGCAGACATTTTTCCTGCCGTCCCACCTAGTTACAGTTGTCTTGTTAAATACCACTGTCTTTCTAGTTGCCTGCCTCTTATTTTAATCTGACCATGTATCTCATTTTCTCTCTACTTTCACTGGCTTGTGGGAGTAATCACAAAATCATCATTTTTGAAATCCCTCCCCTTCAACTATTTACATTTATTGGACATCCTACTGTATTCCATGGTACCAGAATACAAAAGTGACCACCCCTTTCAATCCATCTTGCTGTTTTAAAAATAGTAACTCTCCACCAAACCTTAACCTTTTAAACAGGTAAAACTTAAGTTACCTACTTTCACATCTAACTTCTGTAGTGCACACTGCAGTGTGCATTTTTTTTCATCTTACCTTTAAGCATCCCTGTGACTAGCACTTGCTCTAATACCTGCTGGAAAGCACTAGGAAGCCTTAAACTGATACAAGCACTCAACTCTCCTTGTTAATAAGGAGAAATTAATAGTAGGCACTAAACAGCCTATAATTGCAAAGTACCTTGCTAAGGTAAGGGAAAACAGCTTATGTACTTTACAAAAAATAAAATAAAAAAGCACCAAACCAGGCATGCCCAAGAGTCAGCTTCCGGTGATTTCTCCTGTCCACCTGGTGAATCTGGGCATACTGGGGCAATGCAGCAATTGCCTCATGTGCACAGACAATCCTCTCTTCCTACCACCCAACACTACAACCTGTGAGAGATGCACTTACATAGCCAAAATGGAAGCAAAGCTCTCTCCACCCAAGATTGTGCTACACAGTCAAGAGGAGAAGGTTAACAGCCACACTACACCTCAAGCAACATATAGCCCTTCTAAACCCACACCAGCAACACTCACATATCGCAACACTAAATCCACATATGCAGAGGCCCTTAAGTGTAACCTGCCCAAGCAACAAGGACCTCTGAAGCTGAAATGCAAACAAACACCAATCACAACCAGTGTCACATAGTTCACAACACCAGTGTGCCACCAAGCCACAGCCCCTAAGGCAAGGCAATGTACCTAACACTTTAGTCATAGGTGACTCTATAGTCTGGCACACTGATGTCCCACTCAGCAGGTTGAACAAGGAGAACATTACAGTCAGCTGCCTGTCGGGTGCCAGGATCCACTACACAATGCATCCACTCAAGTCACTCCACAACAAGTACAAATATGACTCTGTCATTGTCCATGTTGGACTCAATGACTTGAAACGTACCTCCCTGGACTACATGAAAAGAAACATGGAAGAGCTCTCGGATCACGTGGCCCAGGCAGGTATGACCCTAGCCCTGAGTGGCATCCTGCCTTCACCCAGAATGATACCACAATATAAGGACAAAAGGATTGACTTCAACAATTGGCTAAGCTTCTGGTGTCATTCAAAGGGGATCCAGTATCTGTCTGCCTGGGACGACATGATCGACAGACCACGATGCTTTGCCAGAGATGGTCTTCACCTGTCGCCCCTGGGAATCAGGTTACTGGCTAAGGCTCTTGCCACCCCTATAGTGCCTTTTTTAGGCAAAGTTCAAAGGACAAAACCACCACCGTAACAGGTACAAGCATGCAAAATCTGAAGGTAATGCTACTCAATGCTAGAAGTCTAAACCTCAAAATGCACTCTCTCAAGGCACTCTTAAAAATGGAGAACATCGATATCTGTGCAGTAACTGAGACCTGGTTCAAGGCTCCAGAGAGCACCCCTGCAATACCAGGCTACAACTCTTACCACACTTTTCGACCACCAAACCAGGACCGAAACACTTAAGGTGGAGGAGAGTCAATATTCACCAAGGATATTCACACCACCAGGCTAGTTGCCCAATACAATGTGTCTGAAATTCTCCAGGTGCAACTAACACTAGGTAAGACTGCTATCCAAATTGTAGCTTGTTACAGATCCCCCAACATATACCAAGATTCTCACTACACCTTTCTAAACATACTGGAAAATATTAAGACAGAACCAAACACCCTAATACTGGGTGATTTTAACTACCCTGCCATTAACTAGGAAAACTACTCATGTACCAACACCTTTGCCCAACGGTTCTTGGAATTCATAAATTCTAATGCCTTGGATCAACTAATCCATAGTCCCACCAGGGGGCTCCAATATCCTAGACCTGGTCATTACCAACATGGAAAATCGATGCTCCACACCTATGGTCACCCCCTCGTTAGTCAGGTCTGACCATAAGCTAATCACCCTTAACATTCACATCCCACCCCACCCCCCAGTAAGGAAACCTCCATAAAAAAGGCAACTTCATGCTACTCAAGTCAGAAGTGACAAACATCATGACACCCATGCAGACAGGAACTGAAAGTTCAACTGCTGAATCCTACACTAAGGCACTGTACGAGCACATCCACTCATGCATGAATCGTGCCATCCCAAATAGAACCAAGATGCATTCATCCAAAAAAAGGAAACCAAACTGGCTGTCCCCTGCCATAAATAAATTTTACAACAAAAGGATGAAACTGTTGCAGAAAGAGGAAAATCCCAGGATGCAAAAATCTCTCTTACCCGCCTCAGTAAGAAACTGAGATCCCTCATAAAATTTTCCAAAGCTAGTTACGAAAATAAAATTGCCAAAGATTCCAAAGACAACCACAAGGCATTCTATAACTATGTCAAGAATCTAAATGGCAATGCTCAGATCTGCTCTGAGCTAAAACAGAATGGCATTAAATATACTGATCCCATGGATATTGCCAGTATCCTGGCAGATCGATTCAGTGCCAACTTCACCCCCTCTCACCCCCTAAATGGCCAATCTCAATACTGGAAGATTGCCAAATTCCAGTAATAACGGTGACACAGGTAAAACATGCACTCTCCAAAGCTAAAAATACAGCATCCATGGGACCAGATGACATCCCAGGCTGTGTACTACATGAACTACAATATGAACTGGCAGCTTACCTAAGTGTCATGTTTAATCATAGCCTCACCTCAGGTTTCATGCCCACTGAGTGGCGCAGAGCTACAGTTATCCCACTCCACAAGGAGGGATCCACCTTGGATCCTGGAAACTACCGTCCCATCAGTCTGACAAGCCTTATCTGCAAGGCCATGGAGCGTATTATCATGGAACTTATAAACAAAGACATTGGCAACCATCAAACACTGGACCCCACTCAGTTTGGATTCGTGAAGGGCCAATCTTGTCTCCTGAACCTGATTGACTTCTTCGAATCAGTCTCCAGAGCCATGGACAAGGGTAAGGTGGTCCACACATCCTATCTAGACCTTGCTAAGGCCTTTGACACCATCCCCCACTCTGGAATCATAGATAAACTTAATAAGTTGGGCATTAATCCCTATGTCACCCAATGGGTTGCTAACTGGCTTACTGATAGAACCCACATTGTAAAAGTAGCCGACTCCAAATCCAGCTCCAGACAAGTGACAAGTGGAGTATCTCAGGGTTCAGTCCTGGGACCGCTCTTGTTTGGCATCTACTTCTCTGAAATACAAGCCAACATTAAGGGACTCTGGCTAACAAACTTTGCAGATGACTGCAAACTGGGAGCCATTACTGAATCCCCAAATGATGTGGATACTCTACAAAAGGGCCTTACAGCAACAGACGCTTGGTGCCAGAGCGAAGGACTCAAGCTCAATGCCAAGACATGTATAGTTATCCCTTTTGGGAAAAAACATGTACCCGTGAATTACCATATAGGTGGCAGTACACTAAACACCGAAAGTGTGATAAGAGACTTAAGGACACAGGTGGACAGTGGTCTCACCTTCGATAACCACATTGCCACAACAGTCAGGAAATCCTTCTATGTGACACACCTCATCACTAAGGGCTTTTCATCCAGAAAAAAGGAGAACATTGTCCCACTGTACTCATCCCTCATTAGACCCATTATAGAATACAACGCCTCTCAAGACATCTGCAACAACTCGAAAGGCCGCAGAAATACCTCACTAAAAGAATCACAGGCCTAAAGCAGATGCCCTATGCTGACTGCCTTAAAAAACTCCAGCTATACTCTGTCACATATCATCTACTCAGAGGCGATCTCTGCTTAACATACAAGGCCATGTCAAACTCAGAGCTGTTGGACATGCTACACTTAAAGAAATCCCAATCCCTCAGAGCCACACTCTCCAGGGATCTAAACCTTGTCATCACAATAAACAAAACATGCTGGAGGGATAGGTTCCTGACCCAGAGGCTCCCCAGACTCTGGAATAGATTGCCCATACATGTCAAGCAGAGTGCCTCTTTGGCCCTCTTCAAAAGGAACCTTGACAATTGGATGGGAGAAAGGAAATTCCCCTCAGGGATCATGTCAGTTGCCCTGCTAGACAGGGATCCAGTGAAGTGTATAGTGTGGGAGGAGGTAGCCAGGGAATTGTTATGGCTAGGCTTGTATAGACCCTTGGGCTGATAGCCTAGTACCAGCCTATGAACCTAAGAACCTATGATGAAAAGGTGAACTGTCTTGTTTCTGAGGGCTGCAAATCCCCATCATCAGATTGGTCATCCTCTTGGTTGCTGGTGTGAGCATCATTTAAGGCTGAAATAATTTCCTCTTTAGAAAGTTGACATGCACCAGTCCTTTAGTTACACAAACCTTGGCCAACTGGTTCTTTTTAACCTTGCCTTAATCCTTTGTTGACATCTTTGCCTGGTTTTCCCTTATTAAATTAAACTAACAAAAAATTAATAAATAAAACTGTTGTGAAAATGAAACTGTATGTTTACCTTGTCGCTGCTGAGAATGCACACACTTTTAGTGATAGCTGCTTCCATGCTACAGAAGTTCAATTAATATCCCACCACTGCTCACCAATATGTGACATTCCTCCTCTGGGCAAATGATCAAGGAGCCTCAATCCTCACCACTGGCACCTGTGGGGAACATTCACTGAGAGAAAATAGATACTCACACTATTTCCAGATGCAGCTCTCTGTAGCACGCGCAATTTCCATTAAGAGCACACATGGAACACACTCAATCCAGTGGCTAGATTTCTCTCTCTCTCTTTCTATCTATCTATCTATCTATCTATCTATCTATCTATCTATCTATCTATCTATCTATCTATCTATCTATCTATCTATCTATCTCTAGGCCCCCATTAAGACTCCCCAGTGACACAGCTATAGAGATGAGTCCTTAGTCGAGGTTTCAAACCAAGTTCTCCCACACCCTCCCTGTGAAGTCAGTGCCCTGTGTCTGACACACAGTCTGAGATTTCATTTTCACACACACACATGCACGCACTCACTCACTCACACGCACGCACACACACACACACACACTCACACACACACACACACACACACACACACACACACACCTTTTCCTTCAGATTACACTCTATTGCTATGTTTAGCAATTGTAAAAAATAGCAGCTTTTTTTCTGTCCGAGGAGCTTAATTTGCTGTAGTGAAGCAGTGAGCTTGTCTTTTAGTAGGCATTTACCTACACATCAACTGCTAGTGAACATTCATTCTTCAGTCAAAGTGACAGTGTACAGGTCACCTTATTTCTAAACAGCTGTAAACCTCATGAAATACCAAAAAGGGGGGATGAAAAAATGTCTTTCGTGTCTGTGAAGACACATGACTAAATAAATCAATGACCATTGCTAATATCAGTTTGTTAAAACTTCAAAAAAAAAAAACTTCAAAAAAAAAAAAAAGAAAAGGAAAAAAGAAACACTATCTAAAGCATAACTGAAATAGGTTCATAGGTAGGTACTAGGCTATCTGCCTGAGGGCATTTAGAAGCCTAGCCAAAGTGTGTCAGCTTTCGCCACCACATTGATTAATTAACTGATCCTCTGTCACGCAGATCCAATGAAGTGATCCTAGGGGTGTATTTTCTGTTACCCATCCACTTGTGAAGGTTTCTCTTGAAGAGTGTTAGTGAGAGGCTCTACCTAATGTAGTTTGGAATTTTGTTCCAAAGCATGGGAAATCTCTGTGACAGGAATCTATCCCTCCAGCATATTCTATTTATTATTGTGGAGAGGTTTAGCTCACTAGAGTGTGTGGCTCGCAGTGACTTGGATTTCTTTAGATGGAGCATGTCCATCAATTCTGAGTTAGACATGGCTTTGTAAGTCAGGCAGAGATCACATCTGAGTAAGCGATATGCCACTGTGTACAGCTGGAGTTTTTCAGTCGGGCTGCATGGGACATATGCTTGAGGCCAGTAATCTTCTTGGTGAGGTACTTTTGTGGTCTTTCCAGCTGTTGAAAGTGTCTTGTGAGGTACATCCCAAAATGAGGCATTGTACTCTATGATGTGTCTAATGAGTGATGAGTAGAGGGGCACTATAACCTTTTTATTTCTAGATGCGAACCCTTTAGTAATTAGATGGGCCACATAGAAGGATTTCCTAACTACTTTGGCAATATGATTTTCAAAGGAGAGATTACTATCTACCTGGGTCCCCAGATATCTTATTATGTCTTCTGTATTAAGGGGGCTGCCACCTATGTAGTAATTTGTGGGTGTTTTGTTTTTCCCAAACCGGATGACTATGCATTTTTTGGCATTTAGCTTGAGGCCATGACTTTGACACCAGGTGTCCGTTTCAGTAAGGCCCTTTTGGAGGATGTCCATGTCAGCCAGAGAGTCAGTTATGGCTCACAGTTTGCAGTCATCGGCAAACTTGGTTAGCCATAATCCTTCTGTGTTTGCCTGTACTTCTGAGAAGTATATACCAAACAGTAGGGGTCCCAGGACCGAGCCTTGTGGGACACCATTTGTGACTGGTTTAGAGTCGGACCTGGAGCCTGCTATTCTTACTGTGTGAGTTCTGTCTGTAAGTCAGTTGGCAACCCATCTTGTGACGTGGGGGTTTATGTTCAGGCTTGTGAGTTTTTCTGTAATACCCGAGCGGGGAATGGTGTTGAAAGCATTGGCGAGGTCAAGGTAGGCTGTGTGAATAACCTTTCCCTCACCTATGGCCTTGGTGACTATCTTGAAGAAGTCAGCCAGGTTTAGTAGGCATGATCTGCCCTTAACAAAGCCAGACTGGGTCAGATCAAGTGTTTGGAGGTTCCTAATGTCTTTGTTAATGAGTTCCATGATGATGCACTCCATAGCCTTGCAGACCAGGCTAGCCAGGCTTATGGGGCGATAGTTACCAGGGTCAGTTGTGGCCCCATCCCCTATGTGTAGTGGAATAACCATTTCTGTGCGCTATTCTATGGACACATAGCCTGTGGAGAGGCTGAGGTCGAACAGCGTGTTTAGGTGGGGGGTTAGTTCGTTCTGTAGTTTATGCAAGACGCAGCCTGGGACACCATCTGGCCCCATTGATGCTGTGTTTTTGACTTTTGAAAGGGCTATTTTCACCAGTGCGTTTGTGATTTCTGGGACACTACACTTTTTTGATATTGTTGTGGGCCCATTTGGGGGTGAGAGGGGGGTGAAGTTTGCACTGAATCTATCTGTCGGGACATTGACAATATCAGTAGGTTCAGTATATTTTGTGCTATTTTGCACTAGTTCAGTGCATATCTGGGAGTTGCCACTTAGATTCTTAACATAGCTAAAGAAGGCTTTGTGGTTATCTTTTGAATTCTTG
This sequence comes from Protopterus annectens, assembly GCF_019279795.1. Taxonomy (NCBI): domain Eukaryota; kingdom Metazoa; phylum Chordata; order Ceratodontiformes; family Protopteridae; genus Protopterus; species Protopterus annectens. Next base: position 1,136,755,763 of record NC_056726.1, on the reverse strand, counting down.
GCTATTTTTTCTTTCGAAGTTAGCCTTGAATGATTTTATGGGGGACCTTAGTTTCTTACTGATACTGATCAGGGATGTCTTTCCTTCTTGGGATTTGCTTTTTTTTGTGAACTAGTTTCCTCCTTCTATTGTATAGCCTGTTTATGGCAGGGGTCCACCAGACTGGTTTCCTTCTCTTAGAGGAGTGAGTCTTGGTTTTGCTAGGGATAGCATGATCCATGCATCCTTGTAGGTGCTCATAGAGTGCATTTGTAAAGGTTTCTGCATCTTGAGTAGCATTATCCTTTAGCTGAAATATTAAAGAAGAGAATATGGCAAAGTTAAGGAAGTCGTGCATTAATGTAACTGTGATACTGAGTATATATTTTGGTTTTAGGATTATTTTTTGATCTTTGTAATTCAGTTTTAAAGTACTTTTCTATATTGCGTTTCAATAAGTCGTCTTCTTCTTTCGGCTTTTCCCGATTACGGGTCACCACAGCGGATCACCTGTCCGCTCATGATTGGCAGTGGAGTTTTATGGTGTCAAGTTGCCAGCCCGGTGCCCACTCTTCCACAGAAGGCACACACATGCACACATTCACGCCTAGGGCCAATTTAGAGTGTCCAATCCGCCTACGTCATTACTCGTCACATTGTGTTTCAATAAGTATATTATTAAAATGGAGCATGAAAATGTTTTCTTTTTTTTGTATTTTATGCTGTGTATTTCAATAAATATTTAAACTGATGAAATGTCAGTCTTATACAATGAAATCTGATTATTAACTTGATTTTCCAGTCTGGTTACTGCTTTTATACACCCGTATCTAATTATGATAATTGTTCATTTTGTCCTGCAGCGACAACTGTTAAATTACACCATGATTTCTCCCTCTAATGGCATGAGTATTTTCAGTGATTAATATGAATGAAGTAAAATTACTCATCACTTTCTGATGCTACACAAGTGTTAACAGATTAATATGGGATCAGTAACTTCCTGTGCTATTGAAGCTGTTTTTATAGCATAACATTCTGTTACAGTGAACCTTCTTTGAAATACTTCATAACAGTTCTGCTTTTAGACCTTTGCTTTTGTAAGGACAGCAAGCTGACATTGTTAACAAACTTTAAAGCAATGAGCTATTTTACTTACTTTCTTGTATATGAACTTTTCAGTGATCTCTATAAATGTGTAAAATATGGTTAATAAAATAACTTCACTTAAGAATCCCTGAGGTTCAATCTGATGATAACTTCACTCATGTTAAACTGCTCAGGAATTCAACTGCTTAAAAAATCATGGGATAAAATCCCTCTGCAAACCTCATGTTGGAAGAAATTCCCCTCTTCTGCATATACCAATGCTATGTTTACACAAACATAAAGCAGGGAGAAATTTCCCAAAAGAAATGGATTACTATCAGCACACATTTAAAATTCAGAGTAGAAGATATTTTCTATGGATAGCAATGATTCTGACGCTCAACATCAGTAAGTTGGAAACTCATCCAGTATGTGCTCAAAAATTTGTAGGAAAGCCAGCATCATAACATTTTTGGTGACTGAGGAAAAATATTGTGAAAACTCAAAATCTATGCAGCTAGAGCAAGAGCAGACATATCTCTCATAGAAGAACATACTGGATCATTTTAGCATAAAAGCATGTTTCTTAACTGCATGTGGTTGTATAATTTGCTCAGCTTTATTTATTTATTTAACTAATAATGTATTCCATCATGTCTACTTCCTTCAGGCATGGGAGTTGTAACTTAAGGGCAGGTCTAAACAAAATGAATTTGCTGTTGTAGAGAGTTGTGGGAACTTGTCTGCAGAACAGGGATTAATTTGGTCATCTGCTTCTACTGCCAGTTTGGAGAGAACATGTTGTCGCACCCAGAATGTGTGTTTATCCTGTTTGTCACTTGCCACTAAACTCACTTTAAATAATTTGAAAGGAGAATTGGTGACAAGATGAATTTCTTTTTGCAAAACACAAGTGCTTAATTCAAGTAGAGTCAGGCACTGTGTTCTGAAAATTATGATTTTTCTGTAAAACATGCTGAAAGGCACATATGCAATGAATTTGTGTACATAACAAGGCATTATTTTTTTCACTGAAAAATGATGGTCTCAGGTGTGATCTTTAATAATTATCAAGGTGTGTGGGGACACAGAACCCCCCATGGAAGATGTTCACTGATCTTCTTTCCATATAAAACGATTTATTTATAAGAATATCACAATATGTAGAATTTAGAACAGAATCTGCACTAGTTTTTGGAAGTCAACAAAATGTTTTTGTAAAACAAATTTACTGTGACATGACCTGCAAAATATTATTTATATATAATTTTCTGCTCCCCAAAGCACTTTAGCTTCATAAGCAACTGTGTCTTGAGTAGTGCAACCTGCAGGTCAGTCGAGGTTATAGCAGTTCAAGTCACTGGCTGTGAGACACCGGAATTTCAGCAGTTGGGGTCTCTTGTTGTCCTGTATTTGGCACTGACACACACACACATATATATATATATATATATATATATATATATATATTTATATTTATATATATATATATATATATATATATATATATATTTGTGTATATATATATATATATATATATATATGTATGGGTCTCCCACAGATGATTGAAATTTTAAAAGTTCGACTTTCATATGTCTGAGACCATATGATTGAAGTTTTAAAACTTCAAACGTTCTGAATGGAGATCTCCGTTCAGCACAGAACTGGAGAATTTCCGTTTTTCTCACTGTAGTGTGATCTTGGAGTTGGTATATTTAAATAACAGGGGGTGTTGGGGGTGCAGGGGGAATTTCCCCCCTGCAAAAACGTTCAGGAATTTTTTTTTTTTCAGGTGATGGAATTTTTGAAACGTCGATCATATTATCTCGGCCATATGAAAGTCGACATTTTAAAATTCCGATCATCTGTAGTAGACCCATATACACACACATATATATATATATATATATATATATATATATATATATATATATATATATATATATAAAATACCCCTTACCCAAATTCCGAATAACCGAGACAACAAAACTGAAACCACATTTTAATGAACGTGCACATCACCAAAACAGATTCACGGGAAAATAAATTTCAATATCTCACAGCCAGTGACTTGAACTGCTATAACCTTGTCTTAGGAAGTACCAGCTGAGCTAAGCAGACCAATGTTACCCTCTGGCATCATCAGTGCAATAGGGGATTTATGGTGGATTTATTGAGATCCATCACGGTGTGCTGGACCCTTGGTTGTTTTATTTTGGTTTGTCCAAGCACAGATTTGTGGTCTGTTCTCCTGAAGATGTCTGTGTGTGTCTATATATATATATATATATATATATATTGTGTGTGTATTTCTCAGATTGCACAGTCTCTGGGAAAGGGGCGTATTCATGACAAACCACACCCACCAAGTACGACAAGGGCACGGCAACAGTAACTAATGTCAAAGTGTAAAAAGAGCAGCCAGCCCACAGTAGTGCATAGAATCCAAATGTAATATGGCAACAAACAGACTGGTTTTGGCAAGAATTATATAGACTTCCTTAGTGTAACAAAACTTCCACAAATAGCCATATTATAAATTAAACAATTAATTGGCAACAGGAAATGACTGGTTGGTCACAATTGTTCATTTAGCCCCGAGGGGAATAACCCACCCAGTTTAATAATCCATTTCCTTTCTTTCAGATTTAATATACTGTGCCAACCAACCTTATTCCCTTTCTTACCAATGATCAAATCAATAATAGTAAATCTGAAATTAGCTGTAGGATGGTTCAAAACATGTTTGTACAAAGCACTACTAGTTTTTTTATTTTTAATATCACTAGCATGTTCACTAATGCGAAATTTCACTGGTCTCGAGGTCTGTCCTACATAAAACGCAGAGCATGAGCAGGTAGCTAAACAAATCACCCATTCACTAGAGCAATTAGCAAAAAATTTAATGTCAAAAACCTCGCCTGTGTTTCTGTTAGTGAATTTGTTTGTTTTATCCACCCGGATACAGTGGACACAATGCCCACATAGAAAACACCCAGAAAGATGATTCCCCCTTCAGGGTTGTTTGACGCTGTGACTGGACATCCAAAGACCCAGTTTTATAATGATTAAAAAACTAACCCAATGTTCTGCCTCTCCTATAACCAAATGAGCATCTATCCGGCAACATATTAGCAAGCCTCACATCCCCCATCAAGATATTCCAATTTTGTTGGATATCTTGCAAAAAATTCTGTGTGTTACGCCTATAGGTTGTAATATGTCTAACGTGGGTCCTGGGAATGTAGCCTATCCTTATATCTCATGAGATCCTTTCTATCTAATGATGACAACTCCCTACAGGCCATGGTAATGGTACCAGACTTTTACCCCCGAGCCCTAAATCTACCCACCAGGTCCCTACTGTGATGTTCAAATGTATTAAAATCAGAAAATACGCTTGATTCACATAAATTGGGACTTAGATATGTTGCGTATGATATGAGGAGGATGATAACTAGTAGCATTCAACAAGGGGTTATATTCTGTAAATTTCCAGTACACCTGTGTATCTAGTGTATGATCTGTATTCCTACTAATCAAAACATCCAAAAAAGTAATCTGATTCAGATCAAAGTTACAAGTGAAGTGAATACCCCATTTGTTGCTATTAATATAATCCAAGAATTCATTCAAATACGCAACATCCGCTTTCCATACTAACCAGCAGTCGTCCAAATAATGATGCCAAATATCAATTTCAGACAAATACAAATTATGAAGGGGATTGTAAACCAATTGTTCCTCTATATATGTCATAAAAAGATCAGCATATATATAGGGGCAAATAATGCCCGCATGGTTGTCCCCTGTATTTGTAAGAAACACTTATCCTGATAATAGAATACATTCTTAGTTAGTACATGTTCAGCTAACCCAATGATTAAAGTGTTAAATCCAGGTAAGTAAAGTTCCGATACAGTTAACCAATGTTGCAGAGCTAACAGACCTGCCCAATATGGTATATTAGTGTAAAGGGAAAAAACATCAAGAGTACATAGCAATCAACCTGGCTCGATTTGGGTGTCCTACAGGATCTGTAGGAACTCTGTTGTATCCTGAATATGGGCCCCAACATACCCAAGTAATGGGCAAAGATATTGTGTCAGATAAACTGACAACGGCTCCGTAAGGGAACCCCTACCCAAGACAATATGCCTACCAGGGGGGTCCTGTAGTGACTTATGGACATTGGGTAACAAGTATAGATATTGGGGTTTGGGATCACTCACTGTCAAATGTTTAGAAGTGGAAGTTGTTTTGATCCCCTCCTCCACTGCCAAATTCAAAAAAACGGTCAATCTGTTTTTGAAAATTACCCATAGGGTCCAAAGGCACAAGCATATAATGCTGTTTATTGTTCAGGTGTCTCATGGCTTCACTATCATACTTGACCCAGTCCATAACCACAGAAGCACCCCCTTTATCATCCGGTATAATAACCAAATTTTTGTTAGACTTCAGTTGTGCAAGGGCCTCTTGTTGTATTTTAGAGAAATTATGTGATTTGACAGCCATATCTGAATAATGGAGATCTTTAAGTACTCTGTGAAGAAAAGGATGAACAGTAGGGTTCATTGGAGGCATAAAACTAGACCTGTGAAAATGAAATGAGTAATTACCAGGCTCATAATTGTGTTGATCAAAAAGCAGTTTCAAATTCAAGGTTCGACAAAAGGAATACACATCAGCAAAAACATCCTCAGGGACAAAAAATGCAGGGATGAAGTTTAATCATCAGTTCATAGGTTCATAGGTAGGTACTAGGCTATCGGCCCAAGGGCCTATGTAAGCCTAGCCAACAAGGTTCCCTGGCTTACACCACACAAGAAAGTTATTTTCCTGTGCCACTGTCGAGCAGAGACACAGAAGTGATCCCCAGGGTGTATTTCCTATTTCCCATCCACTCATCAAGATTTTTCTTGAAGAGTGCTAATGAAGAACTTTGCTTGACATAGATGGGTAGCCTGTTCCAGAGTATGGGAAGTCTCTGGGACAGGAATCTATCCCTCCGGCATGTCCTGTTTATTGTGGTGACAAGGTTTAGGTCCCTAGAGCGTGTAGTTCAGAGGGATTGGGATTTATTTAGGTGTAGCATGTCCAATAGCTCTGGGTATGACGTAGCTTTATATGTTAGGCAGAGATCACCTCGGAGTAGGCGATATTCTACGGAGCAAAGCTTGAGTTTTTTGAGGCGGTCAGTGTAGGTCATTTGTTTGAGGCCAGTAATCCTCTTTGTGAAGTACTTCTGTGGCCTTTCCAGCTGCTGCAGATGCCTTGTGAGGTACATTCCAAAAGGGGTGTTGTACTCTATAATGGGTCTAATGAGTTTCGAATAGAGGGGAACAATGACTTCTTTTTTCCTGGATGAGAACCCTTTTATGATGAAGTGTGCCATGTAGAAGGACTTCCTGACTACTGTGGCAATGTGACTATCAAAGGAGAGACTACTGTCCACCTGGGTCCCAAGGTCTCTTATCACACATTCAGTGTTAAGTAGATTGCTGCCTGTGTGGTGGCTCATGGGTACAGCGTTTTTACCAAAGGGGATGACACTGCACTTTTTGGCATTGAGCTTGAGGCCATGGCTCTGACACCAGGCATCTGTCTCAGCGAGGCCCTTCTGTAGGATGTCCACATCATTTGGGAACTTGACTATGGTTCCTAGTTTGCAGTCATCTGTGAACTTTGTTAGCCAGAGGCCTACTGTGTTAGCCTGCACTTCAGAGAAGTAGATACCAAACAGGAGAAGTCCCAAGACGGAACCCTGTGGCACTCCACTTGTCACTGCTTTGAGGTCAGATTTGGAGTCTGCAACTTTTACAGTGTTGGTTCTGTCAGTGAGCCAGGTGGCAACCCATCTTGTGACTTAGGGATTTATACTTAGTTTAGGTATAAATTAGGTATTGAATAATCCTTTATTCAATAAGTCTACTTCAGTTGGAGTTAAAACATGAGAAGAGATATTAAGAACATTATTAAACTCAATTACTTGTTGTAATTGATTACAATTGTTGTAATTGAATTGTTGTTGTTGTAGTTTAGATATAAATTAGGTATTGAATAATCCTTTATTCAATAAGTCTGCTTCAGTTGGAGTTAAAACATGAGAAGAGATATTAAGAACATTATTAAACTCAATTACTTGTTGGTCATAATTTGTAACAATGTCGCCAAATTCGATATTCTTGTGGTGTTTCAGCCCTGCACTATGTCTCCTAACCCTAAAGGGGTATCACAGTTGCTATGTTTAGGTGTAGGAGATGTTGTGACCAATGGTGTTTCAGAATCTGTCATGGAGGATGAATCTTCCCTTGAAGTGCCACCAAAAGATAACGCAGTTTTCCTTAAAATCGACCTTGGTCATTTTCTCTTGTTAGGTTTGGACCTAATATTAGCAAATTTGACACTTTTGTCGGGTCCAAATGTTCTCCCCCAATCATAATCAGCTTGATCTCTGTTAAACATATGTATTTTTCTGTCCCTAAGTATTCCTCCAAAGTCAATAATTCCTGACTAAGCTGTTGCATACAGGTTTGATAACAGGCCTGCCCCTCAAATTGTTTGGTATCCTCATACAATTTGGAAACCTCAATCAAATTTGAGTCAATACATCTGTTGCAATAGGCTGCTAAGGCCTCTACAAACCCATAGAGGCTTGTTGTTGCACAGATAACCATTGTTGATCCAATTCCTGGTCCATGTCAGACACATTTGAAACCGAAGCCCTGTGGGGCAAATGTTACTGGCAATATAAGCCTTGAACAAACAAAGGTGCCATACATTGGTACGCATGGTCTTCATACTCTTAGACAATTTGGAAAAAAACATCATAGCAAGAAGGTGTGGATTTGGTCCTATCCAAGGGGACCCCAGAATCCTTAGTCACTAAACCAAAGATGCCAATGTCATCCCAGTCAGAGGACAAACCTCTAACAGTTTGACCCAAATCCATGTCCATCCAAGATTATAAAAAACTATAACCAATTAAAATCAATTGAAGCAATAACATTCCAGGAATGACCAAAATGACAGCAAGTGTGTAATAAATGAACCAATAAGCCCCTTGATGTTAATAATGAACAATAAGTAAAAATATGTTAGACAGGTTTCACCAACAACCAAGGAACACAAAATTGGTCCTAAATACCAAAACAAAAAAATGAGAACATAAAAAATATCCAATATGATACCAAATAATATAAGACACTGACCTGAGGAACAATAATAGCTTCTACTCTTATTAAGCATGACCTCCAGGCCATAAATCCAAGCCAAAAGGAATGGTGCTATGTGCCCCAATAAAGAACTTGGTCCATGGAATGGACTTCAAAAAGGGGAACAATAATAGCCACCAAACACGTTGATTAAATCAAACAAATGCCAGTATTGAGTAGTGCTACGTTCCTCGGAAAAGATCTATAAATATTAGCAAACCAATATGTATATATGATCAGAATAATCCCACTAATTCTAAATTCAACAGCATTAGTGGCCCAAACATCAGGAGGCCACAACAAACCTACTCAAAATTGAGCATAAATGATAAAAAATAATCAATATCCGACCATAAATATGACCAGGTGAATAGGTAAAGGAAACTGTGTAACAAAAGTCATGAAAACCCTTAAATGTTGCTGTCATAGGCATACCCAGAGCCAAATGCCCCAAAAAATAAAAAGCTATTATAATAGTCAAAATGCTTATATAGGAGTTGGAATCATAGAAAGATAAAAAAAAAATACCAAAACACCTAAAAATGTACAGATCAACCAACTGGGGTCCTAATATGATAATGAGTAGGACCAAAACCCTTAATGCTATTAGTAAACATTCTAAATGACCAAAAGACAATTGTGCTGAAATATGACCATGGCAAACGTACCTAGTTAAAAAATCAAATGTCCAGGGATGCCAGACCCTTAGTAGAATAATGGGTACACCAAAGCAATCAGGCCCAAACCTGTAGGTACACCAATAGGCCCAATGACCTAAGACAAAAGTTATTATTAAACTAATGAAGGCAAAACCTGTAAGAACTCTGCCCTGAGTCCAGTATCTTGTGATTAATCAGAAGAAACCACAACCCTAAGATATCAAAAACATTTCCCAAAGAGGCAGTCTGACTCATTAGAAAATTAGCTGAACCAATAGCTGAACCAACAGTGAAATTAAGCTAATATCATGAGATAACAGCCTGGGTAATTATCGACATATCCATAGGTTCATAGGTAGGTACTAAGTTATCGGCCCAAGGCCTATGCAAGCCTAGCCAACAAGGTTCCCTGGCTTACGCCACCCAAGAAAGTTATTTTCCTGTGCCACTGACGAGCAGAGACACAGAAGTCTTTTAAATCTCCAAATGAACCCACAATACTGGCACAATATAACAAAAGACCAGAATATAAAATATTATGTTATTAAACAATCAGACCTATTGAGTGGATCGGTTGCCAAGCTTAGCAAAGTCATAAAAAAATGTGTAAAGTCACCCAGTTCACTTGAAAGAATGGCGTCCAAACAAGAGACAAACTTATACAAAACAAACTGAAATGTCCGTTCTATGTAGTGGACCCCGTCAAATAAATCCCAACCTGATTGACTGGGCAGAAAAACAAGTCCAATTGTGACCAACCAATCATTTTCTGTTGACAATTTATAATGTGGTTATTTGTGGGAGTTTTATTACATAGAGGCATATTCCCCAACCCCAACCCCAAAGACCACTGAGCTCACACAGTTGTCAGTCATCTGCATTGTTGAGCAAAGTGTGTTGACAGAGATGTTGACATTTGGGTGTTTTGACCAAAGTAACCACTCCCATATATCTATTTATCTTTATCTATGTATAGATATATGAAGATAGATGGATATGCACACACATATTTGTTTAAATATCTGTTTGAAAACAACTACTCACACTGGGCATGGAAGTTTGGTTTCAGGAACTGTGCTTCTTTGTCTTGGAGATAGGTAAATCAGGTAATTTCATTTCTAACACCTTTCTCTGTCGACCAACAAGACCAATAAAATGACTACTGTGCTAGAGTTCACTCTGATGTGGGCTTCAGCATATCCACTACAGCCAGTACAGCGTAATGCTTTCTTTGGCAGCCTCCCCCCATATCTTAACCTTTTGCATGCATGGGACATATGCCTTTGATCTGACCCCCGGACATTAATTCATCCTGTAATAGGACATGGACCACAAGCTCTTCCTTCATGATAGATGACCTGACATTGGCTGCTGTCTGTCTTCCATACCTGGTCTGTATTTCCTATTGCCAGTGTCCCTAATTAATCCCTACTCATTTGAGTCAAAGACAGGGATTAAGTTATATGGGTCATTGACAGGGATTTATCCATCCATGCACTAGAGTAATCTGTGCTTTATTTCCAATCTCTGCATTTTTTTTAAACTGCTTATTTAAACTCTATGTTCAAAACATGTATTCTAATATTTTATGACCTGTTGCTCTTAAACACATCTATCGAGATAGATTGGTAGGTAAATGTATGTGTTTATATATATATATATATATATATATATATATATATATATATGTATATATATATATGTGTGTGTGTGTGTGTGTGTGTGTGTGTTATATATGGGATAAATCAACTAGAATCTGATGGGTTGTAGCCAACTGGCACAGAGTGTCAGGGGTAGTGTATGTCAGAAGAATGCCAAACAAGCTGAAAAATAAGGTGTACAAAACAGTGATGCAACCAGTATTTCTGTATGTTACAGAAACCCATACCGTAAAGGTAGATCAGTTGAGGAATCTAGAGGTGATGGAGATGAAGTGTCTGAGACAGGAAGAATAATGCACACTATGGGACAGATAAAGAAATGAAGACATCGGAGCAGAAGCCAAGGAACCTCCAGTTGTAGTGAAAATCAAAGCGAACAGATTACTGTGTGCTTTTTTTTTCAGCATGTTGACACTCAACATTTCAAGTGTCAAAATTTCAGTAGGGAGCTGTTTCTGAGTAGTACTCCAGATGCCTACCAGAAAATGTTCAAGTTCTATGCTAATTCAGATCTGGATATTATCTGTATGCTCCTATTTTTCAAGTGTCTCTGTTCCTGTTTTTTTTGTCTGCAGGCAGAGAGGTATTTCTTGTGCTAGTTGCACAAATGATTTAAATTATTCTACAGTGAAATTCAAATACATGTAGAACAAATTATCAAGAGAACCAACCTTTCACTATAAAGGCCTATATAAGTTTGAGGAAGGTCAATAGACTAAATGTAATCATACAATAACTGCTCATTGCTATTTAAATATGAGTAAATATGAACAGACTGACTGGAAGGCCCAACCCATGTGCCCACTGTAAACTGAGCATATACCAAAAGAAAAAAGTTCAGCCGATGATGTATCATTGAGCAGTCAAGAATATTCTATTGGCATATACTGCAGGACACACCAAAATATGAGAAAGATCCGGTATGTTCTACAAAACTGAAATAGAAACATACCTGATTTTCTTTGTATTTTTGTGCCCTCCCTGTAAATCTCTATTTTTCAACAGTTTAAAAAATAAATAAAGAGCAATGGATATTCTGTTTTCTCCATTGCTTCTCCTGCACTGATGCACTGCACAAGTGTGGGAATGTAAGCCCCATACATAAATAGTACATCAGTGTAGCAAACACAATACGGAAAAAGGCAGAAGTGCCCTTATGTAATCACATTATTTAAGAAAGGTAAGTAATTAATTCACTCCTCTGCGTGGGTATATTAGGATTTACCCATGGCTGGCTTTGTTTAATCACTTAGGCTTCACCTTCATGATCAAACCACACTAGCCATGGGTAAATTCTGGTATATCCACACACAGATATGGAGTATTGCTTTAATATAAATAAAAGGAGAAAAAATATAATACCCTGGAGAGAGCAAGCAATGCAGAAAAAAGTCAGTATCATGGAATTGTGATTTACAAGTGCAGGTTTTACTAAGAATTTATTAATGTATTTTATTCTCTGCTATTCTGCAACATGGTCTTGTTCCACTGCAGTATTGTACAACTTACACATTTATATATATATTTTTATTTGCATTTTATTAAGCTTCTGTTCAGTGCTTTTGTTCATACTGGCCTGGGGATTTGTTATTATCTAGAGAGCTAGGATGTGTGTTAGAAAATCAATTCATTGTAAACAGTATAACTGAGTTCACACATTCAAAAGTAACAAAGTCAAAAATCATTTTGCCAAAAGATGCAGACATCAGAAATGCACTAAAATGCACTAAAAACATTCTACCACTTTGTGAGTAGTTTTTGATACCATTCAGAAGTTCAAGTCTTCAAAAAGTCGAACTTCATATGATTTAGACATATGAATTTTGGAAAACAACAAAAATCTGTCTTTTCTATGTTTTTCCAGGAGGGCAAGCCCATTTGCACCTCCCACCCCCTATGTATTATATATACCAACTCTGAGATTGCTCTATAGTGACGAAAAAGGAAAATTTCCCACTCCTCACTGTACCTTGATCTCCAGTGAAAAGCTTTGAGTTTTTGGAAAGTTGACCATATGGTTGAGACCATATGAAGTTCGACTTTCTGAAGACTTGCGCTTCTGAAGGGGAGCTGTTTTTGAATAGCAAACCCCTCTGTAGCCAAAATACAGTAGACAATACCTCTAACACCTCATAAATGTAACCATAATCATAAAACTAGCCTAAACTACATACCAAATGTGTAGCATGTCGTATATTTATTGGATATACCACTAGGTGATGCCATATAAGCTGAATGAAAAAGTAGCTAATACAATAGTAATTCTGTAGAATCTGCTAAAGCTATCAAGCTCTACATATTTACCTCCTGTACCTGTTCACGTAATCTGCTCAGTGTGGTGAGCTGCTAGCATACCTCTCAACTATCCCTGATTTTCAGGGACGTCCCTGATTTTGACTCAAATTTTAACTCTGTCCCTCTTAATCCTTCCTAAAACTAGTGACTTTTGGAGGAAAGGTGGTGAATTACACTTAATGAATAATGACAATAATTAAGAGTTATAAATTTCTTTTACTTCAGAAAATGTGTATTAATTCATATGCTCTGATTCTGTCAATGTTTCAATTTAATAACACTAATATTTTAAAAGTGTCCCTGATTGTCCCTGATTTTTCCTGGACTTGCCCCTGATTCTGTTGAAATTTGTCCCCAGTTGGTTGAGATGTCTGGCTGCTAATGTTCTGCATGTCACACTACAACAGTTGAATTACTTATTCAAGTTTTTGAACTGTTAAATGTTTTGTTCTGACTTCAAAATAGAACACCTAATGTATAGCTTTTTTTAATTTCTCCAAGTCTTTTGAATTTCTAACACCATGGTAGGGATGGACCTCATTCCTAATTCAGATTTTAATTAAAGTTCATAAAATTAATATTGTTTCAATCTTTGATGTTAGCCAAAAGTGCTTTTTGCAGCACCTGCAACATGCCCAGAACTGACTTCTGCAATTCATATGGCGTTACATGTGTAAATTGTTTATAAGACCTATTGATCCCACTACTATAGGAACTTGCTGGGTATCCTTCTACCACGTTGTCCTTGTTTCTGCCTTCAATCCAAGCATTGTATGACTTTGTATCTCTCTGTACGTAAGTTACTATAATCACTGGGTGTAGCAATTTCAATGATCAATGCTATTTTTCTCTTCGGTTCATGGACTACTATATCTGGTTTTCTTGTTTCTATTTTTTGAACTGTTAGTAATGGGAGATCCCATGAGATATAAACTTCATCATTCTCTGTAATGTTTTGTGGCTCATGTTTCCAGTGCTTCTCAGCTACTGTAATATTGTAATGTTTTCACAATCCCTAGTGTAACAGACTTTCCATATTTCTATGCCTTCCAGTACACAGACCCTCTGCCATCAGTGAATCACACTCAGCAAAAATATGTGCGGCTGTATCCACTTCTGTTTTACAAAAAACGGCAATTGTCTGTTTCTCTCACATGTTCAGTGGACTTTGTGAACCAATGTTTATGCAATGAACTATCCTGGGCCACCAATATTAACCTTTTATCTTTTGGTTTAAATACACTTCTCCTTAACCATCCCTGTGTCAGATCCTGATTGAGATAAGGTTGTTAGATGAGTTTTTTTGTACTTGAAACTGGATTTATCCCAATCTTATCTGATTATCTCATATAACCTAACTTTAACAATCACAACTATTCACACCCCCACTCTACTACTCTGCCATCTCTCCATCCTGACTACTTCCCTCCTCTACTAACAAGCTTGATCCTTCCATCAATCCCTGCTGTCTACTTCCTTCTCTTCCTAACCCTTATATACCTCCCATTGAACCAGGCTACAGGTACTCTCACAGCCGACCCTAATATCATACCACCACTTATCCCTGCAGCAATATCCACTGAATTTACTGATTCCTGTAACAGTACTCATATCGCCTATCACTCAGCTATTACACCTCCTAACTGTATTAAATGTTTTGTAGCCAGACTCTTAATTCCTACATCTGCTCTGCACCCACTGTATAAAGTGTCCTACATAAATTTTGCTAGCTGAAAAACACTCATATGAAATGTTCTTATATATCTAGATATATATCTATATATATATCTATATATATATCTATATATATATATATATATATATATATAGATATATAGCTATATATATATATATATATATATATATATATATATATATATATATATATATATATATATATACACTCTGTATGGCTTTTATGCTATCTGTTATTCAGAATGATTACTTTTTCACCAATTGTATAAGCTACCAATAATTTGTGCGAAATGCCTTTATTAATGCAAATTCTGTATTGTTTGGAAAATGTCTTATATATAGAACTTTTCTCTCTGGGACTCCACTGAAAATGAGCTCTTCTGTCCCAGCTGGACCTTCCCGGTAAACAAATGCAAATAAATAAACAAATAACTCATCTGTTCCTTCTTATATTTTATCTTTTGCTTTTTTGCACATTCAGTTGCTGCCTGATTTTTGTCTTCTTCTGGTTTGTTTTCCATTCCTGCTTGACACTGATATATGCTTCTGCTAAACTAAACAGGGAAGTCATCTTAGATTTATTCTCTTCATGTTTCACAACTTTCACTATATTTGGATGTGGTGAGGTCAGCAGATATGTATGTAGTCCTACAATTGCAGATCTATACATGCAATAAACTTCAAGCAGGCCCACACGTCATTCAGAATGAGGGATATATTATCTTTGTATAGACTGATTTTTATATATTATTAGATAAGTGAGAATTAGTGTTCTTGTTTTCCTGTCCAACTGATCCAATACCTTTTAAGGCCAGTAAATCACCCCAAAACTGTAAGTCCGTAGGATCAAAGGATCATAGGAGGTTACTAGGCTGATGGCTCTGGGGCCCTTAAAGCCTAGCCAAGAGTTTAACCCAAAAAAAAACCTCAGTCAGCACCTGTCAATGAGGGTCACAGGTGGAATGCCTGGGACAAATTTGTGGTTTCCCATCCACTCATCATGGTTGCGCTTGAAGAGGGTCAGTGAGGTATTCTGTTTGACGTGTATAGAAAGTCTATTCCAGAGACAAACATGTCTCCAGCAGGTTTCGTTGAGGGCGCATGTTAAATTCAGGCCTTATGAGCGGGTGATGTTCAAGGAGTTAGACTTGCAGATATGGAGCATCTCTAGTAGGGCAGTGTCTAAGACTGCCTTGTAGGTGAGACACACATTACCATTGAGCAATCTGTGCAATATCAAGTACAGTGATAGTGATTTCAGCCTGTCCTCGCAGGTCAAGTGTTGGAGGCCATGGATTCTCTTTGTAAGGTGTTTCTGTGGCCTTTCCAGTTGGTGCAGATGTTTGGAGAGGTACATACCAAATGGGACATTATACTCAATTATTGGTCTAATTAGGGAGGAGTATAGAGTGGTAATAACCTATTTTTTTGTGGACACACTCCCTTTACTTATGAGATGAACCAACTGAAAGGCTTTTCTGACCAATGCCTCTACATGATGGTCGAATGTGAGATTATTGTCAACTTGAGTACCCAGGTCATTAACCACAGGTTGTGTACTTAGGGGGTTGCCGTTGATGTGGTAATCAGTAGGGGCTGTGTTTTTACCGAATGGTATGATGACACATTTTTTGCATTAAACTTGAGGCCATGACTTTGGCACCAGTCATTATGATGTAAGACCCTCTTGCATTATGTTAGCATCATTTGGGGAGTCAATGATAGCATCCAACTTACAGCCGTCTGCAAACGTGGTCAGCCACAGGCCTTTTGTCTTTTCCTGGACCTCTGAGAAGTAGATGACAAAGAGTAGGGCTCCCAGGACAGATCCATGGGGAACTTCACTAGTGACAGGTCTGCTATCTGAGGTGGAGGCACCTATTTTGGCCTTTTAGTTCCTGTAGGTGAGCCATTTGGCCACCCACCTGATGAGATAGAGAGATTTATGCCAAGTTGTGTTAGCTTTTTGATTATGCCCAAGTGGGTGATTGTGTCAAAGGCCTGGGCCAAGTCAAGGTAAGCTGTATGTATTAACTTTCCCCTCATTCAGGGCCTTAGTGACAGTCTCAAAGAAGTCAACCAGGTTCAACAGGCAAGATATGCCCTTGTTGAATCCGAATCGGGTGGCATCAAGTGCTTGGAGATTGCCTTTGTCCTTGTTTATGAGATCCATATTAATATGCTCCATGGCTTTATAGATCAGACTTTTCAAGCTAATGGGTGATAGTTTCTAGGGTCAGTAGTGGCATCACCTTTGTGCAAGGGGATGACAATGGCAGTTCTCCACTCTGTTGGAATGATGCCTGTACTTAGGCTGTGGTTGAATAGGGTGCTCAATGGCGAAGCTAGTTCTTGCAGGAGATGGTGCAGAATACAGTCTGGGATACTATCAGGTCTCATGGGAGCTATTATCTTTGTCTTGGATAGAGCCTTTAACACTTGATCTATGGAGATGTGATGTGTAAGACAAGTATCGGAGATGTCAAAAGGGCCTTTGGGGAGGGACGGGGGGGTGAAGGTTGGAGGGACGGGGGGGTGAAGGTTGGACTGAACCTATCTGCTAGCAGGTTGGTTAAGTCAACAGGATCAGTGTAAATTATTCCATTAAGTACTAATTCAGAACAAACCTGAGCTTTGCAATGGAGGTTCTGATGTAACTGAAGAAGGCTTTATAGTTTTCCTTTGTTTCAGAGGCTAGTTTTGATTCATAATTGGCTTTGGAGGTTTTCACTAGTGATCTAATTTGCTTGTTGAGACTAAAAAGGGAGTTTTTCCAATTGGAATTTGTTCCTTTTTACCCTTGGACAACAGTTTCTTCCTTTGGTTGTAAAGCCTGTTGAAAGAGGATGTCCATCAGACAGGTTTGTGCTTCCTTCAAGAGCAGGGTTTAGGTTCATAGGTTCATAGGATGATACTAGGCTATTGGCCCAGGGGCCCTTATAAGCCTAGCCAAGCATTTCACCCATGTTCCCTCAAAGTCAGCACCTGTTTCCCCTGTCCAACAGAAACACAGGTGGGATCCCAAGGGCATATTTTCTGTTTCTCATCCAGATGTCCAGGCTCCTCTTAAAGAGGGCTAGAAAGGTACTCTGCTTGCCATGGAGAGGGAGTCTATTCCACAGATGGGCGAGCCTTTGAGACAAAAATCTATCCCGCCAATGAGTTTGATTAATGTCACATACCAGGTTAAGGCTTTGCATGCAGGTTACTCAAGTGGAGTTTGTCTTACAGATATGCTGCAACTCCATCAAGGCTGGGTCTGAAATGGCCTTGTATGCCAGACACAGGTCACCTCTGAGCAGTCTGTATTAGACTGAGTAGAGGGACAGGGCTTTTAGCCTATCTGTATAGGATAGGTGTTTGAGACCAGGGATTTTCCTGGTCAGAAACCTCTGTGGTCTCTCCAACTGCTGCATGTGCTTGGCAAGGTACATGCTGAAGATGGCATTATACTCAATATTGGGTCTGATAAGGAAGGAGTACAGGGATGTTATGACCTCCTTGTTCCTAGATGAAATACCCTTCTTTATGAGGTGGGCCATGTAGAAAGCCTTTCATACAACGGAGGCAAAGTGGTGGTCAAAAGTCAGGTTGCTATCAACCGGGGTGCCCAAGTCCCTAACGACTGATTGCATGCTTAGTACATCGCTATTAATGTGATAATTAGTGGGATGATATTTTCCCCAAAGGGGATAATGATGCATTCCTTGACACTCAGTTTGAGGCCATGCTTCTGGCACCTGTCATTAGTTTGGGTAAGGCCCTCTTGGAAGATGTTCACACCACTAGGGGAATTTAAGGCAGCACCCAGCTTGCAGTCATGGCATACTTGGTCAGCCACAGACCACTGGTTTTGGCTTGCAGCTCAGAAAAGTATATCCCAAACAGTAGAGGCCTCAAGACCAATCCTTAGGGTACACCGCTCATTACAGGTCTGCTACTAGAGGTGGCTTCCCCTACCTTGACTGAGTGGGTTCTATCAGTGAGCCAGTTAGCTATCCATCTGGTAAAATACAGGTTGATGCCTAGCTGGGAGAGTTTGTCTATTATGCCTGAGTGGGGAATAGTGTAAAAGGCTTTGGCTAGGTCAAGGTAGGTGGTGTGCACTGTCTTCCCCTCGTCTAAGGCTTTGATGACTGTTTCAAAGAAGTCAACAAAGTTTAACATGCACAATCCCCCTTTGACAAAAACTGTGTGGGGTCAAGCATTTGGATGTTGTCAATGTCCTTGTTTATAAGGTCTGTTATAATACATTCCATGGCCTTACAGAATAGACTACTTTGGCTGATGGGCCTATAATTGCCTGGGTCAGTGTAAGTGCCACTTTTGTGTAGAGGGACAACAGTGGCTGTCCTCCATTCAGCTGGAATGAAGCTGATGCTCAGGCTTTGGTTGAATAGGGTGTCTAATGGAGCTGAGAGCTCATGCCTGAGTTCATGTAGGACACAGCCAGGGATGTTATCGAATCCCATGGATACTGTATTTTTTTGCTTTGGTGAGGGCATTAAGGACCAGCTCCCTGGTGAAGAGGGGAGGGGTGCAGGTGTTGGGGATGTCCTGGTTTACTGATGGAGGGACAGGGGGGTGAAGTTTTCACTGAACCTGTCTGCCAGCAGGTTGGCTATATCTATGGCATTTGTGTATGTGGTGTTATTGACCACTAGTTCAGAACTCATTTGGGTGTTCCTTTTGAGCCTGCGGATATATGTGAAAAAGGCCTTGTGACTGCTCTTGCTGCATGTGGCCAATTTGGACTCGAAGTTAGCCTTTAAGGATTTCACCAGTGACCTTATTTGCTTGTTCATTCAAAAGAGAGATTGCTTCCAACTTCGCACATGCTCCTTCTTGGCCCTGGACAGCAATTTCATTCTATTATAGAGATTGTTTATTGCTGTTGTCCACCAGACAGGTTTTCCTTTCCTTGAGGAAGATAATTTGGTCCTGTCGGGTATTGTTGAGTCCATACAACTATGTAGGTGCTCACATAGTTTTAGTTCTGTTGGATATGGCTGAGTCCATGGAGTTGTACAAGTGCTTGTATACTGCATTGGTGTACTGTTCAGCATAGATGCCTGCATCATCTGTGGGGGATGATGGTGTGAAGCTACTGATACCCTACCTTAGGAAGTTGTAGTGAGCTTTTGAGATGTTTGTTAGCCTGATGATGACTGGGGGGGATTGGGTGGGATATAAACTTCGAATGAGACAGACCGATGATCTGATCTCACCAGGGAAGAACATATTGTGAGTGGTGCAGTGGTCGCCCAAGTTAGTGAGAGCCAAGTCCAAAATGTTATGTCTCTTTGTGGGGGATAAGACAAGCTGGTCTAGTGCATTAGAACTGATGAAGTCAAGGAATCAGTGGGTGAGAGCATTAGTGCAGGAATAGTTCACCCAGTCAATGGTGGGGCAGTTGATGTCACCAAGGATCATGATGTCGGGAGTATGTTGCTGGAGTCAAGTAGATTCAGGTTGGAGGAGTGAGTGTCCTGAGTCATGGACTGAGGTCTATAGATGGCTATAACTTGGATGGATGTCTTGCCAACTGTACCTGGGGTAGTTCCAATTTGTTATGCTGGCAAACTAGTCTGGAGATGTGCCTGTCCATAATGAAGATAGAGACTCCACCTCCCATAGTCTTTCCAACCTCATTTTGGGGTCAGAATGTATGGATTGAGGTATAGCCTGATAAGGAAAGGGTGCTCTCTGCAGCCTTGAACCAAGTTTCTGTGACTGCACAGGCGTTGGTATCTTCCAGGGTGAGAAGAGCCTCCAGTGAGTGCATTTTCAGGTTAAGGCTCCTAGCATTAAGCAGCATGAGCTTCACTTTGCTTTTTGACAGATCTTTTATGTTGGAAGATTTGCCTTTGGGACATTGTCTAAAAAAGGCATAATGGGGGTGGCAAGAGCCTTGACCAGGATCAGGAATCCCAGGGTTGATAGGTGGAAGTCATCTCTGGCAAAACATCGAGGCCTGTCAACCATGTCATCCCAGGCAGACAGATACTGGATCCCTTTGGAATGACACCAAAAACTAAGCCAATTGTTTAAGTCAATTATTTAAGTTAGAGCATGAAGATTAAATTGGTTTATAGTCTGCAGTTTGTTCCTAGATATCAGGGCTGTTTTCAGTATTAATTTTAGTCTTCTAAAAACTTCTTTATTGACTTTTGTTCACATTTCTTGTTTCATTGTTGATCCTTCATCAGTTCCCAAATATTTATACATCCCCTCCTTCTCAAGTTACTCTATATCGCATTCCTGTCTCAGACTGATGTTTTCTTGGTGCTGCAGCTTTCCTGCTTTAAATCTTGCTTTTGCAATTTATCAAAACCAAATAGCATTCTTATATCATCTGAGAAAGTTTTGACCACATCTCTTTGTGCTTTCAGCTCCTTGTCTGATGAGATATACAGTTATAAATCATCCAAAAAAGAAGAGAAGACTTTACATTTTACTGTTGTCTGGGTGCCAAATTGTAACAATGGCCTAATCTGTTGAGTAGACAGCTTAATGAGTTAGGGCAAGACAAAAGAGCAGTGGTGACAGAGAATCACCTTGGAATATCCTATTTTGAATTTTTATCTGTGGGATAATAATTTGTCTTTTATTGTGGCTTAGCTATAAACTAGCTTACTATTGTTTTATGGTCACTGTAATGTAATCATAGATCAATATAGGTTGTTTCTGATACATCTGTAAGCACTCCTTTATCCATGAATGTGAGTTGCTATAGAATGCTTTTGTGTAATCTATCTATGCCATACTTAGATTGTATCCCCTTTTACAATTCTGATCATTTTGTTATCATTTTTGTTGTATTACCATAATTGAGTTTTCTTCTAAATGACTATAAACTCTTTTAGCATCAATACCAGTATATAGTTTATACATTGTCAGAAGGCAAGTTATTGGTCTTTAGTTTTTAGGATAACTTACAGGTTCACTCTTAAGGAGATGCATTGTTTTCACGTTGTTAACCAGGTTGGTTTGTGTGCATATTAGTAGTTCTTCCTCCGGGTAAATCATAGTCATCAATGTTAATACTTTTAGGTAGAAGTTAGATACTATTTCTGAGTCTGGGGTTTCCATTTAGGAGTTTTTCTTGATTTTGTTTAAATTTCTCTGGCTGTTACTTCTTCCCATTTCATATCCGCAACATTTAAGCTTCTTACTATTTTTTTAGTTCTTCTTCTATCCATTCAGCATATTTGTTATGTTCCACAGGGTCTTCATAGATATTTCCCCAAAATGTGCCAATCCCTCCTTTTTTGGTGGTGTTTCTATTCCTTTTGATTTGTTCTCCAATGCCCTATAAAACTTTTTTGGATCATCAATAAATTGCTTACTTTGTACTTTTCCTTTATATTTATCTACATATCCTCTAAGGTTTTCTACCTGTGCTGATATCTTAATTTGGAATAGTACACAATAGGTCCCGGTCTTTTCCAGTAGTGCAAATTGCTTTTACCACGTCTATCTAAGTATTTTTATTGATCTGTTTCTCTTCTATACCCTTCTAACAGTGAAAATTCTTGTCTTAACTGCTTTATAGTTTTCTCTATCCAATACTTCCATGATGGCATTTGATTTCTTCCCTTCCTTTCCCTTATTGCCCTGTATTTTTGCGGTAAGACTTTATCTGCTATTAATTTTACTTCACTGTAATATATCCTATTTACTTCAGTCATATCACCTCCATTTATTTTAATAGTCTTGATTACTGTGTTGATTTGTTTTAATGGAATTCTAATATTTTGGGTCTTAGTGACTTTCTGTAATCTATTTCCTTTCATTGGTTTTAGTATGTCTATACAGCTGTATAAAATCATGCAATTTCACTTAGATCTATTTCTTTTAAACTGAGGGCACATTTTTTTTTTCTCCATTTCCTGTAAGCATTATACAGAAATTTATAGCAGTAAGGATGGGATCATAACGTTATAAATGTTATCGGTTTGACGAAGTTTAAAATAGAAAAAAAAAAATAAAGAAGAAAACTGCAACAAATCATTAAGAAGAAAACCATCTTTGCTAATCCCAGGATTTATGCAACGCACATTGCGACCACTTGCCATGCAAATTTTTTGCAGTCTAAGAGGAATCCCCCATCATGCATTGTACATCTTCATTAACTCACTCAGCATCAGTTAGAAGTAATAGCCATACAATGCCTTCTTTGCATAACATTCAGTGTTTTGTGGAGTTTTGTTAGACATAGTTTCTCATTAAGTGTAGAAATTTTTTCCAGCTATTCTTTCCATTTGGTGTTTGTTCTATGTTCACCAAAGCTGTTTTCATTTTCTCTGAAAGCTTATGTATTACTCCATCTGCCTGACCAATAGTAGGCCCTCCTTTCTACATGCACAACGTGCATTTATGCTTTCATTAAACGTGCCAGTGGTTGTGCTGTTTCAGCCATCAAGGGACACATCAAATCTTGACATTATTTGGGCAAACGACACTTTTCTTCTAGCGAATTCATCTTGTATTCGATGAAGGTATCAGAATGAGCTGTGGAAAGCTCTTCAGGCCTTTTTACTGTGTAAGTCCCTTTCTTTTCTTCAGCTGGAGTGTATGTCGACTCATCTCTTATGTCAGGCTTCGCTGTATCCCTATTTTTTTATTTTTCTCCTTCTAGGGTTGCACTGTTAGAGTTATGGCCGGTACCAGTTATACATAAACGAATTGTGATTCTTCTTCCTCATTATGGGATTGAGTTTATATCACAATAGTCTGCAATAATGCAATCTAGGTGTCTGGTTAGTCTGTAAAATTCCTCTGTACTAGTTGTGCAATATAATGCCCTTACCACAACTTCTGCCTCTCTTCATTTTTTATTTTGAGACCTGCAACCCTTAGATCAGCTTTGGCCGGCTAAGAACTTGCTGTATTCAACTGGACATAGAAGAAAATTTAAGTACCTTTATCTGCACTTTTTTTTCCCAAAAATACAGTATTTAAATTGATTTTAACTGTGTTGCAGGAATATTAACTGAACTGGAAGTTAGTCAGTGTTTGTTGAATTTTGTTATTTGCTAGTAATTACAGGTGTGGGGGTAGCCACATTCTTTGATTTCCTGTCCTTGCCTATTTAAGTGGTACAGTGTGAAATATTTTCTGCTTAAAAACCTCAGCTTTGGCCGGCTAAGAACTTGCTGTATTCAAATGGATGTATAAGAGAATTTAAGTACCTTTATCTGCACTTTTTTTCAAAAAATACAGTATTTAAATTGATTTAACTGTGTTGCAGGAATATTAACTGAACTGGAAGTTTGGACTCTGCTCTTCAGTTAGTCCCATCCACCCTCCCTGTTTTTGTTTTGGTGTTAATCTTAGTGGCCTTGAAACTGCCCGCCCCTCTTGTAAATTTGTGTTTGGATACTCCTGGGCCCATCTCATTTGCTCACTCAACTGAGTGCAGTGAGATCATATTCTGATTTCAGGCACTCCTACTGTGTACAAAGAGAGCATCTGGGAAACAGAAAAAAAATTAAGCTTGTTTCCTGCCTTTCCTGTTAAGTGGTATAGACTATTTGTAGGCTTCTGAGCCCCAAGCTCTTCTGTGTTGGAGGGAAGCCTTCTAGCTTAGTTTTTTCTTATAACTAGCCAGTTTTCTAGTTTCAGCACTCAAATCTGTTTCTTTGATCTCAGCACTTGTTCAGAAAAAAAAAAAATTTTCATCTGCTTTTACTGTACTTGTGTTTCTACCTACTTTATTTTACTTTTGCATCATCTTAAAAGTACTCAATTGTATTTATTACTGCTTGGTGTAACTCATTCTAAGCCTTTTGGTTTAAATACTTGGGCTTCGGACCAGTTGTTTTGCACTGAGAGGGTTTGTGGTCTGCACTGTAGTGGCAGAACAGGTAGATTACATCCTTCTAGGTTGGGAACTGCTGATTGAGGGCTCAGTGTCTGTTATTCTAAAAGTGTATTAATTCTGGTTTAAGCACTTGGGCTTTCAGGCCAGTTATTTTACATTAAGAGGGTTCGTGGTTTGCACTCTTGTGGGAGGAGGGGCTGGACTCTGCCCTTCTGAGCTGGGAATTTCTGGTTAAAGGCTTATAGTGCATGCATATCTGAACTGCTTCTTACTGAAGTTGGTGCGCCTTGTTTGCTGTGGCATAGACTGGATTCGGGCCTGCTAGATCTAGCTTTGTTTGTGTAACTTGAGCACTAATCCAGGCATTCTCTAAAGTATTCAATTGCATTTATTACTGCTTGGTAGTAACTTGATTAAAGTGTAGCTATCATTCTAAGTCTTTTGGATTAAGCACTTGGGCTTCAGACCAGTTGTTTTACATTAGGAAGGTTTGTGGCATGCACTGTGGTGGCAGGACAGGTAGCTTTCATCCTTCTAAGTTGGGAACTGCTGATTGAGAGCCCAGTGTCTGTTATTCTTAAAGTGTATTAGTTCTGGTTTAAGCACTTCGGCTTCAGGCCAGTTATTTTACATTAAGAAGGTTCGTGGTCTGCACTCTTGTGGGAGAAGAAGCTGGACTCTGCCTTTCTGAACTGGGAATTTCTGGTTAAAGGTTTATAGTGCCTGAATAGTTGAACTGTATCTTACTGAAATTGGTACACCTTGTTTGCTGTAGCATAGACTAGATCCAGGCCTGCTGAATCTAGCTTTGTTTATATGCTTGTTGTTTGTTTGCTTGTTATTTCCCTGGAACGCTAATTCCACCTAATACATGGCTTCTCAGCACTTCTGTGGATCACTAGTGATATCTGCATTGCTTACTGTACTTATTTCCTTGTTTCACTTGAAAGAAAGTTACTGTTTGTTGTTTTTGCATTTAAGTTACCTGTAACACATTGCACTTAAGTTACCTGGCACTTGTTCACTAAAGAAATTATATAAGTCAGCACTAAAAATTAAAAGCACTACATCCTCACTCCCCACTGGCCCTTGTTTTCAATTATAAAGGAATTCCCAATATTATTCTAGCATGTCCAAAGGTCAGTTGTCAGTCTCCTCTCCGGTCCAGCTGGTGAATCTGGGAATCTTGAGGCAATGTTACAACTGCCTCATGTACACAGACAACCCACTCCTCCTCCCAACAAATTCCAACACATGTGAGAGATGCAACCATATAGCCAAACTGGAGGCTAAGCTCTCTCAACTCAGTACTGGCATAACCAGTCAGGAGGAGAAGGAAACCACACTCACTACAATTCCAGTCTCACATAGACCTACCACGACAGCAAACCAAACACATAATCACACAAAAACATACTCGGAGGCTCTAAATAAAGATCTGCCTAAGCAGCAGAGACCTCCAAAGCAGACACCCAAGCAACCGCTACCCCAAAACAAAACACGTGCAACACATATCTCACAAAGCCAGTGTGCTGAACCGTCATAGCCCTTAAGACTAAACAACACACCTGATACACTTGTAGTAGGTGACTCTATCATCAGGCACACTGACGTCCCGCTCACCAGGCTGAACAAGGAGAGGGTCATGGTGAGCAGCCTGTCGGGCGCTAGGATCTGCCACATAACACAAGCACTCAGGTCACTCCAAGGCAAGTACAAATATGATTCAGTCATTGTCCATGCTGGTGTGAATGACCTGAGACGTACCTCCCTAGACTACATGAAAAGAGACATAGAGGAGCTCTCTGAGCATGTAGCCCAGGCCGGTATGACCCTGACCTAGAGTAGCATCTTACCCTCACCAAGAATGATGCCACAATATGAAGACAAGATGATCAATTTCAACAATTGGCTTAAGTACTGGTGTCATTCAAAGGGGATCCAATGCCTGTCAGCTTGGGATGATATGCTCGACAAGCCACGATGCTTCGCTAGGGACGGCTTGCACCTGTCACCCTTGGGCTTTCGGATATTGGCAAAGGCTCTTGCTACCCCCATAGTGCCTTTTTTAGGCAAGGCTCAAAAGACAAACCCACCTCCATAGGTATCACAAGGGATAAGAAACTAAGAGTAATGCTACTCAACGCCAGAAGTCTAAACCTCAAGATGCATGCACTCGAAACTCTCCTTAGCATGGAGAACATCAATATCTGTGCAGTAACAGAAACCTGGTTCAGGGCTCCCGAGAGCACCCCAGCACTATCAGGTTATACCTCATACCATGCTTTTCGGCCCCAAAACCTGGACCGAACCACAAAAAGAGGGGGAGTATCGATATTCATCAAAGATACCCACACCTCCAGGTTGGTGGCAAAGCACGAAGCATCAGAGACTAACCATGTGCAGCTAACAGTGGGTAAACTGCCTTCCAGTTTATAGCCTGCTACAGACCACCCTCCCAAACCCAGGAACCCCACTCGGCCTTCCTGAGAACACTGGAAAATATGAAGGTCTCTCCAAACACCATTATATTGGTATGTAACACAACCTCAGCTAGCCTCCAAAGGTCTTCACCACTAAACCAAGTAGATATCGTAGAAAAAACACCAGTATGAAGACCACCACGATAATGCAGCAAAAAGCACTTCTTTATTTATTTAGGTACAAACAGGAAAAGATGAGCGCTTTCACGTACGGACTGTACGCTTCTTCAGATCTATTTAATTGTAAAAAGACTTCTTCCTTATATAGCACAGTTAAATGATAAACAATATCAATTATCCACTTAATAAACCAATTAACAGAGTTGATTGCAGGAAGCTATTGTGGCTATTAAAGTGTCAGTGCAATATTATGAAAATAGGTAGCTGTTTCAACATATGAATAGACTAAAAATAAAACACAAAAATTCATCTCATGTTGCATAAAAAACTCTAACGCTTAGATAATTTTTTGTATAAATAGATAAACAGGAAACATTCCATGTATTGTTCACTGAATGAGAAATTTAGTACGAAGAATATCAGTGTGTAAAAACGCATTTAAAGCATATACCTAAAACAATTAATTACATATTGTATTAAAAACTAGAATAAAAATATATATAAGTATAAACCTAACATCATTGTATATGTCTTCATAATATTTTGTAATTGTGTAGTATATCATAGATAACACTAAAAATAAGAAGTTATATATATATATTTAATGTCTTTCATGAAGACAAAAAACAAAATATAAAGTACTCATAAAAAACACTCATATGGACACTCATAAAATGTGGACACTCATAAAAGAGGGGCCTAAAATATAACTCTCTATCTATTTAAAGTAAACGTATTTGTCAAGGTTGATTTATCACTTCTGTCTATCTTATCAAGTTGTATAATGAAATTATACATATTAACTTGAAAGAGGCTCAGTATAAGTTATTTATGAGCTACAAAACTAAAGTCATGAGAGTATAAAATATATAAAATATCTAGAAATACATGCAGAGTGTATAAATAAAATATATATGTATATGTAGCTAAAGTCTAAAAATATAAATATAAATAATTAGTATTTGAATTAGTGTATATATATAAGAATATGTAAAAATACATGTATTGCTATTTGAAATGTTAAAAATATATGCAAAATGTATTATAATAAATATATATGCTGATAGAAAAAAAAAAAAAAAAAAAGTTTATAGCCTGCTACAGACCACCCTCCCAAACCCAGGAACCCCACTCGGCCTTCCTGAGAGCACTGGAAAATATGAAGGTCTCTCCAAACACCATTATATTGGGCAACTTCAACTACCCAAACATAGACTGGGAGCATTACTCTAGCTCCAACACCCTAGCCCAAAGGTTCCTAGAATTTATAAACTCAAATGCTATGGAACAACTTGTTACCACTCCCACAAGAGGGGAAAGCATACTGGACCTGATCATCAACAACATGGGGACTCTATGCTCCAGACCAGAAGTGTATCCCTCACTGGTAAGATCAGACCATAAATTAATCTCACTGGATATTCACATCCCGACCCCACCCCCTGCCTAGAAAACCACAGTGAAAAACTTCTCTAAAGCAAATTTCACACACCTCAAAACCGAAGTGGAATCTTTCAAAGCCCCCGGGCCTGTGGAAAATACAGCCCAGACCACAGAATCCTTTATAAACGCATTCTATGAACACCTTCAGGAATGCATGGATCATGCAATCCCAAATAAAACCAAGACCCAATCCTCCAAAGGCAGACGTCCTGTCTGGTGGACCCCAGCCATAAACAAGCTATACAATAGAAGGAGGAATCTACTAAATGATAGAGCAAAATCCCAAAAAGGGAAGGCATCACTGATCAGTATTAGCAAAAAACTACGGGCACTCATAAAATTGTCTAAGGCCAGCTTCGAGAGAAAAATTGCAAAGGACACTAAGGATAATCACAAGGCTTTCTTTAGTTATGTTAGGAACCTGGGTGGGAATTCCCAGATATGCTCAGAATTAGTCCAAAATGACAAAAAATACACTGAACCCACAGACATTGCCAACATCCTAGCTGACAGGTTCAGCGCAAACTCCCCGCCCACCAAAAGGGCAAATATCTATCCCAGCAGAGTGCTGCCCCCCTGACATCTCAGATGCTCAGGTAAGAGCCACCCTCTCCAAAGCAAAAAACACAGCATCAATGGGACCAGACAGTGTCCCGGGCTGCATCCTACATGAACTCCAAGAAGAGCTAAACCCAAACATAAAACTACTGTTCAGTCTCAGCCTTACTACAGGATATGTGCCCAAAAAGTGGCATACAGCAACAGTGGTCCATCTCCATAATGGTGATGCCTCAATGGATCCTGGAAACTATCACCGCATAAGCCTGACTAGCTTGGTCTGCAAAGCTATGGAAATGATCATCATGGACCTCATAAATAAAGATATTGGGGACCTACAGACACTGGATCCTACCCAGTTTGGCTTTGTTAAGGGCAGATCCTGCCTCTTAAACCTGGTTGATTTCTTTGAAACAGTCACCAAGGCCATTGACGAGGGGAAGGTGGTCCACACAGCCTACCAGGACCTCGCAAAAGCCTTCGATACAATACCCCACTCGGGCATTATAGATAAGCTCACCAGCTTAAATATAAACCCCTATGTCACTAGATGAATTGCAAACTGGCTCAAGGACAGAACCCACATGGTTAGAATTGCTGGAGCCATGTCAGACTCCAAACCAGTTACAAGTGGTGTCCCACAAGGCTCAGTCCTGGGACCTCTCTTGTTCGGTATATATTTCTCGGAGGTACAGGCCAAAACGGAAGGACTGTGGCTGACCAAGTTCGCAGATGACTGTAAACTGGGCACCATAATCGACTCTCCAGCCGACACAAGCATCCTCCAAAAGGGCCTCATAGAAACAGACAACTGGTGCCAGAGCCATGGCCTCAAGCTAAATGCCAAAAAGTGTATAGTCATCCCCTTTGGCAAAA
The DNA here is from genome assembly GCF_019279795.1 of Protopterus annectens. Taxonomy (NCBI): domain Eukaryota; kingdom Metazoa; phylum Chordata; order Ceratodontiformes; family Protopteridae; genus Protopterus; species Protopterus annectens. The sequence continues at coordinate 1,136,725,862 of NC_056726.1, read as the reverse complement.
GCAAAGTGCCCACAAATTACCACATAGGTGGCAATCCATTAAGTACAGAAGAAGTAATTGGGGACCTGGGGACCCAAGTTGATAGCAATCTCTCATTTGACAACCACGTGGCCAAAGTGGTTAGAAAAACATTTTATATAGCCCACCTAATCATGAAGGGATTCACATCTAGATCAGGGGAGGTCATCATGCCTCTTTACTCATCCCTCATCAGGCCCATAATTGAGTACAATGCCCCTTTTGGGATGTACCTTACCAGACACCTGCAGCAACTGGAAAGACCCCAAAAGTACCTCACCAAGAGGATCAAAGGGCTCAAACAGATGCCATATGCTGCCCGGTTAAAGAAATTCCAGCTCTACTCAGTGGCATGCCACCTGTTCAGAGGCGATCTGTGCCTGACATATAAAGCCATGTCCAACCCGGAATTAATGGACATGTTGCACCTCAGAAAATCCAAATCCCATCAAGCAATGCGCTCGAGAGACTTGAACCTCAGCACTGAAATAAATAGGACATGCTGGAGGGACAGATTCATAACCCAGAGGCTCCCTTCACTCTGGAATAAAATCCCAGTCCAGGTTAGGCAGAGTCCCTCATTGACTCTCTTCAAGAGGAATCTTGATGAGTGGATGGGAGATCATAGGTTTACCCTGGGTATCACTTCTGTGTCACTGTTAGACAGAGGCACAGTATACTAACCTCGAAAAAGGGCATAGCAAAATAAATTTAAAATGGGTGGCGGAAGCCAAACACATCCTGGCTAGGCTTATAAATGCTCTAGGGCAGATAGCCTAGTATGAACCTATGAACCTATGGGTGAGGCAATTAAAGACTGTGGTAAGTTAGCTGATGGTGTTCCTAATATAGATGATCACTGATCCAAGTTTTTACCATATCCTCTCAAATTTGGAGAAGTGAACTAAACTGCTTGGCACAAAAGGATGGCTCCCTGATTGTGACAAGGCAACCTCTGTTCATTTAGTGACTCCAGCTAAACAAAGGGGGGAAAGGAGGGAAGGCGTATGTCCCACTTATCTCTCTTATGGGTAGTGGAGGGCTACATACACTCAAGGGATGCAGTGTGTAGGAATAACTTCCCAGGTAGCAATGGAGAAGCCACCTCCCATGTTTTGAGGTTGGGGAATAGAGCTGTTTGATGGTGACATCCCATGTAGAAGTGAGGGGAATATCTATTGCAAAAAACTCATTGTATTCTCCCCTTCCATGAACATCTGCGCATGTGTGCAGGAATGATAGGTCTACAAAACTCAGAGAAAAAAACTGAAGTTACCCTGACAGCTCCATTAATGATGGCCCCTCTCTGTAGATTCTAACCCTCCATGAAGATGGATCAAAATTACATGAGAAAGGGTTGATGATCAGCATACCAGGCAGTAAAGACAAGAGAGATGAAAAATGGGTCCCTTGAGATCTCGTTCTTCTTTTCATTCCAGCACCACATTTCCTACAGCTTGAAGCTTATCCAGGGCTGGTACCCCAGTGCTAGTCCTGGTACCCATTTCACTGGTGCTGGGACTGCCAGTTGGTTGGCCACTGTACTATCTCCCTGGCATGTGTTTTTCTGATTTGATAATTTCTGGTGCTGCATCTGCCACTGTCAGTTTACTATTTCCCAGTGCCTATTTCCTCAGTGACATTTTTCCTAGTATTGGAAGCCTCAACCCTGAACCTTCTGCTACTGATTCCCTTTATTTCCTTGTTCTAGGAAATGGGCCCTTGGGTACCATTCTACTCTTTCTCTCTGATGGTAGTAATTCTGGCATTAGTGCATTAGCATCAGAAATGAACTTTGCCAAATCCATAAGGCATCTTGCACTGCACGTAGACCACGTATGGCTCTGGAGCCATTATCTGGACTATTCACCATACCTGTTTAACAGATGCCTTTCACCCATCTGAGGTCCTGTATTATTCTCTTAGCAAATATGACCTTACAATCCTCTAATACACAACTTCCAGAGAAAAGATGCCAAAAGTGCTTGACTGATACTTGACAGTTGCAAACACTCTTGGGCATACCATTACAGTGGTCCTAAAAAGTGCAAAGAGGACCATCTGAGTCTATATGTGGGCAATTCCTTCACATATTGCAACATATGGAATCCTATCACCTTTTCACAGTTCAGACAACAAATGTCCTGCCTGTTCACGCTATCAAAACTGATGATTAGTGCCTGCTTTAGACGACATTATTTAGCATGGAAAAATCTTAACACAACTGATCCTATTTTCATGATGGCATACATGATTCTATACCAAAGAAAACCAAAGGAAAACCATGCAAATAAGCTAGTAACACAAGCCAGGCATGGTCCACACCAATATCTTCACATTAAATTGAAAGGCCAAAGCCTAAAAGATTCCACTTCCTTAAAAGTAACATGAGATAGAATACAATGATAAAATTATGACCACTTCATTAGATGACATTAATCGACTTAATGTTTCACTTAAGAAAGACTTACTATTTGACATTAAGACACAAGAATACAACAAGATTTTTAGCACATAGACAATGTACTGGAAAAAAATTAAAACTAGAAAGCTTAATAACATGCATAGAGATGAGATGGATTATTTGAATGAAACAGATGTCCTAAACCTGAACAGTTTGCTAATAACCTGTTTTTTATGAGTAGAACAACTTGTGAAAACAATGACACTGATAAGACAGAAAATATTGAATTAGATATTGGCATAGAGGACAATGGAGCATTTTCCACCTTTACGCCAATCCGAGAAATTAGCTCAGAAGGACTGAGTGAATGCTCCTTCATCAATAAAGGATGCAGGCAACCACAATGGTTTGGGCAGAAACAACAACAAAACAACAGAGGAGGGGATGGCATCAGTTTTAAATAACAATGATGACATTGGTTTAAGTGATAGTCCCTTTGATCCTTTGTTGAATTTGTAGTTAGGTAATGAATTACTCCATACAAATTCACTAGAATAAACAAATTTGCAATTGCAGCAATGTGGAAATTGATTCAAGACACCATGAAATGTTCAGTAAAATGTTTACTTTTGTACCCAAAGTTAGAACTGACTTGATAGATTTAAAATTATACAATACAAAACTTAATTTTAAACTAATGTTTCAAGATTCTTTTAGTGCAATTTATAAACTTATGAAATTTGCTAGAAAAAGTATATACAATCTCCCTCTACACCCCACCCTACAGCTTTTTGAGAAATTTTGTGAAAGGGGCATCAGAAATATATACAAATGTCCTTCTGGAATGAGTTATGAATTGAATAAGGAAGAATTTGACATTTTAAAACAATTATCTTCTAACAAGGAAATTAGGATAATGAAGCCCAACAAGGGTGTGAGATTGCCTTGATGAATGCTATTGATTATACCACTAAGATGTATATTATATTAAATAGTGATAATCATTAAATCAGAGTATATAAAAATGAAGTCATTAGGGCGTATTACAAAACTGACCTATTGCTACAAGCAAACACAGGAGGGTTATGGCTGACAAAGTTTGCAGATGACTGCAAACTGGGCGCCATAGTCGAAAACACATCTGACACAGATATCCTCCAGAAGGGCCTCACAGAAACGGATAACTGGTGCCAGAGCCATGGCCTGAAGTTAAACGCCAAAAAATGCATAGTCATACCCTTCGGGAAAAACAAGGTTACCCCTAGCTACCATATAGGTGACAATCCACTGAGCACAGAAAAAGTCATCAGGGATCTGGGGACCCAAGTTGACAGTAGTCTTTCGTTTGACACTCATGTTGCTAAAGTAGTTAGGAAAACCTTCTATATCGCCCACCTGATCATGAAGGGATTCACATCTAGATCAAGGGAGGTCATCGTCCCCTGTACTCATCACTCATTAGACCTATGATTGAGTACAATGCCCGTTCAGAATGTATCTGACCAGACACCTGATGCAGCTTGAAAGGCCCCAAAAGTTCCTCACCAAAAGGATAAAGGGTCTCAAAAATATGTCTTATGCTGCCCGACTGAAAGAACTCCAGCTTTATTCAGTCTCATACCGCTTGCTCAGAGGTGACCTGTGCCTGACATATAAGGCCATGTCAAACCCAGATTTGATAAATATGCTTCACCTCAAAAAATCTAGATCCCTCAGAACCACAAGGGGGAGACTTAAACCTTGACACGGTTATAAATAGAACGTGCTGGAGGGACAGATTCATCACCCAGAGACTCCCTATGCTGTGGAACAAAATCCCGGTACATGTGAGGCAGAGCACCTCGCTGGCCTTGTTCAAGAGGAATCTTGACCAATGGATGGGAGATTGCAGATATACCCCAGGGATTACTTCAGTGTCACTGCTTGACAGAGGCACAGAAAAATGATAGGCATAGTTTTTATTCAAACTAAAGGGGTGGCGAAAGCCACATAACTATGGGCTAGGCTTATAAATGCCCTTGGGCAGATAGCCTAGTATGAACCTATGAACCTATGAACCTATGAACCTAAGGATTTGATAGATCAAGGTTTAATAGAACAACAGTTGTATAGTTTGCTTTAAAAGTTTACCACCCATAATTCCATCTATCTTTGGGATTCCCAAGATACACAAACATATATAGAAACCCCCATGAGTCATATTGTGGCACCTTCGAGCTCCAAAACTCACCCTTTGGCTATATTTGTAGATGGAAACTATAGGATTTGTTACAGAAATATCCCTACATTTTGAAATTGTTGTAGATCTGTTTTCATGTATTCTACATGATATAGACCTTACAGGTACTGGCCATCACACCGAACAGCTTCAAGACTTTTATTTAATACACAATTAAAAACACAGGAAAGAGCAGTTTCAGGACCAAACCCTTCTTCAGATCTGAAGATGGGCTTGGAAAGCATTCATTCCTGTATTTTTAATTGTGTTTTAAATAAAAGTTTTGAAGCTGTTCAGTGTGGTGGCCAGTACCTGCTTTTTTCTTCTTTCCTTTGGAATTTTTGTGAGCAGGTGAAGTATCCACAGTTCTTTTTGGTTTGGTTATGATACAGACCTTGAAAGGTTTAGGGAATCCTGTTATAAATGTACATGCTTGAATAATGAAAGAGATCATTATTACAGCAAACTTCATGGAAATTATTTTATTCAACAACTACATTTTTAAGAGAAAAAACTATAGACAAATCAAGGATGTAGCTATGGGGGCTGTCTGTGATCCATTATATTCAAACGCTGTATTGTGGCATTGGGAGCAGAACTTTGTTGCTCCATCTAGTTATATGGAGAATGTAGTTGTATTCCTAAAATTCTTGGTCAATATATTTATTATATGGAAGGGTAGTACATTAGAGTTTGATGAGTTCGTGAATTATTTAAATTCTACAGATTATATTTTAAGATTCAGATATACATATTCCTATGAATCACTTGATTATTTGGATATTACTATTTTGAAAAATAATAAAACATATGACTTTGATTCCAAACTGTACCAAAAACCCACATATTCCAATACGTTTTTTACATTTTTCCGGTAACAATCCAATGTGCCAAAAGAAAAGTTTGGTAAAAGCGCAGATGGTGCAGACATCTAGACTGACCTCTAGCAATGAAAAATGTTTAACTGAAATTTATAATCTGGTTGCAATGTTTCTTGAAAGTAGCTATGCTTTAGTAATGTTAAAAGAAATTAGCAATGACATGATCCAAAAGATAGGCACTGAGAAAACAAGCTTTGGTGGACTGACTAAGAAAAGTAAGATAAATCTGATTTGAACAACTGTGAACTTACCATGGCAATCAAATTTGGGGTTAGAAGTAAGCAGATTAAAAAGATCTTGATAAAAATTTGGAAATGTATAGAGTATGTTGAGGCATGTAGAAAGGTAATTTGAGGTAATCCATGTTTTATTTACAAAATATAACTTAATATTAAAGAGAAGTTGGAAAAAAGTAATAATGATAAATGGTGGGATAAAAAAGTGTGGGATTTGCACTCAGTGTAAATTTATATTTGAGGGGGAGACCATTAGACTTACTACACTGAGTACTACATTTAAGCTAAATCAAAGACTCAGTTGTAATACTACAGGGGTGGTGTATTTGGCATTCTGTGATTATTATCACAAATATTCTGTGGGCAAGACAGAATTTGAGTTGAAAAAGTAAATTCATGAAGGCAGTTATGATATTAATAATTCGAACATTAACAAAGCACTATTTAAACATTAATTAGTATGCAATAACAATAAAAAGATTCTATTTTTTGGACTTGAAAAGGTTCCGTTGAATCACAGAACTGGTCCCCAGGAACACAAACTTGAATATAGAGAACTTTACTGGCAAATTATGTTGAACACAAATACACTACCACGTATAAACAATGCTATTTCTACAAGTAGTGTAATAAAGTTATGTGCAGCCAAGTTATAATTAAAATATTGATTATTTAACAAATATTTTTTAAAAATTATTTTTAAGTATATCTCTCTCTCTCTCTCTCTCTATATATATATATATATATATATATATTACTATTCATTATCAAATATTTTTGATATATAATTTTTTTATTGTTCTATATCATTCTACATATTTAAATGCTATTTCTCTTTCTTCCTTCTCTACTGTTACCTGCTAGCCTTGCTCTCCGTCTCTATCTTCTTATCCTTACTAATAAGATATTTTTATATATGTATATATATATATATATATATATATATATATATGGGTCTACCTGAAAACGTCGACAATGCAGAACACCGACGCCGGAAGATCGACAACGGAGAAGACCGACAGTTGAGTATCCTGACGCTGAGAATAAAGACATGTTAAGGTAAGTGTGTGATAGGGATGGATGTTAGAGTCATGGTGTGGGTAAGGTAAGTGTGCGATAGTGACGGAGTTTAGGTTTAGGGGTGGGTTAAGTGAGTTAAGGGTTAGGATGTGGGTAAGGTAAGTGTGCGATAGTGATGGACCTTAGGTTTAGGGTTTTGGTTAAGGTTAGTGCATAGATAGTTGTGTTTGTAAGGTTTAGTGTAGGTTTGTAAGGTTTCTGGTGTGCTTGTATTGTGTGTGTGTGTGTTTTGGGGAAAGGTATTTGTTTTGTTGTTTGTTGAGATTTTGGTTTGTCGGGCATGTGAAGTTTGCATTGTCGGCGTTTTCAGGTAGACCTATATATATATATATATATATATATATATATATATATATATATATATATATATATTTTTTTTTTTTTTGTAATTTATGTGCATGATGCTGTACATTACTTTTTCTTGTTAATTATCTTGTATCGGTGTGATGCAGAACTTTTCTAATGTAAACATGCTTTTGGGAGACTTGATGTATTGTTTTGCAAATTTTAGCCAGGCCTGGATGTTTTTCTGTGTAAAAAAGGCATCTTGCAACCCTACCCCATAGTCTAGACATGTGGAGAATACAGGAAATTGTTGTAACATGCAGTACACAACCAGTACTTGCTAGAAATTCTTGCAGATCCTTCAGTGTTGCTGTAGGTCTCTTGGCAGCCTCCTTAAACAGTTTTTGTCGTCTTTTCATTAATTTTAGTATGATGTCCAGTTCTTTGCAACATTACTGTTGTCCCATATTTTCTCCACTTTTTGATGACTGTCTTCACTGTGTTAAATGGTATATCCAATGCTGTCAACTTTTTTTGTACCCTTCTCCTGACTGATACCTTTCAGCAATGAGATCCTGTTGATGCTTTATCTCTCTGCAAATCATGGCTTTTGCTCTAGCAGACAACTGAGTAAATTCCAGGAAAATCCTAAAGCTAAACTTTATTTGGGATTACTCAGGGTCTCTTTAACTGATGGCAGGTGTGTACCCAAGAAGACTGAATGTGTAATAAAATCAAAAGGTGCTTCAACAAAATATTATTTTAAGGATATGCACACACAACAAAGTATTAGTTTAAGGGTGTGAACACTTATGCAACCAGCGTATCATACATTTTTTTATTTTTTATATTTTTCCCCTAATGGATTTGTTTTTAAATTGAATTGTAGAAATTATAGGTCACATTAAAGGTGGGAAAGTTTTGAAATGATTTATTGTGGTCACATTTTTTATATCACAAAAACCTGGCATTTTAACAAGGGTGTGTATACTTTTTATATTCACCGTGACCTATAAGTCTTCCACATAAGAAGTATTGGTTTCATTTCTTTTATCAACCCCTCGCATTGTCTCATAACAACATCATTTTCCCAGATCTTATCCCTAACAAAGATATTTCATTCGTTAAAAATAATCTCCTCCAATTTTCACATCAGTCAAACCCTTGATTTTATCATTATTCAAGGTCATTCCCATATCCTTTAATCATCTGTCCAGACAACCTGACACTTCCCTCATCAATATTTTGCTCTTAGTAACCTCAGCTATGTTATCTGCATATGTCAAAACTACTGGAAGATGGGGACCCACCAAATCAACAAGATAAACAATATATATTGGAATCTGCTTATAGAACTACGTCTTCCATTGTCTGGAGACTTTATACATGGAAATTTTTACATAGATCTTTTTATACACCTTTGATGATGAATAAAATAAATAATAAAGATAATTTATGTAAGAGATGTAATGTAGAAATTAATGCTGACTGGGCTCATATGTTTTATGACTGTATAAAATTGAAAGAATACTGGAAGTCAATTAATGAATTTTTGCAGGCTCTTTTTACAGATAATTTCATTATTTCTAAATCTCTTATATTATTCAACACACCTGTACCTCAAAGTGTTAAAAGGTTAAGCTTCCCTTGTTATGGTCTATTCTAGCAGTGGCTAGGAAAATAATAACTAGAAATTGGATTTCAGATACACCTCCTTCGTTCAATGAATTTAAAAATGTTATGAATATAGTGTGCCATATGGAAATAAACACAATTAGGACAAGAACAAATAGAAAAACATCTTATTATATTGTATGGGATAATTTACAAAATTTGTTAAAAAAATTTTAATTTCAATAACATGGTATTTTAGTTTAATTAATTGATCTGATTGTAGTGGATGTCTTTGTAAATACTTTAGTTGTTTTGTTGAATATTATAATAATACCTATTTTTAATTACTTGTATAAAATTGTTATGATATTTCTCTTATATGTTAAAACAATAAACCTGTTTTGAAAAAAAAAAACTACTGGAAGCATCACTTCCTTTTTCATTTCACATCTAGCAGCTTTCATTCTATAACCTATTTCATTTCACTATGTCATTTATTACTAATGTGAGTAATATCCCACTCATGGGACATCCTTGTCTTATACAACAATTCATGCATATTTCTTTACTTAGCCACATGTTCACTAGCACTCCCACTCTATTATTGTGATACCTGACATTTTAAAATGTAATTTCTTATGTTTTATTCTTTCCCCCAATTGAATTGTTTTCTGAGTTTAGGTATAACTTTGATCATCAGAATCAGACTTATTTGCTATTTTCATTACCTGGAACACATCTGAAAGCATTCCTTACATTTTTTTAAAATCTTTGGTGATGTATTTACAAATTATTTTCCTCGCCCTTAACCTAGCACCTAGAAAATTTATTTTCCTAACATCTTTATACTTATCACTTTCAATTTCTTCATTTTCAACACTATCAGTACGGTAACCTTCATCCTCCTGAAATATAACATTTTTTTCTAAGTCATCTTTTTTACTTCATCTTCTGTTTCATTAACACCTCCCCCATTTCCTCATTTCTTTCTGAGATTACAGCACTGTCTTTATCATCCTGAGAAACATTATATTATTCTTTTTATAATCAAGCCAAAAATGCACTTCACTTTCACATATTCTACATTTCTTTTTTCATTATATGACCTTCCCCCACATTGATTGCATCTTAGTTTTGTATATTCACTTATCAGATGATTGAAATTCCACACAAAAAATAAAGTTTTGGCTGTGCCATTTACCTCATTGATTTTCTGTTACCATCTATGTGTATAACACTCGGTAAATGTTTTATCACTTCTTTTTTATATTTTTAAAAAAACACCACTTCCCACCCCAAATTCCAAATCCTCTTCTCATCTTTAACTTTCACGATATTAGAAATTAAATAACACACAAACAAACAAAAATATATTTTATCTCAATTTCATCAATGTGAAGTTGAACATTTTTTTAATTGAGTCCCTTGCCCAAAAATATAAATTCATTGCATTGGTAACAGTCCTTCTTTTTCTTTTTTCACAATAAAATTAATTTTTTTTCCATTAAGTCTTCAGTATCAAATGGTGCATCACAAAATGTTTATTTCTCTAAATAAATCAAGGATCTGCTGTCTTCTCGTCAAAAACCAAAGATAACACTAAATTATCCCATACAAAATAGCTTTCTATTATTATGTCTTTCTTATGCTAACAACACACTTTTTTCTTTTAATAAAGTTTATAGTAACTTTTTCTTCCAACTGTATCAGTATGCAATTTTTCCGATTGCATCTCACCTGTAGCCTTATTTCCATCCAGCTCACAACTCATTTTCTTTCTGCCCAACTCACTGACCATTCCAAAAACAATTTCCATCATTTTCAACCACAAAATCTCAGACTGCATTTGTTCATTAAACCCATCAGATTTTTATCAGGTAAACCTCCAGAAAGAATTTCAGTTAGAAAAAGTTCTTCAAAATCCTGATGTTTAAAGTCAGCTAGTTGCTGACTATTTATATTATACACTTGCTTTTACTGTCTGACTGACAGAACCACACTGCCAACACCAACAGAACAACTCTCTTTTCCCCCATCGCTGCTCGGCTTCTCATAGCTGCCTCCATGCCAGGAATAGAAGCAGGAAGTGCAGTAAAAATGTTCCCTCGCAGAATGAAAAGAGTAGGGTCCTTTATTTACACACATACATACACACAAATTGTGTATGTATATATATATATATATATATCTGTCTAGCTATATATATAGATATAGATATAGATGTATACATACTTATACAATCATTTTACTTAATTTATAGACTTTGCACATCAAATCTTGCCATTTCTTTATTTTATATTGACACCCCCCACTCCTTTACCCATAATCATAATTTGATTATTTTCAGTATTAGTGTCAATGCCCATTTTCCGTTAAGCATAATCTCATCAATTCTTTCATTCCATATCACCCAAATTACATAAAATACTTTCCTATCTAAATATGTCTTCAAATTTTTGCCCATGTTTTCATAATATCCATGTTCAATCATGTCCATTTTTGCTCTTCATAACTTCTCATATTTTCAAAAAAAAATGTTAACACTCTCACATTTTAAGAAAACATTTTCTATTATTTCTTCTTCTCTGCAGTACAAACAGATTCTTCCATTTTCTTTTTATAATGGTAATTTAACTTAATAGTTAATTTCTTTCTACCCAATATCCACAGAAAATCTTGATGTTCACACTATATCTATACCACTTATTAGTTTCTGTAATTGCTTTAAACTTTACTTCTGAGATATTTTTCCATGATTTAATATAATGTTGTTGTGTCTTTCGGCTTTTCCCAGTTAGGAGTCGTGGAACTCTGGTCTGCTAATGATTGGCAGTAGATTTTTACGTGCCGAGTTGCCAACTCTGATGCACAACCTTCAATGAAGGTACGCCCATTCACGCATGTCTCCACACAGAAGATGCTCTAGCTGAGAATTGAACATGACAACAACGTCTTACTGTGAGGTGACAACACTACTGCAGCACCACCACCGCAGTCCATGATTGATAATTTTCTCTTTCTTCATTTAAATATTCTTTTGTTCTTTTATTTCTTACGTTATCAAAATTCTATATATTTATATTCAGTATATTTGTCAGTAATTTATCATTCTTTTCATTTAACCATTTCAATTTCCGTATAAGTTTTAGAATTTATGTTCTTCATTTTCTAGTTTGTCTCGTTGACTACTATATTCATGACCAAACCAAATAAAATACTACTCATAGGATACCCTTGTCTTATACCATTATTCATATATATTTCATTACTCACCAATCAATTAATTAAAACCCTTACTTTATTATTCTTACAGGCAGTTCTACATGATTGTTTGCTTTTATTTTTAATATTGTACATGTACATTATTTTTCACAATATGCGTTGCTGTATTGAATCAAATGCCTTATTAATATCACCTACATAAGCTTTATATCTTCCTTCTTTCTATTTATATCAATAATTTTTCTCACTATTATTAATAATTCTTCAACTCTTTTCTTTTAGACCATACACACTTTTTTCCATTATGTATGCATCTTATTTTCAAATGACTTTTGTATTATTTTCATAAATGTCTAATAGTCTGTATTATTTAGAACCACTGATCTCCAATTTTTATATCTTCTTACTCCCCTTTTCCATTTGAATTTAAAATTTCTATTACAAAGTTCCTTATAGTTTAATCCTTCATTTAACCATTCATTATTAACATATTAAATGATTTGTTTGCTATCATTCAAGGTTTTTATATATTTCAAACTCAGTGCCGTCTGGGCCTGATAATGAGTCTACATTAAACTGTTTAAATACTTTTTCTATTTCATGCAATGTAGTCTCTTTTCCAAGTTCTTTGTTAGTTTGCTCAGAATTTGTTTACTTCCCATTTCTTTATATCATGTTTTGCTAAACATCTCTTTTCCATAACTTACAATAATTTCCATAAGTTGTTGACTTTTTATATTATCTTTATCTTTTATTCTCTCATTATGCTACTATCCTACTTTATTATCTTACTTAAATAAGTTGAAACTTCTATTCTCCCTTGTAAAAATAATTTTGCTCTTGTAATAACTCTCTAATTTTTCATATTTTTCTTATAAATCTTGTTTCCCTTTTCATAATAATTTATATTATTACTTTCTAAATTGTTCATCACTTCTTTATATAGTTTATCGTATTACTGCTTTTCTTTTTTTCTTTCTTTATTTTTCCAGGAGAAATAATCATCTTTATTTATTTATTTTTTTGAAAGCAATCCACCATTGTGACCTATTGACATAAAAGGCTTTCATAGTAATATAATCCTTCGATAATTGCATAATATCTTTCTTTTCTTTTTAATTCCATTCCTTTTTATTTATTCTTTCTATGCCTTTTCCTATCTTTATATAGTCCTTATAATGATATATTTCCAACCATGTTGCCAAATGATCTGAAAAACCTGTTATGGTAGTTTCTTCTTCCATTAAACATATTCCCTCTGACATCAAAAAATAGTCTAGTTCAGTTTTATAGTACCTCTCCTGCAAGTTCATTTTTTATTTCATATAATTAATTTTCCACATTTCATTACTTCATTCATTTTTAGCATCATTTTTTCTATTCTTTTTATTTCCTATTAAGTCACAGTTGAAATGTCCTGTAATTAATATGCCCATATTTATAAACACATAATCCAGTATATTCTGAAATAATTTCTCTTTCTTTGCTAGTTGTATATGCATATATAGCAATGATTCTGTACACTTTTTCTTGTCATCTTAAATGTATAAAAGCTGTTCCTCCCATTTTAACCAATATGACAGCCAGGATTTTTATTACTCTTCTATATAGAATTGCTATTCATGAATATTAGTAATTCCTTATGTTCGATATTATTTTCTGATCCCATCATTTTTTGTGTTTGTAATCTTTTTTCCTCTGTCAACGTCTTTGGGTCTTCAAAAATAATTATACCAATGTCACAATTATTACACGATAACTGATATAGCTTAGTAATAATATTGTTCATACTATTAATTCACAGAACAAATTCTTAAATTATTCCTTTCTCTAATTCTTAGTTTAGGGGATATAATCCTGTTCTAATTTTTTACAAGAAATGCTACTTCCATTTCATTTTTTTTCTTTATATTAATAATTTAACATTTTCTTTTTCTGTCTTCACTTCTTCTGCCAATTTAATTCTTTCTTCCTCTTGCCATTTTCCAATGTATATCTTTTTCATCACTAACTTCTGATTATATCTATAATTGTTCTACTTCATTATATTTTTCAGCATCTCCCTTATTTCTAAGCTTTCATCTGTTTCTATCCAACATTTAATCTTTTCTTTCTCTTTAGTCTAATTTACAATACTTAGCTTATCCTTTTTTTCTTTACAATAAATCCATAACTACCCCCTTTTTACATTTATAGCACTCAGGTTCACATTTTTTTGCTTCATGTCCTGCTTTACCACATATATAACATTTCTTCTTATCACAACTATTAATTAAATGTCCTTGTTTTCCACAAAAATAATGTCTTCGTTTGTCACAAATATTTCATAAAACCCCTGCTAGCATCTGCATTTATAACACATGGAATATGTACAATTTTATGCATTTCCATTTTCAGAATAACATTACATTCCCATTCACCAGTCTATAAATCCCTGTTGTCATAAACTTTTGAAATGTCTGTTATTTCTTTACATTACTTTTTAAATAGTCTTTTAAAGTATCTTTCCACTTCCATTCTAAATTGCATATCTACGTTTTTTTTTTCTTAGTCTCCAAAAAGATGCCTTTATTATCTATTCAGCTCATGGATTGTCATTCTGTCCTTTTTTTATAATCACACAGAAATCTCTTCATAGCTTGTACATTCTCAAAAAAGTCACAAATGCTTCCTCGTTGATTAAAATAAATATTATTACCTCTTGTGCTTTTGTACTCGAAGGTAAAACTATATTGTAGCATACCTTACATCGGTTTAATTTCTTTTCCAGTCTCTTCTGTATTCTTAGTACAAATCTTCGTCTTATGCCAACTTCCTTTTTTCTCTCTTGCTCCTTCTTGTGTAGCTGCTACTGCCTCTGCATATGTCTTCTTTTATCCAGTGCTTCCTTCCAGAATCTCTTTTTCATCTTCTTTGTTTATTTTCTCCATGATATCCACCCACACATTCCCCTACTCTGGTTCACTTTGATTTATTAAATGATATAATATATCATTCTACAACACCTACCATGTACAGGGTTGTAACTATACATTCCGCCATGGAGGTTTCCTTGCCTCATTCAAGCAAATTTCTCTTGAACACCTCCTATGAATCCTCCATCTCCACACTACACACTACATCCAAGCTGGCATCCACCTCTGCTAAACCTCTGCTGCTGTTCCATCTCATGCAATGTCCTCCCAGCCTCTTCCATGTTCTAAACAACAATGCAATTGCTAATCATATGAGTAGGGGACGTTCCCTGAGGCTTCCATCAAATTGTCCCTAGCAGTATAGATACCACCTTGGGTCTCCACTGAAAGGAGGTTACTTGTCTAATGGGATTAACCTGGTCAATTAAAGGATAAATAAAAATAAATAAAAGATGAGACACATGAATATGCATTTCCAAAGAGTGCAATAAAATATTCACTGACACAGGGATCCTTTCTAATTATAACAACATAACTTTGATTTATTCCAGTGTTTTTTTTAGAACATATATGTAACAGCAATCACATTCTTCATGATCATGAAAGTATAGAAAAAAAAGTGACTAAATAAAAAAAAGTTGTTTCCTTCCAGTTTTGGGTGAGAATGCATTTATACATTGTTTCCATTTGGCCAGTATCATTCTTTTTTTGGTCATTCAGTCTATTTCTTATATAGTCTTTCCTCTTTAGATCGTCATGATGCTTCACTTATGCTAACATAGGAGATCATCTGGTGTCATGATGTAATATATGCTCTCCAGTATGATGAACTCAAAGATGCCAGCAATGAACCCCGGTCACTGTTTGTCCACAGTCATGAAAAACAAAGTGGACTAATTGTTCTTTTTTGTGGAGTATTTCCAGAAACAAACATGCTGCAAAGAATTTATTTAATTATATTGCTCAGAAATGAAAATTTAAGCTTTTTCAAGATAGTCATTTTAAGTCCTGTTTCCAAGAATTTAAATATGAGGGTACATGATTATGCTCTTGAGAATTTAGACTACAGTAGGACCTGTATTAGCAACAGTCTGTGGAGCATTCTCACCTCAAGACAGAATTCACTGCAGAAAGTTGGATCCATAATATAAACAGTTTAAACATTTCCATTAGAGATCTTCCTCAAGACTCTGCTCATTATGGTTGTTTCAGTTTTCATGAGTCATTGTACCAGAATTCCCATGTGGGTTCTTCATTCAATTCTTTTGGCTCAATAATATCAATATTCTGACCCGCTATTATCATTAATTCTTTTTCTTTTGGCTGCTTCTGTAAGGGGCCACCACAGTGAATCATATGTTTCCATTTCTTCCTGACCTCTGCATCTTGCTTTGCCACACTAGCCACCTGCATGTCCTCTCTCACCACATCCATATACCTTCCTTCCTCTTTTCTTCTTACCTGGCAGCTCCATCCTTAGCATCCTTCTCCCAATATACCCAGCATCATTCCTCAGCACATGTCCAAACCAATGCAAACTCTCCTGTCTGGCTTTGTCTCCAAACTGTCCAACCTGAGCTGACCCTCTAATATACTGATTCCTAATCCTGTCCATCATCATTGCACCCAATGCAAATCTTAACATCTTTAACTGTGCCACCTCCACCTCTGACTCCTGCCTTTTCATCAGTGCTACTATCTCCAACCCATATAACAAAGGTGGTCTCACTACAATCTTGTAGACCTTCTCATTCACTCTTACCTGTACCCATCTGCACAAATCACTCCTGACTCTCTTCTCCACACACTCCATCCTGCCTGAACTCTCTTCTTCACCTCTCTTCCACACTCACCATTGCTCTGAACTGTTGATCCCAAATATTTAAACTCATCCATCTTTGCTAACTCTACTCCCTGCATCCTCACCATTCCTCTGTCCTCCCTCTCATTCACACACGTATGTTCTGTCTTAGTCCTGGTGACTTCATTCCTTTCCTCTCTAGAGCATATCTCCACCTCTCCAGGGTCTCCTCAGCCTGCTCCCTACTCTCACAACAGATCACTATATCATACACAAACATCATAGTCCACTGAGACTGATTGATCTCGTCTGTCAACCTGTCCATCAACATTGCAAATAAGAAATGTCTCCGAGCTGATCCTTGATCTAATCCCACCTCCACCTTGAAAGCATGCATCACTCCTACCGCAGACCTCACCACTGTCACACTGCCCTTGTACATATCCTGTACCATTCATACATACCTCTCTGCCATTCCCGACTTCCTCATACAATACCACAACTCCTGTGTAGACACCCTATCATATGCTTTCTCTAAGTCCACAAAGACACAATGCAACTCCTTCTGCCCTTATCTATACTTCACACTTCTTGGGTGGCATAAGCCAGTGAACCTTGTTGGCTAGGCTTACTTAGGTCCTTGGGCTGATACCCTAGTACCTACCTATGAATCTATGAACAAGCAACACCCTCAGAGCAAGCATTGCATCTATAGTGCTCTTTCCCAGCATGAAACCATACTGCTGCTCACTAATCATCACCTTCCTACTTAACCTACCTTCCACTTCTCTTTCCCATATCTTCATGTTCTAGATGATCAGTTTTATCTCTGTATAGTTACTATAGCTCTGTACATCACCCTTATTCTTAAACATTGGTACCAATACAGTTCTTCTCCACTCCTCAGGCATCCTCTCACTTTCCAAGATTTTGTTAAATAATCTGGTTAAAAACTCCACTGCCATCTCTCCTAAACACCTCCATGCTTCCACAGGTATGTCATCTGGACCAACAGCCTTTCCATTCTTCATCCTCTTCATAGTTGTCCTTACTGCCTCCTTGCTAATACATTGGACTTCCTAATTCACTATCCCCACATCATCCAATCTTCTCTCTCTTTCTGTCTCATTCTCTTCATTTATCAGCCCCTGAAAGTACACTTTCCATCTGCTCAACACACTCTCCTCACTTGTGAGTATATTTCCTTCATTATCCTTTATCACCCAAACTAGTTGCACATCTTTCCCACTTTGGTCCCTCTATTTAACCAATCAGTACACTTGATTTCTCCCTTCTAAGTGTCCAACCTTTCATACAACTCACCATACACCTTATCCTTAGCCTTCACCACCTCCCTCGTCGCCATACACCTCATCTCCTTGTACTGCTGTCTACTTTCTTCATCTCTCTGACAATCCCACTTCTTCTTCACCAACCTCTTCATCTGCATATGTCCTGTGCTACCTCATTATACCACTAGGTGTCCTTGTCCTCCTTCCTCTGTCCAAATGTCAAACCAAGTACCTTTCTAGCTGACTCCCTTACCATTTCTGATGCAGTTGTCCATCCATCTGGTAACTCTTCACTGCCAATCAGTGTCTGTATTAACTCTACCCTGAATTCCACCACACAATCATTCTTTTTCAGCTTCCACTTCCTTTGATACCCAAGAGTTCGGGCTTTTCTGAGACTGATTTCTAGTGTCACCTCTCTATATAGATAGCCTGCCTAAGAAACG
Organism: Protopterus annectens; assembly: GCF_019279795.1. Taxonomy (NCBI): domain Eukaryota; kingdom Metazoa; phylum Chordata; order Ceratodontiformes; family Protopteridae; genus Protopterus; species Protopterus annectens. The sequence goes on along the minus strand of NC_056726.1, from coordinate 1,136,707,450 downwards.
TACCATAACCAATTGATCATATTTTCCTTTTCAAATGCTGGTAAGGATGAGATCTCCTTCTCCTAGATGTTGGCTGTTCTGTATTAATGCCAGATCTTTGACTTCATCTTAGTTAGTCCACTGCCAAGATTCATTTGATAGCCATTTCTTGCTGTCATTGTGCTCTGTGCTGAATTTTTCTTGCTCTTCTGTAAGTCTGTAAAACCTTTTTTTGAGATAGTTTTCATTTAAAGCTTCCTATCAATGAACCTACTCCTTCTTCAGACATGATTCATGCTACAAAATCTTTCTTTTCCACCTTTCAATCCCACAGTCTCCACTTATCTGAAGTTCCTTTGTTGTAAGACCCTCTTTTTAGTAGCCATTATTTTAACTGAAAGAATGTCTTATTTATAGCCCTTTTAAGCCTAGATTGAGATCATGTTTTCCTGAAGGAAAGGGTGGCACTTAGCTCAAACCTGTCTGATATGCCTAAAGCTGCCAAAGAGGCAAACATAACTCTATTGACTAATGTTGTATTTTTTTTTATTTCGACTGTGGTGAATTTCACCTTTATCATAAGAATGTCCACAGGTAGCTTCAACAAACTTTCTGCAAGGGTACATAGATATTTATCTCCATGCAAATCTAAATTGTTCCAAAAAAGTTATCAAAACAGCCTTTCCAAATGGTCAGACAAAGACAAAAGTTTGTCATAAAAATATGAGAAACCTATACCTGCAGCTTCCAGAACTCATTCCACTAAGGCAGTGAGTACCTTTGTGTCCCATATATTTCTATAATGACCATACAGAAGACATTTTGTGCCACATTATCTTGGTCTTCGATGAATACTTCCAAGAAGCACTGTAAGCTAGATATTGTCTCTGGGTCCAGATCTGTTTTTGAGGCAACTGTCATCAGAAACATGCTAGTATACGAAAACTACTTAGACTGGTTGAGCACTTTGTCCTATATATTAGTACAACTGTATCTTTTTACACTTCATCAATGAAAGTTATAAGTTTACGTAATGGTAGAGCGGCATTAAGAAGGTCCAGCTGTGGCAATAATGTGTTTCACTGTCCTCTACTTTGGTGCTACTGCCTTGATATTCTTACTTCTGTTTTTTTGTGTTATCAGCTTGTTATTTCCTTTTTCCTCCTGATTTGGGCAGACTTCAAAACTGTAAATGAGAGCTGTATTATTTGTGATGGGAAGGGTAAGGGGAAGGCTGTATGGTAGCCTCAGAGGTTTTGACTGCTGAGGAGTCAAAATGCCTGTGGAGTAATCCTCATAGTTAACAGAGATTGACTTTTTTTTTTTTGCAATAAACAACTTTATTAACAGAGACTGACTTTTAATACTGATTTGTCGTTATGGTAACTTCATAACTGTATTGTGCTCTGATTCCCAAATCCCATCCTAGGAAGAATATTGCATCATACTCAGTTTTTGTTGCAGGAAAAACTTAAAATGTGGTCAAAATACAGTATTTCTTATCATTACAACTAAACTTCTAGAGTTTGTTTACTGCATTTCCTGTGTTGCACTTAATTTAGAATCGTTTTTTTCTCTAAAAACTGCATTTTACCTGATTTTGGCCTAGCACTCAGGTGTGGGGTCATTTATTGCACTGTTGTGATTATTTTGCTGCTTGTGTATCTCTGCTACCTTTAAACTACAACAAAAAGAAAAAAAAAAATCTTGCTCTTTTCCTACTTTCTGAAAGTTAAGAAAGTTCAGTTACAGATTTGCTGTTCTGAACTGTTTGGAAGTTTCTAGAAGGCCAGTGCTTGCTTGGGCTAAATGGAAGTCTCTGTGTTCACCAGTGGGAGTGGTTAACACTGAACAGCCTGCCTGTCCCTGGAGGGGTGGTTACTACCTAGAAGCTGTAGTTTTATTGGCCATTTTGGGTCAATTCTAAACTCCTTGATCTGTCTCTCTTAAAACCCGGCTGCCTCGTGGTTTTGGCATCTTTTCAGGCTTGCTAGTTGTTGCTGAAGCACCTACCAAGGGGAGAAAATGCTGAGAGGTGAAGAAAAGGAGCCACTTTTGTGATTTTAAGTATTTTCTTGTGATTTTTTGTTAAGTTTTACTGCTTTGCCGCCTACATTTTGGCATTTCCAGCTTGCTAAAGTTTATATCTGTAACAGTAACAGTACTTAGAACACATTTAGAGCCTGTTTACTGCATTTCCTGTGTTGCACTTAATTTAAAATCGTTTTTTTTTCTCTAAAAACTGCATTTTACCTGATTTTGGCATAGCACTCAAGTGTGGGGTCATTTACTGCACTGTTGTGATTATTTTGCTGCTTGTGTATCTCTGCTACCTTTAAACTACAACAAAAAGAAAAAAAAAATCTTGCTTTTTTCCCACTTTCTGAAAGTTAAGAAAGTTCAGTTACAGATTTGCTGTTCTGAACTGTTTGGAAGTTTCTAGAAGGCCAGTGCTTGCTTGGGCTAAAGGGAAGTCTCTGTGTTCACCAGTGGGAGTGGTTAACACTGAACAGCCTGCCTGTCCCTGGAGGAGTGGTTACTACCTAGAAGCTGTAGTTTTATTGGCCATTTTGGGTCAATTCTAAACTCCTTGATGTCTCTCTCTTAAAACGCTACAACTCTCTTTTTGCGTGGTTTTGCGCACTGAGCAACGTCGGGCAGTGCTGCCTAAACAGGTTTAAACTATTCCAGGCTCCACAAAGTCTGCTCTTCACTTTTTCCCTTAGAACTATTCAAACTCTCAAAGTAATCACTCTAAAGCCCTGCACTTGCTCAGCTCTTATAAGGAAACACCAACTAACTAAAGCACTACACCCTCCTTGACTTCTCATAAGTACTAGGCTCCCGATTGGTCCTTCCTGATCAAGTGAAAAATCAGTTGCCTTCCCTAACCTGATCAGTAAAAAAACAGTTCCCTATACTAATCTGGTATGTCCAAGGGTCAGTTTCAAGGTTACTCTCCAGTCCAGCTGGTGAATCTGGGAATTTTGAGGCAATGTTACAATTGCCTTATGTACACAGACAACCCTCTCCTCCTTCCAACAAACTCTAATACATGTGAGAGATGCAGTTACACAGCCAAACTGGAGGCAGAGCTCTCTCAACCCAAGATTGGCACAGTCATTCAGGAGGAAAAGGTAACCACCCACACCACAAATCCAGTCTCACACAGACCTATTGCATCTGCATACCCAACACATAAACACACAAAAACATACTCGGAGGCTCTAAATAAAAATCTGCCTAAACAGCAAAGACCTCCTAAGCAGATATCCAAGCAACAGTCACCCCTCAACAATACCCACAAATCACATATCTCACAAAATCAGTGTGCCTCACAGTCACAGCCCTTAAGGCCAAACAACACACCAAATACACTTGTTATAGGGGACTCTATTGTCCGGCACACTGACGTCCCGCTCACCAGACTGAACAAGGAGAAGGTCACTGTAAGCTGCCTGTCAGGTGCCAGGATCCACCACATAACGCAAGCACTCAGGTCACTCCAAAGCAAGTACAAGTATGACTCCATCATTGTCCATGCTGGTGTGAATGACCTGAGACGTACCTCCCTGGACTACATGAAAAGAATCATTGAGGAGCTCTCTGACCATGTAGCCCAGCCTGGTATGACCCTGACCTTGAGTAGCATCTTGCCATCACCAAGAATGATGTCACAGTATAAAGACAAATGATCAGTTTCAACAATTGGCTAAAGTATTGGTGTCATTCAAAGGGGATCCAGTGTCTGTCAGCCTGGGATGACATGCTTGACACGCCACGTTGCTTCGCTAGGGACGGCTTGCATCTGTCACCCTTAGGCTTTCGTATACTGGCCAAGGCTCTTGCCACCCCCATAGTGCTTTTTTTAGGCAAGGCTCAAAGGACAAACCCGCCTCCATAGACAACCCAAGGATAAAAAAACTAAAGGTAATGCTACTCAATACCAGAAGTCTAAACCTCAAGATGCACACACTCAAGACTCTCCTCAGTATGGAGAAAATTGATCTCTGTGCAGTAACAGAAATCTGGTTCAAGGCTACTGAGAGCACCCCAGCACTACCAGGTTATAACTCATACCATGCGTTTCGGCCCCAAAACTCGGTCTGAAGCACAAAAGGAGGGGGAGTATCTATATTCATCAAAGATACCTACACCTCCAGGTTAGTGGCACTGCACGAAGCATCGGAAACCATCCATGTGCAACTAACAGCGGGCAAAACTGCCTTTCAGTTTGTAGCCTGCTACAGAACACCCTCCCTATTACAGGAACCCCACTTGGCATTCCTGAGAATACTGGAGAATATGAAGGTCTCTCCAAACACTATGTTATTGGGTGACTTCAACTACCCAAACATTGACTGGGAAAACTACTCAAGCCCAAACACCCTCGCCCAATGGTTCCTTAAATTTATAAACTCTAACACAATGGAACAACTGGTCACCACTCCCACAAGAGGGAACAACATATTGGACCTGGTCATCGCCAACATGGGGACTCTATGTTCCACACCAGAGGTAAACCCCTCATTGATAAGATCAGACCATAAACAAATTTCCCTGGACATCCATATCCCATCCCCACCCCCAGCCAAGGAAATCACTGTAAAGAATTTCTCAAAAGCCAACTTTGCACTTCTCAAGACTGAGGTGGAATCCTTCAAAGCCCCTGGACCACAGGATAATACAGCCCAATCTGCAGAATCCTTTACAAATGCATTCTATGAGCACGTGCAGGAATGCATGGATCGTGCTATCCCAAATAAAACCAAGACTCACTCCTCCAAAAACAGAAGACCGGTCTGATGGACCCTGGCCATAAATAAGCTATACAACAGAAGAAGGAAGCTACTACATGACAGAGCAAAATCCCGAAAAGGGAAGGCATTTCTGATCAGTATTAGCAAGAAACTTCGATCCCTTATAAAATCATCAAAGGCCAGTTTCGAAAGAAAAATTGCCCTAGACACTAGAGATAATCACAAGGCCTTCTTTAGTTATGTCAGGAACATGGGCGGAAACTCCCAGATATGCTCTGAATTGTTGCATAATGGTACAAAATATACCAAACCTACAGACATAGCCAACATCCTGGCAGACAGATTCAGCACAAACTTTTCTCTGCCTCCATCCCCAAAGAAGCAAATACCTATCCCAACTGAATGTAACCTCCCTGACATCACAGATGCACAGGTGAAAGCTGCCCTCTCCAAAGCAAAAAACACAGCATCTATGGGACTGGACGGTGTCCCAGGCTGTGTCTTACACGAGCTCCAAGAAGAACTGAACCCTCACATTAAGTCACTGTTCAAACTTAGCCTTACTACAGGATATGTACCCAAAGAATGGCGTACAGCTACAGTGGCCCCACTCCACAAAGGTGGTGCCACAACGGACCCCGGAAACTATTGCCCCATAAGCCTGACTAGTCTGGTCTGGAAAGCTATGGAGCGTATTATCATGGAACTCATAAACAAAGACATTGGGAGCCTCCAGACACTGGACCCTACCCAATTTGGCTTTGTTAAGGGCAGATCTTGCCTCTTAAACCTAGTTGATTTCTTTGAAACAGTTACCAAAGCCATGGATGAGGGCAAGGTAGTCCACACAGCCTACCTGGACCTCGCAAAAGCCTTCGACACAATACCCCACTCGGGCATCATAAATAAGCTTACCAGCTTAAATATCAACCCTTATATCACAAGATGGGTTGCAAACTTTCTCAGAGATAGAACCCACATGGTCAGAATCACAGGTGCCATGTCCGAATCCAAACCAGTTACAAGCGGCATCCCACAGGGCTCAGTTCTGGGACCTCTCTTGTTCGGTATATACTTCTCTGAGGATCAGGCTAACACGGGGGGATTATGGCTGACAAAGTTCGCAGATGACTGCAGACTGGGGGCCATAATCAAATCTCCAGCTGACACAAGCATCCTCCAAAAGGGTCTCACAGAGACAGATGCTTGGTGCCAGAGCCACAGCCTCAAGCTAAATGCTAAAAAGTGCATAGTCATCCCCTTTGGGAAAAACAAGGTGCCCACAAATTACCACACAGGTGGTAATCCATTAAGTATGGAAGAAGTAATTAGAGATTTGGGGACCAACGTAGATAGTAATCTCTCCTTTGATAATCATGTTGCCAAAGTGTTTAGAAACACCTTCTATATAGCCCTCCTTATCATGAAAGGGTTCGCATCTAGATCAAGCGAGGTCATTGTGCCCCTCTACTCGTCACTCATCAGGCCCATAATTGAATACAATGCCCCTTTTGGGATGTACCTTACCCGACACCTACAGCAACTGGAGAGACCCCAAAAGTACCTGACCAAGAGGATCATGAGCTACAAACAGATGTCCTATGCAGCTTGACTAAAGAAACTCCAGCTCTACTCAGTTGCTTACCGCCTACTCAGAGGCGATCTATGCCTGACGTATAAAGCCATGTCAAACCCAGAATTAATGGACATGCTCCACCTCAAAAAATACAAGTCCCTTAGAGCTACACGTTCCAGGGACCTAAACCTCAGCACAAAAATAAATAGGACATGCTGGAGGGACAGATTCATTTCCCAGAGGCTCCTCTCACTCTGGAATAGAATCCCAATTCATGTTAGACATAGCCCCTCGCTGACCCTCTACAAGCGAAATCTGGACGCGTGGATGGGAAATTGCAAATTCACCCCTGGGATCTCTTCTGTGTCTCTGCTAGACAGAGGCACAGTAAACTAATCTTAAAAGGGTACCTTCTGTGACCTACTTTACAGAGGCACAGTAAGCTAATTTAATAGGGAGGCGGAAGACAAATACACTCTTGCTAAACTTATAAATGCTCTAGGGCAGATAGCCTAGTATCTACCTATGAACCTATAGAGCAATGAGGAACTTCATGGGTCACAGGAAACCCAGTTTGAGAAAAAAATAAAGACAAATGCCAAAAATAGTAATTTTGTGATTCATTTGACCGATCAAATGCAATTCAAGTGAAAGTCAGTTCAGCGGAAACATTATGCTGAAACAATTTATACCGAGATAGTGTTTCCTTTTTTCCACTGTGTGTGACTTTAGAGTAGGTCTATACAAACACACACATACACACACACACACACACATACACACATATAGATATAGACAGATAGATATAGACAGATATAGATATAGATATAGACAGATAGATATAGACAGATATAGATATTCCCAAATGGGGAGTGCATGGGGGCTTGCACCTCCTGTAAAAAGAATTCTCTCTAAAGTTCAGGAAAAGATATTTTGGCATAATAGGTTCATAGGATCATAGGTAGGTACTAGGCTATTGACCCAAGGGCCTACGCAAGTCTAACCAACAAGGTTCCCTGGCTTACGCTACACAAGAAAGTTATTTTCCTGTGCCACTGTTGAGCAGAGATGCAGAAGTGATCCCTGGGGTGTATTTCCCATGACCCATCCACTCATCAAGATTTCTCTTGAAGAGTGCTAATGAAGAAATTTGCTTGACATAGATAGGTAGCCTGTTCCAGAGTATGGGAAGTCTCTGGGACAGGAATCTATACCTCCAGCATGTCCTGTTTATTGTGGTGACAAGGTTTAGGTCCCTAGAGTGTGCAGCTCGGAGCGATTGGGATTTCTTTAGGTGTAGCATGTCCAACAGCTCTGGGTTTGACATAGCTTTATATGTTAGGCAGAGATCACCTCGGAGTAGGCGATATGCTACGGAGTAAAGCTGGAGTTTTTTGAGACGGTCAGTGTAGGGCATTTGTTTGAGGCCAGTAATCCTCTTTGTGAAGTACTTCTGTGGCTTTCCAGCTGCTGCAGATGTCTTGTGAGGTACATTCCAAAAGGGGCATTGTACTCTACAATGGGTCTAATGAGTGTCGAGTAGAGAGGGACAATGACCTCTTTTTTCCTGGATGAGAACCCTTTTATGATGAGGTGTGCCATGTAGAAGGACTTCCTGACTACTGTGGCGATGTGACTATCAAAGGAGACACTACTGTCCACCTGGGTCCCAAGGTCTCTTATCACACATTCAGTGTTAAGTAGATTGCTGCCTATGTGGTAGTTCATGGGTACAGAGTTTTTACCAAAGGGGATGACACTGCACTTTTGGCATTGAGCTTGAGGCCATGGCTCTGACTCAAGCCATCTGTCTCAGCGAGGCCCTTCTGTAGGATGTCCACATCATTTGGGGACTTGACTATGGTTCCTAGTTTGCTGTCATCTGCAAACTTCATTAGTCATAGGCCTTCCGTGTTAGCCTGTACTTCAGAGAAGTAGATACCAAACAGGAGAGGTCCCAGGATGGAACCCTGTGGTACTCCACTTGTCACTGCTTTGAGGTCAGATTTGGAGTCTGCAACTTGTACAGTGTGGGTTCTATCAGTGAGCCAGTTGGCAACCCATCTTGTGATGTAAGGATTTATAGCTAGTTTAGTGAGTTTAGCTTTAATTCCAGAATGGGGGATGGTGTTGAAACCCTTGCCGAGGTCAAGATAGGCTGTGTGAACTACCTTACCCTCATCTACGGCTTTGGTGACTGGTATAATGTTTTGCCAAATGGACTTTCCATTAAATTGTGTTTGTTGGCATGACATCCTTCCATCAGTTTAACCCTACTATATGGAAGAATTGAGAAATCATGACTGTAATTATACTTTAAGTAGAGACAATTCATTCAGTGTTGACAGACAGGAGTATGAGTGGAATAAATAATGCATTTATACTGAAAAGGTTGTGTAGTTTTAAGAATCTTAGCTATAAGGACCATTGAGCAATCTACTGGGGATACGTTAGGGAATTCACAGGCCTCAGCTTTCTGAATGTGTTGCTTCCCCAATACTCTGCTACAGCAATTGAAGGAGCATATCTGGCACATCAGGAATACAGAAGAGGCAACCACCACCTTTCAGGCATTTTATGACATTATCTATTTCTAACAAGACCTGAGAGCTACCGATTGCACTCACATTACCACCAAATCCCTACATGGTCCAAAAAGACTATGATAGATCAACAGGAAATGCTTTCATTCCCTTAACTGCCAGGGGTCTGTAATTTGCCAGGTATTGTTTATAATGTGCTTGTGTGCCACCTGGCAGTTCCCATGATTCTAGCATCTGACAAGCATCACACCAATCCCAAAATGTTCTTGCACACATTCTCAATGCAATAAAGAAAACACACTTTAAATTAGGCAAACTTTACTGTCATAAACTTTACCTGGACAACCATACCAAAACAAAACTTGCCAGTACCTTACTCATCCCTTCCCTCCTATATGCCAGTGCCATTTTTACTAACCTTTGCTAAACCCTTAGTAATAAACTAGAATTGTGCTATTATAATATAGCTAAATTTGCCTTAGGAAAGCCCAACCACACACACCATTGCCAAGCTATTAGAGAACTGAACTGGCTCAGGTTTTCCCACCATCTCCTCTATACACAAATAACTTTAGCCCACAAACTAATTTTCAATCCCAACTCTTGCCCAGCACTCAGCTCCATCCTACAAACATATACTCCTATAAGAACACTAAGATCCTTAGGCAAACAACTAAGTATAACCAAACCTAACAAAAGAGCTGGATAATGTCTGTACTCCCATAGCATTGCTAAACTTTGGAATGCCTTACCCTCACAAATAACTCAAAATGGCAGTATAAAAACCTTTAAATCAGGTCTGAAATTGCATTACCTAAACAGTTCCTCCTGTCCCTGTCAAACAAACAAGCCCCCTTAAAACTGTCCCTTAAGAAAGGTTCTAATGGCAGGTCCTAAAAATATTTCAGCCTTATGCTCATTAAGCAATTGTTCTCAAACACACAATACATATGGTACTGTTGCGTATCCATGCTATGTTGCACATGCATCTTCTTAACAATGCAATGTAATGCTTAAAAATTAGTAATGTTAACTCTGTACTACACTTTATTGCATATCTCTGCTTACATACATGTATCCTTGATTAATTTGTTATGCTATGTTGTGATGCTAAAAGATATGCAACTCTGTATTGTACTGTATTGCACATCTCTGCTTTTATACATGTATCCTTGATTATTATGTTTTTAGAATACTTTGTAATACTTTGTAATATACTGTGGAGTTTTTTTCCCTAGGCTTCCACTGATAATGGGTTTTTGACCCAGTGGACTTTCCCGGTCAACAAATGTCAATAAATAAAGTAGACTTCCTACAACTTCATCCATTTGGTAAGAAAATTCACAAACTAGGTATGATTCTTCACATACATACCATACAGGCAGGGAGCAGGCCACATATAATCTGTGGTTTGTTTTGTGTTATTTGTAATGCTGGATAGGCCCAATAGTCCCAGTTGTTAATCCCTGTATTCAGTCTTCAGATCACGTAGAAAATAACCTATAATGTAACACATCTGAAAACACATAATATAGTTGAGTGGCTGTTTAATGTACTTGTGAGACACTTCTATTGGTTTGATGTGTCAAGAGGAGCACAGCAATATGGTATGGAAATTTACAGCAAGATTTTTCTTACCTGTCACAGCATGACATTGAGCAAATAGTTGTAATGAAAGGCTAACATCTTAGCAAGACCTCCACAAAAGTTGGTCCAGCAGAGAAAAGGTAGGGTGGAAAGTCAGGTGAGGAAGACACAGCAGCAGTACCACAGCCAAGGCAGACATTAATGGAATACACTATAGTACTAGCAAAGTCTGATGTACAGCTATGGTCATACATCTCAAACTCTTACAGCAAGAAATCTGGACAAAGTTATAAAAAATGGGGAAACAAATCCCCAAAATTAGGGACACTTTTTTAACTATTACTCTTATAAACTTGAAGTTGATATAATAACAGGTTTTGCATTACCGTGAATTTTCTGATGGGTATGAAGTCTGAAACTCAAATGTCTGTCATTATTTTCTAACTTCCACCCTCAATGATTTGCCAGTGAGTTGCCAGAAAACAACAATTGTATGAAAAAAAGACAAAAAATATGAGGCAGAAATCTTGACATTCTGTGAAAATCTGTACAGTTGAGAGGTATGGAATGGGCAATGACAGAGCCTACCCAGAATAATTACATACTTGCATAGGTTAGATGGTGATCAAGACACTGTTATCATCACCTGCACAGGTGCTTGGTAGAACAGTGACAGTTGACTGTAACACTATGAGATGGGATAGGGTCAGTGGTTTTGGAAATTCAGTGAAAGGAGACAGCAATGCTTTAAGAAGGGGGAATTAAGTTTTTGTTGGATGTTTTGTTAGTACTAATTTTTTTTTTACCTTACTGACTGCTTAATGAAAGACTTCTGACAGTTTTGATAGTATAAATGTCTTTCAAGCCCTTAGGAATGATATTGCCAGTTCACATAGCAGCACTAATTAATGTATTAATACACCAGAAACAAACTTTGATGCCAGTAAGGATTTTCTATGAAATTTATACAACAATGTGAATAGAGACAAGATAATTTGCTTTTCTTATCAATAGTCAACATTGATATCAGTCATTTATCTGTTGCAAATCCTGAGAGTGTTGAGAATTTAGAAAATTTATCATTACTGGATTGTAGTGCTTTAACACTTAAAAACATATGAGGTGTTTAGTATTAACCATCATAGGTTGCATGCAGTTAAAACACCCTCAGCTGCTTTTGATGTAAATGTCTCTAATTTAAAACGTTTCCTTAAGGTAGATTGCTAGATCCCATCACTGTACCCTTGAGTGACTGCAGATTTTAATTGAGCTGAACACTCTTAAGCAAGAAGAGGTTGCAGGGGAAATGTGTTCTGTACCTCAACAGCTTAAGAAAGAAGTATGAAGCATCTCCTTTTCTAAGATGACATAGACAGTTAATGAGACGATTAAAAAAACTGAAAAAATTAACTTATTCATCATAAAAAAAAAAAATTAAAAAAGACACCAAGAACTACTCTGAAAAAAGGTGTTTGTTTAGAAATTATTTCATCTAACCACCAGGAAAACTGATTTCAGATCAGCTGATCAATATAGAAGTGTTGTCCCCACCTTCATGGGATTCATTTTATAGATAGTATGAAGAAGAAACATGTAGGGTACAAAATTTATTTATTTTATTTATTGACACTTGTTTACTGGGATATGCCGCGGTGGTACGGCGGTAGCATTGTTACCTCACAGCAAGAGGTTCTCCCGTTCGATTCTCGGAGTGGCTTGGGAGTGCCTTCTGTGTGGAGTCTGCATGTCCTCCCCGCGGTTGGGTAGCGTTCAAAAGACATGTGTGTGTGTAAATGGGCGTGCCTTTGTTGAAGGTTGGGCATTGAGCTGGCACCTCGGCATTTCACAAAAATCTACTGCCAATCATTAGCGGACCGGAGTTCTGCTGTGGCGACCCCATACGGGGAAAAAGCCGAAAGACAAACAACAACATTGACACTGGATGAGCTAGGCATTTTCAGCAGAGGCCCCAAGGAGAAATGCTGCACAAATTAAGACAGAAACATGGTTTTAGAACAGAATTACAGGTAAAAGTAAAACTAAACCGGATTTTTGAAAGCATACACAAAGTTTTAGACAGGATCTAACAATATTTCTTAGTTAATATAATTTTGTAAAACTGGGTAACTATGCAAGATATTATAGACTGTAATAGTATAAGAATTTTTTTGAGGTGATATATTTATAAGGTATAGTTAGTTTGCTGGATTGTTGATGCATAACAGAACAGCAGGTTTTTGTGAGGCAGGGGGTTAAAGTTGAATTCAGGAGCCTATATGGAAGAGGATATAGGGTAGATAGGAGGTTAGTGAAGGGAGTGTGGAGAATGATTAGGTGGGAGTAAGATGAAAGTTTGTCATATAGGGTGGCAGATGTTACTGGTGTAGCAGGTTAAATAAAGAATGTTTTAAAAGAAAAATCTTCACTGGAAGAAGAGACTTGGTTTCCTTGTTAGCACACTTTTACATTTTTATAGGCAGACATCTGTGTGGGAGATGTGAAGTTAGGAAACAGTGTTGTCGATAGATTTGCAGGACTGCAATTCTGATTTGTTTAGTGAGGATGTAGAAATTTCTCTGGAGTTTCTCCTCAAAGTGAGTGAACACGTTACAGAGAGGCATGTATATAATCTCCAAGTGGAATTTGACACCCCCTAACAGCTGAAGATTTCCTGCCTGGACAGTCTTCACCTGATCTAAAATTCAGAGAATGCAGTTTTTCCACTTAGATATAAACAAATGTGTATACCTCAAAAATGGTAAAAGTTACCAAAAAAAGTTAAAATACAAAAGCTATTCAACACACACTCATCTTCACAATGGTGATATTAACATGTCAGCAAGACATACTAATAATTTTATATTTAATAAATAATTAGATAATATATTCATCTACTTATTATAATTATGAAAACAAACCCTCACCAAGAATGATGCCACAGTACAAAGACAAAATGATCAGTTTTAACAATTGGCTTAATTACTGCTGTCATTCTAAGGGGATCCAATGTCTGTCTGCTTGGGATGACATGTTCGACAAGCCACGCTGCTTCACAAGGGATGGCTTGCACCTGTCACCCTTGGGCTTCCGGATAGTGGCCAAGGCTCTTAACACCCCCATAGTGCCTTTTTTAGGCAAGGCTCAAATGACAAACCTACCTCCCTAGAAAACACAAGTGGAAAAAAACTAAGGGTAATGCTGCTCAATGCCAGAAGTCTAAACCTCAAGATGCACGCCCTCGAAGCCCTCCTCAGTATGGAGAACATCGATGTCTGTGCAGTGACTGAAACCTGGTTCAAGGCTCCTGAGAGCACCCCAGCACTATTAGGTTTTACCTCATATCATGCTTTCCGGCCCCAAAACTTGGACCGAACCACAAAAGGAGGGGGAGTATCCATATTCATCAAAGATACCCACACCTCCAGGTTAGTGGCAACGCACGAAGCATCGGAGACCATCCAGGTGCAACTAACCATAGGCAAAATTGCCTTACAGTTTGTAGCATGCTACAGACCACCCTCTCAAACTCAGGAACCCCACAAAGCCTTCCTGAAGACACTGAAGAGTATGAATGTCTCTCCAAATACCATCATATTGGGAGACTTCAACTACCCAAACATAGACTGGGAACATTACTCACGCCCCAACACCCTAGCCCAAAGTTTCCTAGAATTCATAAACTCAAATGTGATGGAACAACTAGTCACCATTCCCACAAGAGGAGACAATATACTAGACCTGATCATCACAAACATGGGGACAAAATGCTCCACACCGGAAGTATATCCCTCATTGGTAAGATCAGACCATAAATTAATCTCACTGGAAATCCACATCCCGCCCCCACCCCCTGCACAAAAGACCACAGTGAAGAACTTCTCAAAAGCCAACTTCACACTTCTTAAGACCGAAGTGTTATCCTTCAAGGTCCCTGGGCCAGTGGAAACCACAACCCACACTGCTGAATCCTTTACAAATGCCTTCTACGGGCACCTTCAAGAATGCATGGATCATGCAATCCCAAATAAAACCAAGACCCATTCCCCCAAAGGCAGGCACCCGGTCTGGTGGACCCCAGCCATAAACAAACTTTACAACAGAAGGAGGAAGCTACTACATGACAGAGCAAAATAATCCCTAAAAGGGAAGGCATCTCTGATCAGTACTAGCAAAAAACTACGATCACTCATAAAATCATCCAAGGCCAACTTTGAGAGAAAAATCACAAAAGACAATCACAAGGCCTTCTTTAGCTATGTTAGAAGCCTGGGTGGAAACTCCCAGATATGCTCAGAGTTAGTCCAAAATGACACAAAATACACTGAACCCACTGACATTGGCAACATTCTGGCAGTCAGGTTCAGTGCAAATTTCTCCTCCCCCTCCCCCCCAAAAGGAGAAATAACTATCCCAGCAGAGTGTAGCCTCCCTAACATCTCAGATGCCCAGGTGAGAGCCGCCCTCTCTAAAGCTAAAAACACAGCATCAATGGGAATGGACGGTGTCCCGGGCTGTGTGCTACATGAACTCCAAGAGGAACTAAACCCACACATAAGGCTGCTGTTTAATCTTAGCCTTACTACAGGATACGTACCCAAAGAGTGGCGTATGGCAACAGTGGTCCCACTTCACAAAGGCGATGCTTCTACGAACCCTGGAAATTACCACCCCATAAGCTTGACGAGCCTGGTCTGCAAAGCTATGGAGAGGATCATTATGGAACTCATAAACAAAGACATTGGGAACCTACAGACATTGGATCCTACCCAATTTGGCTTTGTCAAGGGCAGATCCTGCCTTTTGAACTTGGTCGACTTTTTTGAAACAGTCACTAAGACCATTGATGAGGATAAGGCAGTTCACACAACCTACCTTGACCTTGCAAAAGCCTTTGACACAATACCCCACTCGGGCATCATAGACAAACTCACCAGCTTAAATGGAAACCCATATGTCACGAGATGGGTTGCAAACTGGCTCAAGGATAGAACCCACAGGGTCAGAGTTGCTGGAGCTATGTCAGACTCCAAGCCAGTCACAAGCGGTGTCCCACAGGGCTCAGTCCTGGGACCCCTCTTGTTCAGCATTTATTTTTCCGAGGTACAGACAAACATAGGAGGATTGTCGCTGACAAAGTTCGCAGATGACTGCAAACTGGGCGCCATAATTGATACTCCAGCGGACACAAACATCCTTCAGAGAGGCCTCATAGAAATGGATAATTGGTGCCAGAGCCATGGCCTTAAGCTGAACACCAAAAAATGTATAGTCTTACCCTTTGGGAAAAACAAGGTACCCACAAATTACCACATAGATGGTAATCCATTAAGTACGGAAGAGGTAATCAGGGACCTAGGGACCCAGGTTGACAGTAACTTCTCATTTGACACTCACATTGCCAAAGTGGTTAGGAAGACCTTCTATATTGCCCACCTTATCATGAAGGGTTTCACATCTAGATCAAGAGAGGTCATTGTGCCCCTGTACTCTTCTCTTATCAGGCCAATGATTGAGTACAATGCCCCATTTGGGATGTATCTTACCCGACACCTGCAGCAGTTGGAAAGACCCCAAACGTTCCTCACCAAGAGGATAAAGGGTCTTTAACATATGTCATATGCTGCCCAACTGAAAAACTCCAGCTCTATTCAGTCGCATACCGCCTACTCAGAGGTGACCTGTGCCTGACGTACAAGGCCATGTCCAATCCGGAATTAATGGACATGTTCCATCTCAGAAAATCCAAATCCATCAGAGCCACGAGAGCAAGAGACTTAAACCTCAACACAGAAATAAATAGGACGTGCTGGAGGGACAGATTCATAACCCAGAGGCTCCCTACACTCTGGAACAGAATCCCAATCCATGTTAGGCAGAGCCCCTCACTAACTCTATTCAAGAGAAATCTTGACGAGTGGATGGGAGATCATAGGTTTACCCCGGGGGTCATCTCTGTGTCACTACTAGACAGAGGCACAGCAAACTAAACCCTAAATGGGAGTAGTATTCTCATCCTAAGGGGTGGTGAAAGCCACACACACTCTGGCTAGGCTTATAAATGCCCTAGGGTAGATAGCCTAGTATGAACCTATGAAGCTATAAGTATTAATATTTGTCTAACCATAATAAAAAGAACTCAAATATGATTGGGACTTTTGATCGGGGTGCTGTGATCTTCATTTGGCTGCAGAATAGATTTGTAAATGCCATTCTATTTTTGAGATATTTGCATAATTAGGAATACTATGCATATCTGAATATTTAATGAACAAATACATGTGAATATCTGCCTTGCTAAACTGGTGAGTCACCAGCAAGCAGTGCACAGTTTTTAGGCATTGTGTGTACTTTCAGTTGATAACATGGAGTCCCATGCAAATGCCCTCTGGCTGAAGTTATCAGTGTAATTATGAAAATATGCCAAACATTTGTAATATTTCCAGAAGACTCTTAATGACCATATTATCAAGTACTCCACTCATATGAGGAGCCAGTTATGTCATCTCTGGTGAGTGGGCATATGCAATGCTGAATCGCAATCTGTCCATGTACACAATGCCAGAGATATCTGCTAAATGTTAGTTTGCAGACAGCTGCTATCAGCGACAAATTTTGCAGCATTGTGCAAGCCTTTATTTGATACCATGAAATGCCATGGTTCATATTATAAATATAATTATTAACATATGCCAAATACTCATGATATTTCCAGGGAAAATTTTAATTTTTGTATTACAAAGAACCCCACTCTTCTGAGGAACCATTCATGACCGTTCTGATAACTGGACCTGTGAAATATTGAATCACACTCCATCCAAGCACACAATGCCAGAGATATGTGCAGAAATATGATGATTTTGCTAATATGCATATCTTATTCCTCAACAAGTTAGAATTGTCAGCACAAAATCTTACCATTCTTGTGTTACCAATTACCCTGCTCATCTGAAGAACCTAATTCCTAGCATTACTACTGACAATATGAGAGATATACAGGAAGATAAAGCTGCCACATGACCCTGAATGAGATAGTTTGAGTATCACAAAATAGTTGAATAAATGTACACAATGCAATGCTTTGCAGGAGACTGCATTTATATAAAAGGATACTTGACTACAGCTGCTGCTATCTCCTCCAAAGTGTTATATGTTTGCGTAGTCCTTAAATCTGCAGACTTCAAAGTGCAGGGTTTGGGGTCTGGATCCAGGTAAAGATTTTTCAGTACTTGTAGTACCTAGGTTAGAGTACTCTCCTTGTAAATGAGGGGTCATGAGTTCAATTCTCGTCAAGGCCTCAGCTTGAACTTTATTTGGGTTAAACTCCTGGGCCAATAACCTAGTAACTACCTATAAACTTATATAGGCAATTGTTATCCTATTCAGAGTCATGAGAGCTGGATGTTATTATTTATTTATTTTATTTATTTATTTATATGCAGTTGGTTTACCAGGATAGTCCATTGGGCCAAGATGAACCCGTTTTCAATGGAGTCCTGGGGAGAAAAGCTCCAGTAACAAGCTACAATAGGTTATACATTATAATTACAATATTTACAAGTGACATAACAAGTAATGTAGTTCCAGAAACCAGGTTGAATAGGTTTTTGGTTAAGATACAAAATTTACAAGTGATACAATTTAGTGTATGAGAACAGTTCTAGTATCAGATTACAAATAGGTTTTAGTTTGAATACAATTATTTCAACTGTTTAATATAGTATTCAGAGGATTATTAGTTTTTATGAAACTTTAAAACATGACACATAAAGGTACAGTTTAGAGAGGATGTATAGTTAGTACGAGCAGAGAGAGAGTGTGGTAGGAGAGGTAGAATGGAAGTGGCCAGAGAGGTGGAGAATAAGTTTGCTGGTGTAGATTATGTTGGATGAGAACAGGAGCATTCCCACTTGGATAATAGGTAAGAACAGGAGCATTCCCACCTGGATAATAGGTGAGAACAGGAGCATTCCCACCTGGATAATAGGTAAGAACAGGAGCATCCCCACCTGGATAATAGGTGAGAACAGGAGCATTCCCACCTGGATAACAGGTAAGAGTGAAGAGATTGTTTGAATGTAGAGTGATTGGAGATGGTACGAATGATTGGTGGAAGAGAGTTCCAGAGACGAGCTAGACCATAGGATAGGAGATTTTTTCCAGAGGGACGACTTGGTTTGTATAATTCTATTAGATTTTTGTTGTTAGATCTTAGTGTTCTGTTAGGTAGGTGCATTTTAAAGGCAGAGGATAGGGATGGACACAGTAAGGGGTTGAAAATGAGTTTATGTGCAAGAGTTAGTTGAGTGTAGGTGAGATGATTGGATAGTTCTAGCCATTTCAGTTTGTGGAGGGAAGAGCAGTGATGACTTGTGGCTAGTAGCGAATTTAGCTATTTTTTTGTAGCATGTGGAAAGTTGAGTTTTAAGGGAAGATTGAAGGTTAGTTAAGAGTGCAGCTCCATAGAGAAGGGAGGGGATAAGAAATGAGGTAGTGAGAGTGATTTTAGTGGATGGTGTGAGATAACGATTATGTCTGTAGAGCATGCCTAATTTTTGATGGTTTTTTTTGATATTTAGTTGTAGGTGGGAGTTGAATTTAAGCTTATTATCAATTTGTACCCCAAGTAATTTGGTCTCAGATACCAATTTGAAAGATGTGTTGTTATGACTAGTGATAGAAAAAGTGTTAGAATTGACAGAGGTGTTTTTGGAGGGAGTGAATATCATTAATTTGGTTTTGGAGGCATTTAGTGCAAGGTGATTTTGATTCATCCATTATTCTGTGATAGAGGATGCGTCTTGTGTTAGCTTTTGTAGCATAGGAAGGGATGTTGCAGAGCAGATAATAGTAGAATCGTCTGCATATTGAATGATATTTGAGAAAGGGATAGAGTTACGGAAGTCATTTATGAATATATTGAAGAGGAGAGGACCTAATATGGAACCTTGGGGAACTCCTGTTGGGGTAGTAAGGAAAGAGGAGGTGGCCTTTTTCCATTTGACAGACTGATATCTATTTGATAAGTAACTGGAGAACCAATTTAAAGAGGAGGAAGATAGGTTGAGCTGAGAGAGTTTAGTTAGAAGAAGTTTGTGAGAGGTAGTATCAAAGGCTTTAGACAGGTCAAGTAAAAGGGTAGAGACAATGTGTCCAGCGTCTCGGGCTTTATTTATGATTTCCAGGAAAGAGAGGAGGGCTGTCATAGTACTATGACCAGGTCTAAAACCGTGCTGTGTTGGAGTTAATAGGTTATTGTCTAAGAGATATGGTAGGAGTTGTATTTGGATACATTTTTCTAGGATTTTAGAAATGGGTGATAAGATGGCTATGGGACGAAAATTAGTAGTGTTGTTATTATTGCCACCCTTATGTAAGGGTATGATATAAGCTATTTCAACAAGTTAATGTTTTTTTTTTGCATATGCCACACATTCATATTATTACAAGGAAAAAAACTCAATTTTACAGTACCAAGAACAACAATGAAGTAAGGAGCCATTCATGAATTGTCTGCCGACTTGGCTTGTGAAATGCTGTTCCAGAAAGCATCCCCAGTAGAAAATTCCACTTATTTACCAAAATATGATATTTAGGCAAATATGCATATTTCAGTACTAAATAAAGTCTAAACATCTTCAGATTGTATGCTAGCAGACATAAGATGTCAGTGACCACTTTTGCATCAGTGTCTAAGTTTGTCTGGTTCCATGAAATACGACGCTGTGTGCTGAAAGTCAGCACTGCATCTCAGGACACACAAATGTTTACATCCCATACAAAGAGAAACTAACTAAACTTGAATGAAAATAAGAAAAAAATGCCACAAATATGAAGAAAAATGCTCTTTTAATGAGAGCCTTCATCAGTAGATACATTTGACTTCATCAGATTACATAAAACATTGACATCACTTCCTTTAAAAAGCCAGGCACCACCACATGACCACAATTAATTTCCTCTACAGGATTCAAATTGTATTGCAACACTGTTTCTCAAGCTGTATTGCCTCTACAGGATTCAGGTTGTATTACAACATTATGTTTTAAAACTAAACATTGAAATATATGTGAAACTTGATTAAGAAATAATAATAAAAAATTGCAAGACAAAACAAACTACAATAGTGTGTTTGTTCTTCACACTAACCCATATGTATAAATAAATAACAAACATCAACCCAGCACACTGTTGATACACTAAGACAGTATAAAAAGATGTATTATAAACATACATTGATCACATTTCCCCCTACTTTCCTTATTTGCTGTGCAAGTTAAAACATTACAAAACTACCAAAGATAAAATTCAGCATTCAGTTTTAAATAACTAGAGAGGGAAATAATATCATTCAACCAAGGGGGGGTTGTTGGCATTAAATCTTAACTGCCACATTCATTCTCTAAATTCGAGGAACAGTTCTCATGGACCTGTTGTTAAGAACAACTTGGTCAAAGGCAATAAATTTAAATCTATGCATTTTTTTCATTGGATTTTTTAATATCATAATTGTGTTGGTATACATGCACTTTGAAAGCCTTTTTAGTCGTACCTATGTAAAATCCTTCACAGGATTGGCATAAGCCTGCATAAACTACAAAAGAGCTGTTACAATTCAACCTATGGTTCAAATGTATTAGACCATAACGTGGAATATGTAAGGTGTCCGTTTCAAAAATACTAGAACACTGTGTACAGTGACCACATTTGGTCAAATGTCCTTTTCCATAGGTTTTATAACCCTCTGTGTTTTGTTCAAGTAATTTTTTTAAAACAAGCATCTTTTTTATATACAACACATGGCTTTTCCCCCACATTTTTAACAATTCTTGATCTCCTCTAAAAATAAACCAATTCTTATTTAATATGTCCTTGATGTCATAAAATAATGGGTTATAAGTTAAAATAAGGGCCTTGCTGAAATCTTGGGTCATATGTGTATCTTCACTCAAAATGTTAATATTAGGGGTAACAATACCAGATGTATCAGTCCCTAATAATGGAAACAAAAGTGTCCACATACCCTTTTTTCCATGACCTCATTAAGAATTGGTTCAATAAAATTGTTAGCATACCTTCTTTGTTGTAACATACCTCTCAACTTGTCCCTCTCTTCATAGAACATTTCTATGTCACTGAACATATGTGCCAGTCTAACACATTGGCCTTTGACAAGTGACTTTTTTGAAAGTCAGGGTGTCCACTCTCATAGTGTAAGAGGGTATTGGAATATGTGGGTTTTCTGTATATCGTGGTTTTAAAGTTCTGTTCTACTTCATCTTTGATAATAAATATATCCAAACAACTGATCTTGTCACTGCTTTGTTCCATAGTGAATTTTAAAAAATATGTACTAGTATTTAAAAATTCAAAAAGTATCTGTAATTCATTTTCACTACCTTCCCAGAATATTAATACATCGTCCAAAAATCTCCCATAGAATTTTCACAGCTTGAATAGCTCTGAAGTGAATACCTGAGTGAGTTCCCACTGGGCCAAAACTATATTGGCAAACAGGGGGGCACAGGCCACCCCATTGCTATGCCTGTTGCTTGTTTAAATAGCTGGTTCTCAAATATGATGTAATTGTTGTTAAGGACCAATTCTATTAAGGTTCTAAGCATTAATATCCTTTTATGCCTTATATTTGTGTTACTGCATAAAAAAAAACATAAAATAGGTCAAGGCCCTCTTCATGTGGTATTATGTTAAATAAAGCTTTTATATCAATGGTAGCCAAAATTAATTTATTACTATATAATTCTTTCTTGATTTTCTTCAAACAATCCCACAAATCCTTGAGTATATGTTAGTAATCAAGAAGTGTAGATTTTAAATGAAAATCAAGACATTTGGCTAAAGGTGTTGTTTTCCATGATTTTGTATCCACAATAGGCCTGGGGGGGGGGGTCTGATGCTTTTATGTATCTTGGGGATTCCAAATATTGTTGGAGTTTTGGGGTACATTTGTGTTAGAAAGCTATGTTCTTCCTGTGTAATCTGATAGTTAAATAATAAATCATTCAAAGTGACATCAATATTTCTGATAGCTATATTAAACTCATTTAGAGTGCTTTCCGCATAACAGTCTCCATATAGAATCCCCAACATTTTATCTATGTACATTTGTTAGTCCATGACCACCAAACCTCCCCCCTTATCAGGCTTCATAATTCTAATGGATTTATTGGAACAAATACCCTGGAAAAGTCTTGTTTCACACTCTGTTAAATTAAATGTAGTCATCCTCCCAAAGGGTATAATTATGCATTTTTTTGCATTGAGTTTTAGGCCATGTTGCTGACACCAGTTATTTGTCTGACCTTCCTGGAGGATATGCACATTCTGCGTCCTCACATGTGTGGTGAGGTTTACAATCATATGTTCGTTCATCTTTTAGACGAACGGACTATGTGTGAAAACCACTTGGCAGAACCAGTAGGGCGATCACCACAATGTTGAAGCTGACAGGAGCAAATGGCTGCTGTTGTCAACCCCAAAATTGCGATGCAGATTGCACTATAGTGGGGATGGGGACATGTATCCTTAACCTCACTGTAGTGTGATCTCGGAGTTTGTATATATAAGTGGGGGGTGGGGGGGCAGCCACCCACATGGGAGTTGCAAAAACCTGTTGTAGAATGTTGAGTAGGTAGGAGCATTTCAGTGTAGTCGACATTTTCAACATTTGACTGCACTGAAATGCTCGGTTCGACATTTACTCTGTTCAGTTTTCAGATTTACGAACATTTGGTTCGGACATCTGTACATTCGAACAATGTTATGTCTGTTGACTGTTATGTCGAACATGTGATAGTAAACCTTGCGGTAAAGTGTTGCAGTCACTAGTATTGTTGGCTCACAGCAACAGGTTCTCCATTTCAATTCCTCCCTTATTCCAAAGACATGTAGTAGGTGGATTGAACACTCTAAATTGGCCCTAGGTGTGTGTGTGTACATGTGAATGTGTGGTGCACCCTCTGAGGAGGGTTGGGCATTGGGCTAGCAACCTGAGCCCGTAAAACTCATAACCATTACAGAAACAATGAGTACTGGAGGGCACATTTTGCCCAGTGTGCCACATGGTGCGAGAAAGAGTACTCCTCACATAGAAGCTAATTAATACTTCATTAAATGCTATTTGAGTATGAATCCCAACATGTCTCTTGTAGTTTAATGTATTGCCAGATGCATTAGGGCAGAGAAGCTTAATGTTTCTCATGTGAAGTCTGTTTCAGTGTGAGAGAGTTGTGCTTCATTTGGAAAATATCCATTAGTGTTTTTCTGTAAAACTTGAAATAAAAGTTTTACATGAAATGCAAATCTCTTTGATAATTGTTAAGAGTAAAAATAAAGATAGTACATGAATTGACATGTTTGAACAGTGTTTATGGTAACTCGAGAGAGGCAGCCAAACAACATGATATCATTATGCCTGGTAGGGATCTGATTCATCACCTTACATAGGGTGTATTTGTCCACATTCCAACTCTGGAGGTGTATGCTAAAACAATGAAGCATTATCAGCCATTCAAGTATGTCAGATCTGTACTGAGTGTTGTCAGAAAGGATGGTTATTCTTGGTGATAGTGAAAACATGGGTGGTCAAAAATGAGATATAGTTGTCCAATTGTCATATGTCTGAATTTTTATGACTTTGTAGGTTGTTGAGCAAAAGCTACTGCACTATGTTAGCTTTGTTTTGCTTTTTTTCATTTCAGTAAAGAATGAATTAATGCATTAACAGGCTTGATTATGTAACAAAGCCTAAACCTATTGCATTTTAGTAGTGCAAACATGTTGCATTTTAGTACTATATTTTTGCAATACATTCTTTAGAGCCTCCAGCAACTGCATAAGGGTTGACATTAGTCAGGTCCAATATTCTGCATTATTTGGGGTGATGATTACAACCATCTGATTTTCAGAAATTGCTATGTAGTCATTGTTGCATATTACTGTGATAAAGTCTTCTGTACAGGATCAAATAGGAAAGGATTTCAGCATTATGTTAAAACTTGTATTTTGGCAGTGGCTGCAGAGAACTTAGCTCTGACATGTTATTGAGCTGCTTCCTGTGGCAAGGGTTTGAATCTTTCTACCTTCATTGACTTACTGTGTGATTTTGAGTAAGTTATTTAGCCAGACAATGTTCTAGACCAATTGGAAATGTGTCCTAGGCTCCTTTATGGTCTCCAGGACTTTGTGTTTAGTAACTATGAACCTGTTGTCATTGTTTGCCAGCTATTCCTTGTTACGTAACTGGACATGTTATGGCAGCACACAATGTTTTTAATGTAAACTAGTCAACTCATTATTCATGGGCAGCAGGCACTGCATTTACAGATGAAGCATTGAAGTGCAAAGTTGTTGCAGCAGCATCATCAGCATTAGTAACTGTTTTTTTAATGTGGAATTATTCAGATACTTTTACTTCTGCAGAGATTGTGCATATTGAGTTGTATATATCTTCAGGTAGTTAATATTTCTTATATTCTCATAAACACTTTTCTATTTAAACTGTGCAACACATAGTTGGATCTTACAGAGGAATGCTAATGACCTTTACAGTTTCATGTAGTTCATCCAAATCTACCAATAAAGTATTTGTAAGTTATTTCTTTATAACAATAGCGGGTATACACAGTCACCAAACTGACTGTAACTGCTGGTGGGGGTGGAGGGCTCTCTGTGCATGAAAGTATCTTATGCTCTTTTCATCTGGCCATTTTTAAACAACTTTTCACTTTGGCTTTGCATGACTGCATGTGTGCGTGTGCGTGTGCGTGTGTGTGTGTGTGTGTGTGTGTGTGTGTGTGTGTGTGTGTGTATGTGTGTGTGCATGTGTGTAATACTTTACTGTGGACGTTTTAATCACAATCAGACATGACAAGTTGTGTCTATTTGTTGTTCATTATGCACATGCTCATAAAGAGTGTTTTTCTGTCAGTTGTATGCATATAACATTAAATTATACCTCTCTTTTTCTGCAGGAAATCTGCCAGAATTTTCAGATTTACAGGATTGCTTGGATTCAGTCCCTGACTGGATGACCTGTAATTATTTGAAGCACAGCATAGCTAAGGGTGTACAATGATCTCCTTTTCCTATGTTCTCTCCCTTGATTAGCATCATTTGTATTTTGCAAAAAAAGGTGTATAGGCATTCGTCTTTACATTTGTCAGCTATCAGTGTATCTTATTTTCATCTTAAGACTATAACCCAAATCAGACATTATATTCTATCTTTAGATCCTGGGACAGTGATTCATGCTTTGGTTTTATCCTAACTTGATTACACAGTGTTCTGTATCTTTGGCATTTGGATGGTGCTGTAGCCTTCTTGCAATTTACAGTATTTTACAATTCTGTATCCAGGTTGCTGATTGACAAGCTTTGAGCATGTCATATTATGCCTGTGCTTTTAGATCTGGCTGCTGCCTGGGGCCAAATGTATTTTTATGAATGTGAGTTGACTCTCACCTTTTCTATCCTACATGACCTGTGTCCTATTAATTGGAAAGTGTTGCTAAGATTTTGCTAGGCAACTCAAGTCATTAGGAGAGGATGGCTAGCTGTTCTAAAAGTTTGTTTTGAGACATGAAGAACAACTTCTTTTGCCTACCTTTCCCTATTCTTTTGGAATCAATTTTTACAGAAGCCATAACCTATCTAGTTTCCATTCTACTCAACATGTCAATCCAGGAAACATTACAGCCATCTGGAAAAGATTTTGCATCCAACCATTGCATATAGGGAGTAACTCTGAAAACGTATCTAACTATCACACGACTACAATTATTACACTAGTACACTCAGCTCATAAATCTTGGAGAGATCTGTTCATACTCAATTGATTAAGCATCTAATAGAAAATTAAATCATGCAAAACATAACTTTAGATCCAGTCTCAGTACTGCAACAGCACTTCTGGAATTAATGAACACTGTCATCCCCAAAGGAAACAATGATAAAATAGTCTCTACTGTATTCTTAAATTTCAAAGGCATTCTGCATTGTCTCATACAGCATACTTCTTCAAAAACTAAAACTCAGGGGTCTCTCAGACTCAGCCGTGCAATGGCTCAGTAGCTGCCTTTCAATAGACACCAAGCTGTTAAGTAAGACCTAGGCTCTCTTCCTTTCTCCAAATTGTAGTAGAGATAACCCACGGTCCAATGTTAGGGCCTTAACTTTTCAAAATGTTCACAAATGACCTTCAGAAAGCCTCTGGTACAATATGCAGAACCCTCGATATTAATCTGTATAGCAGAAAATCATTGCAAACAAAAAACTCAAATATAATTTTCCAACAACTCAGTGACACTCAGCTAATTATGGAGCATAGTCTAATCTATGAACCAAACAAATGTCGGAATCTAAAAATATCTTTATACCATGCATTCCAACAGAAAGTCTGTGATCCATATACAGATCCTTATAGCACACAATTTAACATGCAAAACCCTCTATGGCAAACAAAGTTCCAGAATACTGAACTCTCGCCCCCTAAATCTAATGCCCAATGAAAGTCTTTCCCCATTCAATAGACAACTGAAAACCCACCTAATTCGCTTATGGCTATGTTTTTGTAACATACCAGAATAATTCCAAACATCCCCTTCCCTTTTCTTTCCCTTTCTAACCTTATAATTTAACCTGGTGATAGGTAAACCTTTAGAAATAACAAATTAAAATCTCCTTTTAAATAAACTGTACATAATAATAATCTTTTGTAAATGATTCTATCCATTAACAACTATTCCTATACTCACATACTCCAACTCTAACTGGAATTAACCATCCTCACTTTAAAAGTACTTTAACACTCATTCCTACAACATAACCAGCATTCTTAGAAACTGCTTTTACCTGTGTATTCTGTTGTTCCCCATGCAATATTCTTCTTTTTTGCTCAGTAGATAAATATGAGCAAAATTTACAAGCTGCAGTCAATGACAGCCACAGATTTATGTACTTACATTCTGACTCGAGTCCATCTATTATTTCATGTTTCTTTTTTATGGCTCTATTTCATGGATTATTTTAACGCTGGAGCTTTTCTGCCTAGGCCACTAGTGAAAAGGGGTTCCATGCCCACTTAAAATTTCTCAGTAAACAATGTAAATAAAATAAAACAAAATAAGTAAGTAAAATACTTTAGGAGCCCCTTGAAGAAGCCATCTATTTAGGAGAGACTTTTGTGATCCTACTAAGATTACCTCCTCTGGTTTTAGAATTTTAACTCTCTCACATCGGTCATACCTAGTTTCAAGCTTGCTATTGCAGAAAAAGCCTTCATGAGACTGGGACCCCACCATATGGAACAAGCTATCTACAGATATAAGAAACCTAGAAACTCTCGCAGCATTCACAATAAATCTTAGGCATCATTTGCCGAATGACTCTGGGTGCACTTACTTTTGGGACACTGGCTAAATGCTTGCTGCTTATTATGATTGTAGTCTGGAATACAATCATCCTAATAGTGTATTCTGTAAATGCAAAAACCCTGACTTGATATAAATAGAATTCAGCAATACATGATACTCTAACCTGAAAAGTACTTCTATTCCCATTTAGCTCAGTTATTTCACTCTTTTACACTTTATCACACAAGTATTTTTTTAATTTGTATACTGTATGCACGCCGTTAATTTTCTGTACTTGGTAGACACATTACTGTATTTCACATACTTATTTATTTTCATATTGTATGCTTATACCCAGATACTGAGTGAAAAGCATCAGCAGACATGTTCACTACCCAGTTATGAAATTGAAAAATAAAATGAATAAATAGTTGGGGTATAATGAGAAGAAACCTGCTTGCCAGACAGATGGAGATTCAGTCCTACAACTGGCAACCAGTGTAATACCTTGTTGTGGGAGTGACAAGAACAATGCTGGTTGGATCTACTGTACTGCCTCAAAAAGGTCTAATGGCCACTAGAACGATGGCCTTCTGAATCACATCTTTGATGTCCAACACATACACTAAAACAAATGCACACAAATCTGATTCACTAATCAGTTCACTAAATGTAATCTAACCACAAGATCAGAGAACAGGCACAGCTGGCCTGGCTATGATCAGCATCCAGACGCAGCCAAACTATGACCACAAGCTCTCCACTTACCATGCTGAGCCTTTGGTCTAGTAATGCAGTCCCATTTCACACCATCCCACTATGAATGTCAATGTAATTCACTGCACTTTATGCACAATGATGGTTTCCAAACAAGAAAACAGGGTGGCCTGACTTTGGAGAAGGATGCTTGACATCTGGCAAACCTCTCCTTAAATAGTATATATATCAGCTGATCAAACATGTGAGCAATTGTTCTGAACAGGATTGTAGTACCCTGGGGATCAGGAAATTGACTATTACCCCAATGTAGTGTGATCTTGGAGTTGGTATATATAATTATCTTGGGGTGTGGGTGGTGCAGAAACACTCACCCGCTTGTCAGTGAGAAAAAAAAAGATTTGTTGTTTTGTTTTGCTTTTTTGCTTTTGGTTTTTTTTTTTTTTTTTTTTGATAGGCAACTGATTGACAAGTTGTGCTGAATCCATTGCCATACTTTTTCAGCAACTTGTCAGATATGTGTGTATATATATATATATATATATATATATATATATATATATATATATATATTAAACACTAGGATCTTAAAAGTGAAAAAAAACAAAAAATCAAAACAAACATACTTAGTAAAATAAAAACTGTGCTGCTACACATTAAGGATGCAGAGGTAAATGCGTTTGCATAAATAACAAAAAAAAGTTTCAAAGACAAAATACTTATAAGGAAAGATCTCATACCAGCTAGTCTTGGCTGATTCTAACTGAATCAAGACTAAACCCTAACCGCTAAGTTAACAAAATGTTATACAGGACATACCAGCTAGTCTTGGCTGACTAACTGAATCAGGACTAAACCCTAACCACTAAGTTAACAAAATGTTATACAGTACATACCAGCTAGTCTTGGCTGACTCTAACTGAATCAGGACTAAACCCTAACCACTAAGTTAACAAAATGTTATACAGGATGATGCAGAATAGCAAAGTTATACAGATGAGCTACAGCAATCTTTGCAGCATGCCTGGCTTTTCATACTCATCTCAGCTCAAAATACTTACCATATTTTCCCAACAGTAACTACAGGTAAATAACTTGAGATGATACAATTAACTCTTTACTGAGTCAGCATTCCTGCACAATGAATGCATTTCCGAGAAGAATAAGGCTATCGGTTTTATACATATTTTTCTGTATCACATTAAGGTACAAATACAATTCTTCTGTCACTGTCACTACATCTCAGAGCTGTACCTCTCTTCAAAAGAGTTAGGCGCTCCTGTAAAAGATCCTTTTAAGTCAATTAATGGACAAATTCAGTCAATAAAGTCAAACCCAGGCTTTATTGGCCTGAATTTGCCTGTTAATCGACTTAAAAAGAAATAAGTCATGGGCATTCAGAACTGCCATATAGCTGAAACACATGGTGTCCTTAAGGGGTCTTTTGCATATATCCCATAATCCTCTTTTCAATAGGGTTCAAGGAATCACACCATGCAAACTCTAGCTTGGCTAGGTTTTTCTTGTTGTTTTTTCCCAGTTTCCATTTTTTAGTAATTGTTTTTTGTCAGTCAACTTAATTAAACTTAATAAAGCCTTATTATGTCAAACCAATTCAGATCCTGTGTCCCACCTGAAAAGAATAATTTCCTCAGTTTCAGTTATTTGGCTTATCAATATTTTTAAACCCTGCCAGCTCATTATACTTCCTAAAAGCATGTTCCCAGTTATCTCTAACTTTTCTAATTATACCTCCAAAATTTGCTGTCTCCTTCCATGCTTGGTTCTGCATTTACAGTGCCTTTAAGCCTGTTGATAATTACACAGAAATCTCAGAGTTCATCAGGGATAGTATTCTTTCCAAAGTGGTACCCTGGGACCCCCCCATGAGTCTACTTGGGGTATAAAAATACATGTTCATAAAAAGGAGTCTTAAACGTGCCACTGTCCATGTTGCTTACTGTTTTGTACTTTGTGAAATATAATATTTATGATGCCTAGTTTCCAGGAAAAGATAATTGGATTAAAAAATTGGATAAATAGCAGGTGCCATTCCAGGGGTTCAGTAAATGTTTCCCTAGGAAGAGATGAGTTGCAAACATCAGTCGATGCCTCTTGTTAAGGGTTTTCACATGCTGGCTAAAGCCTTTGTTGCTTCATTGCGCCTTTTTGGGCCCAAGTTCATGTGATGAGCATTAATACATCCCAACCCAACCAACAACTCAGATCATAAATGAAACAGCTTCAAGATGGCCCTTCTCAGTGTCAGAAATCTTAACAAAATACCGCCTGTTCTGGATGCATTTATGCAAACTGAACATGCCCATGTGAGTGTAGTCACTGAGATATGGTCCAAGTGAAATGAGAGCACTCCTTCCATGCTTGGTTCTGCATTTACAGTGCCTTTAAGCCTGTTGATAATTACACAAAAATCTCAGAGTTCATCAGGGATAGTATTCCTTCCAAAGTGGTACCCTGGGACCCCCCATGAGCTTATAGAATTCCAGCTCATAGAAAGAACATCCGATTATCAAATTACAGATTTTTATCAACCTGCTTCTGTGTCTCCACAAGATATTGAAAATGTCCTGGCATTCCTTGAAAATATCTCTATTAGAAATAAATCAATGGTCCTCAGTGATTTATTTTCATTAGTTAATACTAGGCTATTAGCCATTGCAGTTCATTTTAAGCCTAGTTAAATATCCCATGTGAGAATCAAACCCTGTACCTTGTGTCTATAAGATAACCACCTTAACCTTTATGTCAACCTCCCACCATCAATTAGTGCTAGGCTAACTCTCCTTGTATGCCATTCCAAGCCCAGGCAATTACCCCATGTTAGAATCAAATCCTGCACCTAGTGCCTATAAGGTGAACACCTTAGCCACTATGCCAACCTCCCACTATCACTCAATAGATCAGTATACCTACACTTCTAACAAAGGATATGAACAATGTTTCCTAAACTGGGCAAATGACAACTGCCTAGATCAAATTGTCATTAATCTGTCCAGGGAAGTAATGACATGGACCTAGTTCACACAATCTCAGCTCCAGCATTTTCCCTACCCCAGGTTGGTCTGTCCTTAGTTAGATCAGACTACCAGCTGCTTACTTGAACCCTCAGAATGTCCACCCCTGGTAACCAACACTTGGGTCTGTTTGTTTATTTATCTAGTTAGTTAGTTAGTTAGTTAGTTAGTTAGTTAGTTAGTTAGTTAGTTAATCTCAGTTTGTTGACAGTGTTGGTGAGTTGGTCAATTGACTGTTTCAGCCACTACCTGAGTACAGTGTTAAAAATGTACAGTATCTATGATAATCTATGATAATACAAGCAAATTGCATATTAATTTGAGAGATAAAAGGCATTGTTATTGTGCTAGAAGAACACTGCAACAAGTTAAGAAAGTGTGTACATATGAATAAATGTATTTTCATATGTACAATTATAAATGTAGTTTGAGTGAAGTTCTATTTCTTAAGCAGTATCCCAAAAGTATGAGCATTTAGCATCTTCAAACAAGTAAGATTTTAAAGCTTTTTTAAAATTTATTTATGTATTTATTTATTTATTTACATTTGTTGAACAGGAGTGTCCGGCTGGACGTAGGTCCATTTTCAGTGGAGGCCCGAGGAGAAAAGCTCCACAGTTAAAATATATAGACAGTAGTTACATTTTTATTTATTTATTTATTTATTTATTTACATTTGTTGACCAGACTAGTCTAACTGGATACTTGTCCATTTTCAGTAGAGGCCCGGAGAAAAAAGCTCCAAGCATAGACAGAAAACTTATTATACAATATTAATATATATAAAAAATAAGCTATTATCAAGTACAGATAATAACAATATTTGAATATTTGTGAAAGAAAAAAAGAACAACAAAAATATTGTGTGCCTAGCTATTTAGAGGGGAATGAACTAAGATCAAATAGAGAAGAATAAACAATATTTGACAGGGAAAAAAACACAAAGTGTAATACATTTTAAAAAAGTTGTAAAAAGGTTTTGTTAGTTTATTTGTCAGTACAGGTAGGAAACATAGTACAGCAAAAAGGACATTGAAAGGTTTGAGCAATGTAGTACACCGGAGAAGTGAAGTAAAAGGGAGAGCAGGAATGGGTAAAGTGGAAAATCAGTCAGGGTTTGTGCAGGGACATTGGATTTACAGAGCAATTAATAATTTGATCAACATAGCAATTAACAATTACATAGTTACAGATGAAGAATATAGTACATTAGTAGACAACTAGAATCTTTATCATCTGCGAAGTACATAACAGACATTAACAATTGTTACAATAAGAAGTTCCTGCTGTATAATACGTAGTTAGGCTTATGGACATCCGAGTTTAAAAGCAATTTTATTGTATCAATGCACTTAACATCATTAGATAGATGGTTCAACAGAGCAGGCCCTGGTCTTGAGAAGGCTTTCTTACTTACAGCTAATTTGAATTTGGGTCTGGAAAAGGGTAACAGCATTTTCTTGGCTGCTCCTAAGAGTATAGCTTTGGCTGTCAGTGGTAATTTCTTGTGAGAATAGGGCAGAACCCTATTTTAAGAATTTTAAACATTTGTGTTCCCAGAAGGTGAGTAGGTCTGTCTAATATTGGGAGCGAGTGTATTTGATTAAGTACTTTACAATGGTGTTTGTTCAGCTAGGAGGGTGAATTTCCATTTTTTACTTCTGCTGTCTGATGTTTTTGACAGTTACAGATGCAGTGCATGCTGAGTAGTTGCAGTGTATATTCTAACTTAAAAAAAGAACATTTTTAGCAATACATTTTTGGCAGTTGTGGATAATAAGTGGGAGATCCTGTAGCATGGTTTTAGTTGTTCAAGAACTTTGCCAGTAATTTTGTCAGTGATTACTGAGGTTGAGTAGACGATTTGTTGCCAATTCTAGGTATGTCAAGTATATTGAGAATGGCATTGCCTTTTGAGTTAATATCATTTGTACTAGAAATTTCAGTTTCTTTGCTGTAGAAAAAATGCATTCTATTCGTCTTGACTGCATCAGTTAGTAGTTTGTTTGTTGAAGCCAAGCACAAAGGTCAGAAAATTTTATTTGGATGTTCAAAGGCAAAAAATACGGCTTCCATGGGACTCGATAACATCCCAGGTTGCATCCTACATGAACTCAGGCAGGAACTTGCAGCACCATTAGGCACCCTATTCAACCAAAGCCTGAGTACCAGCTTTGTCCCAGCTGAGTGGAGGACATCCCTTTGCACAAAGGTGGAGCGTCCACTGATCTAGTAAATTATAGACCCAGTAGCCTAATTAGCCTGATCTGCAAGGCCATGGAGTGGATTATCATGGACCTTATAAACAAGGATATTGGCAACCTCCAGTTGGTTGATCCCACACAGTTTGGTTTTGTCAAGGGGAGGTCATGCCTGTTAAATTTGGTCAACTTCTTTGAGACAGTCGCCAAGGCCATAGATGAGGGGAAGAGGTGCACACTGCCTACCTTGACCTGGCCAAGGCCATGGATACTATTCCCCACTCAGGTATAATAAATAAACTCTCTCAACTAGGCATCAATCCATATGTTACCCGATGGGTAGCAAACTGGCTCACTGATAGAATCCACCTAGTCAAAATAGGGGAAGCCACCTCAAGTATTCGACCCGTAACAAATGGTGTACCCCAGGGATCAGTCTTGGAGCCTCTGCTGTTTGGGATATACTTCTCAGAGGTGCAGGCCAAATCTAGTAAGCTATGGCTTACCAGGTTTGCAGATAACTGCAAGCTGGGTGCTGTCATCAATTCACCTAGTGATGTGGACATCCTTCAAGAGGGTCTCACCCAAACAAATGACTGGTGCCAGAAACATTGCCTTAAACTGAACGCCAAAAAATGCATCATCATCCGTTTTGAGGAGAATGACATCCCCACAAATTATCACCTTGATAATAAGGCATTAAGCATGCAATCAGTCATGAGGGACTTGGAAACCCAGGTTGATAGCAAACTGTCTTTTGACCACCAATCTGCCTCCGTTGTATGGAAAGCTTTCTACATGGCCCACCTCATTAGTAAGGGTATCTCATCCAGGGACAAGGTGGTCATAACATCCCCATATTCTTCCCTTGTAAGACCAATTATTGAATACAATGCCTCTTTTGGCATGTACCTCAAAAGCACATGCAGCAGCTGGAGAGACCACAGAGATTCCTCACCCAGAGAATCCAGGACCTCAGACATCTACTTTACACAGATAGGCTTAAAGCCCCATATCTCTTACAGACTCCTCAGAAGTGACCTCTCTCTGGCATACAAAGCAATGTCAGCCCCCGCCCTGATGAGACTGCTGCATATCCGCAAGTCAAGTTCCACTCGTGTAACCCACACGTGCAAACTCAACCTGGTCTGTGACATCAATAGAACTTGTTGGTGAGACAGATTTGTGTTCCAGAGATTCCACCTTTTGTGGAATAGACTTCCTCTCCACGTAAAGCAGACTACCTCATTAACCCTTTTTAAGTGCAACCTGGATAACTAGATGGGGAGCAGAAAATACACCCCTGGGATTCCACCTATGTCCCTGCTGGACAGTGGCATAGGGTGCTGACTTGTTGGAACATGGGCTAAATTCTTGGTTAGGCTTTTAAGGGCCTTAGGGCCAATAACCTAGTAACTCGCTATGATCCTATGTTTGTCTGGAGTGAGTGAATGGTTTTGTTAGTGTCTGGAAGTATATCATATGTGCTCATAGTAATACTGGGGTTTGGCTGAGTTGATAGAACATTTCTTACCAGAAATAAATATAATTGTAATTCAATAAAAAAGCACCCTGGTTATCAGTAGCTATAACCAAACTGTACAACAGAAGTACAAACAAAAACTGATCAAGTTATCATTTAAAGCCAGAACCCTCAACATGAAATGAGCATACAAAGCCTCATCAAAAAGATGAAGTCAGCTATTAAGACCAGCAAAGCATCCCATGAATTTAGATAAGCTTCTGAGGCTAACGATAATTACAAGTTCTTCTTCAATTAAGTTACAAAACTAAGGAATAATTCACATCACTGCTCTGAATTTCTCTATAATGGTCCCTCCCACTCCAGACCAAAAGAAGTTGATAACACCAAGCAAACAAGTTTGCTACCCCTGAAAACTATCATCATTTGATCACCATGTAGCAACTGTGTTTGACAATCTGTCTATATCTCATAACTGATTTATTCATTTACATATTCACCTATGTATATTTATTTTCTGTTCTTTTAGTTGGGGAGATTTTCCAGTCCTCTGCTGAAAACAAATTATTATTCAGTCAGGCTTTCCCTGTAAACAAATGCCAATAACCAACTAAATAAATAAATACCACTCCAAACATCCCTGAGTCACTTCCTACCTATAACATCTCATTGCATTATCTTCTTACAATTCTCCCTAAGACCAAAAACACATCTTCTTTGGATCCCAACAATGCAGTAGGTTGTCTAATAAACAGTGTCAATCATGCCCTCTCCTTATGTTGTTCAACTAAAGTGTTGTCACATACTATGTCCCTGAGTTCAGGCACACTATCGTGGTGGTGGTGGTGATGGATCTCTACAAGGGTGACCCCACCAGTGACCCAGGAAAGCACTGTCCCATTATCCTTACAAGTTTTGTCTATAAATCCATGTTGTGCATCATCACTGAGCTCATAAATCTGTTAAGGGTTCTACCTTTAGCACTTCAGGTGTGTTAAGGTAAATCATGCCTACTTAATCTTATGAGCTTCTTTGAAAAGGTCATGCTAGTGGTGGACAGTGCACACGTGGTCCATACATCTGAAGTTACCAAAGGCGTTCGTCATCATACCACATGGTGGTATTGTAAATACACTTATGGCCTTAAACAATAATCACTCTGATGCAAGATGGATTGCAACCTGGTTCAACAACAGAATGCATTGTCAGAGGCTATGATGTCTCCTCAGTCATTGAAAAGGTGACCAGTGGCATCACCAGAGGTCTGTGTTGAGACTCTTCCTCCTATTTGGCTATTTGGCATTAATTTCTCTGACCTTAACTTAATTTGCCAATGATTATAATACAGATGTAGCTTTTAAGCCAGCCAATGACACTCATAAAATTCAAAAATAATTAAATAGAGTTAACTGTTGATATACTTAAAAAAGGTTCAAGCTAAATGCCAAGAAATGCAGTATCATTTCCTTTACTGAAAGGCAAATTGTTACAATGTTCTACAATGATAACACCCTACTATGTAACGAGACAGCAGTGAAGAACTTGGGCACCTGAGTTAATGTCTCACTTTCCTTTGATCAGCATGTAACAACTGTGTTTGAAAAATCATCTATATTTCACAACTAATCACCAAAAGCATCTCTTAAAAAAACAGAGATGTTACTGTAACCCTGTACTCTGCCCTGGTCATATCCATTATAGAATACAATGCATACTTTGGCATGTATCTCTCTAGATGTATAAAACACATGCACACAGAGATTTCTAACAAAATGCATTTCTGGTCTCAAAAATCTAGGTAGT
Organism: Protopterus annectens; assembly: GCF_019279795.1. Lineage (NCBI taxonomy): Eukaryota > Metazoa > Chordata > Ceratodontiformes > Protopteridae > Protopterus > Protopterus annectens. The sequence continues at coordinate 1,136,670,398 of NC_056726.1, read as the reverse complement.
ATCAAATTCCTGTGCCTGTACTTCATGTTGTATGGGCTCTTGAGTGGACACATATGCTTTCAATACTGTGCCTTCAGGGATCCTATTATCTGTGACTTAATTCTTTTTAATAAGCCAAATAGTGCAATGAACACTAGAACATGAGACCCCAATCGACTTCAGGAAATAAATAAAACTAAATGGAGTGGTAGGTTCATTACCTGTGCCTCTCCTTGCTCTGGAGTAGGGTCCCCTTGCAATACAAGCAGTGTGATTTCTTATCAACCTTCAAACACAGATTAGGTAATTGGATGGGTATCCTAAAATACATCCTGGGACTTATTGGCCTTGCTGTCCTTAAAAAGGGTGGTAGAGCTGAGCATGGCTCATAGGTTCATAGTTTAGTACTATGCTAACTGCCCTTGCGAGCCATTTTAAGCCTAGCCAATTATCCCTTGTGAGACTCAAACCCTGCACTTTGTGTTTGTAAGGCAAACACCTTAGCCATTAAGTCACCCTCCCAACCCCTATTGGTAAGACATACATGGCCTCTGGCAAATTAACATTGTGTCTCCTATGATTTTTATGAAGATAGGTAAAGGGCAGGTCCTTGTTGCTGCTCTGAAGCTGACAAGAAAACCTCTTGCACTAATATTTTATAGCTAAAATATGGCATAATAGCTATACGAGAGCCGGCAGTTTGTTGAGGTGTGATATAATGTAGCATTTGGATTTTCTTAAAATACATGAATACTGATCTATGTATTTAACCTTTAATATCAATCTTAGTTTATCAACTCAAGTGCCTACATAGATACCAGCAGAGTAGACTTTTTATTAAATAGTTTTGTAGCAGCAACCTCAGAGGAAGTTACTTTGGTATGTTTGTGTCTGGCTTCAAATCCATATTTTTTTCAAGCCACTATGGAGCATGAATCCACCATAGCAGAAGATGTCATCAGTTGCTAATCACCAGAGTTGAAGGTCCCAGATTCCTCCATTCTGTGAATGGCGTTAGCCCAGTTTGAGTTCATTTCTTTGATTGTCAACCTTCTAACTGGCTGCACTGATTTGGATTTTACTCCAAAATCGTTTGTTGTTTTTAAGTTAAGTATGAATGCAACACTTTCAGGCATTTCAGCTTAGCAGTTTATTTAAATTTAGTACCAATCATCAGCCGTACTGTCATGGTATAAATAGAGCAAGCACTGGCTTTTCTAGTCTTCTGGTTGTATTTTTCTAACCTCAAGTACACGTGGTTACCAGTTCTGAAGCCATATCTCAGTCTTTAGATGAAATCTTCAAGATATTTTTGATTACAGTTAACAAAAAGACTGTTGCAGCAAAGTGTTGGATACACGTGTGGCCAGTCTGTAAGATATTAGTGATTACTCTGTGGGAGAGGATAGGCTGATGCTTTTTCTAAGAAGCTAGAATCATTGGCTGAAGGCAAAAACAGTTTTTTATTATTATTTTCTTTAACTCCTTAGCTCACCTATATTGTGTTGGCTGTGGTTTGTCTGTTGTCTTTGCATACGACTTCAGAGGGCTAAAAATCAGTTCACACATGCTGAAATGAGCTTAAAGTGGCATTTGGACCTCATTTCAAAGCCAAAAAGCAGGAAAGTGCTTTATTTACTCTATAATTATTGTTTTTTTTTAATTGAATTCTACTGTTTTAGTGGTGTTTAAATAGTTTTTGTCCATTTTATTTAACTTTTGCTAGAAGCTATGTTTCGGCAATCACCTTATTAATTATTTTTTGTTCCATGTGATAAAGCAATGTGTTATGTATTGTGTTGCTTCTCCATGCTAATTCTACTGTTTTTCTTTCACTTGTACCTGTCTGCAACCTAATTACTTTTTCAGCAAAGTTTTGATTAAGTGTCTGGGCAGTCTAAGGATATTAGTGAGCATTCTGAGAGAGACATAGGTTGCTATGGTTTCCATGAAACCTTTATTGGCTGAAGCCAAAATCTGATTTTCATTTGTTTCTTTAAATTTGTAACAGCTATATTGTGCTAAACTGTGTTTCATGTAGGATAGTACAATCATATGCTTGACACATATAGGCTGTTCAAATGGCATTTATTCTTAGCAAGCTAAGTAGAGCCATACCCTTTAGCAGGCTGCTCTAAGCTGCTCCCTCTCAATTCAGAATCAAGTAAATTTAATATAAGCCATTTCAACTTTACTAGAGCACTTCTAATAGTTTGCTATTATGCTACAATATTTTATGATACTTATTAATATTTAATATCATGTACTCATAAGAATTCATTAAAGGAAAAGAAGCATTTATTATTCCGTATTCATGGGGATTTATTAAAGAAAAAAATGTTTTAGCAAAGCATATACCTTACAAGTAAGTTTTAGATCTCTAATTTTTGACACTCTTGGACTAAATAGAAGGTCCCAGGCTTTTCTTCTTATAGATGCCAACCTCATATCACCTGGTATAATCAAGAAGTTTAGCAACTGCCTGGTACTCAGTGAAAATGAACTACTATTTACCTTGTTACAAACTACCTGTGAAGATACAAATATTTAACTAAGATGTACTCATCTATCTCACAACAGAACAGTCTCTGATATAGCACTCCACACAAATACATGGAAAATTATCAGATATAGACTGGTAAACCAGACTGTTCTGTTGTAAGATTGATGACTACAGCTCACAGCCACCATACACAAATCCCCTTCTGATATAAATAAGATGGAATGTGAATTTACACGTTAATAGATGGTGTTCACTAAACAGGCTAAAATTAAATGCTCAAAAATGCAATATCATGGCATTTGGTAACCCCACCCCACCAACTTATAGTATTAAAAATACCACAATCCAAAAGGAGATGTTGTGAGAGCCCTTGAAATATGGGTAGCTAACTCCCTCTCATTTGATCATCATGTTGTAAGAGTGGTTAGGAAGCCATTTTATCTGGTACAGCTAATGGCTAAAGGCATCTCCTGTAAATCCAAAGAAGTCCTTATCCCCCTGTATTCTACATCACTGAATCACTGATTATAATGCCCCCTTTGAGATGTGTCTTACTAGCCATAGCAAGTAGCTAGAGAGATCCCAAAAGTTCCTGATGAAAAAGATCAAGGCCTAATAACTTGAGCTACAGACAGAGAGAGGCTGGAATTTTGCCCCTGCATTTACTGCCTTATAAATTCCTTACCTTATCTGTGCCTTGCCTTCTGGTTGATTAGTAATCTGGCAATCCAAGACATTTTATACCACAACAAATAAGGCAGTCTAGTGAAACTAGCCCTAGTTTTCAGCAAAAAAAAAAGTCATGATGGAGAGAAAGAGATTTGTCATGCAATGACTACCCCTCTTCTGCAACACATTTCCACTCATGATCAAGCAAATAAGCACACCATCTCCTTTTTTAAAAATAATTAGACAATTGGATGGATATGTTTAAATTCATTGCTAATCTGAATGGCCTATGAGTCCTAGAAAAAAGAGGTAGGGTCTAAAGGTGAGTACTGGCAAGGTGTAAATGCCCACATGGCCTGGATGCCTTTTAGTTTCTATTATTCTGTTAAGATAAAACTGTGAACTATTTCATCAAAACCAGCTACAGCTTGAGGATGAAGTTTCTTAGGCATGACAATAAATAATGATGCTCTGAACTAGAAAAAAACTGAAGAAATTAAAAAAATGACACTTACCAAATAATTTACAATGCATATATTTTAAATCTCTGATTAAAGTAACCATGAGAAATTGAATGATATAAATTTAATTATTCTACCTTAGCTCATTGTAGTTGGGATTCATAAACATGTTGTACAGTATGCAGTAGCAGCATTGTATGGGTTATCAGAAATATGCAAGGAGTGGCCTGTTCAGAGACCAGATTGTGCGGCAGCACATAGGTCTGTACAATGCATCAGACGTAGTATGCAAATGACTGTGTGAAGAAATGGAAATGACATAGTATGCAAATGACTGTGTGAAGAAATGTAAATGAAGTCAGACAGCCAAATGATGCAGTAACTCTATGCAACTGTAGACAGAGAGAAAAATGTCACAATTTGTAGTCATTTATGCAGCAGCTTGTAAAGGTTGTTATATGACTCATCAGAGATGCTTAACATCTGAACGATCATAGCACTGCATGACAGCAAAGCTTTAGGAATGTATGTATGTCCATCAGTATATATGTATGTAGGTATATATGTATGTATGTATGTATGCACAGTATTTTGGCCATTCCTTTATTCACATGTTCGGCTCATGCGTAATTTTTATCAAAATCATCATTATTACCCCCCCCCCCCTTATACAATTTTTCTACATGACATTCAGGTGTCACTTCATCTGTTGCCATGTCTCTTGATTCAGTACCACTCACCTACCTTCTTTCACAATGATGCAGTTACAGGTCTTCTCTGACACAATTCATCCATTTCTTTGCTTCACATCCTTGTTTCCTCTTGCCTTCTTCCCGTATCCCCAATCTTCTTTGCCAGCTTGACTTCTGCTTTCCTGCACGTGTGTGTGAACCACTGTAATCTGTTCTCTCTGAGCTTTTATACAACTGGGGCTACTTGGGCTTCTGCTCTGATGTTCTTATTTATTATTCTGTCCCACAGTGATCATCCTACCACCTCTCTCAGTCACAACATCTCCATCACCTCTAGCTTGATAATCTTCTCTGCCTTCACAGGCCAGGTTTCTGTATCATACCATAGTATGGTCTGACCACTGTTTTGTGTGCCTTACTTTTCAGCTTCGCTGGCATGCTTCTGTCACACATTACACCTGACACTCTGTGCCAGTTGGCTGCAGCCTCTCTGATTCGAGCCTTAACCTCATAATTCTAACTTCCATTCTCTTCAACCACCCCTACTAGGCACATGAAGCTGTTAACCTATTTTCCATTCGAGCTCATTTCTCAACTTCGTCTGGTTTCATCCATTTGCTATCATTGCATCGTGTTGTCTGTTCTCAGTTTCATCCTGTGTGCCTTCAGATTTGAATTCCATTTCCCTATTATTTGTTGAAGTTCTAGTTCAGAGTCTGCCTATAATCCCACATCCTCTGCATACAGCAACCTTGTTGATATGTACTCTCTAACCTGTCGCTAAAATAATCCATCACCAGTATGAATAGTGTGGGCTCAGAAGTAAACCCTGATGCACCATACCTCTCAACCTCATAGAGCAAGAACTCTGGACAAAGTCATAAATAAAGGGGGGCCAGGGCAAAGGTCCAAAAATAGGGACACTTTTTAAATATTGTTCTTACAAACTTAGAAAGCTGATAGAATAACAGGTTTTGCATTAGCATTCATTCTCTGAAGGGTTGGAAGTCTGAAACTAACATTTCTGTCATTATTTTCTGTCTTCAACTCCTAGTGATTTGCCAGAAATCCATAATGTTATGAAAAACAAACCAAAAACTATGATGGAAAAATGTGGCCATTCTGTTAAAATCTATACATTTGAGATGTATGGGATGCACACCCACTCCCACTGGGAACCATTCTCTGAGTCCAAACACTGTTCATGCTTGTGTCATTACGTTTTTGTGCATAGTCTACACTAAATCTACCAATGTTTCTAAGCCTTTGAACCAAAAAGAAAGACGTGTGAGAAGGGGGGAATGTTTATGTGTTTTGTATATTACCTTTTCTATGACTTATTTAAAAATGGATCCTGATAGCACAGGCCTGTTTTTTTTTTGTTTTGTTTTTTCCACTGCCTTGGCATTTTCTAGTGCCAACGTGGACGCTCAGGAATGTTGCCTATTAGGAAAGGCTTAGATAAGGGGTCTGCAGCTTCTGAGTAAGTAAAACAACATAGAGGTGTTTATTTCTAATGGTCAATGACTAGAGCCTCGTAGGTAACAAAATGTTTGCTTTTACAATATAAAAATGTATGCAGTTTCTTTGTTCAACAAGACAAGACCTTGGTTGGTTAGTCTTCCCCGTGTGCGTGGTCTTTTACAATAAAGGCAATCTTTCTATTCTGCTGAACTGTTTTGTATGAATTTTATTCTGTGCCTTAAAAAACATGTCAATACTGCCCAAATTAGCTTTCTTGTGATCTTGTCATATGCGTTCTCTAAGTCTAGGAATGCCTGGTTGGGCTCTTTCCTCATCTCTAGCTTCTTCTCAATTTTCTGTCCCACTGCAAACATCTGGCTAGTTGTGCTGCATCCTGAACTGAATCTGAACTTATCTCCCATCTTATTTTCTACTACTGTGTGTATCCATTTGACAGTCACCCTTTATAGGACTTTTATGCAGTGTGACAGGAGTTTGATACCTCTAGACTGCCAGTAGTTGTGAATGTCCCCTTTGGCATTGCACACTAGCTCTAAAATTCTCATTTTCAGTTGTCTGGGTTGCACCTTTCTTCCCATACTGCTATGAGTACTCTCAGGAGCCATTTTCCCCTTTCTCACCTAACATTGTGATCATATCTGCCATGCCCTCATCTGACCCTGCTGCTTTTCTGGACTTCATGTTCCTTAATGTGGTTCTTACTTCTTCTTCTAAGGTTTGCTGCTGTTCTTCTTTCAATGTAGGCTGCATCTGGAGCAATAAGCTTCGTTTCATTCAGAAGCTGTTGGAAGTACATCTCCTATATGTCTTTGGTGTTCTATGGACTGGTGAGCAGCATATAACTGAAAGCAGCTTTTTCTGCATAAAATGTATACAATGTATACTCTTTTAAGGGCATTAATGTGTTGCCATTGTTCTTTTGTTACTTTATGAAGGCACACTCATCTTTATTAACACACTGGGAACTCACTCTTTTTATTTTGTTTTGTAAGACACCCAGGAGGAAAAGTGTATCTTGTTTTCAGACAAATCAGGTATATAAGGGACATTGTCAGAGTGGCAGTGACTATAACAACACATCTGCATGTCTCTTTTTGATTGTATTTGCATGAACTTGTAATTTTGTGAACTTTCAGAGTTCTGTGAGCAAGGTAACTTTTTATTGATAACTTGTCTGGTAAGTAAAAAACAAGTTATTTTATTTTCTGACATTTTGACTTATACGTAATTTTCTGTACTGAAGTAGTCGACATTTAACTAGTTGTCTATGACCCTGTATTACTCAGGGCTTGTTGCCATCAGTAATGCAGTGAAGGAGTTTATTTTTTGTTTACTATCTTAGAGATTGTTTATTCCCATACTAGATAATCTGACATCATGGATACGTTTAATGAATGTCAGCTTAATAATTTTATTAGACAAAAATTGTGCAGTTAATGATATTAGTCAAAAAATTATGGTTAAGTGTGAAAGTTGTGACATTTATTTACTAAAAGCCATGGCTAAGGACTTGAGTCATTGTTTTAATTATAAAAAGCTGATGGAATTAGTTATGAATTCTAGATTTTAGAACTTTACCACCTGCTATAGTTACCCAGAAAGAACTGGAAGTTTCATTAAATACCATTTTCAGCCTTATGCCTTTTTGAAAATAATATTTATCAGAACTAGCAGCTCACTTAGAAAGTATTACCTTAAGATTTACCGCTAATAAACTGTCTCAACAGACAAATAGTGACTTAGAACATCTTAGTGAACACAAAGCTACTCTTGTAATAAATGGTGACAATCAAATAACAAATAAGGGTGATTGTTCTGCTGCTAAACTAGAGTGACTACCACCATTTCCAAAATTATCCAGTAAAAAGTCAAACCATTTTAAGAAGGGTTTCAGGGCTAGGCTGAAAAATAAGTCACCTCTTAGTAAAAATCCTAGAATATCAGTTAAGTATAGGATCATAATTAAAAGAAAGAAAGTAAACAGTCTCACTGGTTGACAATAAGAAAAGGAAAATACAAATTTGTGTTGCTATGATAGTCAAGTTGCCCATATTCCCACATGTTGACAGTGTTTCATTTATTACACATCCAAAACTAAGTAACAAAGCTGAGACTTCTTCATATATTGAACTTAGTAATAATCAAATCATTGATTTTCTACACTTTCAGATCTAGGATCTAACTGTAAAATAGATGGTATAGCTGATGATGTGATAACTTCTAATTATATTTTTAAAATAGTTAACAATATTGGATCAGATCAGTTTAATAAACACAGCAGTTCTGCCAGAGGGTCAAACAGAGAGTTAAGTGGGTCTAATCTTATACATCCTCCAGCATTAAACCCCCAAATTGCATTATGCCCACAAATTATTGCAACTACTAACAATACTGTAAAATAAAAGGTAATTCAAATTCTGTCCCTACAGCTGGAACTGTTAGTAGAAAACTCAGGAGAAGAACATTGGGAGGAACAGTTGTGCTAAACCCCTCTGTAGACAGACACAATGATTCTCGATTCTTCATCAAGAAAGAAATTAACAAAGTCTCAGATACAGCACTTCATAATGCAATTAGGGACTATAGTGAAGAAATTTTGACTCTAACTGATTCAGTTTTGAACAACTAAAAAATGTTGATTAGGTTTACAGGTGAATAGTAGGCTAGATGACTTGAAGGGGCATTTTGGGCCTAGTCAATAAGCTGAAGTCAGAATCCATCCTTATACTTTGGGTTTATGAGTTAAAGACCTTGACTATTATGCCCAATCCCACCCCTCCCCTGAGTTGAAAGTGCAAATGTTGTACTATGCAAGGGTTTCCTGTTCATTCCTAGACTTTATTTTATCTTTCAGGGATGATCTTACCTCTTACTAGAGAGGATTCAAGTCATAAAGTATTTTCAAGTCTTTTTGACTTAGTAACTTAATTTCAAGATGTAGTAAAGAAACTGTTCAAGGGGACAATATTTTATACCATTCTCATTATTCACTACCCCTTTCAACCACATGGAAAAAGCACTGCCGTATATCATAGAGACGCTAGAAATTAATAAAATGAATGTCGTATTAGGTGAAATGATACCTAGCCCTAAACAAAAGAGCTACCTCCATATTAAGGCTTTCTTATTCAATAGTTGGTTAAGACACCTATGTGTAACTTACAATGTGCCTTTAATAACATATTGGGAAGAATTTGTCTGTGTCTATTGTATGTTTGCCAAAAACAGCTTATACTTCAGTCACTGTAGATCAAGCTTCTTCTACAATAATAGCTCTGCAGAATTTCTTAGTCTATATAACTCTTGCAAATCACAACCAACAGGCATCAAAAGACCTAATAATATTTTGAGTTTATGTTATTGCACTGCAAGGAGTTTAAGGTACAAACAACTTGACCTGCTGTTCATTGCACAGTATGAGAGTTATGACACCTTTGTTATTACTGAGGTATGGGATTGAATCACATTATGTTCTCCTGGCTACACCAAGAGCCAATATCTTAAGTCACAAAGAAATTGTAGTGGTGGTGTATTAATACTGTTAAAAAATTGATTATCACATAAACCAATTGCACTAAATGCTTTCACAGAGACTATAATAATTGATATATATATATATATATATATATATATATATATATATATATATATATATATATACATATATATATATATATATATATATATATATATATATATATATATACATACTCTGGCCTAAGTGCTATGAGGTTAATATGTCCTTACAGGAAACCATCAATGGACTCCAAAACTTAGAATGAATGTATTGAATTTTTAGAATCATATCTTTTGAATACATTTGTCATTATCACTAGTGATATAAATTATTTGTGCACTACTTAGTTAGATTAATAGGAAATTTTAAGTCTCACTTTTTAGATTGCTTACTACAGTTTAACATGACTCAAATTGTAACTACCCCTACAAGAGGTAACTGTATATAAGATCTTGTGGTTACAAATTCTATATCACAAGTTACTAAAGTCGCAGTGAGTCCACTGTTGAGGAACTCTGATTATTGATCTCTTACACTGTGTATTTCTTTAGATGTGAAATAACCTAGAGTTATTAAGAATTTTAATTTTCAAGAACTGACTTTAAGAGCACAATAAAAAATATAAATGAAGTAAATTGATTTGGACAATAATGTAAGAGGGATGATGGGGTGTTCCAGAAATCTAGGTCTAAGTCAAATCCCACTATTAAAAGAAAACATAATCAAATGATACTAAATAGTTAAAAATAGAAGCTTTAAGTATGAGTCTAATTTATCAAATGTATCTGTCAATAAGAAACATTATTTTATAAATATGTAAATTCAGTTACTAAAAATAATGATTTTATATAATTTGTCTCTATTAATTGGAATATAGTGTCTGACCCTCAGATGATAGCAAAAGAGTTTAACAAGTTTTTTTTTTTTTAGTTTACACAAACTTCATATACCTCTTCCTTTCTGAGTTATTGACAAACTTTCAATGTAAACTGCTGACTTAATCTAAGAAATCTTAAGTAAAACAGGCAGTAAGACTTCCTTGGGCCCAGATTACAAATTACAATGACCGGGGAATTCTTATATCCTCTGAATTTTCATTTTAATTTTACATATATTAGGAATTGCACTTTTTCTTTAATGGGATGAATGTTTAAAGCTTCATCCTTAAGAAATGAAGACAGTGTAGTACATCTATATGGAATGTACATATACCTTACTTTGGAATATAATATCGTGTTTGGTTTATATAAAAACATCCAGCTTGCACTGCTCAAATCAATTATTTAACTTCAGTGTTAGTACATGGTTTAAAACATAACTTCTCTACTGCAGTATACTGTTATGGAACTGTGTTGTCCCTACACTATAAAAAATCAGAAGTTTCACCAATTTAGCAAAAAGAGACATGGTAGACTTAGCTAACTATAAACCTATCAGCCTAACATCAATCTTATGTAAATGTCATGAGTGAACACCATTGAAATACTGTTGGATCTGAATAGTAATTCAGGGCATTTTGATGAATATCGCCAGAGGTTTAACTACAATATCACTGCACTTACTAACTTAGCTGACTTTTATGATGAAGTAACTCTGGCACTTGACTACTTACTATCAATTGAAGCTATTACATTGATTTAGCAAAAGTCTTTGATACCATTTCTCATAGTTCTATTATAAGAACACTGAGGTACTACAGTTGCAATCCATTCATCATTAATTGGATCATTTTCTGGCTGGATGCACATGGTGTGTGTCTATAAAAAGACCCATTCTGAATTCCTTCCAGTGCTGCTTGGGCTGTGGGTTCACTTCCCACATCAGGCAGATTGAGTGTTGACATTGTAGTGCAGTATAAGGAGGGGGCTGCACTCCTGAGTGTGCCATACTTTGGATGAGATGTTAAAACTGATGCCCATGTCTGCATGAGATGGAGGTAGCTCAGGTGGATGTAAAAAAAATCCTATTTCACCTATAGAAAAAGAGTAGGTGAAATGCCCCAATGCACTAGTAACATTTTTATTTATTTAACATTTGTTAACCGGGAAAGTCCAACTTGGAACAACGCCAATTTTCAGCAGAGGCCTGGGGAAAAACACTATACACACATGTCTTTGTAATATGGGAGAAACCAGAGCACCTGGAGGAAACCCACATGAATGCAGGGAGAACATGTAGACTCCACACAGAAGGCACTCCAGCCAAGAATTGAACCAAAGAATCTCTAGTAGTGAGTTGACAATACTGCCACTACAAAATCCAAATGTTGCCTAATTGTATACATACCACCTTGAGTCTCACCTGAAAAGAAGCTACTAGACTAGTGGGACTAACCTGATCAACAAAGGATAAATAAATAAATAAAAATGATGCTATCTCATAGAAGACTACAAATTACAACGACCTGGGAATCCTCATATCCTCTGACTTTTCATTTTAATTTCACATATATTAGGAATTGCACTTTTTCTTTAATGGGATGACTGTTTAAAGCTTCATCCTTAAGAAATGAAGACAGTGTAGTACCTCTATATGTGATGTACATACACCTTACTTTGGAATATAATATCATGTTTGGTTTATATAATAGCATCCAGCTTACACTGCTCAAATCATTTCAGAGGAAATTCACAAAAAGAATACCTTCAGTTCAACATCTAACCTTTATTTATTTATTTTATTTTATTTTACATTTGTTGACCGCGATAGTCATTACTGGATACATGTGCATTTTCAGTGGAAGCCTGGGGAAATAAGCTCTGACATACATACAGAAAAAATAATTTCATTTATACATGACAAGTACAGTTTACAAATTCATATCAATATTACAATACACTGAAAAGTTATGAAGATGTATAATATCACTAGATATTACATAAACAGTTCATAGACTAACAGTAACACCCTGTCTGAGTGACATATATCACTAGATATTACATAAACAGTTCATAGACAAACAGTAACACCCTGTCTGAGTGACATATATCACTAGATATTACATAAACAGTTTGTAGACTAACAGTAACACCCTGTCTGAGTGACATATATCACAAGATATTACATAAACAGTTCATAGACTAACAGTAACACCCTAGCTGAGTGACATATATCACTAGATATTACATAAACAGTTTGTAGACTAACAGCAACACCCTGTCTGAGTGACATATATCACTAGATATTACATAAACAGTTTGTAGACTAACAGTAACACCCTGTCTGAGTGACATATATCACTAGCTATTACATAAACAGTTCATAGACTAACAGTAACACCCTGTCTGAGTGACATATATCACTAGATATTAAACAGTTTGTAGACTAACAGTAACACCCTGTCTGAATGATATATATCACTAGATATTACATAAACAGTTTGTAGACTAACAGTAACACCCTGTCTGAGTGACATATATCACTAGATATTACATAAACAGTTTGTAGACTAACAGTAACACCCTGTCTGAGTGACATATATCACTAGATATTACATAAACAGTTTGTAGACTAACAGTAACACCCTGTCTGAGTGACATATATCACTAGTTATTACATAAACAGTTCATAGACTAACAGTAACACCCTGTCTGAGTGGCATATATCACTAGATATTACATAAACAGTTTGTAGACTAACAGTAACACCCTGTCTGAGTGACATATATCACTAGATATTACATAAACAGTCTGTAGACTAACAGTAACACCCTGTCTGAGTGACATATATCACTAGATATTACATAAACAGTTTGTAGACTAACAGTAACACCCTGTCTGAGTGACATATATCACTAGCTATTACATAAACAGTTCATAGACTAACAGTAACACCCTGTCTGAGTGACATATATCACTAGATATTACATAAACAGTTTGTAGACTAACAGTAACACCCTGTCTGAGTGACATATATCACTAGATATTAAACAGTTTGTAGACTAACAGTAAGACCCTGTCTGAGTGACATATATCACTAGATATTACATAAACAGTTCATAGACTAACAGTAACACCCTGTCTGAGTGACATATATCACTAGATATTACATAAACAGTTCACAGACAAACAGTAACACCCTGTCTGAGTGACATATATCACTAGATATTACATAAACAGTTTGTAGACTAACAGTAACACCTTGTCTGAGTGACATATATCACAAGATATTACATAAACAGTTCATAGACTAACAGTAACACCCTAGCTGAGTGACATATATCACTAGATATTACATAAGCAGTTTGTAGACTAACAGTAACACCCTGTCTGAGTGACATATATCACTAGATATTACATAAACAGTTTGTAGACTAACAGTAACACCCAGTCTGAGTGACATATATCACTAGCTATTACATAAACAGTTCATAGACTAACAGTAACACCCTGTCTGAGTGACATATATCACTAGATATTACATAAACAGTTTGTAGACTAACAGCAACACCCTGTCTGATTGACATATATCACTAGATATTAAACAGTTTGTAGACTAACAGTAAGACCCTGTCTGAGTGATAAATCGCTAGATATTACATAAACAGTTCATAGACTAACAGTAACACCCTGTCTGAGTGACATATATCACTAGATATTAAACAGTTTGTAGACTAACAGTAAGACCCTGTCTGAGTGACATATATCACTAGATATTACATAAACAGTTCATAGACTAACAGTAACACCCTGTCTGAGTGACATATATCACTAGATATTACATAAACAGTTTGTAGACTAACAGTAACACCCTGTCTGAGTGACATATATCACTAGATATTACATAAAATGCCTTTCAGTTTATAGCCTGCTTCAGACCACCCTCCCAAACCCAGTAACCCCACTCGGCCTTCCTGAGAACACTGGAAAATATGAAGGTCTCTCCGAACACCATTATATTGGGCAACTTCAACTACCCAAACATAGACTGGGAGCATTACTCTAGCTCCAACACCCTTGCCCAAAGGTTCCTAGAATTCATTAACTCGAGTAAGTAAAACAGTAATCAGGATACACCACGAGAAGTCCAAGATAATCCACAAAATCTTTTATTCCATAAAACTGCAGAAGATAAGCGCTTTCACGTGCTGGAGCGCACGCTTCATCAGATCTACTAACATAAGTCACTGAGACCATTTTATACCATTTGAATAATTCTCAATCATATCAATTAACAGCTTGTTTAGTAATGAGTCAAACAGGACTTTAAAGATGTAGCTCATTTCTTCTGTGCAAATACAAATACAAATACAACACCAGTTCATTTCAAAATCCTAGCAAAATATATAGTAGTTACATTTCATACCCTAACTAATATTCCTGAATTATTTAAAAAATCCCTTATAAAAAATTCCTTATAAAAAATTTCTTGTAAAAAAACTCATTCAACTTTATAAAAAATTCTAATATATTATGCATGGTTTTCCATTTCTTTGCTCTTTACTCGTTCTCACATACTTCATATAACTTATTTGATGTTTGTATTCCTATTCTATTTATGAAAAACCTTCATGCTGGATGCCTATAGCGATAAAATAAATCAATTAATATAAAATTCAACCAATATACAAGGAATGTGTATTAAAATAGACAAGCATCAATCATAAAATCCTATCTAAAATTTTTGCTTTCATTAAACATCATGGTCTATATTCATAAGCGCTCAAACAATGAGTCGTTTATTTTACTTTTAAAGTACTGATTCCCTATTCACTGACATCGTATACAATGTCTAATAAAATCAAAGAACGCATCGAGAGTGTAGATATATATTTATTCTCTCGTGAATTATTAGAAAACAGTTCATACTACTCTCAAAACGCAGTCCACATTACTTTGTCTATTGTATACTAGTCTTTGTGCACTGTATCTTAGAAAATTATGATGCTCATTTACATTTAGTTACTCTGGTCATTCAGTCTCCAGGACTATCTTGTTGCCTATATTAAATATATTATGTGCCTGAATTGCATAGTATGCGGGAATCATAAAGCTTGTCTCTAAACACTATATTAATGATTTTGTATTGTGTATAAATCTAAATGTACCTAGAGCTTAGTGTGAAATATGATTTTATGTTCCTTTGATTATAGAAAACGGAATACCAATAACAATATTGGTTCCGGGAATTAATATTATTTATTTGTCTATGAATATATTATAGGTGTGTTCTGAAGATGCTAGAAATTCATTCGATGTTAATACATGTATCTATCTGAGACCATATATATAAAGTTCTAATAAACTATCAGCCAAATCCACTTATTTAATCTATGGGCTGAATGCGACTGCTCCTATAACTACTATTATGAAATATGCCAGAGAAATAATAAATATCATATATGAAATTACATATTTAAATCTAATCATTAATTAATTTAGATATTAAAAATTGAGAACTTGTATTGTATTATAAAGTAAAAAACCTGCTTTAAAAACAATATTAAATATATCATTACTCATATAATAGATGTCTCACAATATACCTATCTATATGTACAAAACATGTGAAAGCCATCATAGAGGTACTAACTATTTCTATAAACTTTAAAATTATAAAATTACACTATGTTAATATTATTAATTATTAATTATATTCTTAGATTTCATGGATAAAAAATCATTTCATATACTCTAGTTAAATTAGGGTCAATTATATATAACTGTGTTACTTCAAGAGTCCTGGTGTTCTCTTAGATCAAGTGAAATTGAATTAAAATTACTCTAATTATTACCTAAATCTACTTAGTTACACATGCAAAGAATGTTTAAAAGTTCTAATAAAAATCAAACAATAATTATTGTTTATGTAGTACTTCATGCCATCTTCATTCTAAAATATTAGTCTATAATGAATTATGTCATAACACAAGTATGTTACTCTACTAATAAAACTACTTTGTTATTTCAAAATTGGTTTTAGTGATAAGTAATTATTAATACCTGGTTCCCTGTGTGCTCCTGTTCTGAGAATCCACTCTAGTTCTAGTTTATGTAGATGGTTATTCATGTCTCCCATCCTTATATTATCTTTTAGTGTTTGCAGAACCCTAAACTTGAATCCATGATTTGGAAACTCTTTAACATGTTTAGCCAGTGCGTTTAGTTCATTTTGTTTTCTTATATCGTACACATGATTGTACACTCGTTCTTTTAATTTTCTTTTCGTAAGACCTACATAGAATGCTGTGCATTGTGTGCAATTGGCCATATAAATTAGATTCTTGGTGTTACAATCTGTGTATAATCTTGGTATAAACTTAAAATAGCCATTTGGATGTACATAATTCTGATCAGTGGTGATATATTGACACATCCTGCATCTCAAGCATGGAAACGTTCCTACTTTCTTAATATTGTGACTCATATTTTTGTGGTTATCATGCATGTTTCTCGAGAATATCTCTTTCAAATTATCACAGGTCTGGAAGACAAATGTTGGTCTATTCCCCACTAATTTGTGAACCTCTTCTGTTAAACTTAATATATTCCAGTGTCTTGTTATAATTTTTCTTATTTCAGAATTATCATTTGTGTATTTCATAATATAACTAACTATTCTCTGTGGGACTTTCCTCTTGGCAACTATTGAACTATACTTCTTGGATGTATAATTCCTACCTACTCCTTTTTCTATAGGCTTATCTGGAGGTGACAACTCATGTCCTGTAAGGGACAGTAATTCTTTTCCAATATTCCTAACTAGAGTTGCATTATATCCTCTCTCTACAAAAATTCTCTCTAGTATAATAGCTTCTTCATATAAAACTTTTAAATCTTTACATATTCTCAAAATTCTAGAGTACTGTCCTCTTATTATCCCTGTGAAAACATACCTGGGATGCATGCTGCTAAATTCTAGCATAGTGTTCTTCCAGCATTTTTTCCTAAATAAACCAGTGTGAATCTGTTTCCATGTATCTAGAGATATAACCAGATCTAGATAGTTCACATTTTCTCTTGAGAATTCATATGTAAATTTGAGAAACTCTGTAGTATTCTGTAGATATTCTACAAACTCATGTAGTTCCTCACTAGTCCCATTCCAAAGGAGTAGGATGTCATCCACAAATCTCCTGTAGATTACTATCTTCGCCATCCATTCACTGTGGAACAGATGTTCTTGTTCCCAGTGATATAGGACAAGATTCGCGTAGGAGTTCGCACATGGTGTCCCCATGGCGACTCCCCATGTCTGTAGATAATATGAGTGATTGAACAAGAATATATTATTGTGTAGTATCATGTCAAGTAGTTGCGCTATAAGGGTCTGTCTATCAGTAGAAAAGTTACTGTCTTTTATCATTACTTCCCTAATGGCTTGAAGACCGTACTCATTAGGAATACAGGTAAACAAATTGCATACATCTAATGTGACTAGTATTAAGTCATGATTACATGTATATTCAAGATCTATTGTTTCCAAATCTTTCAAAAGTTGTAGTGTGTCTTTTAATATAGTCCTGACTTTATCTACCAGTGGTCTCAGAACCTTTTCTATAAACACAGAAATATAGTATGTTACCCAATGTCTTCCTGCTACTATCGGCCTCATGGGTATTGGGACCATTTCTTTGTGTAATTTAGGAAGACATTTCAAGATTGGAACCAGTGGTTCTTCAACATAAAAATAATCATATATTTCCTTACTAATTTGACGGCACATCAAAAGATCATATATGTTCTCCTTAACCTCATTTATTGTTTTTACCACTTCATTCCTGGTAAAAACCTTATATGTATCATCAACCTTGAGCATATTTTCCACAATTTCTATATAGTTCATTCTATCTAACAATACTACCCCACCCCCTTTATCTGCGGGTAGTATTGTTATATCAGTGTTATTCCTCAATTTGTTCAAGGACGTACATTCATCTTTGTTGAGATTGTAATATCTATTCTTAATACTTCTACTAGCATACAGTGCATATATTTCCTTCTCACAAATTTTAACAAAACTCTCTACTGTCGGTGGTAGAGCAGGGCTAAAGCTACTGTTGCACTTAAACATATTTACATTGCTATTAACGTATTCATTGTTAGTATTTTTAAAGAATAGCTTAATAGCTATTTTTCTAGCAAAAAGCCGTAAGTCTGTTATAGTCTCAGATAACTTACTATTTTGCGAAGGCACAAAATTAAGCCCTTTGTTTAAAAGTGACATGTCAGATGTCGATAGAGGATACATAGAAAGATTATGAACCAAAGTCAGTTCCAATTCCTTTTCAGTTTCGGCTGTTCGTACCTGTCTCTGGATACCTTCCGTTTTCTCGGTCCTCTGCTTAAGGATCTCCCTCTGTTCATGTTGTAGGTACGAACAGTTCATAGACTAACAGTAACACCCTGTCTGAGTGACATATATCACTAGATATTACATAAACAGTTTGTAGACTAACAGTAACACCCTGAGTGACATATATCACTAGATATTGCATAAACAGTTCACAGACTAACAGTAACACCCTGTCTGAGTGACATATATCACTAGATATTACATAAACAGTTCTTAGACTAACAGTAACACCCTGTCTGAGTGACATATATCACTAGATATTACATAAAATGCCTTCCAGTTTATAGCCTGCTACAGACCACCCTCCCAAACCCAGGAACCCCACTCGGCCTTCCTGACAGCACTGGAAAATATGAAGGTCTCTCCGAACACCATTATATTGGGCGACTTTAACTACCTAAACATAGACTGGGAGCATTACTCTAGCTCCAACACCCTTGCCCAAAGGTTCCTAGTATTCATAAACTCAAATGCTATGGAACAACTTGTTACCACTCCCACAAGAGGGGAAAACATACTGGACCTGATCATCACCAACATGGGGACTCTATGCTCCAGACCAGAAGTGTATCCCTCACTGGTAAGATCAGACTATAAACTGATCTCACTGGATATTCACATCCCGACCCCACCCCCTGCCCAGAAAACCACAGTGAAAAACGTCTCCAAAGCAAATTTCACACTCCTCAAAACCGAGGTGGAATCCTTTAAAGCTCCCGGGCCTGTGGAAAATACGGCCAGACCGCAGAATCCTTTAAAATACATTCTATGAACACCTTCAGGAATGCATGGATCATGCAATCCCAAATAAAGCCAAGACCCAATCCTCCAAAGGCAGACGTCCTGTCTGGTGGACCCCAGCCATAAACAAACTATACAATAGAAGGAGGAAGCTACTACATGATAGAGCAAAATCCCAAAAAGGGAAGGCATCTCTGATCAGTATTAGCAAAAAAACTAAGGGCACTCATAAAATTGTCAAAGGCCAGCTTCGAGAGAAACATTGCACAGGACACTAAGGATAATCACAAGGCTTTCTTTAGTTATGTTAGGAACCTGGGTGGGAATTCCCAGTTATGCTCAGAATTAGTCCAAAATGACAAAAAATACACCAAACCCACAAACATTGCTTACATCCTAGCTGACAGGTTCAGCGCAACCCCCCCCCTTTCCACCAAAAGGGCAAATATCTATCCCAGCAGAATGCTGCCCACCCCCCCAGACATCTCAGATGCTCAGGTAAGAGTCGCCCTCTCCAAAGCGAAAAACACAGCATCAATGGGACCAGACGGTGTCCCAGGCTGCGTCCTACATGACCTCCAAGAAGAGCTAAACCCAAACATAAAACTACTGTTCAATCTCGGCCTTTACTACAGGATATGTACCCAAAGAGTGGCGTACAGCAACAGTGGTCCCTCTCCACAAAGGTGGTGCCTCAACGGACCCTGGAAATTATCGCCCCATAAGCCTGACTAGCTTGGTCTGCAAAGCTATGGAAAGGATCATCATGGACCTCATAAATAAAGATATTGGGGACCTACCAACACAGGATCCTACCCAGTTCGGCTTTGTTAAGGGCAGATCCTGCCTCTTAAACCTGGTTGACTTCTTTGAAACAGTCACCAAGGCCATTGACGAAGGGAAGGTGGTCCACACAGCCTATATGGACCTCGCAAAAGCCTTCGATACAATATCCCACTCGGGCATTATAGATAAGCTCACCAGCTTAAATATAAACCCCTATGTCACTAGATGGGTTGCAAACTGGCTCAAGGACAGAACCCACATGGGTAGAATTGCTGGAGCCATGTCAGACTCCAAACCAGTTACAAGTGGCATCCCACAAGGCTCAGTCCTGGGACCTCTCTTGTTTGGTATATATTTCTCGGAGGTACAGGCCAACATGGAAGGACTGTGGCTGACCAAGTTCACAGATGACTGCAAACTGGGCGCCATAATCGACTCTCCAGCCGACACAAGCATCCTCCCAAAGGGCCTCATAGAAACAGACAACTGGTGCCAGAGCCATGGCCTCAAGCTAAACACCAAAAAGTGTATAGTCATCCCCTTTGGCAAAAACAAAGTGCCCACAAATAGCCACATAGGTGGCAATCCATTAAGTACAGAAGAAGTAATTAGCGACCTTGGGACCCAAGTTGATAGCAGTCTCTCATTTGACAACCACGTGGCCAAAGTGGTTAGAAAAACATTTTATATAGACCACCTAATCATGAAGGGATTCACATCTAGATTAGGGGAGATCATCGTGCCTCTTTACTCATCCCTCATCAGGCCCATAATCGAGTACAATGCCTCTTTTGGGATGTACCTTACCAAACACCTGCAGCAACTGGAAAGACCCCAAAAGTACCTCACCAAGAGAATCAAAGGGCTCAAACAGATGCCATATGCTGCCCGGTTAAAGAAACACCAGCTCTACTCAGTGGCATACCGCCTGCTCAGAGGTGACCTGTGCCTGACGTATAAAGCCATGTCCAATCCGGAATTAAGGGACATGCTGCACCTCAAAAAATCCAAATTTCATCGAGCTACATGCTCGAGAGACTTGAATCTCAGCACTGAAATAAATAGGACATGCTGGAGGGACAGATTCATAACCCAGTGGCTCCCTTCACTCTGGAATAAAATCCCATTCCAGGTTAGCCAGAGTCCCTCATTAACTCTCTTCAAAGAGGAATCTTGATGAGTGGATGGGAGATCATAGGTTTACCCCGGGTATCACTTCTGTGTCACTGTTAACAGAAGCACAGTATACTAACCTCGAAAAAGGGCATAGCAAAATTAATTTAAAATGGGTGGTGAAAGCCAAACATACTCTGGCTAGGCTTATAAATGCCCTAGGGCAGATAGCCTAGTATGAACCTATGAACCTATAAACAGTCTGTAGACTAACAGCAACACCCTGTCTTAGTGACATATATCACTAGATATTACATAAACAGTTTGTAGACTAACAGTAACACCCTGTCTGAGTGACATATATCACTAGATATTACATAAACAGTTTGTAGACTAACAGTAACACCCTGTCTGAGTGACATATATCACTAGATATTACATAAACAGTTCATAAACTAACAGTAACACCCTGTCTGAGTGACATATATCACTAGATATTACATAAACAGTTTGTAGACTAACAGTAACACCCTGTCTGAGTGACATATATCACTAGATATTACATAAACAGTTTGTAGACTAACAGTAACACCCTCTCTGAGTGACATATATCACTAGATATTACATAAACAGTTTGTAGACTAACAGTAACACCCTGCCTGAGTGACATAGCAGTCTTCTTTTAACTTGTGAACATAGGATAGAAGTTAGTCAGGGTTACAGCAAGGACATAACCAGCGTGTTTTACAGTACTGTTTAAGGCTGTTTTTAAATTGGGTTATTGAGGGAACCGACATAAGTTCAGTAGGAAGATAGTTCCAAGTTTTGCCAACGGAGTTGGCGAACAAAGAGTCCCCAGCAGAGTTGCTGATTTTGACTGTTTGTACTAGTAGTCTGTTGGATGAGCATAGAGTATTAAGGTTACTATAAGGGATGATATTTTTTTTTAGTATAGGTGTGTTCTCAGGTTGGAATAGAATCGTATATGCAACGATTAATTGTTTGTTCTGGAGCAGGCTAGGCAATTCAAGACATCCTAGTTGATTTAAGTTTTGACAGTGGTGTGTTTTGTAAGCTGCTCCAGTGGCAAATCTAGCAATGCTATTATAGCAAACAAAGGAAATATTTAAACTGATGAAACAAAACAACAAACCAAAACGTGGAAACGAAACGAAACAAAGCACAGGTAACCGCACAGGCTGTTTTAATGAAAATATCAGTAAGCGCTTTCGGTGGAAGAAAATAACCCCACCTTCATCAGACAAAGACATTTTCAAATGCAAAATGCATTAATTAAATACAAATTTAAAAACCACTTGCCCAATAAAAAGCCTTCAAGTCAATGAATACATCCTACTTTTAAAAACACAGTATCTTGTTTAACTGAGCAACTCATGCTACTAAAACAGTTGCACTATAATTTTCGTAAAAAATAAAAATACAATGTATATATTTGTATATATATGAATACAAATATAAATTATGTTGTATGACCAGCATTCACTAAATAGAAACATGATTGTAAACCTAAATATAAACTATTTTAAAAACCTTTTTCGTGTTGATGGTACTGTTATTATTTACTTTTAAGCACAGATTATATGTTTTGTATGTATAAAAAATTTTTTTAGACTACATGAAAAAGTACATGTGTTGAATAAACAAACGATGACAATTAAATCACATCGTATGAACTACTATGTTTTGCATGAAACAAAAACATTTTCACTATGTCCCATCTTTTCTTGAAAGAAAGTTTCAGTGTTAATACATAAACCCACAGTGCTATTTTTAGAGTAAAATCTCATAAATCTGAGTGATGACACTCAGGTATAGAGAACTGACTGGGTCTGAATGTACACTTGAACTTTCACTTGATCTGAAATGTGTTGATCTATTCCATTCTTTTTATTCTTTTTGCTCTTTCTATCCTTCCTATCTTTTTAGGGTCTTAAGCTTAAGAATACATTTTATTGAGACAGCCTCATTCAACCCTGGGGGGACATAAGCAGAAGTTCTTATCTGCCAAAACAGCTCTTGTTCTTCTAACCAAAGCTGCCATGGACCCCCCCTAATAGTGGGAACCACTTGTTGGATAGCTGTAAATACAAAACTGTGGTCGGGGTAGGAGCTGATATGTTTTGCTAATGCGTTGTTCTTATCAAGTTTACTGATGGCATAAAGGTGTTCGTATATCCTTTTCTTAAGGGGTCTATCGGTCTTGCCGATGTAAAACGCCGAACATGCCTTACAAGTGGCCACATGTACAACCCCCTTAGAGTTTGTTAAGGTCCGCTTTATTCAAGTTTGTGAATAATGGGGAGGCATAAAGGAGGGTGGAGAGTAGATGTGTGCGGGCAATAGCAGTCTTTGCTAGTAGGGTTAGGAAGGGTTTAATCTTGTATAGTGAGCCGAGGTTTTTGTTGACTGTTTTAATAGATTGATTAATATGCATGTCAAACTTAAGGTTATTTTCTACTATTACATCTAAAAGTTTGTTAGAGGGATCAGGTGAAATAATGGTGCCATTGTTATACGCAATAGTAAAGGATGGCAAGGAGGACCTGTGGGTGGGGGACAACAACAACATGTTTGTTTTGTTAGGATTTAGTATGAGTCGCCGATTAAGAAGCCAGTTTTCAATTGTACTAAAAGCAGTTTGG
Source organism: Protopterus annectens (assembly GCF_019279795.1). NCBI lineage: Eukaryota > Metazoa > Chordata > Ceratodontiformes > Protopteridae > Protopterus > Protopterus annectens. Next base: position 1,136,646,495 of record NC_056726.1, on the reverse strand, counting down.
GTTAAAGTTTGCAGATCGGGGGGGGGGGGGACGTGGCTGAGCCAATTAAAGTGGAATTGTCTGCATACTGGATACAGGTTGCATGCGGAATGACGGCATACAGGTCATTAGTAAAGATGAAAAGAGAAGGGGTCCTAATATGGAGCCCTGGGGAACTCCAAGGGTAACAGGTAGAAGGGTAGATAGTTTGTTCCTCAAAGGACTGCTTGTTGTCTTCCACTCAGGTAAGATTGGAACCATTGGATAGCCTGGTTGTCTAGGGAGAAGGTTCTTAGTGTATTTATGAAGAGCTGGTGGTTTACCATATCAAACGCTTTAGAGAGATCAATAAAGACTACTGAGGAAAGAATGTTATTATTGCGGTTTTGGTTTGTGACATTAGCAGGAGAGGAGGGCAGAGGTAGTGCTGTGAAATGGTTTAAAGCCATGCTGAGAGTTAGCAAGTAGATTGTTTTGGATAAGGTGTCTCAATAGTTGTTTATGGATACATTTCTCCATAATTTTTGCCAGGGGTGATAGAATAGCTATGGGTCTGTAATTTGATAGCTCAGTAGAGTTACCACCTTTATGGAGTGAGATAATATGGGTTATCTTCCAGATAGAGGGGATGGTAGCTTCTTATATAGTTCTGTTAATAAGGATAGAGATGGGGTATGTTTTAGCATCAGCAGCTTTTTGTAGATACTCTGCCAGCAAGAGATCAGCAGAGAGGGTGATTGGTTTCAATTTCTTAATTAGGGTTTGGATAAGTGATGTGGGTACTGGCTGAAGGTGAAAGGAGAGTTGAGAGTTGGGTATAGTAGCAATTAGATTTGGGCCACCTGGAGATAACTGGCTGGCTAGCTTACCATGAAAAATGTTGAGCCTTAAATTTGTATTCACTTCATTTTAGATATACCAAAAGTAAAGTAACCAGCTCTTATAGCATTATTCATAGCCAAATGTTACAAGTTATATACAACATTCCTTTCTCTCTCTGTAACAATATCAGGGGATATAGACATGAAAACATTAATTTTATCATTCTAATGTGCAGAACCTCTGTAAGAAATAAATTATAAACATAAATAATCCCCATATTTTGTAATCAAATTCCCACTGCCATTAGGCTTTCCCCTAATATTGTAAGTTTTAAATATAGCTTTGATCATTGGATGGGAGATAGTGTCTATGATCCAGAGTTTAATATGGCAGTATTTCTAGACAGCTGCCAGGCCTGGACACTGGAAATAAAGTTAGGTTAATATGTTTAAAGTTAAGTAATAGGTTAGCTACCTTTGTGGGTTATTTTAAATGTTTTTAGATTCCTTTGAGGAGAATAAATCCTGTACCTCTCGAGTGAGGGTAAACAACTTAACCATTACAGCAAACCCACCCAACATATGAGAAACATATGAGGTTGCTGCTGGCATTCGTTATGTAGGGCGTCTGATGAATATCTTCTGCATTCCACCACCAGCTTTCCTTATGTGCCTTATTTCCTTACCCGACTCATGTATTTATCTGTTCTATAATCCTCCCACATGCTGTTTTGAGGTACTGACATGCTTCTTCAAGTTCACCTGTTTCCTCTTATTCCTGAGGTGATAGAGCTCTGAGTATTTTCTTGAACTCGTGTGCTTTCATTCCAGTCAACTTCCTGGTCTTCAGCCTAGTTTCTGCTGAGCTTAGTGCCCTCTCTGACCACAGCTTGTGGTAACCAGTGGTATGCTGTGGGCCAATTGTTTCACTTCTGATGACTTTACATTAATTGATTATATCACAATGCCACTTCCTTACTAGGAGGAAGTATACCAAGTTGCATATTGGTCAGTCTTGTATAGGAGGAAGTATACCAAGCTGCATATTGGTCAGTCTTGTATAGGAGGAAGTATACCAAGTTGCATATTGGTCAGTCTTGTATAGGAGGAAGTATACCAAGTTGCATATTGGTCAGTCTTGTATAGGAGGAAGTATACCAAGCTGCATATTGGTCAGTCTTGTATAGGAGGAAGTATACCAAGTTGCATATTGGTCAGTCTTGTATAGGAGGAAGTATACCAAGCTGCATATTGGTCAGTCTTGTATAGGAGGAAGTATACCAAGCTGCATATTGGTCAGTCTTGTATAGGAGGAAGTATACCAAGCTGCATATTGGTCAGTCTTGTATAAGATCTTGTGATTGCCTTGCTTGCTAAACTATGTGTTGGCCACAATCACGCTAATTGCCTGATGTTCAACAACACTGCTAATGTATCACCTTCCATTACTCCCCTAAAAAAAAAAAAAAACAGTACATTCAACCCACCCTTACATCCCCAGCTTAAAAATCTTGAGAATATTTTGGAGAGGGAGATCAGGAAACATATAACAAAGCACAAGGTTTTTAAGAACCTTACCACTGAGGAATCAGATTTATTGAAAGAACTAACTAATGATCATTCCATTAGAATCATGCAACCTGACAAGGGTGGGGGTACTGTTCTTATGGATGCACTACTATACGAATCTAAGATGAAGGAAGAACTAAGTAATACAGATAAATATGTTTTAGTTTCACTCAATGAAGTTCATATAGCTTATTCTAAAATCCAATATCTGCTCAATGACTTGTTGTTAGAAGGATCCATTTCCTTGGAGAATTTTAACTACTTACTTAATAAAACACCGAGAGTACCCTCAGTGTTTGGGATTCCCAAGGTACATAAAAATGTCACCGATCCACCTCTTAGACTTATTGTGGCCTCAGAAGGAGCTATTATTTCTCCCCTAGCCAAATTTGTGGACCACAAGTTGAAAGAACTTTCAGCTTCGGGTGTGTCAACATTGAAGGACTCCTGGGACTTCTTGAGAATTTTAAAACCAGAATTGTACAGAGACAATATATTGTTTATTACACTCGATGTCATTGATTTATTTGGAAGCATACCACACGACACTGGTTTACTATGGTTGGAGGAATATATGGTTACCTTTGGTACATTTAAACACAACGACTTTATCACTACTCTTGCCTTGACGGAAACTATTTTGAAAAACAACTTTATGTTTCACCAGGGAGAATTTTACAAACAACATCGTGGTGTGGCAATGGGGGCTCATTGTGCCCCAACTTATGCCAACATTGTTATGTCTTGGTAGGAACACACCTTTATTTTGAATAGTAAATACCAAGAATGTTGGATTTTATACAAGCGCTTTTTAGATGACATCTGTATATTTTGGATAGCAGGGGAAGAAAAATTTTTGGAGTTTTTGACATACATTAAAAATACTACCAATTTTTTGGATTTCACTTATGAAGTGAACAAAAAAAACATTTAATTACCTAGATGTTAACATTTCTAAACTTGACGGTAAATTTTCATCAAGAGTCTACAGAAAACCTACATTCTCCAACTCTTACCTGCACTTTCGGAGTGGGCATCCTTTTTTCCAAAAGAAAAATCTGGTAAAAGGGCAACTTGTGAGAATTAGTCGGATGACATCGGAAGACAATGATTTTTTACTGGAAAGTGAAAATGTATGCAGGATGTTTGCTAATAGAGGGTATCCCTTACCACTGTTAAATGAATTGAAACAGGAAGTCCAAAAAGGTAGACTAGATAGATTTTTTCCCATTTTGGGGCAAACTATTCCCAATACCACCGGTACTCCAGTAAATAACACCAATCACAGACAAGATACCTACGTACTGGACTACAATGGTGATTCTGATGTTATTAAGCAGGTGATAACTAGGGAATGGACTAAATTTCTTGAATTTACAGACTTGGAACCCTTACGGAATGTTCCATTAGACTTTACATACAGAAGGGACTTAAATTTTAAAAACATTTTTGAGAATAAAACCAGAAATAAAGGTCGGGCAAGGTTAGGTACTTTTAAATGTGGGTACTGTTCCCAGTGTTGTTATGTGTTTAATGGATGTAATTTAGAATTGATTAGTAGAAACAAAATATTACACAGTTACTGTTTTGCTAATTGTCATACAACTGGACTGGTATATCTTGCTTTATGCAAAATATGTGGGTCCTTCTATGTCGGAAAGACCGAAAGGAAACTGAAAGCACGTATTTACGAGCATTGTTATGAAATAAGTAAACAAAATCATACCAATGCATTATATCGTCATAAAATCACTTGTCCAGAAGCTACTTATTTATTTTTTGTATTAGAGGTAGTTGACAAAGATACCAGAGGGGGTATGTGGGAAGCCCGGTTAGAATACCGAGAACTTTTCTGGCAAATTATTTTGGATGCTACCACCCCCCCCCCTGGACTCAATGATACTATCTCTATTAAACCAGTATTAAAACTTAGACAGGCAAAATTATAAATTATAAATTATCAACTATCATATATTTTTATATTTTTATGTGTTTGAGATTTTATCAAACTATTTTATCCATTATTTATTCCATACATATACTAATGCTTTATACTAGAACTCATGCGTACATACATATATACATAAATTATTGAAATCACATATACCTTCATTATTTCTACTGTATTTATATATTTGTTATGTATACATGAATTAATTAGGTTGTTTATACTTGTCGTTATACATCTGAAATATTCAGCATACATATACATTGTACATAGACAAACATTTTTACATTTTTAAGCTTTACCTTTTAATGAAATGTTCTAGTTAATGAATCAATCATTCAATTTATGTGTAAACCAATGAGGTGATACAAGTGTTATTTGAATTGTATTTATAACTGCTCAAATGATTCCTACTTGGTTTTGCATTGTCTGAAGAAGTTTTTACGAAAACGCATTTTGTTTGTTTTGGAAGCGTTAATACTGTTGTCTGTGTTATATGGACTATTAAACACACCAATTTTCTACAAGCTTTACTTCATTGATTGGATACGTTCCTCCCTTGGGGGCTCGCAGCAGTTTTCTTATTGTTTTTTGGTTTTTTGGTTCACAACTGCTGGCATCATTTTGATTATAAGATCTTGTGATTGCCTTGCTTGCTAAACTATGTGTTGGCCACAATCACGCTAATGGCCAGACAGAAGTCTAGAATGGCCTCTCTTTCTTCATTTCTGTTGCCCTACCCATGTAGACCCAGGCAGTTCTCATATCCTGTTCTGACTGTCCTGATATGTGCATTCAAGTCACCCATTATCAACACCAACTTATGGTGTCCTGATTTACTAGTAGGTCATGCAACTGATGCCTGAATGTACTTCTTTCCTTGCTATCACAACTCTGCTGTGGAACATAGGCTGAGACTGAAACTATGACTAGTGCCCTATCATTACACTGGAGTCGGATTGCTATGAGTCTGTTATTAATTCTGAAGACATCCCTTGCTGTTTTCTGAACCATCTCCCTCACCACAATTCCCACACCATTTCTAGTCTTCCTTCCCTGAGTAGTAGACATGTGTGACTTGTATCATTACTTTTGGTGCGGTGACTTCCACAAGGCCATCAGACTAGAAAGTAGAGGCTCATTGAGGAAAGTAAATGTTTACTGCTATAGAAATTGTTCATGTAACCACTAACTCCCCCACTACAAAAAATGTTTTGCTGTGTATTGCAGGTAAGGCTACATATCGTTAAAGTTCTGGCTTATGACTGGCAGCCATATTAATAAATAACATGTCATTGAGCATGCCATTGGTGTACTGAAGGCATGTTTTGTTCCCCTAACACAGTTAATGGGGTACTGCAATGCACCCCTAACATGACCAGCAAGTTGTTTGTTGTTTATGTCATGCTGCTCAACATGATCATGCAGAAAGAAGCTGGCCATTCACATGACATGTTAGCATTAGCACCTGTCCTAGATACCACAGCAACTACAGGATTGTGAGAGTTCATGGAGGTGCAGCAGCATGATGCACATGCAGAAAGAGACCCTAATGAATACAGTAACTGACAAAGTCTGGTCGACAACCATGGCCCATGATAATCATAACGTTACAATGACACATAGAATATGCATGATGAATGCAGTGTTATTGTCAGGCTGTGCTTGTCAGTTCATGGCTTGTTCACACTGTGTATCAGACATCCCCGTAGTGCACACATGATAGAGGGGGTTGTGAGTTGCACCCATCATTGTCATCATCCTCATCATCATCATCATTTGTGCAGATAGCAGGGAACAGAATAACATGTCTGTCCAAACATAACACACACTGGGGTGGAACATGTAATGGAGAAAAACAGGAGAGTCATGACAGCCTAGATATGGACACCATTAGGGTGCCAAGGATCATGACTTCCCTTGGAAGGGATGAAGTGTTACTGTGTGACCTGGATATGGATGTAGTCTGTTGGTAAGAGGTGCTAAAACTAATTATTGCCTATGGAAATGATGTGATACCACAGATTCATAGGTGTGTGTTAGACTAATGACCATGATGGCTCTTATAAGCCTAGCCATGCAACCCAAATGTGACCTACAAATTTGATTTATATATGGGGCAACTTGCTGACTGCCTCTGTCCATCACACAACTGTGTGACTTGAATCTAGATACAGTTTGCTGAGTAGAGCTGATGGGGCTCATGACCTCTTATGTCAAGGCTGGGGTGTCAGGTGTGACTGTATGGCTTGAATCTGAATGCAGTTTATTGGTAAGAGCTACTAGAAGTCACCATCTCCTGCAGTAGGGACAGGATCTTACTGTGTGACCCAGGTTTAGTTTGCTGATAAAGGGTGCTAGCAGTCATTATCTCCTGTGAAAGGGGTGGGGTGCCACTGCAAAAACTGGATTTGACTGTTGATCTTCTTGCCCAAATTGATGAGGGGTAACAAGGCTTGTGGCAATGATGTTTTGAGGGCACCCTGCAAAAGACATGGTATATCTGTGGCACAGGTGTGTATATATACTAGCCCAGTTACCCAGAGCCCTTGCTTTGTTGACACTCATGATGGCACTAAAAATCCTCTGTAGAAAAGTGCTCATTTTAGTGGTGCGAGCTATCAGAGATGTCAATGCACCCATTTTAGCAATGTCTGTCCCTGTGTCTGCACAGTGCTCACACTAATGAAAGTTAGCAGCATGCTCACAGATGTTATACTATATGCTTATCAGGTCCATTACAGACTGAAGCAGTAGAGGGTACCTGGATAACATTCTTGCACATATGTTACTTTATCTCCCAGTGCTGCCTGGATCTCAGCGGCCAAGTAGAAACTGTGTCACCATAGTGTATCTTTGACTCACTGGCCTGTAGTAGGCACTGCCACATCAAAATTAGTACATATACAAGAGTCTCACTCTGCCCCACTGTTTCATGTAGTTAATGGAGTTGATCTTATCACACTGTGCACTGCAATGTATCTGTACATGTGCCATATGCTCCACTGTGCAGCTATGTGGTGCATGTACATATATGCCACTGTGCAGCTATGTAGTGCATGTGGCATATCTGTACATGTGCCACATAGCTGCACAGTGAATCTTTATAAAGCCTAGCCAGGGCAATGGAAAATAATATTTCATATGGTGAAAGTGTAGAGATTTGCCACACCTCTCAACCTAATAGCACAACAATCCTGAACAATGACAAAAATAATGGGGGCATAAAGGCCCAAAATCAGGAACAGATTTTAAATGCTGCTCTTATAAACTTACAGGATTGCTAGAATAACATTTTGTGTGTCAGCATGCACTTTTTGAAGGATATGAAGTCTTCTTCTTCTTCCGGCTGCTCCCGTTAGGGGTCACCACAGCAGATAAACTGTTTCCATTTCTTCCTGTCCTCTGTATCTTGCTCTGTCACACCAACCACCTGCATGTCCTCTCTCACCACATCCATAAACCTTATGTTAGGCCTTCCTCTTTTCCTGTTACCTGGCAGCTTCATCCTTAGCATATTTTTCCCAATATACTCTGCATCACTCCTCAGCACATGTCCAAACCAACGTAATCTTGCCTCTCTGGCTTTGTCTCCAAACCTTCCAACCTGGGCTGATCCTCTAATATACTTATTCCTAATCCTGTCCATCCTCGTCACACCCAGTGCAAATCTTGACATTTTCAACTCTGCCACGTCAAGCTCTGACTCCTGCCTTTTGTCAATGCCACTGTCTCCAATCCATATAGCATAGATTGTCTCACTACCCTCTTGTAGACCTTCCCTTTCACTCTTACTTTTACTCGTCTATCACAAATCACTCCTGACACTCTTCTCCACCCACTCCATCCTGCCTGTACTCTCTTCTTCACCTCTCTTCCACACTCGCCATTACTCTGAACTGTTGATCTAAAGAACTTAAACTCATCCACCTTCGCCCCCTCTACTCCCTGCATCCTCACCATTCCTCTATCCTCCCTCTCATTCACACACATATATTCTGAAAGATATGAAGTCTGAAACTCATATGCCTGTCATTATTAGTGACCTCAGTCCTCAATGATTTTTCAAAAAAAAAAAAAAAACATTAATACTATGAAGAACAGACAAAACAATTAGGCAGATTTTGGACATTTTCAAACATTTTGGAAAGTTGAGAAGTATGATGCCCACATATGCTACATGTTTTATACAGAGTATTTTGTCATTATTTTACTATACATACCCCAGAAATAGATAGTGTTACTGCCAAGTTCATGTTACAAATCATTGCAAGCATGTCTTTAAACTGTATTTTATGTAAGTACCTTTTGTAAACACCCATTCAACACAGTTTGCAGATATGGTTAGTGATATGCAAAGCTAGCCACCTGACAGCTTGAACTCTGGCTCTAAGTGATGGAGACTTTTGATGTGACAACCTGACCTCATGTACATAATGGGAAAAAGGGGGTTGATGGATACTGATGCCAGTGCCAATGAAACTCATAGCACGTGCAGATAGCTTTAATATCTATGCAAATCATATGGCAGTCGTATTCTCAGAAGTATTTATGAAGGAAATGGGCAATGTACAATTTTGCAACAAATTTATTTCTGACTTTATGGCAATAAAAAGTAAAATTTAACCTTAAGCTTGGTTCTAAGTCCTTAAAAAACCTACTTGTCCCATTTAGTGTTTAGACTTTTTCTTTTCTGAAAATATCATTGTTTCTTTGCTGGTAAATTGCTAATCTTTTCTGTGCTTAGTATAATTGTATAGTTTAGAGTCCATGAAACACAAGACATCATTCATTATTTCAGAAAACTTAACATAATGTGAATGCTATTTTCTTTTTAATTATTTATTTAGTTTCAGAAAAGAAAGTTGTGCAGTTCCAAAACAAAATGCAGCCGTAAAAATGTTATGCATTGCTGGATTTAATATGTCCGAGTTGAAAGACAGCTTTTAAAGTGATTTGTCTTACCTGAAGTATATAAATGAACAGAAGCAAAGACAAGCAGTGTTGTAACCAGTATCTGTGGAGCTGAACCCATTTCCAATTATAGCCAGGGGGTCTTCAGAAGATTAAACTCATCTGTTATTTTGTTGCCCTTGAGGAGAGGAATACAAACTTAATACTACGTTTTGGAATAAATATCCAATGCTAAAAAAAAAAAAAACAGGGTTTAAGTTACTTGTGCACATGCTGATATCTGCTGATTCATTTTACTCACCTCACAAACATAACAGACACCAAGCACATTTGACGACAATAAATGAGCTGTTTACCAAAAAAAAAAAAACACTCATCAAATATAGACTTTATTTTGTTAGGATGACTTAAACAAGCGCCTGCCACTGATTTCATTTTTTTTTTTGTATTTTTTGTTTACTGCATTGGCTATCCTTGTATCATAAGCCATCTCGGTCATTATGGTTACATCTTATCCATAAAACTCTTTTAAGCATAATTCCATTTTCCATCCATGTTTTGACATCATACTGCTTCTAGAACGAAATGTAGTCGCATATTCTTGCACTGTAAATACGTTTATAGACAGCACAGTGGTGCAGCAGTTGCATTGTAACCTCACAGCAAGAGGTTTTTTGCTTCGGCTATCAGCTGGGGTGCTTCTGTGCGGAGTCTGCATGTCCTCCCTGCATTCATGTGGGTTTCCTCTGGATACTCCGGTTTCCTCCCACATTACAAAGACATGCACCTGGAGCATTTCACTCTGGGCTTCTGCTGAAAATTGGCTTCATTCCAAGTCGGACATTTCTGGTAAACAAATGTTAAATAAATGTATACTTTTCAGCATATCCTTGTATCGTGAAATATGTTTTGTTAATTTCTTATGTGATCCTATTCACCTAGGCTGTGCCTGTGACTGGTCCATTAAGATCAGTGCACTACCCTGGTAAACAAAAGTAGATAAATAAATAAATATAGGTAGCACACAGAACACAAAAACATGGACTAAAGTTGAATGTGAAGGTCATGAATTTGTACAACTTGAGATGTGTGAATTTCATTTATGCTTATTCCCATATTTGTATGCAGCTCATACAACTTGAAGATGGAAAGAACATTCTTTTTTTTCTGTTTTGCAAATGTTGACGTCTGTCTTTGAGCCTGAAAAGAACATTCTTTTCTTCTTCTTTTAACAGTCAGCTGTATAATGTTGAAGTTCTCCAGTTTGATTCTCAGCTGGAGTGCCTTCTTTCTTGAGTCTGCATGTCATCCCTGCGTTCGTGGGTTTTCTCCGGGTCCTCCCACGTTGTAAAGACATGCATGTGGAGCAATTCTCCAGGGGCCTCCTGTGAAAAATGGCTTAGTTCCAAGTCGGACTTTCCCGGTAAACAAATGTTAAATAAATAAATAACAAATAAATAAAGTTCTGCATTATTATTTGCAAATGATTAATACATTATCCTTATATACAGAAACATTATGAAAGAAAATATAGTTACAAGGCATTGCCACATACTTTAGAACAATTTGTATTTCTGCTACCTTTGCCTCACCCTCACTACATTGCACTGACAAACCTTTCTATGGAGCTTTAAAAATTAAAAACAATAGCATATATAAACAGATATAATGAGCTACTTAGTGTGAGAGGTAAGATAGAATCCTGCTTTCATGCAAACCTTATACTGGATTAACTGAGTAATCAGATAATGACTGAGTGAATAAACAAACTATTTACAGAATCTATTAAAAGACATACAATGTCTACATATCACATGGACAAAATCGGGGACCATGTAATAGCACTTAACAGTACATGCTTTAATTGATATATATCTAAATCTAGCTATGTATATATATATATATATATATATATATATATATATATATATATTTATTGCAGTTTTATTACCGGGGAAGTCCACTGGGCATGGAGCCCATTTTCAGTGGAGGCCCAGGGAGAAAAACTCCAGCAGGAAACAGCAGTTAAAATTGTTAATACAATTACATGCAATTACATAAAAAACAATATAAAAGTTACATACATAGTCAGAGACAGTTTCATTGGAAATAACAGTTATCAGCAGAGAATAAATCACAACAGTTTCAAATGCTTATGGAGGAAGATACTGGCTAATGCAAAATAAGATTAGGAGATTGATATTTAGTAATCTGAGGTGAGGATTTAGTAGAGGTAAAGTAAGGTAAAGGGGTTTAGCCTGGAGAGAGGTGGCAGGATAAAGTGGGAGGGATGGGCTGAAGAGAGCAATTGTATTTCCTGTTTTGATAGAGATAAGAATGTAGGTGGTTTTTGAAGTTGTTGAGATTGGTACAGGATCTTAGAGTTGAGGGCAAGGCATTCTATTTTTTGGCTATAGTAAAGGATAAGAGTAGTTTACCTGCTGTGCGCTTTGGTTTTTGGATGAAGATTAGGTTTTGGTGGGAAGATCTAAGTGGTCTAGGGGAGGAATAAGGTTGTAGAATTTTAGAGAGAGCAGGGCAGTTGGAAGGGTGGAACAGTAATTTGTGGGCAATTGTGATTTGGAGAAAGTCAAGGTGGTTGGGGAGTTCAAGCCAGTTTAGGGAGTGGAGGGAGGAGCAGTGATGTGAGGAGGATTTGGCATTGGTGGCAATTATGGAAATTTTGTTGTAGCATTGTTCCAGTTTGGAGGTAAGTGAGGAAGATAAGTTTGTGAGGAGGGGAGCGCCATACAGAAGGGAGGGAAGAAGGAAGGAAGAGGCAAGGGTAAGTCTGGTGTGACGAGAGAGGAAGTGGTTGTTTCTGTACAGTAGGTCAAGTTTTATGTGTGGTTTTTTTATGTTTAGTTGGATATGGTTATGAAATTTTAGTTGGTCATCAATGCTAATGCCGAGAAGCTTGGTAGAAGGTACAATTTCAATGTTGGAGTTGTTAAGGCTGGTAATTTGAAATGAGTCCTTATCCAGAGAGGAAGATTTGGTAGGAGAAAAGAGGATGATCTTGGTTTTGTTTGCATTTAGGGCAAGATGATTTTGGTGCATCCAGTTTTCAGTGGTAGAGAAGGCATTCTGTGTTAGGGTTTTGAGTTCAGTTAGATTGGGGGCACAACAGATTAAAGTGGAATTGTCCACGTATTGCACAATTCTGGTGTTAGGGATGGCTTTGTGGAAGTCGTTAATAAAGATGTTAAATAGTAGAGGGCCGAGTATGGAGCCTTGGGGTACTCCTGTGGGGGTAGGAAGGAAGGAAGAGGTGGCTTGGCCCCACTTCACAGCTTGGGACCTGTTAGAAAGGTAGCTAGAGAACCAAGATAGGGATTTCTGACAGAGGTTGAGATTAGAGAGGTGGTTTAGAAGGTGTGAATGAGAGATAGTGTCAAAGGCTTTGGATAGATCTAGAAGAACAGATGAGACTATATTACCGGAATCATGTGCAGAATTGATAGAATGCAAGAAAGATAGAAGAGTGGTGGTAGTACTGTGTCCAGGGTGGAAGCCGTGTTGAGTAGGAGAGAGGAGTTGGTGTTTGGTAAGGAATGGCAGGAGCTGAAGGTGTATACATTTTTAAAGTATTTTGGAGATAGGGGAGAGGATTGCTATGGGGCAGTAGTTGGAGACATTGTAATTTTTACCTCCTTTGTGGAGAGGCAAAATGAAGGCAGAGCGCCATAGTTTGGGTACGTAGGATTCGAGTAGATACCTATTAATAAGGATAGAGACAGGTATGGCAATAGTGTCAGAAGATATTTTTAGGAAGGAGGATGGAATGCTGTCAGGGGCATTAGAACAAGGCTTTAGTTTGTGGAGAAGTTTCCTTATTGTGTTGGTGGATACTGGTTTGAGTTTGAAAAAGGGGGCAGGAGATAAGTGAAGTGATGATTGAGTAGAGAGAGGGGAAGGGTTGTTGCTGGTGAAAGTTTTGGTGAGTTCTGCAATAGTGGAGGTGAAAAATGAGTTGAAGAGGGAGGCTATTTCAAGGTCAGATTTGCTGGTGGCAGGGGAGGGATTGTTTTTTGTACCTGGTTTAAGGAGAGAATTTATGGAGTTCCAGAATTGTTTGGGATTTCTTACATGGTTTTCTTGTAGTTTGGAATAGTAAGACTTTTTATCTTTAATGACTTGTTGTTTGATTAGGTTTCTTAACTGCTTATATTTAAGGAAGGTTTCTGGTTGCTTGAGTTTAAGGTGGGCTTTCCAAGTTTTATCTCTTTGTCGCATTAGCTTTTTTGTGTCATTAGAGAGCCAGGGGGAGCTATTTGTTTTGACTCTTTTTGTTCTAATAGGGGCATGGGAGTTAAGGACAGTTAAGAATGCAGAGTTGAAGAAGTCAACAGCTTCATCTAAAGGTAGTGTTTTTAGGGGGTTCCAGTTAATTAGTCTTAGAGAGTCAGAGAAAGAAGTGGGGTTGAAGTTAGATAGGTTACGCGTTTGAATGTATTGGTGAGAGTGAGGGGAGGAGGGAGTTGCTCGAATAGCAAAAGCAGGTACATGGTCTCCTAATGGGTCAGGAGAAATGCCTGATTTTACAATTTAATTAGGATGAGATACTAGGATCCAGTCAAGTATAGAGCCGGGGGGATTTGTTTTGTTGGGCCAAATAATAGAGTTAGTAAGTTGGGTGAATTTGAATAGGTTGATGGCTACTGAGGGATTGGTGTTATTTATTTTACCCCAGTCAATATTTACATCACCCAAAATGAAGGTTTCTAGGTTAATATTAGAGGAAGTCCAAGAGAGGATGTCTTCCAGAGTATTAGTATTGTTGCCTGGGGGATATATAGGCAAATGATGCAGATGCTTTTATGGTGGTTTATTTTTAGAAGGCCAATTACAATTTCAGTGTTGTTGAAAGAAGGGATGGGGTTGGTGTAAGGAGTTATGGACAGGAGATTGGAGTATATTAGTGCGACGCCACCACCTCTTTTATTTGGTCAGTCAGATCAAAGGCAGTGAAATCCAGGAGGCAGGAATTCAGAGTCAGTATTGTAGGGTTTTAGCCAGGTTTCAGAGATAGCAGTTATGTCAGGAGAATTATGGTTGAGCCAGGCACGGAAGAGGGTTAATTTATTTTTTAAGCTTTGGGCGTTAATAGAGAGAAATTTGAGTTTTTTGTTCAATGGTATGTTTTTGGAGTAGGGGAGATTAGTGGGAGAAGAGTTAGGGCCAGGGTTAGGGTGAATATCGCCTGATAGCTTAATGTAAGAGGGATGGGGGATGTGTTTTTTAGGTTTGAATTTTGATGGAAGAGAGTAGTAAGGATTAGGTTTAATTGTGAAGTTCATATTAGAGTTTGGGAAATGTTTTATTTTTAAGAGAAGGATAGGGTGGGAGTGAAATGAAGAAGCTGAGATGTTGTGGTAATGAGAAGCAAGGAGGTGATGTAGAGTGAATGGGGTGAGTGTAAATGGGAATCAGTATAGGAGGAGATTTGATATAGGTATAATAGAAGGAAAGTAAAGAAAGAGAGGAGAATGAATTTGGAAGGTAGAGAGGGCATGGTAGTGAAGTGAGGCTGGAGGCGATAGAGAAAGATGGTAAAGAGGTAATAGGAGTTTGAGGGAGTGGTCAACAGAGGAAAGGGGAGGAGGAAGGGGTGGGTAAGGTGTATTCGGATAGGATGGAGTAGAGGGAGTGGTTGGAAGAGGGGGAATAAATGCAGGAGCTCTGGTGGCGGGTGGGAATTGGGGGCAGGGTAGGGGAGTGGAGTGAGCCCATAGGGCAAATGGAGCGGGAAGAGCCAAGGAGGTGGAAGGCCTGAAAACAATCAGTGACCTGAGGCAGGTGAAGGAGAACAACAGCCAGGGTGTAGGTAAGTGTTTGAAATAGTTTTATAGTTTATACTAGGGGTTTTCAGTTTGGTTCTTAAGATACACTCTGAAAGGAAGAATATAGGTGTGTGGAGATGATGATTATAGGTTCTATAGGGTCGGGTAGTGAATACTTGTAAGCAGGAAAAGTTAGTGGAACAGGGAGAAAGGACTAATTGCAGTACTTTAGTCTGAAGTAATACTGCCACCTAGTGGGAAAAGGAGGGAGGTACAGTCAGAGGAAAGGATGTTCCACAGCTAAGTTGGGTGAAGAGAATTAGCCAGAGGCAATTAGGGAGGAAGACTGAAAAAAAAAAAACAAGGAAGATGGGGGGGGCCTTTGCAGGGACCAGTGGTAGGCTGCTCTCACACGCACAGAGGAAGAGTGCTGCTCAAGGTTAGGTAGTGGATATAAATATAAAAGAACATGTGCAAGAGATTACATACACTGCATCTCATTAGCAGGAGAGAAAGGGTCTCAGAAAACAAATCACTATGGTTCAAGCGGACTGTCCACAGTCTATTTTCTTTGGGAGGAATCTCCTGTTTGTTCAATGAAGAAGGGGGAAGGCAATCTGGGGAGCAACTGAAAAAGGAGAATGAGAAAAATACTTTAGAATGAGGGTGAAAAGGAAAAAAAATGGAAGAAGGAGAGAGTATAAAGAAGTAAAAGTAGAGTAGAGGGAGGAAGTATTTAGAGTAGAGTGGGAGGAGGAAAGGAGGTAGGAAAGGGCAGAGGTGAAGACTAAGGAAGAGAAGAAAAGGAACAGAAAAGTTGGCAAAGTGAGAGGTTGAAACAGTAATGTATTAGAAGGTCCATGGGTAGTGATAAATTACATGTAACAATGCAGCATGCAAACAAAGAGATTAGGGAAACAGAAGAGTCAGGCACTTAAAAATAAACAATTCAACACTTGCTAAGGCAAAGTTCCCAAGTCCCAAGTGGTACAGGGTTTGAATCTCACAGGGGATAATTGGCTAGGCTTAAAATGGCTTGCAATGGCAGTTAGCCTAGTACTAATCTATGAATATATATATATATATATATATATTTAATGTAGAAAGACAGTGCCAAAGGAAAACACACAGGATGCCGTACTGCAGAACACTTGTTGCTCATTAAAATCAGGAAGGGGTAGAGAACTTAAGATGCAATATGTGCTTTATCTAATGTGTTACAATTCTAGTTAAATAGAACAATATCTTTACAAATCAGAAAACTGGAGTTTTGCTTAGACAGAACTAGTATGCATTTTCATAGCCACTCTGACATTCTTGCTTCCTCCAGTGCATCATCAAAGTAAATGTTTATTTTATGCTTTTCCTTATTTGTACACAGAGCCATTTTCTAATTTTTGTGCCCAGACTTTCCTTGTAAAGCTCAGTGAAGGCCTGCACACATGACTTTGATGTATCCTAATTCTTGAACTCTTGCCATGACAGAATAATGAGGTCCTTGGCTTGTCTATTGCCCTGTCCTAAATCAAACTGCATAAAACTGTTGGGCAAGAAGTTTCTCATTTAAGAGCAACTGCCGTGTAGTCCTACTGTTCTCGAGCTGCTAATGAGGAAAGGAAGAGGTATTTAGGTGAGCTTACATTTCTGTCAACTAATACCTTAAAAACAGGAGATCTGATTATCCATTATAGTTAGTTCAGATTTAAGACTGTTATTCAAAATAACTGAGTAATAAGCTTTAAATTTCTTCCTGCTCAAAATAATTAGTTATGATCCACATTTAACAACACTTATTTATTTTTATTTTTACTTTACATTTGTTAACCGGGGGGTTGACTGACTGAGACGAAAAGGTCCCTTTTCAGTAGAAGTCTGGGGAGAAAGGCTCCACATAGAAAAATTACAGATACATTTAAATATTTAGACATGATCAGTATACAAACAAATTACAACAGACATTTTTTATAGTGATATGCAGCACATTAACAGTTACAGTTTAAAGAACAAACAAGAAAATATTAATTTAAAGATAAAGGTAATTAATAGGTTTGCGGTGTACAGCTGAAATTTCGAACATAGGTAGAATGCATACATAGTACACAGGTACAGTGCATACATTGTAGATTAGCCAGTTTTTGTGAGTAAGAATGAAAGCTACTATCAAATATTCTAGGTTTAGTATGTGTACCTAAAATTAAATAGAACTGACTCATCATGTCTGAGGGATACCTGATGAACTTTTACATTGCTGATAGATAATACCCTAAAAAACAGAACTGTGGGTATTAAATATAAAAACAACCACTCTGTAGCCAAATTCCTACAACCTGGATAGAAACTGTTTTATTCAAACCTTTAAAATGTCCAAGCATAAAAATATCCAATACAATCCAAATAGGTCAAGCGCTTTCATCATCAGACTTCATCAGAACATTTTACCATTGCTTTCTTACAGTTTCATACAAGAAGCTGTCTCCATTAATCAACTATAATTAGTTCTTAAAGTGAAAGTACCTAGGCATAATAACATTCAAACAATAAAATGTACCTTAAAAAAGAGAAAATATGTGCAAATGTAACTTTTCTTAAAAGGAAGTAAAAAGAATTATAAAATGTTTATAAGTACAAGCTTTTAAAGTTTAGATGTCCTAAACTTTAGTTCAGGTTTAATACTTATGTGTTCATTAATACCCGGGGCTTCAGTAGCATTTAATTTAAATTGCCATCTTGCCTCTGCCCTAAGCAATTTGTTGGTCCAATCCCCACCCCTAATATTCTTACTAACTACTTCAAGGATACCGAATTGAAAAGAATGTGATGGGTTCATACTAATATGCTTAAAAAGTGGGTATTTCAATTAACAGTATGCTGTCCATCCAGGTTAATGGATCACATATACCTCCTATAGTTAACCTGTTGAAAATTCTTTGGCATCCGCAAAATTTACTAAGCAAGTAATGAATGGTGTTAGATTGCCAAGCCTTTATTCTACATCAGACACACACACACACACACACACACACACACACACACACACACACACACTACATGTACACTTAGAAAACACATTTGATTCACTTATCCATCTATCTATTGCACATCTTTGGAATGTCTAAGGTAATGGGCATACCTGGAAAAAATACAAGAGACAGAGCATGCAGGCTCCATTCATAAGGAGCCCAGACTGTAATTTAAACCAGAGAACTTCTTGCTGGAAATCGAAAGTACAACTCATTATATCACTGTGCCACCCTATGGTATGTGTAGACATCCACAAGCACCTGAAATGAATTCATATTACTCAACACAAATTACATATGTATAATATTGTACTTATGAAAAAAAATGAACACATGGAAGAACAGCTTTACATAGACTTGAAAGAGTCCATTAAAATAAATAAACATATTTTTACTGAGACAAACAAAGTGATTACTTTATTCACTTGGAATCCTGAATTGATAAAGTAGTTTATTTAAATAATTCCTACTCTACAAGTTTAGGTTTCCATTACAACTCTGTTCTGAACCATTTCTAGAAAAATGCTTTGTAGAGAAGTCTGAGACTATGTTTGGCGTGTCCTAGACCTTGTAGTAGTTCTTGGCTTGATTTTCACAGTCTCAATTTGCTTACTGTGTGACTCTGAACAAGTTACTTATCCTGTCATCATCCCTGGGTCATCCTTGAAAAGGAAGTGTGCATCCAGTCAGCTTACTCAATTTACAGTTTTTGATGCTGTAAATGGTCAGAATGTTTTGGGGTAATCCAACGGTGAATTACACAGAGTCTTACCTTTACATTACGACCCCTCATGGAATAGAATCTTCGATCAGTATTACTACCTTTATGCCATTTTAAACATACATGTCTATTACAACTCATTATGCATTATACCAAGGCCCCTCCCACCTACCTTTGCGGTAGTTCAGGTGGTTGTAAAAGATCCTATGACACTTATTGAGTAAAGAGTAGAAGCAGTTCTACAGTGCCCTGCCTCAATGTCTCCTGTTTAGTATGAATACCACCTCAGATCTCCCCTGAAATGAGATTACTGGTCAGGTCGGACTAACCCAATTAACAAAGCATAAATAAAATAAAATAAAATAAAACACTTCTTTAAAAGACTACAACTGAACAGGAAGGTCTTTGACTTGTGTCAAAACCAAAGTTTAAAACTCAACGCCTAGAAATGCATTGTAGTCCCTTTTGGGAACTCAACCACCCAGGGAAACTACCTCATTGCTAAAACACCCCTAAAAGTAGATACAGTAGCTCGGGATTTGGGCATTCTTGCACATAGTAACTTGGCTTTCCATCGACATGTGTCTAAGGTTGTAAGAAAATCATTCTATGTCACTCTGCTTATCAGGGCATGACATTTAGGCCCAGGGAAGTCATCATGCCACTGTCAGCCATTTTCAGACCCATCACTGAGTATAACACCCCCATCTGTATGTACCTGATAGCCACATGCAACAACTGGACCATCTACAGAGGTTCCTCACAAAAAGAATACAGGGGATAAGCACAATGTCCTGTGCAAATCACCTCAAAGCCCTATGTCTATACTTTGTTATTTATAGACTGCTGAAACAGGATTTTTATCTAGCATACAATTCATCCTTAGATCACAGTTTGATGGCCCTTTTGCATATCTGCAAACTGAATAGCACCAGAACTACTAGAATAAGGATTTAAACTTTGCTTGAGGCTTAAATTGGACATGTCGGATAGACAGGTATTTATCTTAGTGGATCCCCGTTCTCTGGAATAGGCTTCTCATCTATGTGAAGCAGAGACTTTACCTAACTCCATTCAAGTGCAATCTGGACCAGTGGATGAGGAACTGGAAATGTATTTATTTATTTATTTGAAGTTTGTTTGCCAGGATGATCCAGTGGGCTGAAAGAGCCAATTTTCAATGGAGTCCTGGGGAGAAAAGCTCCATAGATACAATGTATACAATAACAGGTTGTTATAGTACAAGAAGGGTAAAACAAAGTATTTGATGATACAATTTAAAAGATGAAAAACAGAAATTATATAACCATTAGTAAAAGTTTACAAATATATAGTCCCTATCATTGCTAAAATAGATGTTAAGGCTATTACAACAATAAGTAGGTATTTACAAGTCAATTACAACTATAAGTAGCTATTTACAAATATATATGTTCCCGCAGAGGAAATATGAACAGTGGGAGGATATATAGGTTAAATGAGGTAAGAGAGAGATGAGTTAGAGGAAGAAGAGAGAAAGAGGAAATGGGGGGTAGATAGTTGAGGTAGGATAAAAGGAGAGAGGGAGAGAGAGTAGCGAGTAAGGTAGCTACTGGGGATGTTATGCAGGATGGGAACATGAACATTCCCAGAGAGATGTTAGGTATGAGTGGAGCATAGCTTTAAAGGTGAAGGGGCTGCTGGTGAGGTGAATGTGAGGTGGGAGGGAGTTCCAGAGACATGCTAAGGAAAAAGAGAGTAGAGGTTTACCTGCTGGACAGGCAGGTTTGTGAAGTTTAATCAGTTTCTGGGTATTGGTTCTTAGGACTCTGTTGGGTAGGTGCATTGTAAAGGTTGAGGCAAGGGAGGGGCAGAGAGAGGGACTGAATATGAGCTTGTGAACATGAATTAGTTGAATGTAGATAAGATAGTTGGGCAGCTCTTGCCAATTTAGTTTGTGGAGGGCAATACAGTAACGATTGGTGGATCTGCGGCCAGTGGTGAATTTGGCAATTTTGTTGTAGCAGGAAAATAGTTTTGTTTTGATAGAAGATTGTAGGATGGTTAAGAGTGGGGCACCATAAAGGAGAAAAGAGATGAGATATGTGGTAGAGAGAAGGAATCTAGTAGAGGGAGTGAGGTAGTGATTGTGGCAGTAGAACATACTAAGTTTCTGGTGTGTTTTTTTAATATTTGTTTGTATGTGGGTATCAAATTTAAGCTGATCGTCAGTGAGGACTCTTAACAGTTCTGCATTATATACTATTTCAAGAGGAGTGTTATTATGACTGGTGATGGAGAATGAATTTTTGTTGATAATTGTGGTTTTAGAAGGGGTGAATATCATAGTTCATAGGTTCATAGGTGTATACTAGGCTAATGGCCCCGGAGCCTTTACAAGCCTAGCCCATAGGATTACCCTGGCATTGTGCCATCATGACTTTGGTTTTTGATGCATTGAGTGCCAGGTGATTATTTAACATTGATTGTTCAGTGGATGAGAAGGCATCTTAGGTTAATTTTATGAGGGTGGGAGTAAAGTTAGCAGAACAGATAATTGTTGTATCGTCTGCTTATTGGATGATTTTTGCATTAGGGATGGTGCGTTGGAAGTCGTTTATGAAAATATTGAAGAACAGGGGACCAAATATGGAACCCTAGTTTGACACCTATGTCTCTGATGGACAGTGATAACCACTAAACCATGCCCTAACTAACATACACCCCTTAAAATAACCTCTAAGGCACAATAACCTTTAGGATACATTTGGGTCGCAAGTTTAGGTTTATAAAGGCCCCAGTGTTCATTAGCCTAGTATAAACCTTTGAACCTGACAAACTCAGAACTGAAATGTAATTAGAAAGTGATATTTTGATAATTTTTCATTAAAAATGAGCTTCATTTTAGATTTTGTATGCTAAATAAACTGCACTTGTACTAAAGAGAACTGGCTCCATTCTATTCTGTTTACGACACTGCTTGAGAATGCAGTCACATTTTGGGCAAAACACACCAAATTACACTGATTTTTATTCCCATCTCACAATATGCAACTGCACAAACATTGTGAGTTAATTACCCCTTCTTAAAGTAGTAGTGTGTAATACAATATTGCTTTAAGCTGTTTCACAGTCCTGTATCTGTTTAGTCTAGATCAAAGGCATGGAATGTCACCATAAAATATTTAAAAATGAATCCATGAATATCTCATGTATGTTACAGTGGTAGAATGCAGTTTACTGCTAATAAAAGCCATTATATGGAAAGTGATTCAGTATCTTAACAAGCGTAAATTGAAGCAAAACAGAATCGTGACAAAAAGAGACAATACATGGGGAATATTTTTTTATTTTTATATATTTTTTTTTTCAATTCCTTTTTATTAGTGTTATATCAAAACCAAATGAAGACAAGAAAACGATATAACAGAGAATAAAACAATAACATACAATATACAGACCTACAAACATAAAACCTATATACATTAGATAACCTATATACAGTTCTCATCTATATCAAGCTATGCAGCATACAGAAATATATATTTTAAAGAATATTCATGAAGCATTTCAGATTACACCTGTAGCTTGATATTTTAATTTGTTTAGATGTGCAAGATGAGATTAAGTGTGCACCCATTTATATATACTTATTCCTTTTTCATTGTGTGTAATCTTATTTTTTAGACATGCCTTAAGGCTGTCTTAGCTGTGTTAAATGTCAGCAGTCATGTACACAAGCATACATAGTAATCCTGCTAGACTGTACTGTATGTAGTCAGTGACAATCCGTGTTTTTTGATATTCCATTTTACCAGTTGTTGATGGTGGTAGAACACTGATACAGGTGGGTCATTCTCAGACTCTGCCAGGGACAAAAAAATACAAAATAATAGTACACAAGAAGAATACACATCGGAGGTGTAGCTAGGATGAAGTGCAGGGTGGGGGCAAAGTCTTAGGGGCATGATCAACAGATGATGATTGGGAGGTAATGCAGTACTCAGAAATGAATACAGACATTGTATTTCTGGCTAACGATGAAACCCTTCAGTGTTTCATGGGTCGTATCTAGCTGTACAAAGTCACTTGTTATATTTACTGCAAGGTGTTTGCTACAGTTTGGAAAGGAGATGTTTTTTTTCTCAGCTTCACATTGAAGGGACGCCAGATTAGGAACTGCACTGTATGGAGGGAAATGGGTTTTGTGAGGGTAGGGAAACAGTAAAAAGTAGGAAAGAGAGAGATAAAGCTCAATGTAGCATGATGTCTTAGCATTAAGTTATGAGATGAATGTAAGGAGTTAAGACAGGATAGAGTCATGTAGTTGCAGTATAGAGTAGATTATATGAACTAATTGGGACCTAGGGTAGTTTGGATAATCAAATTGTTCGGATAATCAAACATACAATTGCACCAGATAAAAAAACTTCTAAAATCTTGTTTTTTTATGCACACAAGAATAAATTTTTCAACCATTCAATGATTCCAATGGGTAATAAAGAATATTTTTTTACACATGAGCTGGCTACAAGCTCAAACAACACACTTAAGCAAGTACGTATAATGTTTACATATTCAGACTTTATGATTTTTCCTACCCAAAAAGTTTGGACAGCTGGTTGTGATAACTGATGTTTCAGATAATCGACATTCAGATAATCACATCTCTACTGTATGTAATTCTTTGTGCAGAAAAGCATTTTAAAAGCAGCTCTTGCATGTAAACATTTCTTCAGATGATGTCTAAAACTAGGGAAGAAGGTAATATTGTTTAGGTTAACCAGGACTGATTTGCATGTCTGAGGTGTCATTACTCAGAATCTAAGGTTGGTAGAATGGAGTTTTAGGAGTCGGGCAGACAGGGAGACAGATGTGATCTAAGGTTGTGGGATGTGGCTCATTGAGAGAGTCATTTGGAGGATAAAATGAAGGAGTCTTGGTTTAGGAATTTGTGGATTACATAGGCGAGGAACAGAGTGTATTTCTCCTCTATGGGATGCCATTGTGCTTTAATTAGGTCTGAGAAGTGCTGACTGTACAGATTTGGTTGGATAAGGTCTACAGAGCTGAGTGTTAGTTTTACTGAGACTTTGGCAATAATAGGGAGGCTGTATTGTAGCTGTGATCTCCTTTTACAATTACTAGTCTACCTTCCAGTAAAACGTGGCCACGGTGGTGCAGCGGTTATAGTTGCCACCTAACAGCAAGAGGTTCTCCAGTTCGATCCTCAGCTGAGGTGCCTTCTGTGCAGAGTCTGCATGTCCTCCCTGTGGTCATGTGGGTCCCCTCTGGGTGCTCCGGTTTCATCCCAAAGACATGCTGTAGGTGGATTGGGCACTCTAAATTGTCCCTAGGTGTGAGTTCATGTGTATATGTGCCTTCTGCGGATGGTTGGGTGCTGGTTTGGCAACTTGACAACATAAAACTGCACTGCCAATCATGAGCAGACAGGTGATCCAATGTGGCAACCCCTAACTGGGGAATAGACAAAGAAGAAGTCTACCTTCCAGTAACAGGAATTGTGATTTTTGGCGAATGAGAAAAGTAGGACATTGAAATTGAAAGTGTGAGGATGGGTTCAGCCAGAATTCAGGATATATGAAGTATTGTGAGATTTCTAAGTGATCTTGGAATGCATTTCTTATTGTCCAGTTTTGTGGGACTGTGAAGATTTTTTTCATGTGCCAAAAATTATGCTAGTATTATTATTATTATTATTATTATTATTATTATATGCGCATGTGTGTGTGCATGTGTCTGTGCATACTATGTTATTGTGTGAGAGCCATGCTCATAATGCATTTACATCTTTTCCAAGTTCTTTTTTTTGATGGTGGATTTGGAGGGAGGGATCTGTAGATTACCATATCACTTGCATATTAATATATATATATATATATATATATATATATATGTATATATATATATATATATATGTGTATATATATATATATATATATATATATATATATATATATATATATATATATATATATTGTGTGTGTGTGTGTGTGTGTATATGGGTCTACTTCATAACATTCAATTTCATAATGTTGAATTTCATAACACTGAGGCCAAAACAACTAAATCCCAAAACATTTAAAACCCAAAACATTGAAAACTCAGAACATTGAATGTGTGCTTCAAAACATTGAAAATACAATGCATATGTAAATAACATTGTCTCCACCAAAAACAACATCTAACTAGCAAGCACAATTTCTATTACATTTCTGCAGGGGGGGGCATGCCACCCTGAACCCCCCCATGTGGGGGTTCTGGCCCCCACACCCCCGTAAATTAAATATACCAACTCTAAGATTGCACTACAGTGAAAAAAAGTGAATTTCCTATCCTCACTTTATCACAATCACCATACACCGAGGTTAGGAAATTAAGTTTTTTCAACTGTAGTATGATCTTGGAGTTGGTATATTAAATTTACAGGGGGGGGGGTAGGGGGCAGAGCCCCCAACATGGAGGGTGCAGGGGGGTCTTGCCCCCCTGCAGAAACATAGTAGAAAGTGTGTTTGTTAATTAGGTGTTGTTGTAGGTGGAGGGGATCTTATTTACTTGTGCAATGTAGTTTTCAATGTTATGAAGTGCACTTTCACTGTTTTGCGTTTTCAATGTTTTGGGTTTTCAGTGTTTTGAATTTTGATGTTACGGTCTCAGTGTTATGAAATTCAGCGTTATGAAACTTCAGTGTTATGAAGTAGACCTATATATATATATATATATATATATATATATATATATTTATTTATATATATATATATATATATATATATATATATATATATATATATATATATGCGTCCCTGTCACATGATCGACTTTTCACAAAGTTGAAATTCATATGGCCGAGACCGTATGATCGACTTTTGAAAAGCCGACCATGGGGAACTGCTACCTCCGTACAGTGCGGAATGGGAAAATTTCCCTCTTCCCCACTGTAGTGTGATCTCAGAGTTGGTATATTTAAGTTATGGGGATTATGGGGGGGCAGATCCCCCCATGGGGGGTGCAGGGGGTGTAGCCCCCCTGCTAACAGCGTTTAGGTAAGTGTTGGTTGTGTTTTTGTGTTTACTTTATAAGTTTGCCTTCTCAAAAGTCGATCATATAGGTTCATAAGTAGGTACTAGGCTATTTGCCCAAGGGCATTTATAAGCCTAGCCAGAATGTATTGGCTTTTGCCTCCCTTTTAGATTAGTTTCCTGAGCCTCTGTCCAGCAGGGCCATTGAAGTGATCCCAGGGGTAAATTTATGACTTCCCATCCACTCGTCAAGATTTCTCTTGAAGAGAGTCAGTGAGGGGCTTTGCCTAACATAGATTGGGATTCTATTCCAGAATGAGGGAAGACTCTGGGACAGGAATCTATCCCTCCAGCATGTCCTATTTATTGTTGTGCTGAGGTTTAAATCCCTAGAGCATGTGGCTCAAAGAGATTTGGTTTTCTTGAGGTGGAGCATGTCCATTAATTCCGGGTTACCCATGGCCTTGTACGTCAGGTAGAGATCACCTCTGAGTAGGCGGTAAGCAACCGAGAAGAGCTGGAGTTACTTTAGTCGAGCTGCATAGGGCATCTGTTTCATAGGTTCATTTTTTGGTTTGAGGCCCAAAATCCTCTTGGTGAGGTACTTCTGTGGTCTTTCCAGCTGTTGCAGGTGTCGAGTAAGGTACATCCCAAATGGGGCATTATACTCTATTATGGGCCTGATGAGTGATGAGTAGAGGGGCACAATGACCTCTCTTGATCTGGATGTGAACCCTTTTGTGATTAGGTGGGCTACATAGAAGGATTTTCTAACCACTTTAGCAATGTGATTATCAGAGGAGAGGTTGCTATCTACTTGGGTCCCCAGATCCCTAATTACATCTTACATATGGTCTCGGCCATATGAATTTCGACTTTGTGAAAAGCCGATCATGTAAAGTAGACATATATATATATATATATATATATATATATATATATATATATATATATATATATATATAGATGTGTGTGCGTGTGTGTGTGTGTGTGTGTGTGTGTGTATCTATAATGATGAGTGTTTGGATTTGTAGGGAGGAATCTGTAGATTACCATATCACCTGCATATATAATTGTAAATGGATGGGTGTTTGGATTTGGAGGGAGAGATCTCTAGATTCCATATCACCTGCATATATATAAGGATGGGTGTTGGTAGTAAATGTGCTGGGAAGTAGTTAATGTATAATGAGAATAGTAGAGATGATGAACCATTTCTTAGGGTTCACTTCTTGCAAGAAGGGCATAGAGAGAGGATAAGAGCCCCCTCTGCACTTTCCTTAGCTTTGTTTGCCCCCACTCTTTGTTGATCATAGCCCCCTTTACCACCAATCAGCCCATTTTTTCCCCCGTCACCAATGTGATGGTCAGCTAGGTGGGCCATCATTCAGGCCATCATCAGGACTGGTTCAAGGTTTTCTACTTAGGTGACACTGGCCTTAAAGCACTCACCCATTGAAGCACAAAGGAAAGGATTACAATGGAATGACAATGCACACCATCACCTCACCTCTGCAAGGGGCATTCCTTCCAAGCATTGCTGGCCCACCCTTAGAGTCACAAGAGATGAACTTCCTAGTCTCAACTGAGAGTTTAACACTGTGAAGTTTAACACTGCGCATTGTGCCTCTGAGTGTATACAAACCCTGCTTCCTTCCCCTAAGACAGGTAGGCAGGCCTTGACCTTTTACTCTACCCCTCACTGCCTTATTTCTTCAGTACTGGGACTACTAGTCAAATTGTGGTCACCTGGGTTACAGCTGAAAATCTGTCCCCTGCACCACAGAGCCACAAATCTGTTTGTATTTTGAACTTTTTTTATCTATAATGAGCTTGTGGAATTCAGGTAGAAAATCTTACCTTGTGCCTGAGCTAAGGAGGGGAGTTAAGGAGTAATAAATCCTCTAACACATTAAAGACTTTGATGAGATCTGTAAAGACTGCACTGGTTAGGTGGCTTTCATCAGTGTTCCTTCGAAACACATTATTTAGACACTACGTTGTCGCGATGCTGCTTCTAATGGGCCAAAATCCATGCTGGTGTGAGGAGACCATGCTCTAATTTTTGATGTGGACTGTGAGTTGAGTGAAAATTAGATTTTTGGGAATTTTCCTAGAGCAGGAAGGATAAACACTGTTGGAAGTTTTTAATATCTTTTTAACCTAGGAATTTTTGCTAGTGGTTTAACAGTGCTTCTCTTCCATGTGATGGGCATAATGTTGTTTGTGATGCATAACTTGTGGATTGGTGGTGTATTGTGTTCTTTAAGGAGAATGATGACTGAAGGAAGTATGTTATTTGAGCCAGGAGGAACACGTCAAGAGGCTTATCTGTTGCTTTTAGGATATCCTTAATGCTAACTTTTTTGAAGTTGAAAAGAAAATTATAGATATGAGGACTAGGGGTAATTTGGGGAGGCTGTTGGTGCATTTGGGGGTGCATGGAATAGAGGACAAATCTTTTCGGGAATTGTGTGCTAATAATGGGACTGATAGTGTCGTCATGATGTTTGATTTATGGGGGTGTTTGTGTTATGCTTCTTTAGTACTTCTTGTGACATTCCATAATTGTTGTGAGTGTTTTGATTGTGTGCTGTTTGCGTTTGAGAAGTTGGTCTTATACCTCCTATTGGCCTTTTCAGTTAGATCTCTTAAGTTGCAAGAATTGCTGGTAGTTGTAAGGATGGGTTTTGTTTCCAAAGGAGCAAGCTTTAGCTCCATGTTTGTAGAGGAATTTAAGTTCGGGGGACAGACATTTGAAGTACTTTTAAGGAATTTGGTAACTTTGGAGAAGTTTTTGTTTTGAAGCTTTAGCAGTTTGTTGGTAAGTGAAATAGCTCCAAAGGAGTCTGGAAGTATGTTCATACTGCTGATTATGTTTGTGATGTTTGTAATTAAAGGGAGACGCAGGGAGTGGTTACCTGAGATTAGATCTGGTCTGTTTTGCTGTTTTTTCATTAAGTGAGTCCATTCACACACAGTAAGTCAGTTATTTCTTGGTTTGAAGTCAGGTTTATGCTAAAAGCATTCTTGTAAAAGTTTTTTGAATTTTGTAGGGTTGCTACAGGTAGGACAGGTAAGCAGTGATAGTGCCAGAGACGGGGATATTTTACTTTGTAAAAATGTAATTCTTTCATTTATAAAGTAGTCCTGCAGTGTAGTATTTCAGCCATACACTATAAGGAATGAAGTCAGATGATGTTCATGATTATTTCAAAGACTTTTGGTGCCAGTGACAAACTTGAAGTTACTAAAAGCAGACAATGCTCAGTCCTCCATGTCTCTTTAAGGATTATGAAGAAAGCAACAGATAAGACGAGTAACTTTCTCTGCCAGTTTAACTTACTTTTCAGATGTTTTGTCTGACTTACAAGTGTGCCAGATTTGGATGCAACTCAGTTGCTGGATCAGGTGATGGAAACATCTGTTCATAGGTTAGTACTAGGCTAACTGCCCTTGCAAGCCATTTTTTTAAGCCTAGCCAATTATCCCTTGTGTGAATCAAACCCTGTACCTTGTGTTTGTAAGGCAAATACCGTAACCATTAGGCCACCCTCCTAACCTGTAAAGCAATACTGTGCAGTTAGACAATCTCATTCCTAAGACAAAGAAGCAATGCCACAGTGAAAACAGCCGCAGCTAACTGGGAAGGATACACAGGCATACATATAAGTGTGATTAAATGGGTCTGTTATATACTCAAAGTTTCAAAACTTTGAACCTCATATGTTCGACAACATGTGAGCAAAGTTTGAAACTTCGAAAATATAATAAAAAAAAAAAAAAAACTTACATGAACGCTCTGAGCAGGGGAGCAAGGCCCCTGTACCCCCCACACCCCCCAACTTAAATATACCAACTCCGAGATCAAATTTCAGTGCAGAAAGGCGAAATTTTCCGATTCCGAGCTGTACAGAGCTGTTGCTTTTAACCTTTGAACTTTTTAAAGTTCAATCATATGGTGTCCACCATATGACATTCAAACTTTAAAAAGTTCGAATAATTAATAGGGACCCGATGAAACATAGGCTTGCTTACAAGGGTAAGGATAATCATAAATCGTTCTTCAGCGACATTAGTAAAATAAGGAATAATTCATATCACTGCTCAGAACTTCAAATCCTAATGACATTGCTAACATATTGCTTAACAGGTTTTTGCTAATGTATTGGTTAACAGTTTTTTTGAAAAATTCTCTTATGAAACTTTTACCCCTAACCCAGGAATACCGGAGTTACTTCCTACTACTATCTCCAAGGACCATATCCTTAAATGCTCTCCAGGACCAAAAATATTTCTTCAGTGGGTCCCGGCAATATTCCAGGCTGTCTTATAAATAGTGTAAAGTATGTCCTTGCTGATCCACTCCTTAATTCTTCAGTTTAAGCCTCATGACAGGTTGTGTTCCCGATCAATGGCTTACTGCAGTGGTGATGCCACTTCATAAGGGTGGCTGCACCTCTGATCCAAACAACTATAGATCCATTAGTCTTAATTTGTCCTCAAAGCAATAGAGCACACATCACTCACATCATACACCTGGATATTAAGAATTTATTCATGCTTAGAGCACAATAGTTTTGATTTGTTAAATGTAGATCATGCCTCCTTAGTATTGTAAACTTCTTGGAAAGGACCACACTGGCCATGGGCAATGCTCACGGTGTTCATCCTGATTTCCAGGTGTAGCAGAAGCATATGACACCATAACCTACCATAAGCAGTGGGAGATTGCCATAATGGTTAAGATGTTTACCTTGCCAATCCAAGGTGCAGGGTTTGATTCTCACATAGGACAACTGACTAGGCTTAGAATAGCCCACAAGTGCAGTTAACCTTGTATTGATCTATCTATACCACATGATATGAAACTTTTACCCCTAACCCAGGCATACCGGAGTTACTTCCTACTACTATCTCCAAGGACCATATCCTTAAATGCTCTCCAGGACCAAAAATATTTCTTCAGTGGGTCCCGGCAATATTCCAGCCTGTCTTATAAATAAAAAGCTAATATCTGTAAACATACATCCATATGTGGTAAAATAAATTACAAACCATTTGAAGGACAAATCACATACTGTCAGGGTCAGTGATGCCTCTTCAGTTAAGGCAAGGGTGACTAGTGGTGTTCCTCAGGTGTCAGTATTTGACCCCCTTTTTTGGTATTGATTTCTTGTACCCCAAAACTGACAAGAAGGATCTCAGGCTGACAAAGTTTGCCAGTGAATACAATTAGTGTATAGTTGCCAAATCAACAAATGAAACAAATCTAATTCAAGCAGAACTATCATGCATTAACACATGTTGCACTGAGACATTGTTCACCCTAAATGCTGACAAATACAGTAACATCTTCTTCAGTAAACAACAAACCACCAATTGCATCAATGACATCTTACTTACTAATGAGTCTGTCATCAAAGACCTGGGCACCTGGGTAGATGACTCCATCACCTTTAATCACCATGTTTCACTCATGCTCAGGAAATCCTTCTACACAATTAGGCATCTATTCCAAAACCAAAGAATTTATTGTTCACTTGTACTTCTCCTTGGTTATTCCATTTATGGAAATAGTACACCCTTTCATGTGTATCTCACTAGACATATCAAAAAACTCGAAAGACTGCAGAGGTTCCTAACAAAAAGAATCTCAGGTATCAACATTTTTGTTATTAGGCAATGGTAGAGACAATGTCCCTGTGCACAGTGTCATATACACTCTTGGAGGGAGACCTATGCCTTGCATTCCATGACCTCAGTTATCCCATTATCCAAGACCTCTTTTTTTCTGTGTGTCAAACACTAGAGCCAATACTAAAGCAAGACATGTGAATCTCCGTCAGGGAATAAATAAAACTAAATGGATAGAGAGATCAATCATCCAGCACCTCCCTTTAGTTTGGAAAAGACCTCTGTTACATTTCAAACAATGTGATTTATTGTCTGACTTCAAACAAAGCTTAGATAATTGGATGGGTAACCTAAAATGCATTACAGAGCTTACAGGCCTTGCCCTCCTTGTAAAGTGTGATATAGCCCAACATGGCCTCTAGCCTAATTTATTTATTTATTTATTGACATTTGATTACCAAGAAGGTCCTACTGGGTAGGAGCTCATTTTAGCGGAGGTCTGGGGAGAAAAGCTTCAAATAATATTGTATTTCTTATGAATTCTTACTCTTGGTTTTCCCAATATATAATAGATTACAGGAACATTGTAAGGCATAAATAACACCTTTTGTTTCACAATTAAACATTTCCAATGGACAAAATGCCTGTCCATGTATAAAATGAAATGTTCTAACAGTATAAACACAAATACAACAGTGATCACAGGAATAAGTACCCATCAGTGCCTTCATATTTCCTATCATATTTATAACAGGCATAACAAAGTGATTATGTACCAAGATATCTCTAAGATTTCTTCCTCTCTTGTATGATATACTTAAGAATGGACTTAAGATATTGCCTATATCTTTAAATTTAAACAAATATTGCCAATAATACTTAACTAAATTAACAAATATGGAACTAAATGTTCCATATGTAGAAACAAAATATATTTCGCGTTTATTATTCATTTCCCTATCTTTATTATACACTACATTATTGTAATGTGTTACACGTCGAATATCATTTTCATCCATACCTTCAATAATTTTCTTAATAGCAGTTTGTACAACTTCTTTATCATGACCTCTCTTAACAAACATACAATACATCCTATTAATTTCCCTATAGATGTCAGTTTCATTATTAAATAATCTTTTTAGTCTGAGACATTCATTGTAAGGTAACGATGAAAGAGTATGAGGTGGATGGCAACTAGTGCCATATAAAATTCTTCCTCCATCCTCAAATTTTCTATGTATTGAAGTAAGTAATTTACTATTATTAATGTTCAATATAATGTCCAAAAATGTAACTGTTGCCCCCAATTGCAAACCATCAAAACCAAATCTACTTTTCTGTAGCCATTCCACAACCAGAATAACATTTGTAGAACCCCCTTTACATACAAATATGAGATAATCTATGAATCTGTAGTACTTAACTACAGATTCTTTGAAAAACTCAGCATGATATAAATATTCTGTTTCATATAATCCCATTACCAGGTTTGCATACATGGGAGCAAAGGATGCCACCATGGCTGTACCTTGGAGCTGGTGAAAAACCTTGTTATTAAATGTAAAATAATTATTTTCTAAACAAAATTTTAATAATTCCAAA
This sequence comes from Protopterus annectens, assembly GCF_019279795.1. Taxonomy (NCBI): domain Eukaryota; kingdom Metazoa; phylum Chordata; order Ceratodontiformes; family Protopteridae; genus Protopterus; species Protopterus annectens. Next base: position 1,136,613,479 of record NC_056726.1, on the reverse strand, counting down.
ATATAGTTACTTTTTGAACTATCTCCTAAAAAGTACTTAACTGCCTCAATACCAAGATCATGTCTAATATTTGTGTACAAACTACAAACATCTACTACTACAAAATATATTTATTTATTTATTTATTTTATTTTACATTTGTTGACCGGGCTAGCCCAGCTGGATATATGTCCATTTTCAGCAGAGGTCGGGGAGAAAAGCTCCTCGAAAACACAGTAAAAAATTATATATAAAAACAATATTTCACAAGTACAAGTACAATACAAGATTAACCTATTTTATACATGATAGTTTTTATAGACGTGAGTAGATTAAAATATAAGGAAATATGTTCACTTCAAAACACATTTGATTGCAGAATCATATGACATGTAACTTTTGTTAACATGGTAGGTAGTCTTAATGACATTTTAGGGATATTGATAGAGATTTTAATCAATTTTAAGGCCTGTTATATGTATGGTTTTCATAGGCAATTAGTATATACAGTTAGTAAGACAGGTGTCTTTGTAAGAAATAACATGAGTAGTTAGTCTGGGTTCACACAGGGGCATAGCCAATGGGATTTAAGGTAGGTTTTAAGCCTGATTTTAAATTGTGTTAGTGAAGAAAAGGAGGTCAGGTCACTGGGGAGAGAGTTCCAGGTTTTACCCATGGTATTAGAGAACAAAGAGTCACCAGCCTTATTGTAGGTTTTGCCTATTTGTACTAATATTTTATTAGATGAGCGTAGTGTCTTAAGGTTGTTGTAGGGGGTGATAAGGTTGGTAAGAATTGGTGTGTTAGTATATCATTAGATCATCTGAAATCAGACAATTTTTCTAAAAAGTCCATAGTATCTCTAATATATGAAGGTAATTTTTCTACTTAAGGAAGTAACACTTTGTGTAACAATAAACCAACATTCTTAATAAAATATTTTTGTGCAGAAACAACTGGCCTGCCTGGAAGATTTGTGACATTTTATGGATTTTTGGAAGGCAGTAAAATACTTCCAATTCACTATTATCAAAACCAAACTTCTTATGCAAACCATTCGTAGAGAAATATCCTAGTCGATAGCCTTTTTGTATAAGAGCTTCAAAATCATGTATTGCCTGTCTATATATATTCATATTACTGCTTTTATAAACATCCCTATTATCCAAATGGGACATACACATAGGGAAATACTGCTGCACATTCATTAAAACAATTTTGCCCCCTTTATCTGCAGGTTTAATAATTATATTTTTATTTTTGTGAGCATCTGTAGTTCTTCCCATTCCTGCAATGAGAGGTTATACATTTTATTATTATTATTGCTCATAAATGCATTAAATTCACATTCCACAGCATAATTAAGCATTTGTGAAAACTGTTTGATACCATCATGTCTATATGGTGGAATGAAATCACTTTTGCAAACAATATCCTCGGTATTGAATAAACTATATGCATTAAAATTATCACTTTCCTGTATTTCATACAGAAAACTAGTATTGCAAGAACAAAAGCTATCCTCCAAACTACTATCAGAATTATTACACTCTGTCCCCTCATTTACTTCCGTATTATTCACATTAATATGATGTAACAGGTGCAATTTACAGCTTAATCTAAACACTTCACATTTTAATACATGTAAGTGGGGCATTACAGTGGGAAAAAAATTTAATCCATAATTAAGCACTTTCTCTTGACATTTAGATAAAACATAATTTGACATATTCACCACATTAGAGTCCACAAAATCAGTACTATTTAGACTACGTGTACTGCTTCGTAGTATCCCTTCCATGGCTCATGTCTGGTTGAAAACAACCCTGTTTTCATTCATTTGCATTGTCCATCACTGTTCTTTCTCCCCTCTGAAAGTCTTTATGCAATCTGTCCAGATCTTGAGCCGGAGGTAAAGATGGAAACTTTTCTCCATTATTTTCCACTTCAATAGACGCTGACGATACATCCAATGCAAAAGACACACCTCTTGATAAACTAGTTGACTTATTTAAGGTGGTCTGATGTATTTTAGGGCTTTTACATTCTTTCTTATATCATAAAAAAGCCCTTCCCCCTTCATAGTCCCTCAAGTATCTTTTTAATTTAGTGTTTTTGCATTCAATAATTTCAGTTTCATATTTTTTTAATTTCTCATTTATATCTGCCAACTGAACATCCACATTACCAAAACCAGTTAATTTAAATAAATCATTATATGTACTTTTTATTTCATTTTTCATTTTCATTTGCTTAATCAAATCTCTTTCTACTAAAATTGCAACCCACTCTAATGAGCAACGCTGCAAGCCACCTTTTAGAGAATTTTTTATCTGTTTCGTCTGACAAATTAAATGGAGTAGAAGGAGACTTAAAAGCTCTCAGTCCTCTCGGAGAGATATCTAGATCCAAATATCCCCGTAGACCTAACATTAAAATAGGTGGCAGTTCCTTTATGCAGTAAATGTTCAAGTTTGCCAAGTAGAACACCAGACTCATCCAATAGAGTAGAATAACCACGCTCCCCTAGTTTAAGAAAGAGATATTCCTGTCGACTCCTTTGGTCCTCCTCCAGTCTATCCATGAAAGAGGAAACATTTGAGGCATCATTCAGTCCATTTCCATGTACATTCTTACCTGTAGAAAACGCAGACAGCGATCTCTCCTAGTGAACAATAAATTTATCCATAGTACGTTGAGTAGAATCATTGTAGTCCTCTCTTAGGACCCTAAGAATATCCAAATTCAGATTGCTGGCCATAAACACCATGATAAAATCAGCAACCACAAAAAAATAGAGCTTAAATCCACAAAACAAAATCCAGCAAAAGTACAAAATTTTAATAAGTCTTAGTGTCTCGGCAAAGCCTTCAAAGAGTACACAAAACCATCAGTTGGCCCCCATTTAAATACACAATCATTAAAATCAATTAATCAATTAAAATTCAAATAAGCAGCCTCCAATTACATCCAAGATTAAGCCCTAAAGGGGACAGAGTGTTAAATTTTAAAATGTAAATACTTTCTTTATGCATTAGGTTATTTTAACTATCTGAGCAGAAACCTCTATGTATTTTTCTAAAATAGTAACCTTTTAGTCACCTGGGTTAGAATCATGACATTCTAAGAAATTTTTAACCACCGGACTATCCACTTTTTTATTTTTAATATTCCTAACATGTTCCTGCATTCTATATTTAAATTTTCTCTTGGTTTTCCCAATATATACTAGATTACAGGACCATTGTAGGGCATAAATAACACCTTCTGTTTCACAATTAAACATTTCCAATGGACAAAATGCATGTCCATGTATAAAATTAAATGTTCTAACAGTATAAACACAAATACTACAGTGATCACAGGAATAAGTACCCATTGGTGCCTTCATATTTCCTATAATATTTATAACAGGCATAACAAAGTGATTATGTACCAAGATATCTCTAAGATTTCTTCCTCTCTTCTATGATATACCTAAGAATGGACTTAAGATATTGCCTATATCTTTAAATTTAAACAAATATTGCCAATAATACTTAACTAAATTAACAAATATGGAACTGAATGTTCCATATGTAGAAACAAAATATATTTTGCATTTATTATTCATTTCCCTATCTTTATTATATACTACATTATTGTAATGTGTTACACGTCGAATATCATTGAAAATGTTAGGTTAGGCTAACTAGATGTTGTAATCAAAATTGCTAGCATAAATATTAACAAGTGCAGATGATAACATGTTAATGTCTGAAACTGAGGAAAAATTGAAGAGCCTGTTAATGAAAGTGAAACTAAAAGGTGCAAAAGATGGTTTATTGCTCATCATTATATCATCTAGCCCTACAAATTACTTGCAAATAGATGGCAAATTAGGGGAGGCAGTGACATATTTAATGTTCCTGGTCTCTGCAGATAGTGATTGCAGCCATGACTCTCAAAGATGATTGCTTTTTTGAAAGTAAAGCTATGGGAAATGTGGATATAATTTTAAAGAGGAAAGACATTGCATTATGAACAAAGGTCCATCTAGTCATAGCTATGGTTTTCCCAATAGCAGCAACAGCATATGTCTATGACACCTGGAACATAAATAAGGCTGCACTCCAGAAATTAATACATTTGAACTCAGTGTTGCAGAAAACAATGGATTACTCCAAGAGCTGCAAAAAAGATTGGACCAGTCTGTACTTCAGGACATAAATCCAGACTGTTTAAAGCAAGTCCAGATAGTAAAACTAAATCTCCAATGCTGTGCCCACCAGAGCCAGATCCAGCACTAGATGACTAAGGCAGTTGCCTAGGGCTCACTGTGTGGGAGGGGGCCTGCTGGCTGGGAGATTTTTTTTTTTTTTAATAAAAAAAATTACATATTTTTAAGGGTGTTCTTCTTTAAGAACACCCTTTGCATTTCATTGAACATACACAACAGGTGTGTCCAACCTGTTAATGCCTTTGTCTTCTACGTCTGTGTGACCTGTTCTTTACATCTTCATCTTTCATGCACATGGAATTTGAATAGCAGAAAACATTTGGACTGTAGACCATGAAGAGACAAATAAACAGTAGGTTTTATGTGTGTGTGTGTGTGTGTGTGTGTGTGTGTGTGTGTGTGTGTGTGTCTTTAAGAAGTAGGTAGGTAGGGTGTGTGTGTGTGTGTGTGTGTGTGTGTGTGTGTGTGTGTGTGTGTGTGTGTGTGTGTGTGTGTGTGTGTGTGTGTGTGTAAGAGGTAGGTGTGTGTGTGTGTGTGTGTGTGTGTGTGTGTGTGTGTGTGTGTGTGTGTGTAACAGGGAGATAGGTAGGGGTGTGTGTATGAAGTAGGTAGGTAGCATACCCTTCAACTATCCAGATTTTTGCCCCATATGTTTGGTCTGTTCCTCATAAAATTTGTGATTTTCTGAAAAATTATTGAGGACTGAAGTTACTAAATGACAGGCATTTGAGTTTCAGACTTCATATCCTATAGATAAATACACACTAACACAACTCTGTTATTCTAGCAACTTTCTAAGTCCATCTTTATTTATTTTAAGCTTTGGCCAGTTTTCTTGCAATAAGAGGCATGAGTGTTTGTTTGTTTGTGTCTTTTGGCTTTTGCCAGTTAGGGGTCACCACAGCGGAACTCCGGTCCACTAATGATTGGCAGTTGATTTTTACGTACCAGCTTGCCAGGCCCGACGCACAACCTTCAACGAAGGTACACCCATTCACGCATGTCTCCATGCAGAAGACGCTCTAGCTGAGAATCAAACCGCATAGCGTCTTACTGTGAGGTGACAACGCTACCGCAGCACCACCACCACATAAGTGGTATGTGTATAAGAGAGTGAAATGCCCTAGTTAAGGATAGCTAGTGGTTTGTTATTTGCTCAGGCTTAAACCCTAAACCTTATTTATAGGAAACAGGAGCCTGAATCCCCTACCCCAACTACCAGCTACATTTTTCAAGGAACTGAGTATCAGGTGCATTTTCCAAGGAAATGAGTTTCAAGTACATTTTCAGGGAATTGTGAGCTTCAAGGGAAGAGATGTATTCTACTGCTCTTGATAAGTGTGTTTACAATGTGCAACTGTTTTGTTTAGCAAATGGTATCACTTGTGCTATAATATTAAAAAGCATTATTAGTTATTATTAACATTATTATTATTATTGTCTCTCCTGACTCCTTCTCTGTTTCTATACCATATCCTTGAGCTACTGCTCAGTCTGTTATGCTTCTATTCTTAACTCTCTCACTATCTTTCTGCATCACTAACTCTTCTGCTATTGTTTTCCTAACTGAAAGCATCATTTTATTTTTCATGTACTATAGCAACCGATGTCATACATTGTACTACCTATATACTACTTTTGTACAAAGGCTATGTATATATTGTTAGAATAAATAAAATTGCCTATAATGATATAACTGTATAGAGTTATCCAGATGTGTAGTATATCTTGTAACTAGGGTTGCCAGCTGTCCGGTTTTCTGGCAAATTGTCAGGTTACAAATTTCGTTCAAAACCAGACATCAGGCCTCTCAGGGCTACCAGCCTGTCAGAACTGAGCACAAGGAGCCCACTTCTGGTAGTGCGAGCAGGAAGCAGAGGCCAGCATTTCAAATGGGAAGGCAGCATTTTCAGAATGTAATTCAAGCGATTTTTGAAGTTCGACTTTGGATTACGGGGAAGGCATAGGAGAACCAGCATTGGGGACGTGAGTGGGAAGCAGAAGCCAGCATTTCAGGGAGGGAAGGCAGCATTTTCAGAATGCAAATGAGCATTTTTGAAGTTCGACTGGCTGGGTGGAAATCCAAATCTGTAATGGAGCGTATGTAGGTGAGTTGAGAAGTGATTCTGGGTTGAGTTACATGGTTGTGAAAGACAGCATTACATGGTGTTTTTCTTTTTTCATGCATGATTAGATAGGCACCTCTTTACTATATTGAACCACTGGCAGTCAGTCTCCCCTCTGTGCTATTTTGTCTCTGACATTTTTTTATTTACTCTGAATACTGTGAGGCAAAGCACAGTTTGGTTAAACTTAGATATTTGAAATGGTAGTTTCTTTTAAAGCAAATGAAATTTTGATTCCGTGCAGAGTATCCAAAATGTTTTAGGTTGCTATGCAATTAATTGCATAATGGATCTGTGAACATGCGGTACTGTTTAGTTCATCCTGCGGTGAAGCCTTTGCCAGTATAAAACTGCATAGGTATAAAAAAAGAAAAAAAAGGGAGGCTATGGGCTACTTTTAATGTGGAAAATGGATATTAATTCACATTGGCTTATTTGGCAATTCTCAGGTTAATAGCAATAATATTTTGAAAGTCTCCCTGATTGCCCATGGCTAACTCGGGAGTGGTCACTGAGTTTATTGTAATTTGTCCCTGACTGGTTGAGAGCTAGGCAGATGACTACAGTATATTCCTTTTAATTTTGATCTGGTTGTTTACAAGATGATGGTTCTTCTGGAAGGTTACTGGAGTGGAGCTGACTGCTTTGGAAAGCAGCATTAGCAACGAAGGTAGTGTGTGTGTTTGGATATTACGGGGAAGGCACAGCAGAACCAGCATCAGGGAAGTTTCGGAAAGCAGCATTAGCAACAAAGGTTTTGTGTGTGTGTGTGTGTGTGTGTAAATGCCCCCCATGTAATACACCTGGTGGTTAGAGGCCTAAAGTCCCTAGCCATCACCACTTCTTAGCTTTGCCCAGGTTTTTGGTGTTAAGAATAGAGAGCTGTAGTGAGAAGTACTGAATTTGTATTCCCCCATTATTGGCTTTATTTGTCCAGGTTTTTTGTGCTAAGAGGTTGACAGCTATGAGAAATAAATTCACAAAATGATAGCCATTAAGTTTCAGTCTTCCTATTTTTGAGGAAGCTGCTGATTTGGCATAGTGGTATGTTGCTCTGACTGTAAATTGTTCAAACAATAAATTTAAAATGTGCTCTAACAAGTGTGTTGTATTATAAAAGGAATATAATTTAATAAAGTCAGGAAGGTGTATTAAAGAAAATAACACATGTATGTTTCTTGTTTTGTGTGCAAGGGGCCTATGATTCAAAAACAGACCAAAGGTAATCTTTATCCACCCATGGCCATGCATTTTCTTTGGATGTGGTGTGGGTTACAATGCTGTTTCAATGAATGTGAGTTTTAAGGGTAGAGAAGTTTTAATGCAATTGACGTGTAAGATATGATTGTTGTTAGTACTGTCATTTCTTAGAACATTTTAAAATGTTATCATCCTAAACTTATAGCATATGGGATAGCAAATTGTAATAGCAAGAATGTGATATACATCGCTAATTGTACTTCTTGTCCAGCCTTTTACAGAGGCAAGACAAATAGAATGTTAAAGGAGAGGATATCCAAACATTTATCCGATTTTAAGAAGAAGGTACAGACTAATGCTTTGTATATGCACATTTCGAAGAATTTAGATCATTCATTTACATTTATGGTAATCCCTGCAATAACAGAAACTACCAGAGGGGGAGATATTGTGAACAGAATGGAAGCTGAGGAAGCACGTTGGATAATGAACCTTAGAGCACACTGCTATCCTGATTTGAATGGGAGTGTCCCAATTAAACCTTTTTTGAAGGAAAGGAGGATCTGTACTAAATGCCAGTCAAGATGAACCAATGTGATTGGCTAATGAATGGTTTTAAAAAACTCTCCTTGAATGAGATAGAATGGGATCTGAAGAAGGCTTGTTTTTGCCGAAAACGCTTATCCATACATTTTGGAATTGTGAGTCTGCTGAGACAATTTTAGTGGTTAACCACATATGAATAAAGTTTTTAATGTTTTTATTTTATTGATTTGCTATTTTACCTAACGCTCATTGGTGAGGCATCTACGGTGATACACCTTGGCTTTTTTTCTGGAATCATCCTAAACTTGGGAAAACAATGAGCAATGCTGTTTTGGTGAATGTGAAATTTAAAGACAGAGTAGTTTTAATGCAAAGTCTTGTTTTCATTGTAAGACTGTATTGCTTTGTTTAGCAAATGTGTCTCAGTGGTTTGTGCTATAAAATTTGAAATAAATGTTTTAAATTAAATCTAAATATCTGTAATCACTGTAGGAGTAAAGCAGAAGACAGTATGCTCAGTGAGAGTTTTGAACCGTGTTTATGGCAACTGGGGAGAAATTGGCTGAAAGCAGGCATCTGGAACAGAAAATCAGCTGACGTCACTGTGATGTCACAAAATGGGTGGGGCATGGATGGGAGAGAGGGTGGGAATGGGTGGAGTTATGGGTGATGCAAGGGGCATGACCTTAGTCCAGTTTTAGCCACAAAGAAAGCTGGCAACCCTACTTGTAACCTAGTTTACTTTCTGTCAACTTATTTTTGTATATAGGGTTGCCACCTTTTAACAAGGCCAAAGTGGGGCATGGGGGTGTGACCAACAGGACAGGGGGTGTGGCCAATATTACACTGACCACACCCCCACCACGATATCACCAGAGGTGTTAAAGGAGATGCAGTATTACAGTTATGGATACAACATTCTGACATTACAGCATACTGAAAACTCAAACCATTTAAATAAAGTGAACTATTACTGCAAAAACACACATTACTCAGTTGTAACAGTAAATAAACTTTAAAGGAATAAAAAAACACATTACTCATTAAACAGACACTTGTTTATTTAAAAAGTAAAAAAATTCATAAACCAACCATGACTATTCAGAAAGAAGACTAAAAAAAATCTACATACCACATACAAGCCAAGTATAAAATTAAGACATTTTTATTGTCAATTAAATCTAAAGCAAAGAAAAAACAAAACTACATACTGTACCATAGTACTACATACTGCACACTAGCAAATTAAAGCTAAAACAAAGAAAAACACAGAATTACAAACTGCACCCTAGTACTTTATACTGCACACTAGTACACTAAATCACTTTTTTTTAAAAGTGTATTTTGAATGTGATTTTATGGCTTGAAGAAGGGCCCGATTTGAAACAATATTTGAGTAAAAGTCATCCGGTAATTTACAGTCATCATTAGTTCGGCTTTTAACAAGTCCACACTACATCGGTTTCACACATATGTCCATTTACCTTTCACCAAAGAAAAAACTCTTTCTACAAATGCATTTAAGGTTGGTATAGATAAAACCCTAGCATTTACCGGATATAGTGTAGTCAGTTCAGGCCCTTCTTTGAAAAGCTTCAGCCACTTCTCTCCTGGGGTCAAGCTTGTGTTACATAACTGTTCGAGAAAGGGCCTAATTGCCAAGTAGTCCCTAAAAAGATAGTCTTCATCTACATCCTGCAGACTCAGGGCAGTGGTCACATTAAGTAAGTCACTGAAAGCAAAGGGCTCATTTAGAGATAATTTAGACAGTGTAAACAAGTAGTTGCTTTCAGTATAATCAAACCACTGTTCCAGGTACTTCACTGCTGTCTCCAAGAACACAATGAAGTCTTTTTTCAGTTTGTTAGCAGAAGTGCTGTCTAATGTGTTCATAAGTGCCCTAAGTTTCTGTCCAAAAAAAAGAACCTTCAGCTCTTGCCTGAAGCTTTTGCTTCAGAGAGGCCATTACACAAAAAATTTCCGTGGCAGTAAGTGCTAATTTTTCTAATGTAATTTTATGTTCATTAAAATCAACAAGAACAGCACAGAGAAAGTGCAAATAGTACTGGGGTAGTGTAGGCAATTCATTCTCACCATACTCATTAGCTGAAAAGTACTGCCATATCTGCCGGGGGTCTTCTCTTCTGCCTGGGATTGGAAATAGGACTGGAGCACTGGGAGATTTTTCACTACTCTTTCAATGGCTGGAAGTAGTGACAGCCACCTTGTTGGCACATGTCTTAACAGACTCTCAAATTCCATGCCACAAAACTCAAAGAAGTCTTTCAAGTCTCTGGTCCTTGTGGCAGAACCTGAGAAGTTGCTGAAAAGTTTCATTACAAATACTTCCACGTTGTACGGTAGTTGTGCTGCAGCTTTTTTGGCTGCATTGTGAATGATGTGGGCAACACAGTTAGCCTTCTGGAGTGATGGGCACTTTTCTTTTAATCTGGTATACACACTAGATTTCTTCCCATAGTTCACACTGGCATTATCAGCCACATAAGCTGAAATGCTGTTCCAGGGCAAGGAGTGCCTTTCCATAATGTTGGAAATTTGCTGTGAAATAGCCTGTGCAGATTCACCAGGGTCTTCACAGAAGTAAAAAAGGCCATTCACCACCCCTTCTTTTTTAGAAAAATACCTCACAACCAGTGGAAATAATTTTATGTTCCCCTTGTTGGAAGCATCTGATGAAATTGCAAATGAAGTGCCTGGTTTTTGAAGGTCATGCAGGAGGCATTCCGATGAGTGCGGTCCCAAAACATTTTTGACTATGGCTTCAGCCTTGGTTCTTCCACAAGATAGTTTCTTTGCAGTGTCCGAGTCTCTGTACAACTGGCTGGCTAACTTTACTGCACAGTCCAACCTGTTATAGGAAATATTGTGCTTAACAGCATGGAACACCTCAAAGGCTTCTGCTGCAATGATCCTAAGTTCTGGTCCCTCGAGGTTTGCGTTCCTTGCCCACTTTGTCATCAGGTGACTGGATTTAGCTTGAAGAATAGCAGTGTTATGTTGTTCAATTGCCTCATGTTGTGTGACATCGTTTCTTCCACGGTGGGTCACTAGAAATTCTCTCTTGCAGTACCTGCAGAACGCTTTGATATCACTCCATCTCTCGATCCAGTCGAATTCTGTTTTCCAAACGTCCTGCCATTTGAACATTCTCTTGCTGCTGGTTGACTGTGATGAAACTGCTGCTCTCTTCATGCTTGAATCTGTACTTACCTGATATGCAACATAGTTACCAAAACTGTGTTAGTGGGTGCAGTAACATACTGATATGCAACATAGTTACCAAAACTGTGTTAGTGGGTGCAGTAACATACTGCTGCCTGATATGCAACATATTTACCAAAACTGTGTTAGTAGGGTGCAGTAACATATTGGTGCACAGCACAAATAAACTGGCACAAAAAACATTGGCACATGAAAGAACTTGCTCGAAAAACAGTGGCATGCAAAAGAACTGGCTCAAAAAACATTGGCACGCAAAAGAACTGGCTCAAAAAACATTGGCACATGAAAGAACTGGCTTGAAAAACATTGGCATGCAAAAGAACTGGCTTGAAAAACATTGCCATGTGAAATAACTGTCTCAAAAAACATTGGCACTCAAAAGAACTGGCTCGAAAAACATTGCTATGCGAAAGAACTGAGGAATGGAGCAGAAAAGAGTTAACATTACAAACAGTTTGGAAAAGGTCAAATAGAAAATGAGGTAATGTAGGAGGCATTTTGAACATTGAAAACTAACATTAACACAACTCGTAGAAAACGAAATGCATTCTTTTTACCACCAAACATGCCCCCCACCTCACCCCACCCCTCAAGAAAAAAAAGTTAACCACATTTTCACTGAACCAAAAAAAAACACTAAAAATGAATGAGAATGCACAGCAGATACCATAGATCTGATTTAGCTTTCGACAACAGCAGTTAAAAGAAATGTATGGCACTAATTTACTCAGCGCAATGATCTATTAATGAACATGCCCAACAGCAGCACTGGTCATAATCGGATTTTAATGAAAACAGTACATTGTAAATTTATTGAAGACATCACTAAAACACAAAATACAAACTTTGCTACTTATAAAAGCAAACTACCCTGTAACGACATGGTTTAGCATAATCTCAAATACACTGCATTAACTTCTGAGCATGCATCCAAAAAATAAATAAATAACAGGAAAAAAGTCTGTAAACATTTTGCCTTTTAAAAATACTTCTTGCAAGAGAAGTAAAATAAACTGCAATATGCAGCAGACTCCATGGACTCCTTTTACCTCAAAACATAGCAATTAAAAGTAATTTACCCAGCACAGCGATGCAATAAACAGGCCCAAGTAAAAGCAGCACACCCATATTCACATTACAAGCAAAGCAGGACATTTTAACCTTATCAAAAACGCATAAAAAATTAAATGTACACATTTACAAGTATAAATGAAAACAATCTTGAAACAGCTTCGGCAAGTTGGCAACACGTACCTACTAGAATAATAAATGCACTACATTAACTGTTATTAAATTTATATTTCACTGGCCCCCACCAGAAATAAACAAAACTTCTAAACACATAGTTCAGCCTTTTAAAAGTAATGCTTCCAAATCATACCCACAAGAACAATAACAATTACATATACATACAGGTTTTATACCTTTAAAAACTACTACTCAAAAATCTCAAAATAACCACTGCACAGATTTAAATACTGTGTACTACACCCCCATCTACCTCTAAACATTCTTCTTCTGGCTTTTCACAGTTAGGGGTTGCCACAGTGGATCACCTGTCTGCTCATGATTGGCAGTAGAGTTTTACAGTGTTGAGTTGCCAGCTTGGTGCCCAACCTTCCACAGAAGGCACACACACATGCACTCACACCTAGGGCAATTTAGAGTGTCCAGTCCACCTACTGCATGCCTTTGGGATGTGGGAAGAAACCAGAGGAAACCCACATGACCGCAGGGAGGACATGCAGACTCCACACAGAAGGCACCCCCGCCAAGGATCGAACCGGAGAACCTCTTGCTGTGAGGTGACAATGCTAACCACTGCACCACCATGGCCACCCATCTACCTCTAAACATTAAAAACTTAAATAAACCACAATATATTCCCATTTTAAACTACTACTCAAAAATCTCAAAATAACCACTGCACAGATTTAAATACTGCATACTACATCCCCATCTACTTCTAAACATTAAAAACTTAAAATAAAGAACAATATTCCCATTTTAAATAACTAAAGCCACAAAATACTGTTATGTACTTACCACTATCACAGTTTTTGCTGGGCTAGCTTGCTTCCTTCCTGCTGGAATGGCTAGTTGGATGACTGGCTCTGTCTGCTCAAGTGGCTGGGCTGACTGGCTGGCAGGCTCCCTTGCTAGCTAGCAGGCTCCCTTGCAGGCTGGCTAGCAGGTTCCCCTGCAAGCTGGCTTCTTTGCTGGCTGGCTGGCTTTTTTGCTGGCTGTCTGGCCGGCTGGCTTCTTTGCTGGTTGGCTGGCTGGCTTCTTTGCTGGCTGGCTGGCTGGCTTCTTTGCTGGCTGGCTGGCTTCTTTGCTGGCTGGCTGGCTTCTTTGCTGACTGGCTGGCTTCTTTGCTGGCTGGATGGCTTCGCTACTAGGATTGGAAATTTCAGACCTTAAGTATTTCCTTCGCAGCTGTAGAGTACTGAGATAAAACTGGTCTACAGCTGCAACCTTTAGTGGGCTCTTCAAGGTGAATCCCTGCTCCCTCCAATCCCTGCAGCCAATTGCGGTTTGAATTACACCACCCAGACCTAGCAGGGAATCCCTCTAACTGCAGGTCTGGGTTGGTGATGTAGCCGCATTGCTGTGGAAAAAACTGAAGTATTTTTGGCTTTTCCACAGCAATGGCAATTCAAGAGCGCGAAAAGTGGAAAATGGGACTTTTAAAGTCCCACTGTCTGTGAATGCAGGAAATGGGATGAGATGGCTAAACCCATGAGTGTCCTGCTGACAACGGGATGGGTGGCAACTGTATTTCTATAGTATTCCTCATGTCACTTGCATTGTTTTTGAACTATAATATATTTGTATTGCACTGTATGTGGAGTTTTTCTCCCCGGGCGTCCACTAAAAATGGGTTTTGTAGACCCAGAAGGACCACCCCAGTAAACAAATGTCAAATAAATAGATAGTAGCACAACAGGTAGCATATTTGCATTTTATGCAGAAGGCTGTGGGTTGTACTCTCACAACATGTAAATGGATTGCTAATACTGTATTGTACTTTAAGGGAATGGGGTGTTGCAGTCCTGAGTATGTCTTCCTTTAAATAAGATGTGTAGTAACTATGAACCTGTTATCAGTTTGCCATATATTCCCTATTACGATATTACCAGCTTACCATTTTTTAATGTAATACAGGCCATTTATTCTTCAATGACAGCAGGCACTAAATTTGTAAATAAAACACTGAAATATAAAGTTGTTTGTTAGCAGCAACCTCTTCATTAGTTACAGATCTCTTTAATGTGAAATTATTCAGATGACTTTTACTTCTGCAGAGATTGTGTGTATTGACTGATATTGGTGGATTGTAACGATAGAAGTCTGAGTGGCCTTTTATGGTTGAAATGTTCTGAATTGGGCAGTTTTGTCATTATTGGTTCATATGCTTTGTTTCATTGCTTACTGCAAAAGCTGTTCAAAACTATAAATTTAAAACACACTCTAACATATAATTTAATACAATCAGGAAGGTGAATCAAAGAAATCTTGCATGTTTGCATGGTCCTAAAAATGTGTGCAAGAGGATTATGATTTGAAGCAGCCAAAAGGTAAACTTAATCCCCCACTGGGAAGATCCATTTTCTTTGAATGAGGGTTTCAACGCCATTTCAATGAATGTGAGTTTCAAGGGCAAAGAAGTTTTAATGCTGTCTGTTTTCATTGTAAAACCATATTGCTTTGTTTAATAAATGTCTGTCAGTGTTTGTGCTATAAAATTTGAAATAAAAGTTTTAAATTAAATATAAATATCTGTAATCATTGTAGAAGTAAAGCAAAAAACAGCATGCACACTGGGAGGTTTGAATAGTGCTTATGGTAACTGGGAAGAAATAGCGGTGGGGTGGCTGTGTATGGGGGGGTTGATCCATTACCCTTCCTAGGGCCTCATTTAACCATGATCCAGCTCTCATGACCACATAATGCAGAGACAGGCTTCGTTAGACATGGCACTGGTTGGGAAAGATCAATTGTAAAAGGAGGAGCAGCAGAGTCTGAGATGGATCGACAATGGTGAAGTAATGAATATGAAATTATAAGAACTTGAAGTAGTTCTTGACAGAGATGACTACTTTGCTAAAGTCCCTGAAGCTACAAAAAGTCAGATTTGACTGAATGACAAAACAAAACTAAATAAATAAAATAAAATTCCATAAGAAGATTAGTGTCTCAGCAATGGTGTCTGGTCTTCTGGGTGCACTGGAATGTATGTTAAATATCTGCATTTGGCATCTGATTGCTTATTTAAAATTAAGAAGCTCAGTGATGAACTTCGGGTAGTGACTGTAATGATTGACTCATCCCAGCTTGGCTCCTCTTCCCCTCAAATGGTGTGACCCAAGAGAATGGTTGCATTACATTGGGGGTGGGCATGGAGAACACAGGCTCCCACAGTACATAGGGCAGACTAGACACAATCCTTTATGAAATAGTTGAGCTCATTTAAGTCACCAGTAGGTGAGTCTTAATCCTCACAATCAACCTTACGGTACATAGAAACTGGAAGCCAAGTTGCCAGTTTTCTTATAGAATTTTAATGTTTTTTTCATTTAATTTGATATGCTATAGTGTTTCCTAGCATAACTGCATATATTAAAGTTACGTATACATTTTAGTTAAGCTTTCAATTTGTGTATTAGTAATACAGTATCATATCTTTTAAAACGCCTTTTTGAAGCACTTTGTTGAAACAGTTTGTATGGAGTCAGAAAATAATTCACAGTTACATTCTTTTAATGTAGAAAGAAGTAATTCACATGCAATTCTTTGTTTGCTGCAGCATTAATTAGACCTGGGCCTAATTCTGCTCAGATTAATAATTATCAAATTACCCTGTATTTCTTTTTTACTCATAGTAGGAGATTTTTTAGAGAAATTGGGAAAAGGTACAGTAAATTTTTGTGCACAGGTATGTCACTGCAGGTTTTGATAGAGAGAAAGAAAGATATAATCAGCAGAGCAGAGATAATGAGGGATATTCAAGATCCGAAGAATAATGTATAAAATTTGGACAAGACAGACATCATCCACATTTTAAATAGCCTCCTGAATGGCTTCTAACCATTCAAAAAATAAATAAATACATAATATGTTGGATGAGTTGCTGAAGACTTCACCTGAGTATGCAAGACAACCCTAACCCCCTGGTAATTATGCTGGAAGAACAAGGCATGCAGAAATTTATTACACACTCCTCTTTTGTGCAAAGTATTCAGCAAGAATGAAGCCACCATATTCCAAGACAGTCTCAAAAAATTAAGCAGCAGTGACTTTGTCTATGTATAACACCATGTTGTACACATCAGTTTTATTTCTGTTTCTGATGATGTCCTTATGCAGACAAAATCAACGCCAACACATATTCTGGGACACTATAATGGTCAAATGGACAACCTGATGGAAGGTGTCTGCATTATTATTAACTAAGGGGATATTAGTGCAATCTTTGTGTTTCCTTTTCAGAGTGGAATAACTTTAAGGCCATAATATTCCCAGTTGAATTGTCACAAAGGGAGAACATGTATAGCTCAACTAGGGATTCCTCAGGTACTATATTTTTCATTTCCCATGAAAAAATAACACTGAATTGGTGCATGCATAGTCTACAGATACTTGTTTTCATTCAGAATGAGAATAACAGTAGAGACAATCTGATTATTATTAATTTGACTTTAGATATTTTTTCCAACTCATCATACCTCTCTACCACTTACTACAAGAAATCTAGACAAAGCCAGACAAAATGTATTTTATTTTATTCTACATTTGTTTACTGGGTAGTGTCTGACTGGGCTGGATTGCCCGTTTTCAGCTGAGACCTGGGGAAAAAAGCTCCAGTTTCAAACATTACAGTTATAAAATGCAGAAATTACATCAGAACAGTAGTAGTAAGATACATTACATAAGAAAATTGAAAATGAGAAATAAAATTAAAGTGCACTATTTACATCAGAACTAATAGAAAATATAATAATACTCAGTGCAACAAAGACTACTATTCTTACATTAATAACTTAAAATTAGAAGTGTAATAATCACTAGTGAAATGGAAAAAAAAACAGGTGAGAGCAGAAACGATGAGAAGCAGTCTAACAGGAGGCCTAGCTTAGCAAGACATGTTCATACAGCGATTTAGAAGTTAGTGAATTCAAAAATTTGCATAACTGAAATTTGAGGTACAATAGCAGGGGAAAACCAAGTCAGTTGTGAAAATTGTAATGTAAGAGAATAGCAATGCGGCTGAAGACAGAGGAGTTATCCGGGTTGACTACAATGGCAAAGCCAGTTACTTTTTAGATATTTCTTTATTTCTGTTTTAAATGAAGAGTAGCAGGAGGTGACCATGCATTGTGTATTTGGTGGCATAGCATTCCAGGACTTAGCTGTTTTGTTAGAGTAGAGGGAGTCACCATGGTAGTTATGTGATTGTGTTATTGTGAGAAGTGGCCTGTTGGAGGATCTCAGGGACCTGCAGTGTACCTGTGATTGGAGAAGGGTTGAGATTGCAGGGCAGGTATGTGGGCTATGAATGAGTTTGTGGGTGATGGTGAGTTGGTTTAAGGTTAGAAGGTTTGGAAGTTCTAGCCAGTTTAGTTGTAGGAGAGCAGAGCATTGATGGGCTTTATAGGGTTGATTTGTGGCAAACTTGGCAATTTTCTTCTAGCAGGATTCAAGATTCTGGAGGTCTTCCTTGAATAAGTTGCTGAATATGTGTGAGCAGTGGAGAAGTGTGGAGAGAAGTTGTGATCTTGCTGTGGCTAGCTTGTTTTGGGGTGTTAGGAGAGATTTGACCCTATAAGGTGCACTGAGTATAGAATTCACTTTTTTGATAGTTAAGGAAATGTGAATATGAAATTTGAGATGATCATCTACTGTGATGCCTAGGAGTTTGGCTTGGTTGGTAGGTTCAATTTTGGTACCATTTGAGGAGTGAATTGAAAGAGGTGGGTAGTTGGTCTTGTTGGATTTGTTTGTAAAGATTATTAATTTAGTTTTGTTTGAGTTTAGGACGAGTTGGTTGTTGGATAGGTAAGTTTCAATATCTTGGAATACTTTTTGCCTTTTTTCTTGTGGGGAAGGGGCAGAGTAGATAAGAGATGTATCATCTATGTATTGTATGATTGAGGCTAGTTGGGTTGCTGTATTAAGGTTATTAGTAAATGTTATGAAGAGGAGGGGACAAGTATGGAGCCTTGGGGCCCACCAGTGGATACTGGCAGTAGTGGGGAGAGTTTGTTCTCCCATTTAGTAGCCTGCTGACGGTTTGATAAATAACTGAGAAATCATATCAGGGATGCTGGACTGAGATTGCAAGTAGCGAGTTTATTTAGTAGTAGTTGGTGGGAAATGGTGTCAAAGGTTTTTAACATGTCCAGGAAGATTGCACAGACTAGTTGACCATTGTTTATTAGGTGGTGTATGGTACTGGTGAAGGACAACAAGGCATGAATGATGTTTTTTCCTTAATGTGTTTTCTGAAGTTGAGGGCATTAGAGAGGTAAAAGTAAAGGTTAGAATTCATGATATCTAGCCGTTCAGATCTGAAATTTAGGATATTTACATATTTATATGATTATATATTTTTTAGAATTGTTAAACAGGTAGTTAATGTGGTGCCCAATCAATTATTTTATTTTGGTAGTATAAATATACATCTATATAAATATATATATATATATATATATATATATATATATATATATATATATATTTATATATATGGGTCCCCTTTACATTACCAAAATGACACTTCACCGACACGCGGAAGAGCGAGATGAAACGACTGACAGGTAAGTTGACCGAAAAGATGATTTGCCGACAGCCGAAAGACCGACAAGGGTAACGTGTGAGTGCGACTCGGTAAGTGTGCGATAGTGACGGAGTTAGGAGCGGTCAGGTAAGTGTGCGATATTGTGGGATTTTGGGTTAGGGTGTGGGAAAGGTGAGTGTGTGGTAGTATCGGAGTTAGGGTTCGGGTAAGGTAAGTGTGTGATAGTGACGGACTGTAGTTTAGGGACGGGTTAAGTGAGTTAGGTTTAGAGTGCGGGTAGGGTGAGTGTGCGATAGTGACGGGCTTTATGTTTTAGGGTGGGTTTAGTGAGGTAGGGTTAGGGTGCAGGTAGGTTAAGTGTGCGATAGTGATAGTCTTTAGGTGTAGGGGTGGGTTAAGTGAGTTAGGGTTAGGGTGCGGGTAGGGTAACTGTGCGGTAGTGTCGGACCTTAGGGTTAGGGTTTGGGTTAGGGTTAGTGGATATGTCATTGTGTGTCATGTGTAGTTTACGTTGTTTGTGTCGGTGTAATTGTGTTCGGTTTTGTGAGTTGTCGGTGTTGTGTGGTTTCGGTTATTTGGGGTCGGTGTTTTGTGTGTCGGTGAAGTGTCCTGTCGGTAATGTAAAGTAGACCCATATATATATATATATATATATATATATATATATATATATATATATATATATATATAATTTATAGGATATATTTGTGTTCTTATACTGACATTTAATGAATAGTTGATTTTTATGTGAAAAAGAAAGGTAAATGTATATATTTTGTTAGTGTTTGTTTTAAAAGAACCCCTTAGGATGAAATGTGTGTGTGTGTATATATATATATATATATATATATATATATATATATGTATATATATATATATATTTATATACACTGATTTGTGGATGTGTATAAGGGATATTTGTAGTTCTCTGCTCATTGTTGGATTTTTGATCTTTTGGCCAGTTTTTATGCTTTTGCTGCTTTTGCTACTATAGAAATTGTTAGATTAATTAATTATTAATTGTATATATTTTTTGATGTTGATAGGAGCCTGTCTCGGAGTGGGACATGATGCTGATTCTATTTAAGATATGTTTAAGTAACGTATGTTTTATCTTGAAAAAGTCTCTGAATAAGCAGAGACAAAAGCACTTGATGTATTGTTTTTTAACATTTTACAGTGGTTATAAATTAAACAATTTGTTTCCGATTCTCGACTAGAATTCCTTTTTAGCTCCTGAAACCTGAAGTTTTATTTTTGAGCAGTTTGTTTTTTTGTGTGTTTTATATGGCTGTGTTGATGCTATGTTGGGATCGAAAACTGTGCTGAGTATCAGAGAGGAGGTAGTTAGAGGTAAGGTGGTTGAGGAGTTGTAGGTAAATACATTTTTCTAGGATTTTGGCTACGAGTGGGAGGATAGCTATGGGGCTGTAGTTAGAGATGTCTCTAGAGGGGCCTCCTTTGTGGAGAGGAATGATGTAAGCGACTTTCCAGAGGACGGGCACATATTGTTCAGAGACTGGTTGATTAGTATAGAGACTGAATAGGCTATAGATGGGGCAGCAATTTTTAGGAATTCATTTGGCAATTGATCAGCAGCTAGACAGCAAGGTTTTAGTTTGTTTAGGAGCTTTCTTATGTAGGATGTTTAAGCAGGTTGAGGGAGTTTGTAGGATTTGAGTTAATGGTGGGGAGTGAGAGGGGCTGTTGTTTGTGGTTTTGAAGGAGTGAGGTAGTGGAGTTAATAAAGTGAGAGTTGAACTGGGAGGCTAGGGGTATATTGGCATTTGGTTGTAGAAGGAGAAGGACTGGAGTTTTTTCCAGGGTTGAGGTGGAAGTTAATTGTTTTCCAGAATTTTTGTGGGTTATATAGGAACGTTTGTTGGGAGTTTAGAAGTAGTGTTTTTTAATCACTGTTAATTTTTTCTTAGTTTGGTTTCTTAGTTGCTGATAAGAGGCGAGGTCGGGTTTGTTTTTGGTGGTTAGGTAGTGGGACCTGGCTCTATCTCTCTGTGTAATCATTTGTTTAGTATCATGGGATAGCCATGCAACTTGTTTGTGCTTGGGGTGTATTTTCCTGGTAGGGGCTATGCTATTTAGTATTTCAAGAAATTTGTTGTTAAAATATTCAACCTTGAGGTCTAAGTTTAGGCTTTTTAAAGGGGACCAATCGCAGTGTTTAAGTAATACATTCTGGTGAGAATTTTTTTTTTTTGCTGAGGATGTATTTGAAGGGGATTTCAGACTGAGTTTGAATTATTTTCCTAAGTAAAAAGGTAGGGGTATGGTTGCCAAGATTGATAAGAAAGCAGCCAGCCTGGTCACTCAGGATTGGTTTGTTGGTTAGTATCCAGTCCAATAGTGACTCTTTTTTGGACTTTTGTATCTGTATGAGTGGGAGAGGTTATGACTTGTGAGAAGTTATACAGGTTTATTAAGTTAGTAGGGGAGTCTGAAGAGCAAGAGAGCCAGTTGAGGTTAAAATATCCTATGTAGCTATGATAATTATGGTTTTGGAAAGATTTAGTAGGAGTCGGGTGATGAGAAGCTCTATATTGGGAATGTCTGGAGGTGTGCAGTTTAGTTTTTGTACGATTATTGTGTCCTTAAATATGATCGCTACACCACCTCCCCTTTTTGTATAGTCTATCTTGTCTTAACTCATTATATCCGAGTGATGCCTCCAGGTGCATTTAAATCCTACTGACGCCTCTAGGCATCAAATATTGCTTGTTCATATTTGCATCAACAATTCAAAACCATGCTATGTCTGAGGGTTTAAAAAATTTCACCTTAAAGCTTACACAATTACAAGCTCAACTGCATTAATATTTGGCCTTTGTGTTGTGTTTGTAAAGAGATATTAACTGTTGTTTTAATTATATTAATTTATATAGATATAATAAGCACATGTTTCTAAATATTTCCACAACCAAGTAACACATGTAGCTCCCACTGTATTTCATTGTAAAAAGTACTAGACTGTAGTTTTCCATTAGACCACAAAGTGGAGCTGTTTCAGGGATATAAAAGACTATTTTGAAAGTGAAAAGGAAAACTGAGTTACTAGTTGAAGGAGGGAAGACTGAAACTGTGAGCTGAAGGGAACAGGGCCTTGCAGCATGACTGGATTTTCTTCTCAGGTGCTTTGGGGCAGGGAAGTGAAGTAGCAGTTTGTGTCTGTTGCTGAAATCCTGGATGATGGTATTTTGTGGAATCAGGAAAGAAGGCTGAAACCAGTAGTTCCACGCCTGCATATGATTCAGCAAGAAAAGGAGTTCCTTTGGGCCTAGTACAGAGAAGCCACAGATGATTACCAGAGTTCTGGCAAGTGATTTTTCTACTTTTCTCATCAGAGGATCCACAGTGCCTGGTCACTAGGATAATCACGAGGGAGTGGTGAGAGGCTCTGGCCATCTTTTATCATTTTATAAGATTGTGGTTTCCCCCCCTTTTAAATGCTTTGTGGATTACAAATAACTGGGATCCATATGAGCTCCAACTTGGGCCCCATCGTGCTGACAGCAAGACTATAAGTAGTCATTCCTCTCCACAAAGGAGGCCCCTCTAGAGACATCTCTAACTACAGCCCCATAGCTATCCTCCCACTCAGTGTTTCATAGTTGGTCTGTTTAGAATTGATCACTGGGGTTGAGGGTGTTAGTACTGCTTATTGACATTGCATTTTCTCATACCTGTATTGTTGTATTATAACTCTTTCTATTGCCTAATGACATTGCATTTTTCCCGTGTTTGTATTGCTGCCTTATAAAGCTTTACTACTCATTGATATTGCCTTCTTTGTGCATGTTTGAATGTCAAGACTTTTTTTTCTGTTAAGTTCTGGGGAAGAGGGTGAATGTATGTTTCATTGTATGCATATCTCACCTTGCATTATTGCTAATTGGTGCACTGTTGAAATAAGTTGTTTGGGGTTGTGCTATTGCCTTTTTAACTAGATGTGTCACCTAGAATAAAATCTGTCAATATTGCCACCTTGGTGTGTTGGGCCTATAGAAGTGTCACCAGAGTCAGGTAGGAAGGAACCCATATCTACTTCAGCTACACTTGCAGGTGCATTACACACAGACAGTACTCCTAAGCCTCAAATGAAAACTCTCAGTTAGATGAATAAAATGCTGTCGCCAGTATGTGTGTAACATGAGTGAGTGCTGAGATATTGTAAGTTGTTTACAGTGTACTACAAATGTAATAGTTACTGCATTTACTTTGATTTATAAAATTCAGTTTAAGACCTAGTACCTAATACCACAATGAAAAGAACTTGTTCTGAAATGTTTGCCGTTTATACTTCTATAATAACCCCCATGGTTCCAGAGATATGAACATTTGTTTGAAATGTGAGGACATGATTTAATTCTATCAAAAGGCTTAGGCTCCACCCATTGGAAGTTACAGTGCAAACTTCCTGACCGCCATTGACGTGAATGAGTTAAGATGTTATAGCCATTGAAAGTAATTTCAGAGTCCTTGATATGCGGTTTTAACCAGGTTTCTGCAATAGTTGCTATATCTGGAGAGTATGTGGCAAGCTTGAAATTCAGTAATTTTGTTTACTAGGCTTCTAAGGTTGTAGTTAGTTATTAGAAGGTCAGACTTGGAGGTAGCAGGTATATAAGTATGCTTGTTTGGCCTAGTGGGAGTTTGGTTAGAGGAGAATAAATCATTAATGGGACCTGGGTTGGGATGAATTATTAGTTTGATGTGCCTAAGGAAGTGTAGTAGAAGTTTTTTAGTTTGATGAGGGCTTGATGGTATCTTAGAATGGTTCTTGAGTATATGTAGTTTTGGTGAGTTTGAAAGGGTAAAGAAAAAAAGAAAAGAGTAGGAGATGTATAAATGTGGACAGATGAAGCTAAAAGGTTTGGGAGGAGGTAGTTGATTGGAAAGAGCTTGGGTTTTGGCCAGTGAAAATTACTGCAGACATAATGGTGGTCAGAGGCGTTGTAGGCCAGGAGTATAAGAGCTAATAGAATAACGTGGTAAATATAGTGGTGGGGTTGCATGATTGATGGGAAAGGTAGGTGTGGAAGTATGGGGGAAGGTGGTTGTGTAGTATGGTGATGGGTAGAGTTTATTAGTAGAAGAAGGGAGGATAGGCTAGGTAGGGTAGTGGAGTGGACTGAATCCAAGCAAAGAGAAGGATGAATGGAGCTGTTAGTGTGAGTCTCAGAGTGCTGAAAGAGAAAAGAAAAAGAAAACCAAAATGGGAGGGCAAAGGCCCAAAAATAGGGAGATATTTTAAATATTACTCTTATAAAGTTACAAAGTTGCTAGCGTAACAGGGATTGTTTTAACATGCATTTTCTGAAGGATTTGAAGTCTGAAACTCAAATGTATATCATTATTTAGTGACTTCAGTCCTCAGATCATCCCAGTGATTTGCCAGAAAACCAAGGATTTTTATGAGAAACAGACCAAACATAGGAGACAAAATTTTGGACATTCTGCAAAATTCTGGACAGTTGAGAGGTGTGCTGAATTTTTGTACTGCAGCCTACAAGCATGTGAATAGGTTGACTTTTTTTTTCACATCCATATACATGACACAATAATAACACGCAGTCAAACAATGGTAATGTATGTGGATCTTTAGTCTCTAGGACTATTACTACAAATGTCTTCATTTGAGAATATTCATTTAATTTAAGCTGATATATTTGCTTAACCTTTTAAAATATCATGTGGTGAATGTCTTTCATATTTCAGTGGAAAAGGGAGCAAAGAAATATTTTTTAAACGTAAGTATCAAAGAATCAATTTTAACCTGTCTGGCTTAGGTTTAATAGTTAATATAGATAAAACTGAGATTTTCTCAGGCAGTGATGTAGCTTTATTGCTCCAGAACTTTAATTGGTTTCCTGCTATTGCATGGTGCAAAGGGACACCAACATATTTGGGTCTGTTTTAAAGTCAGGATAATTTGGAAGTTTTTCAGTCAATTTCTTCCTTGTGTATCCCAAAACTAATACTTTTCATAAATGTTTATTCTACCCAACTGTCTCACTAGTCTTAATTAACTGATCAATCTTTATATGTTAGAATTATTTATAGTATGCTCTATTATTAACAAAACTATCCTCTTCATTTCAAAATGTCCATAGTTGAAACTACCTTCTTTTCATTACTACCATAGTTAGAGACTGAAGCGATAAAGATAGTCCCCGGGATTCATGAAGCTCGGTGCAAGGCCGGCGTAAGGCTTGCGCCGTCTGTGCGGCGTACATATGGAGTAGTCGTGCCATATGCATATTAATGAAGGTGCGCAGCCGCCACAGCCACGTGCATAGGGAATGTGCATGGGGCGTAATGAAGTTGCGCATGGAGGCGTGTCAATGTCGGCTGTAGATGAGCAACCTAAACTGCTGAATATTATATTCCGTCTGCAATAGTAATCGTACCTATCAGTGTCCGTGAATACTGAAACGTATGCAAAGCATGCAAGATAGTCCCTGCGAACAGAAAATGAAGAATCAAACATAAATGCACGGTAGGGAATAACAGGTCCCTACCCTTGAACAAATGACATGAAATCCGTGTGCCCGTAGACCAACGTAGTGTTGATAGCTATACCATGTGGAAGTGAAACGTATCATATGTTAGCGCGCCGCCAGTAGGTACGTCCAGCCCAATGGAGAGGGTCACCAGCTGACCCATAATGTGAGGGAGGGAACATAGCTCTGCAGATGTGTCCATAACAAAATACATGAGGAGAAATGTAGATATATGTAGTGACCGTATGTCTGAATCATATCCCACAAGGCATGTAATAGTCACATATACAAGGTATGTCCGTATTTCACATACCAAATGTGATAGGAAATAGCATACGCATGTAAACGAAACAGAAGGAGCATATAAACAGCTATAACAGTACGGACACATGTAGGCCGAAAGGAACAGTATGATCCGTACCGTCGACCAAGATTTCCACCTGTCCCACTTTGCGACCGAAAGTCCCTCTGTGGGCAGATGTGTCCTGACACAAACATGTAAAACTGGCAAATGTCCAGAGAATATAGGACATAATTATTCCGTAGACGTCATGTAATAGTTGCATTAAACATATTTCACTGAACGTATATTACATAAATGTCATAAGAAACAGAATAAGACACCGAAATGCTACAAAAATAAGCTTAGATATAGGCAAGAATTGTAAGTCCTATCCGCCAAACTGACCGTGGGCATGTGTCGGCCTGTAAAATATGCTGTGTTCACCGCAAATGTCACACTAGGGTTGCCACCTTTTCAAATGGCCAAAGTGGGACATGTATGGTACAGACATCAGATTTTACAGGCCGACACATACCCACGGCCAGTACAAAGGACAGAACTTAACTCTTTTGCCTAAATAAAAGCTTATTCTTGTAGCATTTTAGTTGCTTATTCTGTGTCTTATAACATTTAGGTATTTCAGATACAGAATAACTGTTTTATGCAACTATTACATAAAATATAAGAAATAATTTTGTCCTAAAATCTCAGGACATTTGCCATTTTTACAATTTCTTGTCAGGACACAACTGCCCAAAGAGGGACTGCCCCTCGCAAAGTGGGACAGGTGGTAACCCTATGTCACACTGTGGCCAATTGAAAAGGTGGAAACACAACCGTCGACTGTGGGGAGGCATTGTCCACAACAGTCGGACATGTGTAAGGAATAGCTTGGACATAGGAAAACATGCCATCCTACAAATAAGTACAACAGGCTGGCAAAATCCGGAAGGCAGCTGTATAATCCGAACATGTATGTGACACAGTCGAACGGGTAGTACCCGGATATACCAACCAAGTAATGAAAGTGAAGTATGGGCGTGTACCTATGTGCATGTGGAAAGCAAACATGGCAGGGTAGTCCACACAACCATAAAGGTACCCGACACATGTATGGTAGTCAATGTGTAACTCTGGCCGTGTCATGGGCCAACAACCAAAGTAGTGCTCTATGGGATGTGATGAATTCGCGTGTGAGGGGTGGGTGGTTAATGGTAAAATCCTCAAAGGCGATACTGTGTTGTATGCAGAAAAGGTGAACCGGAGGTGTACGAGGGGGCAGCGGGTGAAGTGGAAAGAAACATAACCACATGTAGAAACAACTGCAAGACAAGCAGACAGACCATAGTGTAGAACACAATCCCACAAACATATGAATATGGAAATGTGCGAGACAAATGTATAGACACGTCACCGTCACATACCCACAGATGCATCCTGATGGAACTGGCCATAACAAATGCAACACACCTGGATGCATAATGGCCTACCCAGCATACCCTCCACAACACACAACCAGCCTCCATACCAGAACGTACACCAAATCCAGCCGTACTTGGTCCACTGGTTTGTTGCAGACACAGCTACACACAGTGACCCCAACACATATGTAGTAGGTATTGTCACCCTATGCAGTGTCAGGATTGCAAACCATGTATCCCCTGCATGTACCCCCTGCACGTTTTCGTAAAGCCACAATATTCTTCGTTATCTAACTTGTTTTGGTCTAGTCCAATTTTTGGGATATCCCTCATGGGATAACCAACTTGTGTAAATAGTAGAATGGGTATTGACGACATGATGTCCAATCCTGTAGATATCTGGACACAAGTCAGAATGTGCAGTGGAGGTCCATGACACTGTCCAGCCCTAAGTGGGCATGCATAACCTACCACCCAGGATAAAACACCTTCCTGTGACGCACGTGTCCAGACACGAATAGGAGGGAGAATATAATGCACACATTTGCATAGTGGCAAACGGCATGAGGGTGAGGATGACACTGATGTAAACAGGTTAACCCTGATCAAGTGTGAGGGACACTGACTGTGTGCAGGCGTGACCGACCATACCTGCCAACCTGTGTGAGCAAGATATCTGGACATAGCCATGAATACAAGTGAGACAAAGGTCCAAAAACAGGGACAATCTGTAAAGACAGCTCGTAGAATCATAGACATTTGATAGAATAACAGTTTGCACATTGGCATTAATGTCCGGAGTATGAAGTCTGAAACCCAACTGTCTGTCAGCACGTTCCGACTGCAGTCTTTAATGCTGAGCTACTGCTGTTCCAGAACACAACAGTGTATTACAGAGGTCCATGCCATACCACTCAACTGTCCAGATATTTGCAGAATGACTAGGGTCACCACCTGTCCCACTTTGTGAGTAACAGTCCCTCTGTAGGCAGTTGTGTCCTGTGAAAAAAATCAAGACATAGCAAATGTCCTGAGAGTTTAGGTTCATAGGTTCATAGGTTCATAGGTTCATACTAGGCTATCTGCCCGAGGGCATTTACAAGCCTAGCCCATCGTTTTGTGGCTTACGCCACCCCTTTAGTATGGGGAACTATACCCATTATTTTGCTGTGCCTCTGTCGAGCAGTGACACTGAGGTAATCCCTGGGGTATATCTGCGATCTCCCATCCATTGGTCAAGATTTCTCTTGAACAAGGCCAGCGAGGTGCTCTGCCTCACATGTACCGGGATTTTGTTCCACAGCATAGGGAGTCTTTGGGTGATGAATCTATCCCTCCAGCACGTCCTATTAATAGCCGTGTTGAGGTTTAAGTCTCCGCCCTTGTGGCTCTGATGGATCTAGATTTTTGAGGTGAAGCATATTCATCAAATCTGGGTTTGACATGGCCTTGTATGTTAGGCAAAGGTCACCTCTGAGCAGCGTGCGACTGAATAGAGCTGGAGTTCTTTCAGTCGGGCAGCATAGGATAGATTTTGAGACCCTTTATCCTTTTGGTGAGGAACTTTTGTGGCCTCTCCAGCTGCTGCAAGTGTCGGGTCAGATACATTCCGAATGGGGCATTGTACTCAATCATTGGTCTGATGAGTGATGAGTAAAGGGAGACTATAACCTCCCTTGATCTAGATGAGAATCCCTTCATGATAAGGTGGGCAATGTAGAAGGTCTTCCTAACTACTTTAGCTACATGGGTGTCGAATGACAGACTACTATCAACCTGGGTCCCCAGGTCCCTGATAACTTCTTCTGTGCTCAGTGGATTGCCACCTATTTGGTAGCTAAGGGTAACCTTGTTTTTCGAAGGGTATGACTATGCATTTTTGGCATTTAACTTTAGGCGTGGCTCTGGCACCAGTTATCCGTTCTGTGAGACCCTTCTGAAGGATATCTGTGTCAGATGTGTTTTCTACTATGGCCCAGTTTGCAGTCATCTGCAAACTTTGTCAGCCATAACCCTCCTGTGTTTGCTTGTACTGGAAAAGTAGATGCCAAACAAGAGTGGGCCCAGGACTGAGCCCTGTGGGACACCACTTGTGACAGGCTTTGAGTCTGACATGCCGCCAGCAACTCTGACCCTGTGGGTTCTGTCACTCAGCCAGTTTGCAACCCATCTTGTGATGTATGGGTTAACATTTAAGCTGATGAGATTTCAATGATACCCGAGTGGGGTATTGTATCGAAGGCCTTAGCCAGATCGAGGTAGGCTGTATGGACTGCCTTTCCCTCATCAATGGCTTTGGTGACTGTTTCGAAAAAGTCAACCAAGTTTAAAAGGCATGATCTGCCTTTGACAAAGCCAAACTGGGTTGGATCCAAAGTCTGCAAATTCCCTATGTCTTTATTTATGAGGTCCATTATGATCCTCTCCATGGCTTTGCAGATAAGGCTTGTCAAGCTAATGGGCGGTAATTTCCAGGGTCGGTGGAGGCACCGCCTTTGTGAAGTGGGACCACAGTTGCAGTGCGCCACTCCTGATGCGTATCCAGGGGTAAGACTTTGATTAAACAGCTGTCCTAGCTGTGGGTTTAATTCCTCATTGAGTTCGTGGAGCACACAGCCGGGGACACCATCAGGTCCCATGGATGCTGTGTTTTTGCTTTGGAGAGAGCAGTTCTCACTTGGGCTGGAGATGTTTGGGGGCTGCAATCGTTTGGTATAGATATCTCTCCTTTTGGGGGAGGGAGAAGTTTGCACTGAACCTGTCAGCCAGTATGTTGGCAATGTCTGTAGGATCAGTAATCTTCACATCATTTTGAACTAGTTCTGAGCATATCTGGGAGTTTCCTCCTAGGTTTCTAACATAGCTAAAGAAGGCCTTATGATTGTCTTTTGAGTCTTTAGCTATTTTTCTCTCGAAATTTGCTTTGGATGATTTTATGAGAGCTCTTAGTTTTTTACTTATAGTGATCAAGGATATTTCTCATTATTTAGTGATGTCAATCCTCAGCTATTTACCACACTGGTGCAGATTGTTATTTCCTAAGTTTCTTTAATAGTTGCATAAAACAGTTATTTTATATATGAAACTTCTATATGTTATGTGAAGTAGCATAAGCAATTCAAATGTTACTAGAATAAGCTATTATATGTGCAAAAAAGGTTAAGTTCTGTACTATGCACGGCTGTAGATATGTTTTGTCCTGGAAAATCTGACATTTCTACAGAACATGTCCCACTTTGGACATTTGAAAAGGTGGCAACCCTAAGAATGACAAGAGGTTTGCCCCTTATTGTTGTTGTGTGCCTCCGACAATCTGCACCAGTGTGGTAAATAGCTGAGGATTGACATCACTAAATAATGAGAAATATCCTGAGTTTAAGACTCCACATCCTTCAGAAAAGTCATGCTAATGCAAAACCTAGTATTCTATCAGCGTTCTAAGCTTGTAAGAGCAATCGTTAAAATGTGTCCCTAATTGTCCCCCCATCGTGTAGGTTTTGCGAAGGTTTGGTGCTCTAAGAGGTTGAGATGTATGGTCCGTACATATTTACAGTAACAACCCTTCACACTTCTGTAATGTACAACTGCATACCTGTAGTCACTTCATGTCCAAAATAATAATCCCTGTATGACTGTATACAGGTAATAGTCAAATGTGAATGGGAACACCCCTCACGTGGAGTATGGACTGTAACAACCCCACCCATAATATGTATTGCAACAGAATAAGCTGCTGACAGGTGCCCAAACACCTGTGTCTATAAACACAGGTAACACTTCAAAATAGGGAGAAAATCCCTGTCCATATGCTTCGTCTGACATTTGAATTCGGCCAGGGAAGTTACATTCACCAAGTGGACAAGCCTAAATCCAGATCACTACATGAACACCCTGACAATCACAGACCTGTATGTGCCTGGACTATATGCCTCGGTGTTCTGCATATCCTCGGAGTGATTAACAATGCAGCTGGAGTCCACAACATTAGGCAATAGGGAATGTGTAATATGTAGTACCACGTTTTTCCCAGCAGGAGAATGGATGCCTGTGTTGTAGGTGAAGCGGTGAGGCGTATGTTGATGTAGCTAAGTACTATGGGTATGCATATCAATGAGGGAGAACACCAATAGAATAGTGGTTCCGGCATCCGGCCAACGTGAATGCAGTCCCAGTTGGCCTACGACCACTGCACATATAACTTGAAAGTGTAATGAATGCGTTCGTGCTGTACACACATTTAAATATGTAAAGGTGAGCGTGTGTTTCACAGCAGTCCATAAATCGGAATACAGATATGTAACTGTTACGGTCAGAATTATGAAAGTTCACGTAAGCACAAATATCTATGAAACATATGTAACCCACAATAAGGATATGCAAGTGCGCCTGCGCGTGTGTAATCCGCTCACAGCATAGAAAATGAATGCTGTTTTCCCCACGTTCTATGTACATGGCTCATACCTGTTAACCCCGTAAAGTACGAAACCAGACAAAGCCATGAAAAAAACTGGTACAAATAGGGACAATCCCCAGATATTGCCCTAGCAAACATTGAAAGTGGATAGAATAACAGGTGTGTCACTAGCATGGATTCTCCGAAGGGTATGAAGTCGTAACCTGAAATGTTTGTCATTATTTACCAATGTCAGTCTTTAATGATATGCCACTAACTTGCCAGATAGACACAAGGTTATGAAAAAAGGACCAAAGATAAGAGGCAAACAGTTGTACATGCAGTGGAAATCTGTACAGTTGAAAGGTATGATATAGAGATATATATACACATATATCCACAGACATAAACCAACGCAAATTATGAAATGAGGAATGTACAGACATATGTATATATATATATATATATATATATATATATATATATATATATATTTATATATATATGTATATATAGCTATACACACATGATACATGAATAGATATATACACAACAAACATATGTCCCTGTACATATAACACATGTACATAAATAGGTCATGGTATAGCTATTATGGATAGAAAGACAGACATGCATGAAAGGAGAATACACCGCTGCTTTCCAAACCATTGCCCGGAAAGTACCAGTGTGACATGGCCTGCAAGTTCTACACATTAAACATGAATATAGGTGTCCTTTGCAGGACCCCAAAAATTGATCCCGTACGAAGGGCGAACCGTCATTGATGCAAAAGACGTCACAAGTGCAACTATGATATAGCTGTACATGCAACAGTACCAGGTCCAAGGGTAATAACACATGGGTCGATAGAATTTATGACGTACGACCTGATATACGCAGAGTGAGGAGTGCTCAGAAATGTCCTCACACTTTATTATCGCTCACATTAAACATGTCTAAAGGGTACTGTGGAGGGGTGGCAGGTATGGGAATCATGGGTATGCAGAAATGGGCCTAGGTGTTGGTTGGCACAGATCTATTAGGTACGCCCCATGGGAATGATCAATATACCTATGTGGGTATAGCATAGGTTCATAGGTTCATACTAGGCTATCTGCCTTAGGGCATTTATAAGCCTAGCCAGAGTGTGTTTGGCTTTCGCCACCCATTTTAAAATAATTTTGCTATGCCCTTTTTCGAGGTTAGTATACTGTGCCTCTGTCTAACAGTGACACAGAAGTGATACCCGGGATAAACCTACGATCTCCCATCCACTCATCAAGATTCCTCTTGAAGAGAGTCAGTGAGGGACTCTGCCTAACCTGGACTGGGATTTTATTCCAGAGTGAAGGGAGCCTCTGGGTTATAAATCTGTCCCTCCAGCATGTCCTATTTATTTCAGTGCTGAGGTTCAAGTCTCTCGAGCGTGTAGCTCAATGGGATTTGGATTTTCTGAGGTGCAGCATGTCCATTAATTCCGGGTTGGACATGGCTTTATACGTCAGGCACAGATCCCCTCTGAACAGGCGGTATGCCACTGAGTAGAGCTGGAGTTTCTTTAACCGGGCAGCATATGGCATCTGTTTGAGCCCTTTGATCCTCTTGGTGAGGTACTTTTGGGGTCTTTCCAGTTGCTGCAGATGTCTGGTAAGGTACATCCCAAAAGGGGCATTGTACTCAATTATGGGCCTGATGAGGGACGAGTAAAGAGGCACGATGACCTCCCCTGATCTAGATGTGAATCCCTTCATGATTAGCTGGGCTATATAAAATGTTTTTCTAACCACTTTGGCCACGTGGTTGTCAAATGACAGATTGCTATCAACTTGGGTACCCAGGTCCCTAATTACTTCTTCTGTACTTAATGGATTACCACCTATGTGGTAATTTGTGGGCGCTTTGTTTTTGCCAAAGGGGATGACTATACACTTTTTGGCGTTTAGCTTGAGGCCATGACTCTGGCACCAGTTGTCTATTTCTATGAGGCCTTTTTGGAGGATGCTTGTGTCGGCTGGAGTGTCGATTATGGCGCCCAGTTTGCAGTCATCTGCAAAATTGGTCAGCCACAGTCCTTCCGTGTTGGCCTGTACCTCCGAGAAATATATATAGAACAAGAGAGGTCCCAGGACTGAGGCTTGTGGGACGCCACTTGTAACTGGTTTGGAGTCTGACATGGCTCCAGCAATTCTAACCGGGTTCTGTCCTTGAGCCAGTTTGCAAACCATCTAGTGACATAGGGGTTTATATTTAAGCTGGTGAGCTTATCTATAATGCCCGAGTGGGGTATTGTATCGAAGGCTTTTGCGAGGTCCAGGTAGGCTGTGTGGACCACCTTCCCCTCGTCAATGGCCTTAGTGACTGTTTCAAAGAATTAAACCAGGTTTAAGAGGCGTTATCTGCCCTTAACAAAGCCAAACTGGGTAGGATCCAGTGTCTGTAGGTCGCCAATATCTTTATGAGGTCCATGATGATCCTTTCCATAGCTTTGCAGACCAAGCTAGTCAGGCTTATGGGGCGATAGTTTCCAGGATCCGTTGAGGCACCACCTTTGTGGAGAAGGACCACTGTTGCTGTACGCCACTCTTTGGGTACATATCCTGTAGTAAGGCTAAGATTGAACAGTAGTTTTATGTTTGGGTTTAGCTCTTCTTGGAGTTCATGTAGGATGCAGCCCGGGACACCGTCTGATCCCATTGATGCTGTGTTTTTTGCTTTGGAGAGGACAGCTCTTACCTGAGCATCAGAGATGTCAGGGGGGCAGCACTCTGTTGGGATAGATATTTGCCCTTTTGGTGGGGTGGGGGGGGAGTTTGTGCTGAACCTGTCAGCTAGGATGTTGGCAATGTCTGTGGGTTTGATGTATTTTTTGTCATTTTGGACTAATTCTGAGCATATCTGGGAATTTCCACCCAGGTTCCTAACATAACTAAAGAAAGCCTTGTGATTATCCTTAGTGTCCTGTGCAATTTTTCTCTCAAAGCTGGCCTTAGACGATTTTATGAGTGCCCGTAGTTTTTTGCTAATACTGATCAAAGATGCCTTCCCTTTTTGGGATTTTGCTCTATCATGTAGTAGCTTCCTCCTTCTATTGTATAGTTTGTTTATGGCTGGGGTCCACCAGACAGGACGCCTGCCTTTGGAGGACTGGGTCTTGGTTTTATTTGGGATTGCATGATCCATGCATTCCTGAAGGTGTTCATAGAATGCGTTTATAAAGGATTCTGCGGTCTGGGCCATATTTTCCACAGGCCTGGGGCTTTGAAGGATTCCACCTCGGTTTTGAAGAGTGTGAAATTTGCTTTAGAAATTTTTCACTGTGGTTTTCAGGGCAGGGGTGGAGTCGGGATGTGAATATCCAGTGAGATTAGTTTATGGTCTGATCTTACCAATGAGGGATACACTTCTGGTCTGGAGCATAGAGTCCCCATGTTGGTGATGATCAGGTCCAGTATGTTTTCCCTCTTGTGGGAGTGGTAACAAGTTGTTCCATAGCATTTGAGTTTATAAATTCTAGGAACCTTTGGGCTAGGTGTCGGAGCTAGAGTAATGCTCCCAGTCTATGTTTGGGTAGTTGAAGTCACCCAATATAATGGTGTTTGGAGAGAACTTCATATTTTCCAGTGTTCTCAGGAAGGCCGAGTGGGGTTCCTGGGTTTGGGAGGGTGGTCTGTAGCAGGCTATAAACTGGAAGGCAGTTTTACCCACTGTTAGTTGCACATGGATAGTCTCTGATGCTTCGTGCTGTGCCACCAACCTGGAGGTGTGGGAATCTTTGACGAATATTGATACTCCCCCTCCTTTTGTGGTTCGGTCCAAGTTTTGGGGCCGAAAAGCATGGTATGAGGTATAACCTGGTAGTGCTGGGGTGCTCTCGGGAGCCTTGAACCAGGTTTCTGTTACTGCACAGATATCGATGTTCTCCATGCTAAGGAGAGTTTCAAGTGCATGAATCTTTAAGTTTAGACTTCTGGCGTTGAGTAGCATTACTCTTAGTTTCTTATCCCTTGTGATACCTATGGAGGTGGGTTTGTCTTTTGAGCCTTGCCTAAAAAAGACACTGTGGGGGTAGTAAGAGCCTTTGCCAATATCCGAAAGCCCAGGGGTGACAGGTGCAAGCTGTCCCTAGCGAAGCATCGTGGCTTGTCAAGCATGTCATCCCAGGCTGACAGGCATTGGATCCCCTTTGAATGACACCAATACTTAAGCCAATTGTTGAAATTGATCATCTTGTCTTCATATTGTGGCATCATTCTTGGTGAGGGTAAGATGCTACTCAAGGTCAGGGTCATACCGGCCTGGGCTACATGCTCAGAGAGCTCCTCTATGTCTCTTTTCATGTAGTCCAGGGAGGTACGTCTCAGGTCATTCACACCAGCATGGACAATGACTGAGTCATATTTGTACTTGCCTTGGAGTGACCTGAATGCTTGTGTTATGTGCCGGATCCTAGCGCCCGACAGGCAGCTCACCGTGACCTTCTCCTTGTTAAGCCTGGTGAGCGGGACGTCAGTGTGCCTGACAATAGTCACCTATTACAAGTGTATCAGGTGTGTTGTTTAGCCTTAAGGGCTGTGTCTGTTCAGCACACTGGCTTTGTGAGCTATGTGTTGTACGTGTTTTGTTTTGGGGTAGCGGTTGCTTGGGTGTCTGCTTTGGAGGTCTCTGCTGCTTAGGCAGATTTTTATTTAGAGCCTCCGAGTATGTTTTTGTGTGTTTATGTGTTTGGTTTGCTGTCGTGGTAGGTCTATGTGAGACTGGAATTGTAGTGAGTGTGGTTTCCTTCTCCTTCTGACTGGTTACACCAGTACTGAGTTGAGAGAGCTTAGCCTC
Source organism: Protopterus annectens (assembly GCF_019279795.1). Classification (NCBI taxonomy): domain Eukaryota; kingdom Metazoa; phylum Chordata; order Ceratodontiformes; family Protopteridae; genus Protopterus; species Protopterus annectens. The sequence goes on along the minus strand of NC_056726.1, from coordinate 1,136,576,926 downwards.
CAGTATGGCTATATGGTTGCATCTCTCACATGTGTTGGAATTTGTTGGGAGGAGGAGAGGGTTGTCTGTGTACATGAGGCAGTTGTAACATTGCCTCAAGATTCCCAGATTCACCAGCTGGACCAGAGAGGAGATTGACAACTGACCTTTGGACATGCTAGAATAGTATTGGGAATTCCTTTATAATTGAAAAAAAAGAGCTAATGGGGAACAAGGTACTCAAGGGGAGTTTGTGAGGGTGTAGTGCTTTTAATTTTTTAGTGCTGACTTATATAATTGTGTTAGTGGGCAAGTGCCAGATAACTTCAGTGAAATGGCACATGGATGGAGAATACATCATCAGAATTATCAGTGCTGTAAACTATGCTACAGTGATGGTCATAGCTGCAATGCATCATGCCTGCTGATATACACCTGAAAGTAACACACTGTGTGTTAACAGCAAGCTAACATCAATACGGTGGAATAAAGCCACCGTGTGCATCAGCACCAGGTTAGTCAGATCCTGCATCAATGTTACACATCACAGGTGGTGGCACAGGTGACATCATATGCACAGGGTGTGGTGTTACATTTCCAAAGCTGTCTTTGAGCCATCCAATGTACACGTAGGTGTGTGTGTGTGTGTGTGTGTGTGTGTGTGTGTGTGTGTGTGTGTGTGTGTGTGTGTGTGAGGGACAATGGTTATTGCATGGCCCAATGGTGATGCAATGGGTTTGTGTATGTGATAGCCATAGCTGTTTGTGGTAAGTGTGTGTGTGTCTGCATATACACAGGTACAGCATGTGTCAGCCATATACAGGAGGTTGTGGGACAGTCACAGACCGTACCTGCCAGGCTGTAGTGATCCCTATTACTGGCCATGGACACCCCTCCATGCATCCAACACAACCCAGTCCTGCACCTGTCAATGTATACACATACAGTCCTGGGATCTGTACCACAACCTGTGGATAAACATGAGTCTGTAATGTTAACCTGAGGTGCATGGAATTGTCTGTTACTACATATGGATATGAGCCATACTCACACTCCAATGTAATAACCACCGCTGACTGCTGCCGAGATGTGCATACGACCATTCAAAGGTGCTCTACTAACATTGTTTCCAATGCCCGTGTAATACCCAGCAACACAATAACCGGTCACTACACAATTATAACCCACGATCACTACAGAACACAGTATGTGCACTATCACAGAGCCATAGCAGATGTACATACATCCAAGGTGCTCACATACAGATAATGCAGCACATTCAAGTGTGATAATCCCAACATACATAACTATATACACTATACATATAAATATATATATATATATATATATATATATACATATATATATATATATACACACATATATATATATATATATATATATATATATATATATATATATAGATATATATATGTGTGTGTGTAGATAGATACATACACACACACAACACACGTGGCAGGGTTGGGAGCAGAACACAAACGTAACCACTGTACCTCATGACAGCATTACGCAGTTACAGAACGCGCTACTGTGATTAGTAGATCACATGATTCACACAGGCATACGTCTAGCCTGCAGACAGCAGCATCAAAGGCAAAGACGCCGCACGGATGTTATGGACAGTGAATACTGTAAAAGCAATGTACTGTTGTCATGCAGCTGGAAACACACTCACACACACACACTTGGCAGGACTGGGAGTCGAACATACACTTAACTATCCTATCACACTACAGCATGATGCATTTACAGAATGCTCTATCGAGATTACTAAGCACAGCCGTCCCAGAGGCAGAAATCTAGGTGCGTGTCATCATCCGCAAAGGCAAAGATGTCAGTAGGAACATTCTGTGGTGTGAGGCGTCTAAAAGCAAGACTAAGTCCCCAGGCGGACGGGAGCATGCGCGCAGACACACACACACTTGGCAGGGTTGGGAGTCGAACATACACCTAACTACCCTAACACAATACAGCATGACGCATTTACAGAATGCGCTACCAAGATTACTAAGCACAGCAGTCCCAGAGGCAGACATCTAGGTGCGTGTCATCATCCACAAAGGCAAAGACGTCGGTAGGAACTTTCTGTGGTGTGAGGCGTCTAAAAGCAAGACTGAGACCCCAGGCGGACGGGAGCATGCGTGCACACACACACACACACACACACACACACACACACACACACACACACACTTGGCAGGACTGGGAGTTGAACATACACCTAACTACCCTAACACACTACAGCATGACACATTTACAGAATGCACTACCGAGATTACTAAGCACAGCATTCCCAGAGGCAGACATCTGGGTGCGTGTCATTATCCGCAAAGGCAAAGACGTCGGTAGGAACTTTCTGTGGGGTGAGGCGTCTAAAAGCAAGACTGAGTCCCCAGGCGGATGGGAGCATGCGCGCAAACATGCACACACACTTGGCAGGGCTGGGAGTCGAACATACACCTAACTACCCTAACACACTACAGCATGACGCATTTACAGAACGCGCTACCAAGATTACTAAGCACAGTAGTCCCAGAGGCAGACATCTAGGTGCGTGTCATCATCCGCAAAGGCAAAAATGTCGGTAGGAACTTTCTGTGGTGTGAGGCATCTAAAAGCAATACTGAAACCCCAGCCAGATGGGAGCATGCGCGCAAACACACACACACACACACACACACACACACATACTTGGCAGGGCTGGAAGTTGAACATACACCTAACTACCCTAACACACTACAGCATGATGCATTTACAGAACGCGCTACCGAGATTACTAAGCACAGCAGTCCCAGAGGCAGACATCTAGGTGTGTGTCATCATCCGCAAAGGCAAAGACGTCGGTAGGAACTTTCTGTGGTGTAAGGCATCTAAAAGCAAGACTGAGTCCCCAGGCGGATGGGAGCATGCGCGCAAACACACACACACACACACACGCACACACACACACACACACACACTTGGCAGGGCTGGGAGTCGAACATACACCTAACTACCCTAACACACTACAGCATGATGCATTTACAGAACGCGCTACCAAGATTACTATGCACAGCCATCCCAGAGGCATACTTCTAGGCATGTGTCATCATCCGCACTGACAAGGACGCCGACAGGGATTGTATAGAGAGTGATCAGTATGAAAGCATACAGATATATTACTGTCCCACGGTAGACGTAGACAAACAGACGGCAGTGGTGTGATCGAGGCAACGTAAGATTTACTGAGCACCACGACAACATGACATAGTCACGGGACACGCCACAGACAGTACACCCTTCAAGATAGTTGACCAGTGTGTACTCAGTAGGCATCCATCGTGACGTTGAAAATGGACATCTGTTGCCTGGATGACCACCATGGCTATACAGGATGTCAACGGCCATGCCCATGCACAGAGGGACATGACTGACACAAGGTGTCACTGGGCATGGCCACACGCTTAGTAATACACGTCCGTTCAGACTGTACTGTGTGTCGATCTACACAACAGCATACTGGGCATGCTCACACACTTAGCAGTTGCAAAGGGCCGTCTTGCATGCAGACGGAGTCTCAACACACAAGGGCTCAGTTTAGACTGTCATGTGTGTCCATCTACACAACAGCATTCTGGGCATGCTCACACACTTAGCAGTTGCAAAGGGCCATCTTGCATGCAGATGGAGTCTAAACACGGAAGGGCACAGTAAGGTATAACTGTCCCCAAGCACAGAGTGGTCACACACATGCAGTGACCAGTACACACTCAGCTGCCATCACAGCTGTCACAGGTGCAGATCCCAGATGTACACACCGCAGTCTACACTGTAGCCTTCGAGACATCACCATGTCGTTGCTGCAGCAATACACAGCCATAGATTACCACAACACCGTGTGACACATGACCAGTGGACTGTGCAGAGGTCTACAGCAACTGTGCAGAGTACACATGTAGTGACAGGGTTTCAACAGGTGTTATGCATTGCAAGTATACCACTATACATGACCAGGTCAGCTCAAGACATACCAGGGGCCCTGGGTCTTACACAGCTGTGACAGATGAGTGTTGCTGTACACCAACAAACACACATGTTTGGATATGTCAAACATGTGATTGTAGTGGGTGTGGGCATGGACCACACACACACAACACATATGTACATAGCTAAACCTTTGCTGTCCCCCGTGCAGAACAGTGGCCTAAGCAATCATATGCACGCAAATGGAAGGTGGGTCCATGTCTGTTGAATGCTCACAGTACATGAGGTAGCAATGTTGACGGAGGACACATTCCCCTGAAGTAGTCACCCATGACACCTGTGATATCATACCACAGTCCATGTGTTATGTATGTCAACACACATGTCCAACAATAGCAATCCATACAAACATGGCTAATGGAGACACATGTAGGACCAATGCACATGTACAATCTGTACTTTGCATGCAGCAACCATGCATGTGCAGTGGCCGATGTCCGTAACACAGCTGTGCCTAACTACAACATGCAGTCGCAATACAGTCCATCATTGACACCTGTATATGGTGACATACAGACAGTACGGTTGGTTGTACATCACGTATGGAGGGATGTGTGTACATAAAGTGGTGATCCACCTGTGTAGATGTATGTGTGCCAGGGATGGCTCACAGGTATGTCACACGCCATCCTACCATGCCATGTGCAAACTGTACATTATGTCACTGTTACTTGATGGTGATGACATAATGCACACACAGCGGTCAGGTGTTACCAACTGTATGTCACATGACACCTGTGTCACTGACATCCTCCTGTGTGCATATAGCCACACAATTGCCAGACATAGCGTTGGTACACATACTGCGGACATTACCACTGCATGTCTATCAAACGGCTCATCATATGGCAGGTGTATCATTCCCAGCACTGCCATGTGTGTCCACTTGTGTGACCACACATGCCACATATGGTGGGGACTACGTCCCAGGTGTAACACATCCCTGTACACCGTTGTAGAGATCTTTACATACTGCAGTGTGGAAAGCATGATGTCGGCAGGTGTGGTGCATCACACACATCGGCAATCCATGCACACATATCTGGTCACCACAGTGTGTGTGTGTATGCATGTATGTATGGCTGTCTGGTGCTTGGTGTGAGGGTGTATGCTACCATACTGTGGAAACAGGATCACTAACCCCTCATGGTGATGCAGTCTACTACCCTGTTGATGCCATCGGTCCCAGCCATACTGGCTACCTGTGCATGTCCCTTCTCTGTGCCACGTCATGTGGGTGTAAAGTACTGCGAGGGTGATGACCACATAGGCAAGGGTCCGCACCTCAACACTATGGGGTGTGCGTTATAGTGCTGTAGACCCCGTGAATGTGGCCATGTTCCTGTATTGTGACAGGGTATTACCGCTACACAGTGTGGCCTCATGCTATCAGGTGGCCTCTAACGTCATCATTGGCCAGACCGCTGTGTACAACCGCTGCACCATGTCAACATACCTGTAATGTTTCCCTGTATGTATGTCACATCTCTGTCCGCTGTAGCCTGTTCAACTGACCACATGCTTCAGGTGCAGTATATGTGCGGACATCTGTGTCATGTTTGGACATCTGTGTCATGTTCGACTGTCCAACAGTCAGGTTGAGGATATGTTTAGCATGCTGATATTGCCATACGTGCCTGTGAGTACTCCACAGTTACACATGGGGGACTGCAAACACTGCTATCTGTAGGCACATGCCAGTACACCATAGGAGGGAACCAGGGCATCATTACCAACATGCTGTTACTGTTGTAACTGAGACACATACTGTGAACATATCACAATGCATGCTGCACCTGGACTGCATGGTATGACTGGTGCATGTTGACAGTACACCACTGATGTCACATACACATCTCTCTGTATTCACACACGTCCAATGCAACATACACATCCCTCAATATGCATACACAAGTAATGTTAGATACACCTCTCACATCTCAGTATTCACACACGACCAATACAATATACACATCCCTCAATATGCATACACAAGTAATGTTAGATACACCTCTCACTATTCTGCTCACCCTGTGCATCAGACCATATGAGCATATCCCTGCACCGATGGTGTGGATGACAGAGATGCAGCACAGGCGTCATCATATGCACAGGGTGATACTGTTTGCCAGGAGCATAGGCTGCACCAATGGATGACATCATGTGTGCAGGTAAGGGCCAGTGATTTGAATGGACATGTCTGTTCCGTATGCATGTGGGTGTTGTGGAGCCCTACAGTTGTGTTTGCTGTGTGTGTGTATGTGTGAACACAGTTCTGTCATTTGTGAGGCCTACATAAGGGTATTATGGACAGCTCCAGATTGTACAGACCAGGTTGTACAGCTCACTGTGACTGGACACGGCCACGTGTCCTGTGCCTGCCAGGGGTTGCACGGGCACTACCAGGCAGAGGTACAGAATGGCTACTGTCAGACGACACATGGCCACTGGAACTGTGTCCCTGCCGGGAACGTCCAGGGCCATGTCCACGTGGCCTGCTGTGACCTGGTGATGACATCGCAGCACCAGCTGCACTGCTACTGCTACCAGCACTATGGGAGCAGCCATGTGAGGTGGCACACTCACGTTGACCTACACTAGGTGGTGTAGCTGGCCTACGTCCATGTGTCCTACGCCTCACCCCTACCAGATGTTCCAGCACAGACAGCTCACGCTCGCAGATTGCCATGCCACAGTCAAGGATTCTGACCATGTCACCCAATTGCCTGTCCAGAACATCAGCAAGCTGCTGTTGAGCACCTGCCAATGCCTGGATGTTGTTGTTTAGGGTACTGATAGCAGCCCTCTGCAGCCTCTGCGCTTCTCTGTTCTGCCGTTCGGCACATGCCGGTGCCACCATTACAGTCTGGAACATGTGTCTGGTGATCCCAGCTGCTGCGCTACGTCCTGCAGGTGCATATCTGCCAGAGGTCCACCTACGAGCAGCACCAGCCACATGCCTGTGTGGCACATCTGCAGTCAGTATACTGCCACCATGGTGTGGAGACACACCTTCTGTAGCCACCACATGTTCCTGTTCAATGCTAACAACCACTGACTGTCCTTCCTCTATGGCCACTGTAGATGCCGTATGTGTTGACAGCTGAACTGTGTGCAGGGAAGAGGGGGACATAGCTGGGATGGCAACCATTGGCACAGATTCCGCCCCTGACATCCCTGCCTGTACCTCGTGCATTTGTTCATTACTGCTATCCACTGTGGGGACACTATCAGATGGACCGCAGGGGGGTAACGCACCTACATAACCTGTGATTGCAAAGAAAGACTCTAAATTACAATACACACACACACACACAGACACACACACTGACACACACTGACACACCATGCATGTGAGATGACAGATGGTATGTGGCATGCTTGTGATACAGCTGACAGCATGCAGCTCAGACATCAATAGTGTTTGTAAGCATACCCCCTGGAATGCACACTACAGCAGGCAGGTGGCATATCATTATCTATGCAATTCACACGATCATGGTAGTATGCATGCATCCCTGTGATATACCATGTGGACCAGAACAGGATAACTGTACACATGGCTGATGTGACCTTGACATGTAATCTGCTGACTTGTGCATTAACATGCATGCATGCCTGACACAATGGTGTCCTGACACATGTACAGCATCGTACTGGGTATCACATTGCGGTGTTGTCCATATGCCCTACAGATAGAATGCATGTTGAGCAAATGTGCATGGGCATGATAGGGGACTGAGCCATCTACATTGCTGTACAGTGTGATGTACAGACACTGTGCCATTGCATGGCATCATGAGGCGTTTATATTGCTAAACAGTGCATGTTATGTATGCATTGCATATCCGGAACTGCATGCATACCCATGACATACCTATGGATTGTGACCTACGATGCTGATGTGTATACACACCCAACCATGCTGTGTCATGTGACACGTCACTGGAGGACATACAGATGACACCCCTGCATGATGACTACAGAGTGTTAGCTGCCTGGCAACCATGTCCACACATAGCGGACCTGTCACATCACCATTTCACACATGACATCGATGTTCCACGTACACAAGGGGCACAGCTAACAGTGATGTCCTATGGCAGGGGGGAAAAGTACAGTTTCTGTGGCCTTGTGTCACTGTCAGTGGAATCTGTGAAGGTGACTACTGTCATGCTATGACACAGACATCATGTTCAACACATCTTATGAGGTACATGTCACTGACACCTCCACTAGCTGTGCACAGGCATTTATGATGTGCAGCGTACCACATCACCTGTACATTCGGTCTAGTATGATTGTACTTGGACCATGTGTGGACAAAGTGGGACAGGGTGTATCCACATCCCGTCTTCTGTGTGACTACGTGTCTCTGACCATCCCCCATGGCCATGTGTGCGTGTGTTGGTCATGTATGTGATGGCCGTCTATCACACATGTCTGTGTTGTCCCATATGACATACACCCATAGATGTTGGTTATGTCACTATCCACAGGACTATGCAGACAACAGGTGTATGTGTGGTATGTGGGGTATGGGTTATGGGAAACTGTGACAATATTGCAACCAAAACACTACATGTCTCAGACATGTCGGATGGAACATCACAATGTGTGAAACCATTGCAGGGGCATATAACACAATGGTGACGCCTGTGGTTTGCCCATATCACTGCTCACTGTGCGGTACTGGTTTGTGTACCACACATTTTGTTTCACTGTATAGTACATATGCCTCCATTGTAGAACACCTCCACCGTTGTATGCACAGCTGGACACACATGTAGCAATGACAAATACTGTAGTTTCATGTCTTTGTATTATTTCAGTTGTATATATTGCACATGGGTCGCCTGTGTGGATGATGGGTGATGCCACCTGTCTATCCATGTATTAACTGGCCACATGGCGAATAGATCTATGCTTTGACATGCCTGATACCGATGATAGTCTCACCTGCAACAGACTCTTGTCTGTGCGGCATGCCAGAGGTACCTGTATAGGGTGACACAGCAGTATGAACATTATCCATGACTGTATGACAGCCACAGGGTGCACAGTGCAGGTTAACACATTCGCCTGTACAATAGCATATAGTCAGCACATGTGTGCATACCATACCTCTCAACCTCTTAGAACAATAAATGTGGACAAAGCCTACTATGATGGGGGACATATAGGGACAACTGTGACATATTGCTCTTACTAACTTAGAAATTTGCTAGACCAATAGGTTTGCATGCACATGGGTTTGACATGGAATGTGCAGTCGTAAACACAACTGTATGTCATCATTTAATGACTCCATTCCTCAGCTATTTGCCAGAAAGGGACAGATATTAAGGGGAACACACTGACAATATGAGGCAGACATCTGGACATCCTGCATATACCTGTACAGTTCAGAGGTATGGTGCATACATAGGGTAGCATAAGGCATGTGTGTCCACATACTTTGCATATGTTGTTACATTACATGATGTACACTGACACATGCATGTACGTGGGATATACTGGCCATATGTTCAGTACTGACTTACCAGGCAACTCCAGGCTCATTGGTTGGGAGACACCCACCTCCACGATGGCAGCTAGTGTTTGTGGGGGCTGTTCCGAGGGTGTTCCCAGATTGGCCAGTAGCTCCTCTGTGTGTGTAAGTGGAGGCTGGGTTGGTGGCCCACCACCCGTTCCACCTTGTTCCCTGGCGATTGCAGTGGCACGCTGTTTTGCATGACGTATCAGGTCCGTGCAGTGTCTGCACACCTGCTGGTAGGTGCGGTTGTGGCCGCCCACTTTGTTGACCCTCCTGTGAAGATCCTGCCACAGGTCATCCCGCTGCTGTGCATGCTGTGGCACGTGGCTAAATAACACCTCGTAGTTCTCATGGAGGTACGGGATTACAACATCATCCTCCTGTCGGCTATATGCTGGTAGGCATGTATGCTGCATTATCTGTAAGACATAATGAAGGTGACAGGTCACATTTACAGACATGTACAGTGATACTGCTGCACATACATTTCTAGTACATTCGCACAGTTATCTTTGCAAATCAACATTACACTACCACGACTGGCATTTATGTGTCACACACATGTAACACCCAGTATGCATTGGATATCATCCCCATATATGTGTGTCACCTCATTAGTGTTCCTACTGCATGTGACGTCAGTCTCCATGTGGGCATGTCTGTTTGCCTGCACTGGTGTTCTTACCTATCTACTCATGCCTGATGCATCCACGGTAATGCTGTTGACCTTGATGCTGTGGATATGTCACATATCAACACAGACACAGCCTTACTGGACTTGGGCAGTGACAATGCACCAAGTACGCATGGAAACCTGTACATGCATCTATTTTTCCATAGACATCTACACTGCACTGTACAGCTGTTCAACATCCTGCCACGGATCACCTGTGTTACACATGTGATAGACATGGGACAATGGCTAGTCGGACGTCATTCACAGGTAAGGCTATCGGCTATAGCATGTACAGGCTGGGTTTCCTAGCTGTATCCGTCACCCAATACGCCACCACGAGGGGCATCAGTGACACATTACTGATCCAGATAGATGATACTACATCTACCATACGGCCATCACACCATGTATGACAGGAATGATATGTGCAGCTATGTGGACAGGGCTGCATGGTATGGCGGGAGTATGTCACAGGTATGGCACAGGGATCTGTCAAGCATGTGGCCATTCTAGTCGTAGGACGGTGGTTGTCCATGACATATGTCTTTCAGATCAGACTATGGACATGTAGCATGTCTAACAGCATAGTGTGGCATATGTCTGTATGCAAGGTGGATAGCATGCTGCATACTGGAGGTGAGTATTGTGGAGGCTGGTATCGGCCATCCACGCGTGGGCCGTACCCCTGGAGGGTGATGTGTATTCCAATATTGGTCACACGGGTGCTGTGTATGCCTGTCCAATGATCTCTGTGCTCATGGATACCACCCTGTCATGTCATGCGTACCTCGGATGACTACCTAAAGGGCCAGGGAGATGTCTCCAGCTCAGGGAGGTGTACTACACTACACCATCCCTAACACAGTGTCCATACTGTTGACCACAGCCTAGGTGTTTCTGAATGGGTACAGAGGTATTCCCCTAGTGGTGTCATTGCTGATATCATCCACCAGAATGTGCACATATGTCACACACATCACACACACAGCCCATTCTGTATGCTGTTCACAACACTGTGACAACAATTGCCCATAGGTCATGACCATTCACATCCTCAAATACACAGATGGCTGACATTTGTCTGTGTGGTATGGGCTACAATGCAGGTGGGGTACAACACATTAACCCTGGTTTACTGTAGCTGACACCGTGTGATATGCACATGTCACTGTAGCACCTTTGGTAGTTGTGAGTCTGTCAACAGGCCACTAGTAGAACACTCCTGTGACATACACAGGCATCTGTAGCCAAACATCTGTACTGTCTTGTACATCTGTACTGGTAACATCTACATTGATAATGGTTTATGGACTTGCAGACCATACCCGGCAGTGTTCTGATGCGGTGCCACCAATCATGACTGTTGTCAACACTTGTGGGTTGATATTATGCAACACCCTATCTGTAATGTATGGGCATGCTCAGCACTTGTTCAGAGCTTCTTGGCACGTTATGAGCTACTGCTTAGTTTAGCACCCATTTCACACCAGTCCTCACAGGTACACTGTCTGTCCATACATTTCCAGCTTAATAACTGTACAACAGCTGTCGTACACACATCACTCACATACCTCGTGAGACATGGTGGTTTCTACTGCATGTCTACCTGCCACGTACCACTTATATACAGGCATATCCAACTGGCATGTACCAGTGCTATTGCCTGTCACTATGATGACTATGTTGTACATGTGGCAATAGAGCTATTCTCATGTACACAGTCAATGCACACCTCCCAACATACAACAGTACAGCCTGTGGGGGATGCACATATGCAGCCCTGCTGGGGGTTATACTGTCACCAACCTTGACTGCACCTGACAGTCATGTGGGGTTGTGCAACACTGGCAATGCACCCCACACATCACATAGTCCCACATGATCCCCACCACAGGCCACACATACGGAGACACCTTGTACAGTACCCCTCCATACTCTGTGTGGGCACCAACAACAGCCCACATCGCCAAACACAACCACACCAACCTATAGCCCACAGACACGTGTGCCCATCACATACAGCCAATAGGGTGTCATAACATACATAACACACCTATCTTAGGTGACTGTCGGCAGTCACACTGCTGTTGCACTCAGCAGGCTACACAAGGCGATAGTCAATTACATCCTGCTGTCCAGTAACTGGTTCTGCAACATAACGTATGCACACATGCCACAAGTCAGCAGGTACGATGTGACTCATCTTCCATGTTTGTGTGACTGAAGTTGTCACTCAGGGCACAGACTACGTGTGCATGGACATGCAATAGCCCACCGGTGTTGTTGCCCTGATGGTGTGGTCCACGCCCTGGGAAGCATTTTGCAGTCATCCGGATCTGTTACCACTGTACTGCAAACGACTGTGTCACTCCCAACAGTTGTCCATGCTTCTGCTGTCATTCCACAGGCGTCTAGTATACATCCACTTTGACAGGCCCGGCCAAACAACATGATGCTGTGGCACAGTTGACCTGCACCTCTCAGCCCTGGGAGTCCAGATCACATGTTGGACTCTTGCTGCTTTTATACTGCCTGTCTTGCACAGTGTCCAATAACAGTCACCACCATAACGGGAACTGGCTAGCGAAGCATGTGGTCATATCACACAATGCTTAACATCATCCTCTGTGACGCATGCAGGCAAGGCACACCTGATACTGCACCACTTCAATATCTCTGCAGTGACTGGGACCTGCCTCTTGGCTCTGCAGATCACACCTGCAATGACTGGTTATAGACAGACCGTACCTCTCAGGCACGTACCTGGACTGGCACACCCACAGCTGAGGTGTCCCCATATTCCACTATGTTGTATACACATCCTGGCTGGTTACTTCGCACAATTCATCACAGGTGCTCCACGTGCATATAACTGTGTCCGGAACTACTGCTACTACTAATGTGACACTGACAGTAACCCACACTTAACTGTGATAGCCGCACATGTACTGACACATTAGGCGTACACTGTGCATGAGTTATAACCTCCGCTCGGCTGGTTCGACCCATACACCACCTCCAAGACCAACAGTATCCTTGACATGGACGCTACCAACATGTGACTGCTGTTCCACACCTGGGGTTATCCTCTCATTGGTGGATTCCGAACATCTGCTACCCACCCTTGTTAGCCACATACCGGCACCACACACTTCACGGCATACACAGTAGATGAGTACTACAACGCCAACTACAGATGTCGTATGACAGTGGTAGTTGTTGTCTTGACATACGTGCAGGTGGACAATGCACATGCAACCGCTGAGACATACCCCAGTGCACTTCAATAGCATGTACTCGACAATATGGTTCATGCTATTCCACACATAGTCATGATGGTACACACCTTATTACAGACGACACTCTGGGGGTGCGGTCCCATGGACATACTTTACAACAACAGGTGGGGGCTGTTACACAGTGGTGTACATTCCCATGGGTGGGGTGACTCACTGGTCAGCCTTGGTAGGGCCATACGATCCCTCATCACATACTCCATAACTAGCTACGTACACATTACTGCGACACATTCCGAGATGTACCACAAGGCATTATGGTGGTATGTCAGTACTCGTATGCAATACCCACATCTGCTCACATATACAACTGTCACTCTGGAACATGACAGTAAGAGGTGATGTTGGCAACATGCTGTCTGATGGCTTCATTGCTAACATTACACCCTCTCACTCCCTGCAGGGCCACATTCCTTGCAGGTACATTGCGGTGTACCTGCAGTCACACCTACACAGTACTAACCTGCACTCTATATGTCCTAGGACACAGGCCCCTTGTCACCCTACAATATCCCAGGCTGTGATGTCCACATAACTCTGAACAGCATGTCTCCCCACTGGGACACCATATTCAGTAATAGCCTTCTACCAGACATTGTGGCCCCTGACTGGCACACAGCGACAGTAACACTCCACACAAGTGGCGCCACACTGCACGCCTGGGACTATTGCCCTACACACCTCACTGGACTGTTATGCACGGCTATAGGGCACATCATCATGGACATCATTTGTTGAGTCTTTGTTGTGCTCCAGTCCTTTGATGCCAGCTGGGTTGGTCTTGTTGGGGCCACAGCATGCCTCCTACACCTTTTGAACACCTTTCCTACAGTCACCAGAGAAGTTGATGACAACACAGGTGTTCACACAGCCTGCATTGTCCTCTCGCTGCCATTCAGCACCGTTCTCCATTCTGGTATTGACTACATACACATCCACCTGCACATCACAACATATGTCTCCGGATGTTATGCAATGTGGCTAATGGACGGGACACATACACTGTGGGTGGTATACCATATCACATACTGCATTCCAGTTACACTTGGCTTACCACAGTCCTCAGTCATGGGGCTCTCATTTTCAGTATATTCTTCCCTGAGGTACAGGCTACCACTGAGGGGACTTCCCTGCCTAGCTTTACAGACCACTGCATACCCAGCACCGTTGTTGCTCTACCAGCTGATATAGATCCCATCCATATGGGTGTCACTGTGACAGATACCGATATGAACATCATGGCCTCTACCTGCATGACACTGGGTGTGAACATCACCTTTGCAGTACACCATCCACCCACTGGTTATCACATAGGTGTTAGTCCCCTACATACATGTTGTATTGTACATGTTTGTAAGACACATGTATGTTGCACACACTCCTGTGATTACCACATTGCCACTGTGGTGTGGATATCCTTCTACGTGTCCACACATGTCTGTACTGGGTGTGCAGCTGATACATAGGCACCCATTGTACCTCTGAACACTGGACGTATACACACATCCATGGGTACAACACCCCGCATAGGGTGTACCTTACACAACAGCTTTACATAACTCAACATTAAAACGCCATGATGTTTATTGAGCTACAACTGTTAAAGTATGCGGCTTATGTACAGACACCACGTCTGTACACATTTGCAGACTACATACTCAGGGGTGACATCTGCTGTGTAGACAGGACCCATGTCTGCAAATATGTTTATGGATATACTCCGCATACACAACATACATAATAGCCACTATGACCATGATGCTCATGGATATGTGCACACACGCGACAGTGTGTGGCATGTGCTTGGGGGTTGCATTCCCAGACCGGACACTCACCATGCTTTGGGACATGATTCCTATGGTCAGTCAGTAGCAGTGTTCATGTGATACCTCGCTTGGTGGATGGTGGACACATGTACGCCAGGGATCACTGCAGTGGCTGTACTGTGCAGTGATGCAGGTTACACATGGCTCTTCTGTTCACAGGACACTACCCTAGACAGGTGCCACTGGTGTGCACACTGTAGTTGTTGTTACACATAGACTTGCCAGACTGCATGGTACCCCACTATGAACCTGTGGAGCTTTTACATGTCCTTTGTGCATGGTTACTGGTATAGACCTTCCAGTTAGATTGGCTGTCACGCTATTACAATGTCCCGTGACTACAGGCCATATGTATACTGTTATTGTACACGCCAATCATGTTCATGTTTGTCTGTCACATCTCTTCTGCTATTGTAGTATGGGAGTAATGTTTGCGTCCTTTGCAAATGCACAGAGTGGAGTACATAGTATATATTTCATCATAACTGTATATACATATCTTAATTACATACTACTCACATCACTATATGATACCTTTGTTATGCATCATATGCCTGTTCTGCTGTGTAACATATCTGACGTATCAATCTACTGTACTATACATTACACATGTTTTACATGGTATCCCATAATTCAAAGCATACTTGTACAGAAGGTCCACCTTAGACATGTCATTGACATTATATGCCCATACACATGCGTACTGTTACAGTATATCTACATATACTATCCCCTGCTATGGCACGTACTTATTGGACATACCCTGCCACTGACGGCGGGTCGTATGACATTGTTCTGTTTAATGCCGTCATGTTGCATTCCTTGTGGTGTCTGTGCTGTTTACCGTGTGGCCCACTGCTGGACGCACATCTTCTACAAGCATTAGTACGATCAACGAGACATCATTACATAAATACCATTCCCCACTTTATGCATGACGGACACTTTTAATTACTGCAAACTAGGCTATGCATACACTGACATTACGTAATACAGAACATACTATACATACAGTTAGTGTTCTACATACCTTGATATCATTCTGGTGTTTCGTCTATATCTCGCTCTTCTGTATCACTCTTTCAACTGTTATATGGTATGAGCATACAGTTTGCATATCTGGCAAGTCATCCTTATATACGTCTATACCTGCAACATGTGGTTTACTGCCGCCAACTGGTGGTCCTGTGTGACTAATTATGTACACTTCAGCTGTGCAGCTACTCCATTCACCAATTACGCGGCGGCAGTGGGGTATAATTGAATTCTCCACTTGGGCGTTGGCCATTTGTCCTGCCTTCAGAGAGACGGCCTGTATTGTGTTTTGTTGTGTGTAATTGCAACTGCTATGTGTAGAGCCAGGTCTATTTTGGGGTCATGTCCCCCATGGATTGTGTGTGACGGCTTGAGTATGTGGTTCTACCTGTGACTGTACCTGTCATCCCACCCGTCTGATAAAGGACTATTGCAAACACCTGTAACATTGCCTTTTGTTCCATTATATGACAGATACAATTTTGCATGGTGCCTTAAATGTGTATCTCACAAGGTATGTCAATGGTTTAGCAGATGTAATTGACTAACTAGATGTTTGGACTGTGGTTACGGTCTGTATTGCTATTGTTTCCAGTGTGGGGGGATGTAGACGGGTGTACGTAGCATATACGGTTTTGTGGGGCTTGCATTTCTACGTAGTCCATATATATGTGTGTGGGCCCCTTCCCTAATTACAGTGCTATCACTTAATAGACTTCTGTTACAGGAATTTACTTTGGGCCATTGTTAATTGGTTTCTATATGGTATGCAGGTGCGGTTGATACTTCCATACCTCCAGATGTACGGCGATATGTGCAGGGATATTTGTAAATGAACGCTATCCCGTGTATGCCTGTCCCAGATATTTGCAGTCATTGCAGTGGTGTTAGTGTCAGAACCTCTGTCACATGGCTTGCCACCTTTTCATATGGCCATAGTTGGACCCTTGCGGGTCACACTGTGGTGTTTACAGGCTGACATATGGCCACGGTCAGTACACAGGATAGCACATACTTTTATCCTCATTACATACCAATTATTCTTGGTCCTTCACTACTTATTGGTTTGCATGTAACATTTCCATTTCTTACATACAGGCATGAGTATTTCCTGCAACTATTGCATATTATGTGGGACATACTAATGTCCTAAACTCACGGACAGTTGCCCTTTGTAATGTTTCATGTCAGGACACACCTGCCCAGGGGGGGCTGCCCCTCCCACTGTGGGACAGGTGTTTACTGCATGCCTACGGCTAGCTATACCCGCACCTACCGTAATCATTTACCTCTGAGTTGTCACCTACAGACACACTATGCGGACACACACACACACACTTTAGTCACACGGGAACACATATGGTACCCTCAACACACACATACACAGGCTACATCACTCACAACCACAGTTGTAGACGGTACCTACGTGGACCACACCGCCGCCAGTGGTGAGTACATGTCCTTACTATTGTCATATTGCTCATGGTTCTACTGTTCCAGTACTGTGTTCTTTCTGTCTTTCAGCCTCCTGGTTATGCGTGTCGGTGTGTGACACATTCCATAGTTGGCGGTATCCTGTTTCTTTGTACCTCAAAAGTGTTTAGAATGTCGTCGACCTATCTATATATTTGCAGTTGCCAGTGACCCCTTGCATATCGACATATATCACACTATTGCCCTTTCTATCTGTATTATATATGTGTATATATATATATATATATATATATATATATATATATATATTTTTATATCTCGGACAGGGGTGGTGACAGGCACGCTACACCTTTCATTGTGTGTTTGTCAGTGTATACTGTGTTTCCTGGACTCCGCACGTTTGTGTCTGTACCTGTCACATTACACACCTGCCATAGGTTAAGATTACCTCCCATCCCACTTTGCGAGGGACAGTCCCTCTTTGTGCAGTTGTGTCCTGCAAAATATTTGTGAACATAGCAAATGTCCTGCGACTTTGGGACAAACATATTCCCTATAGTTTATGTCATAGTTGCATAACACATTTATGCTGTATCTGACCCACCTACATGTTACAGGACATGGAACACTTACCTGCGACCATTACTAGACTAAGATTTTTATCTATGCAAAACACTGACATTCTGGTTTTCATCCTGGCCGGGTGTGTGTCATCCTGCAGACATCTGGCGTATGTCCCACATTGGTCATTTGAACTGTGGCAACCCTACCGTATGTACATCTTGCCTAGCAATAGTGTTGGGTGATTGTGTACATGACTGCCTGTTCCACTCCTGGCAGTGGTCGTTTTACCCTTCAGAGCAGGTGCTATTTGTTCAGGGGTGACTAATGCTGGTGTCACCTGTTCTGTACATCATTGACCGTGATCTGTGCAGTGGTCGGTGACGCTCAGCCCTGTTTCGCGCATATCCGTATAGTCGTATTTAAACATCGCTTACCAGCTGTGGGCAACGCTTATTCCCGCTAACGTGTGCTACACATATTCCGATGACCTGCATCTGGAATGCATTACCTGTGCAGTCGGGATTACGTTACATCCCTTGCGAGACGTGGGACCGGGAACATGCTCGACAGTCACTGCATGTACTACTTAGACATCTGGGGGTTGTACACAAATTATGTCAATTTGTATGTGCAGTACACTACAGCAGTTACTTCACACTACACTCACATGGATGACTCCGTTAGTTTACAACTTGATGGGTCCAGTTAATGGTATGTCCATGTGATGTTTCCTGGCTGTACATCGGCACTGGGTATGTATATCACAATTAGCTACACCCGATAATTTGCTACAGCTTTATATGACCATGGATGCAGCATGCCGGGGTGACGGATGCCTGTCATGGGTACATCCCCTGCCTTGACACAACATCCATGATTACATTTTGTGGAGCCCCTCAGAAACGCGGCAGGTAATCTGTGATGACTGTGTGTAGGACAGTGCTTACACACATGTGCTCCCCCGATTGCTTCTGCTCCAATACGCGATAGTTGCTTACTCGATGTTGTGGCGACGGGAGTCACTATTTGCCCCATTTGGTGTTTTGCCTCTGACAATCGGGCATGTACCTACCGATGTACCTGGGAACCTATACACACAGCACCGACAGATGCTGCTGGGCGCATCTACTGTTCAGGTGTTGACATTTCCGTGTTCCCATGGCTGTTGCTTGTACAATGTTTGAGGGCTGCCTATGTAGGATTCCACAGTGGGCCACCTATACATCACAATTTACAGGTAGTCGTGTTTGTGTGCCATCCATGTTACTGTGTGTGCAGGTGGGGAGGGGTGTCATTCCATGGGAGCCTACACTGTCACGGTATGTGCTATACATTCTCTCTTTGCCAAGGCATAGGCATATTGGGCATTCCTCTGTCTGCCTACTG
Organism: Protopterus annectens; assembly: GCF_019279795.1. Lineage (NCBI taxonomy): Eukaryota > Metazoa > Chordata > Ceratodontiformes > Protopteridae > Protopterus > Protopterus annectens. The sequence continues at coordinate 1,136,557,150 of NC_056726.1, read as the reverse complement.
GGGCTGGCACAGTGTGTCCATGGTCTGGATCCCTCTATGCCTGTGTTGGCCTTGGCACTTGCGGTGGGCTGTGTTTCCGCAGGATCATATTATGTAGCATGGCACATACTATGAAGATGTGGGTACACAAGCCTGGAGAGTACTGCAAGGCTCCACGACATGTGTCCAAGCACCAGAAGCGTGATTTCAGCATCCCGAACACATGCTCTATGATGATTCTGGTTTGGGCGTGTGCCTCATTATGGTGTTCTTGCATTGGTGTTTGTGCATTTCTGATGGGGGTCATCATCCACGGCTCCAGTGCATAGCCAGCATCCCCCACAAGGTGACCTTGTGGGATGTCCCCCCTGAAAAATACCTGATACAGCTGTGAGGCATGCCAGATATGGGAGTCATGGTAGCTTCCAGGGCTGCCAGCACACACATCCATGATAATGCCCTGGGCATTGTACATGACCTGGCAGTTGATGGAGTGGAATCCCTTGCGGTTTATGTAGCGCCTGCCATACTCACCGGGTGGTGACTTGATTTGTATGTGCGTGCAGTCTATCGTACCCGTACCTCTGGGTAGTTTGCCACACAGTGGAAGTGACGCATATTGCTGGCCAACTCCTCCTGAGTTCGGGGGAAGTTTATATGCTCATTGGCATGTAGTAACATGGCATCCAGGAACTGGTGTAGTACCCTGGATGCCGATGCCTGTGAGATCCCCATTATATCTCCAGTTGGCCTTTGAAAGGTACCTGTGGCTAGTATTCGCAAGCTTACACATACCTTCGTGTCCACTGGGATGGGTTCCCCTCTGTTGTTTCTGGTTCTCAGGCGTGGCAGGCACAGCTCTACTATTTGCTGTAAGATGTCCCTGTCCACTCTGTAATGCTCTACTATCTCCAGATCATGTAGCCCCTGGTAGGTTACCCTTGGTTTGAACACTCTTCTCCTCCTCCGAGGCCTATGGTGGTTGTCGGCGACATCCTCCACAACACCGTCGGTCTGTAACACATGCTGATGAATCACAGCTATGGCAGCTCCCAACATGTACATTTTAAAAGTTCCCCGTCTGTTTACACCTATGGTGCGGTGTTTGGGAATACACAGGTGTGTGTTGGGTGCTTTCACACTTTATACTGTTTTGCTGTGAACACTGATGATGTCATAGGGTGTGTATGTACGATCGTGGCTACAGGGTATCTTCTGTGTTTTATTTACGAAACCACTATTGTGCTGCCTTTGGTGTTGCATTACATTTGGATGCCGTGAATTACCTCCTGCCCTTCCATTTACATTTGTGCACTTTACACCTACCATTTGCTGGCATGCATCCAGCTACCTGTTTTCATTTGTACTTTCCTAGACCTGGCTTATCTTGCGTAATTTGTGCTATTTCCAATCTACTGTGGGTTTGCTTTGCTCTGCTATGACAGTTCTCCTATCTTTGCATTCCAGGTCCCCCCCTACCTTTCTTTGCAATCCTATGCCTCCCCTATCCTGTTTTGCAGGTTTCTGCATGCAGGCTTGTCTACTGCCATCGAATGGCCGCTGTGAGTTGATTGGTGTTAATTGCTCATTAGTACGCCAATTACCCTTCTTCGGCATTTCCTTCCTTTCTTCCCCTGACCTTCCTGTTTGTGCTATTGTTCACGGCGCGTGCATCTGCTTACCGGGTTTCGGGCACGAGTTCATCCCTCTACACATGCACTTTCGGGCACCATGTGTGCTCTCAGCTAAATGGCTCTATACCCTCCTCCCCACCCCTGTCCTGCAGCTTTGCTTAGCAACGGCCAGGCCAGATTTGCATTGCTCCAATGTGCTTACTGATATGGTGGCACACCCCTCTGCTGATGTCATGTATCACCTTTGATACACTCCTCGGTGTTATAGCGCTGCACCATCAGGTACATCCTTAATCCAGCGGGACGTTTGCGATTCAGTATTACCTGCCTCATTTGCATGGCATTGACTACTAATTCATAGTTACAGCACTGAACACTGTTGCGGGCCCTTGGCAACCCTTGAGCCTTGCTTGTTGTGTGCCATGCCTATCATTGCATATTATGGTGGAATCCTAATTTGTCTTTCATTACGATTTTGACATTTGTATATATTTCCTTTGTATTCCTGTTTGCACACACATGCCCTGCAGTTGTACTGTGCGTTACTGTGGACATGACATTACATGTTGTTTTTTAGGTGTTGTACATCTTTTCTTGTGCCATTGGCTGTGTATTTCACCATTGGCATATGTTAACTTTGTAATACATGAGTCTGGTCCGCTTTCATAACTCCAATGTTCTGTTTGGGAAAATGTAAACCATGTTTTTTGGTTTACATTTCCATGGGCTTGCGCTACGCCTGCACCACTTCGTGAATCGCTGTATGCCTTCATTAGCATGGTGCGACACTGTGCATGGGGTGATTTGCATACCTATGCTGAGGGCTATGTAGATCTGGCGTACGCCGGTAGTGCACGTGGAGTTGGTTCGTACCTGAATCGCTCGGTGGACATATTTGGCATTGTCCCGCATACGCTATGCCTGCGCCTGGCGCAGGGTTCATGAATCCGGCCGTGTACATTTTATACTGTTATATTTTCTCTACTATATATAAGCCTGTCTTATTCTTATGAATGTTTGCACAATGTATTTACCTGTTTAAGCTATGCATGTATTTTGTTTCTCAAAGGTATGTACACTGTATCTACTATGTTAGCTATCCGGTGTTTACCTGCATTTTCTTTTTATATTAAATATGGAGAGTTTCTCCCTGGGCCATTGCTGAAAAATTATTTTATCCAAGTCAGGTTGTTCTGGTCAGTGAAGAAAAATAAATAAACAGAGCTATGCAGCCTAATCTCAGGTTACCATACACAAACCCTAGCAGTCTATGCTATCAGCTATTCTATTCAAATATGTAAAGGATTAACATTATATGGGTAGAATAGGCACTCTGCAATGTGGGTCATTTTCAGTGTTCTCATATGCCCTCCCAGATAAATAAATTGTAATTGATGAGATTGAGTTTGTGGCCGGTGAAGGGTATATCTGCTAGAGTGATTATATCATCTATGCCATAACTTATTCTTTGAAGATATTACTCATAGGACAGGCAAAGTAAAAAGTTAGAATACATTTCTTAGAATATTCTATTTATGTAAAGAATGTACTTTTGGTCAGCCCAGTTGCTATATCATTATCACAAAAGTATAATTCAGACCCTAGAGTTTTATTATCTTTTTTTGTTATGCTGGATTAATTAAAAAATATATAATCTTGCTGCTTTTAGAAAATATTGGAATTTATCTTTCTTATTTGCATTTAACATCTGATTAGCTGACTATTAAATCTCACTTATTAGAAGTTAAGAAACTGATTGCGGAGCTTAATACACCTACAAGTCTAGATGCTGAGATGATGGTATACTTACAGGATTTTAATGTTTTTTATCAGATCTGATATTTGATTTTGACTAAATTGTGTGGAGTAAAAATAAGATGTAAGTTTTAGTAAACTGATGAATTCATGTAATAATAACACATTTCACAATTTTTTGTCTTATGATAGACTCTAGGAAGAAGATACAGTCCATGTACTGGAAGCAAGTCTGCTCCTGCATTTGCCAGTCTCATTATGAGTTAGTGGGAAGAATGTTTTTTGCATAACCAAGATGTAAGTATTTTCTTTATACACCATAATTTGTAGTGAATTTTCTCAACAATGCCATTAGGGGGTGGGGTAATGTAGATATTCTGTATTTATTTATTGAATTAACAAAAGCTGCGGTGGTGCAGCGGTAGCATTGTCACCTCACAGCAAGAAGTTCTCTCTAGATTCTTGGCTGGAGCGCCTTCTGTGTGGAGTCTGCATGTCCTCCCCACGGTCAAGTGGCATTTAAAAGACATGCGTGAATGGGCGTGCCTTTGTTGAAGATTGGGCGTCAGGCTGGCACCTCGGAACCATAAAAATCGACTGCCAATCATTAGCAGACCGGAGTTCCGCTGTGGCAACCCCTTACCGGGAAAAGCTGAAAGAAAAACAACAACAACCCTATGTGCCTATGAAGTGGTAAGGGATCTGGGATCACAAGTAGACTGTGACCTCAACTTTGTCCACCGTGTGTCTACTGTAGTAAGGAAGGCTTTCTATATAGCACCCTTGATTAGCAAAGGCATTGCCTCTAGAGAAAAGAAGGTTATAACCCCACTCTACTCATCAATAATCAGGCCCATAATTGAGTATAACACACCTTTTGTCATGTACTGTACAAAGCACCTGCAGCAGTTGGAGAGACCTCAGAGGTTTCTAACAAAGAAGATCAAGGGACTCCAGCATGTGCCTTATACAGACAGACTAAAATCCATTCCACTATACTCAGTATCATATAGACTTCTTTGGGGAGACTTATACCTGGCTTACAGAACAATCCCTGACCCAAACCTAATGAATTTGCTTGACATCTGTAAATTAAATGAGACTAGACCTACCTGTCCCAAATACCTATATATAGCCTGTGACTTACATAGGACATGCTAGATGGACAGATTTGTGTCCCAGTGACTGTCGCATCTTTGGAATAGGCTACCAATTCAAGTGAAGCAGAGCACCTCTATGACACTGTTCAAAAAGAACCTGGATGAGTGGATAGGGCACTGTAAATTCTTACAGGGGATAGCACCCACAACCCTCTTAGACATGAGCAGTCCTTACTAAATACAATCCAGAGTATATGAATAGAGTATCTATGGAATTACAGTGGAATGAAATGGCTAGGCTTGAAATGACCTCTGGGTCAATAGCCTTGTAACCTCCTGTGATTCTATGACTATCTAAATAAGAGCTATAGAGGTTCATAGAAGATTACTTGGCTAATAGCCCTAGAGCCCTTACAAGCCTAGCCATATTTAACCTGAGTTAGCCCAATTCTCAGTGGTTAGGTGAGTGAAGTTTGCAGTGATAATGGTCTATGGTAGTTAATACCAACTTCCTGTGTTTAGGAGGGACATGAGCTCTATTCTAAGAATGAATTTGTGGTCACCCATCCATTGATCTAGGATACATTTGAAGATGGTTGGGGGGGGGGGCTCTGTTTCACATGATTTAGATGCTTGTTCCAGAGAAGTAGCAGTCTCTGGGAGATGTATCTATCTCTCCAGTATGACTTGTTCATGTCAGAGGCTAGGTTGAGATCCCTGGAGCGAGTGACCCTTGTGCAGTTTGACTTGCAAATGTATAGCATTTCCATCAAGGCCAGGTCAGAAACTGCCTTGTAAGGAATAGGTCACCCCTTAGCAACCTGTAAGAGACAGAATATAGTGCAGGGCTTTCAGTCTTTCTACATAAGACTTGTTTTTTGTACCCTGTAATTTCTTGGTGAGAAACTGCTGTGGTCTCTCTGATTGTTGCAGGTGTCTGGTGAGATACATGCAAAAGGCAGCATTGTACTCAATTACTGGTCTGATGAGGGCTGAGTATAATGGAGTTATAATATCCTTAGATCTAGATGTAATACCTTTACTTATAAGATTTGCCACATAGAAGGATTTCCTTACTACTGTGGATATGTGGTAGTCAAAGTTCAGTTTGCTGTCAACCGGAGAAGCCAGATCATGTATCACTGGGTCTACATTTAGGGGAGTGCTGTCTATAATGCAATTAACAGGGATGTCAGCTTTCCCAAAGTGAATAATAATATATTATTTTGAATTTAGCTTTAACCCATGGATTTGGCACCACTCATTTGTCTGCGTTAACTCTGTCTGCAGTATATTAACATCATTGGGGGACTCAATGATTGCTCCCAAATTGTGTCAAATGCCTTGGCTAGGTCAAGATATGTAGTATGCACTGTCATTCCCTCGTACAGCTCTTTGGTGACTTTCTCAATGGGGCCAACCATATTTAACAGGCATGATTTACCTTTAACAAATCTGAACTGGGTTGGTTCAGAGTTTGGAGATTACCTATGTCCATGTTAATAAGGTCCATAATGATTCTTTCCATGGCCTTGCTTATGAGGATAGTCAAGCTTAAGGACTATAATTCCCAGGGTTGGTTGATGGTCCCTATTTGTGCAGAGGGATTACTGTTATTATCCTCCATTCCACTGGAACATAGCTAGTTTGCAGGGTGTGGTTAAACAGGGATCCAAATAGGTCTGCAAGGTCATGTTTGAAGTTGTTTAAAAGGCAACCTGGGATGTCATCTGCTCTCACTGATGCCATTTTTTGGCCTTGGAGAGCACTGAGATGATCTGCTGTCTTGAGATAATAGGCTGAGGAATGGCAGTAGGTAACTTTGGCAGATGACTGGAGGGGATGGGGGGTAAAGTTTGCTCCATATCTGCCTGCTAGCAGGTTGGCTATTATCACTGGTTGACAATGGGTGTCTCCATATACAAGCAGTTTAGCTCATAGCTAGGTATTCCCTTTTAAATTTTGGACATAGTTAAAGAATGGGGTCTACATCAGATCAGCGAAACGGCATTACAGCGAATGCCATTTCTCCGACACATATACACTGAAACTCCATAACAGCAAAAGCTCAGGTCAGCGATTTTTTTCCCAGGGAAAAAAAAATCACTTGGCCTGAGCCTTGACATTGCCCTTTACCCCACTGTAGTGTGATCTTGGAATTGGTATATTTAGTTGGGGGAGATGGGGTTTGTTGTGTTGTGTTGGTCTACCAATTTTTTTCCATCGGAAAAAAATCAGTGACTTGGGGTTTCACTGTTATGGAGTTTCGGTGTATATGTGTCAGCAAAACGGCATTTGGTGTAATGCCATTTCGCTGAGCTAATATAGACCCAAAGAATGCCTTGTGATTATTCTTAACTAGGAAGCTATTTTGACTTCATAATTAGCTTTGGAGGACTTGACAAGATTTCTAATGTTGTTTGTTTAAGCTAGAGAGGGATTTCTTCTTCTGCTGAGCCATTTCCTTCTTCTTCTTGGACATTAGTTTCTTTGTCTTGTTGTACAGCTCATTTATACTAGGAGTCCACCAATGTGACTTGTTTTTCAGCAAGACCTGGTTTTAATCTGGTCAGTGGTTATACAGAGCATTGGTGTACACCTCTGCATAGGAGAAGGAACGTTTGTGCATTTGAGGGGGGGCTTTGAAAATTCGTATCCCATCACTTAGTAGGATGTAATTTGTCTTTGAAAAATTGTTAAGAACTTTTGAGTTTTGTGTGTGTGTGTGTGTGTGTTTGTGTGTGTGTGTGTGTGTTTGTGTGTGTGTGTGTGTGTGTGTGTGTGGCGGACAACCTGTTTTGCATTTGATTTGTCTTTATCTGAGAGGATTGTCTCCAATTTCATAGTGTAACTACATCTCTCACATAAAGTATCTGTTTCTTTCAGGAGTACATGGTTGCCAGTATACATGAGACAAAAAAACTTACTGTAGTTCACTACAACAAAAACACCAAAACAACCCACAGAAATTTTGGAGAATTATAAAACAACTCCATAACCCAGGTCAAACTACTACCCCCATCTCCCACCACCCCTAACTGCTGTGACAGTACTGCATCCCAATTTAATTCCCATTTCATAAACTCAATATTAACTCTAATAAACAGGACAGCAACACACCCCTAACACTACCTTCTCAAACCTCAACTCATTCACTTTAAAAACAGTTCAAATCAATACCATCAAACAAATTAAACTCTACCACTCTTGCTGCTAGCCAATTACCCAACAAATTTCTCAGATTAGCAGCTGATGCAATCACATGCCTTGTCTCCATGCTAATTAGTTGGTCTGTCACAGAACAATACATACATAAACTCTGGAAGATATCTCATATCATACCTTTGCATAAAGGTGGCTCCTCAGCAGGGTTATCCACTGTCCCATAGCCATTCTATCCCCGTTAGCAAAAATCCTCGAAAAAATGCATTCACAAGCAACTCCTGAACTACCTTCCAAAGAACAACCTTCCCTTAAATTCGCAACATGGTTTCAGACCAAAGCATAGCACCACAACAGCCTTAATTTGCTTCACCATTACCATCAACCAGCTTAAAAACAATGGCCAACTAGTCTCATCTGCCTTCCTCGATATGTCAAAATCCTTTGACACAGTAGCATTAAAAACTGCTAAATAAACTATCACATGACATTTTGTTGAACTGTCTTTAAACATAGTCCATGTCTTGTATTGTGTTAAAAAACTACCTACTCGGATCTTTATATAACTTGTTGTGCTAATTTTGTATTTTTTTAGAACATTTAAATATATATACCATTTTTGTATTTTTGTAGAACATTTGTTTATATTCATACTTTCCATAAATCATTTTACTATCTGCCTTTGTATAACTTGGAGCTTTTCTCCTCAGGCCTCTGCTGTAAATGGGCCTCCAGCTCAGTTGGACGCTCTCAGTAAACAAATGAAAAATAAAAATAAAATATACGTGGCAATTCAGCCAAGTCTCACTTAGTATGACGTGAAGATATCACAAATTTGATCTAAGGCACAATTAGTTTAAAATACATTTGGTCTAATCACATTTTATAGAAAAGTGTAATGAGCGATTGAGAGTTAATGCTGGTGTGGATTACACTGTTAGGATGGTTGGAATTATAAGACAAATTAGTCTAATGCACCTCTCGAACCTTGTAAACGCCTACCCGCAAGTTTGTGAACCAGCAATTTTTCACTATATGTGGTATTTTTGTTTTGACTATGGGTTCATGACCAGAGAATTAGTATATTTAATTGAGCGGTTGGATGCAGTGGGCTTGTCCCCCTGCAAAAAAGATGTTTTAGAAAAGCATTTGCTGTATATGAAGTTTTAGATGTAATGTGATTAGATTAAAGAGTTTTAGGCAAATGTGCTTTAGATGAATCTTCAACGCCAACTTCCAAGGAACCGAGTGTCAGATGCATTTTTCAAGGAATAGTGTTTCAGGGTATTTTCAAGGAATTTAGTTTCAAGTGCATTTTCAAGGAATTGTGAGCTTCAAGAGAAGAGAAGTTTATTGCTGCTCATGCCAAGTCTGTTTACAATATTCAGCTGTTGTGTTTAGATTAAATGATTAGATATTTTAGATATTTTAGGATTAGATGAAATGTAATACACAAATATGTGTATAACACACACACACACACATACATATATATATGTATATATATATATATATATATATATAGATAGATAGATATATGAAATGTGTGTGTGTGTATATATATATATATATATATATATATATATATATACACAGAGAGAGAGAGAGATATGTAAAATAAATGTGTGTGTATGTGTGTGTGTGTGTGTGTATATATATATATATATATATATATATATATATATATATATATATATATATGGTTCCCCTTCAAACCATCGAAGGTTTAAAACATTGAAGTCCAGATCATCGAGACCAGAACATCGAGTTTTTAAAACATCGAAGGTTTGAAGGGGAAGAAAAAGGTAAGTTTAGGTGGGAGAATGTGTTTTTGCAGGGCAACAAGGTGCCCTGCATACTGTGTGTGTCTATCTGCCATCTGTATGATGGCTCTACAGATAGGATACGGAAAATCTCCCATTTAGCGCTTCTGCATGTAGCGCTAAATGAGAGATTTCCCTTTACTTCACTGTAGTGCAGTCTTGGAGTTGGAATATTAAAATGGGGGGGGGGGTGCAGGGGGACAAAGCCCCTTGCATACAATTGTTAAAATTTATTTTTCTTTTTTTGGTTACACTTGTAACCTTTGATGGTTCAAAATTCGATGTTCTAGTCTCGATGATCAGAATTTCGATGTTTTGAAATTTTGATGGTTAGAAGTAGAACCACATATATATATATATATATATATATATATATATATATATATATATAGTCATGGCTCTGTTAGAAATGCTACATCTAAAAAAATCCCAATCCCTCCACACCACACACTCCAGAGACCTCAACCTTATTACCACAATCAACAGAACATGCTGAAGGGACTGCCCCTGCTATGGATAGACTTCTCATACATGTCAAGCAGAGTACCTCACTGGCCCTCTTCAAGAAAAATCTTGGTGAGTAAAAGGGAAATAGAAAATTCATGCCGGGGATCACTCCAGTGGCTCTACTCAACAGAGGCACTAGGAACTAAGGTTGGGTGGCACAATGCCAGGGTAATTCTATGGGCTAGGCTTGTAAAGGCTCCAGGGCCATTAGTGTAGCACACACCTATGAACCTATAAACCCAAGAACATCATCCATAAAATACGGCTTTTTTCAAACCTGATTTATCTGAAAGAACATAGAACAAATACCCTACTCAAAGTATAACCATTTGTGAATAATAAACAGTTTTGTATGTCTTACATACTACAGATTATTATGACTTCGTATTCTCATAGCTCTGTGCTCTAATTGTTGTTGTGAATGAACCTAACAGACAGCATTATTCAACAAAGAACCAATGACCCATAAAAGTATTTATAATAAAAATGTTCTGATTTATATTTTTTATTTAATGCAATTGTGCTGTGTATTATACTGGTACATTTATGATCACAACACTGTTCTACTTCATTTTGGCGCATACTTGGATCAGCGTTGTGAAGGTAATGTTTAGCAAATCATTTCTAGTTATCACTTAGATAAATGATAAATAATTGTCCCCTCTCCCCGATTCTCCCCTCCGTACAAGTCAGAATCAGTAGCTTCTTCTGGCAATGTGCACAATATCATCACCCCATATTCACCTCAGGCACACTGAGTTACATAAGCAATACTCTCTACAGCTTGAAAGACTGCAACTCCCAGCTACAACACTCACAAGACTCCTGCACTCAACAGAGCTAAAGTATATATATATATATATATATATATACATGGGTCACCTTTAGATGCCCGACAACGCGTTTGGCCGACACGGAATCTGACGGGAAGAAAATACCGACAACGCAGATGACCGACAAGGTGAGAACCCGACGGACTCGGTAAGTGTGCGATCGAGTGAGGGATTTAGTGTTAGGGAGCGGACAGGTAAGTGTGCTATAGTGAGGGACTGTGGGTTTAGGGGTGGGTAAGTGAGTTAGGGTTAGGGTGCAGGTAGGGTAAGTGTGCGGTAGTGTCGGACCTTAGGGTTAGGGTTTGGGTTAGGGATAGTGCATATGTTATGTAGTGTACTGTGTTGTTTACGTGTAGTGTGTTGGTGTAATGGTTTTCGGTGTTTTGCGTTGCCGGCATTTTTTGTTGTCGGTCTTTTGGTGTCGGTCATTAGTGTGTCGGGCAAACGCGATTTCGAGGATATAAAGGTGATCCATATATCTATATATATATATATATATATATATATATATATATATATATATATATATATTTATATATAAAATAGATTTACTATATAAATATATATATATATATATATATATATATATATATATATATATATATATAATATTTACTATATCCTGTTGTAATAATATAATCTGTAAAATTTTTCTCTTTAGTGTGCATGCTACCAAAGGTAAGAATTTAGTCAGACTGCCACCTGTTTCCCATTCTAGTCACCTAAATTATGCTTGAATCCTCTGCCTGACCTGCATCTTCTCCTAACACATAAATCTGGCCATCTATGGCTTCTATGACTTTGTGAGTCACTCCCAGCTTTAGACCCCAGTTTTTCTGCCTGTTGCTCTAACTACTACTGTCGGTACTGAACTTAACTATACCTCTCTCCTCATCCTAACTTGCCTGCCCCTCATTACCCCTATTCCCTTAGCTTTCTCCTTTTTCTGTGCTGTACTCTTTTTTTCTTATTTTCCTTACCACCCCCCCTTCAGCTTCACATACTACATCTGGTTCCTTACCAGTGGCAATGTCAATATCCACTCCTCACTGATTGTTTTATTTTCTGGCGTTTGACAGCCATGATGGTGGGCCCCACTCCATTCAATTTGCTCCCCTACCCTACCCCAAATTCCCACAGACCACAAAACCTCTACATTTATACTCTTGCAATACCTCCTGGTACCTCCTCTAAAGATCCCATCTCTTCCTGTCCATCATACCCAATCAACACATGCTGTCTTTCTAGTTTTGCTATAACTATTTTCCCCACATTACCTAGCTCTTTTCCCTCTCTCATTACTAGTTTACTCATAACAATACACATATCCTAGCGTATCTTTACCTCTCATGTCACTGCAAATTCTCCCTCCTGCATTTCTCAAACAACTATCATCTTTTACCTCCCCTCCATGCTTTTTCTTTCTGTTTATCTTTCGTAAACTAACCCTTAGCCAACCAACATCTCTCTTTTCTCTCACCAACCCGTATCCTACCTCTATATCCATCACACCTCCTTTTCCTCCATCCCCAACCATGATTTCTATGTCCTTGGTCCTCTCCTCCTACTAATCTATATTCTCACCAGCTATACTATAAATATCTTATCCATTAACCTACAACCCACATTCACTCATCCTCTTAACACTGATAAATCTTTCTGTCTCATAATTGCACCCTTCTTAATTAACCCATCTTACACTCTCATGCACAAATTCACACCTCTTAACACCAACCTTCACCCTCACAAAACAAAGCTTTATCGCCTTACTTATAAACATGTTTCCATTATTACTAACTTCCCCAAAAACTTATTCTTATGCAGAGATATTTACCTTAACCCCAGCCCCAGTACTTCGCCCAACCTTGTCACAACCCACCTACCCCCTACCACCTCTACTTGTACACCTTTCAACCAAAGGTTTAACCATCATCTCCATGAACATTCATGGCCTTCTATACAACATCTTTGAATTTCATGCATGGATTACTCAATACTCACGTGTCACAGTTTTTCTCACTGAAACCACACACCACAGACACTGAAATTCTTCCATCTGGTTATAATATCATCCATTTTTATAGAATACACAAAAAAGCTGGTGGCATATCAATACTTTACTCAAACCAACTTAACATCTCCCCACTCTCTATACCACACCCTGACTTTCACCCAGCTGAACTCACACTTGCTTACTGTAATCTAAATGACCATAAAAAGCTATGTATTGCTGGCATGTATATCGCTCCAGGGAACATTACCACTCTTGAAAATATTATCTCTTGGACTTCCAACTGTATTTTAAATGAAACTATAACTCTAGGCAATGTCAATATTGACTGGCATACCTTGACTTCTGACTTCCCTACCTCAAGCATAAACCTCCACGGCTATACTCAGCTAATTTCCTCTGTCACCCAATACAACAAATCCATAATAACTGGCTCCATCCTTGACTGGATCCTAACATCCAACCCCAGCTTATATCACAACCCTACAACTCTCCCAAATTCTATCAGTGACCCCCTCCCAACCTCCTTCCAAATGTTCTCCCCACAGCTTCACAGGCAATATAAGCTTAAAGAACGCTGTAGCCTCAACAGTTTCAACTCAGATGAATTTAAAATTGTCTCCATATTTTTTTTTCCTTCGTCCTTAGCCTACCACTAGAGGATGCCATTCTGGAATTTAACTGTATATTCCTAGATGCTCTCAATTCCCTAGCTCTACTCAGGAAAAGGAGTTAAGGCTCGTCAAGCTCCTTGGCTTCCTTATCCCATCTGAGTCCTTATACACAGTAGGGATATTGCTTGGAAAAACTGGTTAAAATCTAAATCCCTTCTTAATCACTTCAAACCTACAAACACCTTTATAACCTCACCAAAAACAAGTCAAAGTCTCAAATCAACCATCAAAATAATCCAAAATAATTATGGATCACTATTAATAGGATCCTAAACCTTAGCTCTCCCTGTATACCAAGCCTATGCCCAGATAACTCTCCCCTTGAAATCACCACAAAGTTTAATACTTACTTCACTGACTGTTTTAGCAAACTAACCCAAAATAGTCAGCTCACCTTCCCTACACTTCTTCTCCCTCCCCGGACAACATATCCAATTGTTTTCTCAAACCTGCCTCTAATGCCTACATCAAATCTCTATTTAACAAATTAAATCCCTGCTCTCCCTCAGCAGACAATCTACTTGCAAAACTCCTAAAATTCTGCAGCTAACATAATAGCCCACTCAATCTGCACCCTAATTAGCAGATCTATCCAAGAATCCTCAGTCCCTTCCATCTGGAAACAATTTCTAGATTAGGCCTATTGCAATTCTGTCCACCCTTTCAAAAATACTTGAAAAATGCATTCACACACAACTTCTTGAGTACCTTCTAAAGGGAAATCTACTCTCAGCAGCCCAACATGGCTTTTGTCCTAGTCACAGCATAACTACTCTAGTAGTCTCCTTTACTCACACCATCATTAAAGCCCAATAAAATAACAACCTGGTATCCTCCCTTTCAGTACATCAACCCTTAACTGGTTTGCTAGGTGCCTCTACACCTGACTGCAGTTTGTTGAGTAGTGCTTCTCCTTTTCTAACTTTCTCTATGTTAACACCAGAGTACCTCAAGGTTCCATCCTTGGGCCAATTCTGTTCATCATCTTTATTAACAAAATCTTCTACACCTTCAATCTATTACCAAAAAATTCTTTAACTGAAAGATGGCTGACAATCAAAAACAAAAAAAATACTTCTATTGCTCCCTAAATCTCATTCTCTTCTGAAATAATCCTTCACTGTCACTTCCCTTGACAACACCCTAATAGAAGTAGCGACACACACCAAACTTCTTGACCTCATTGTTGATGATCAACAAAAATTCAATCTACATGTCCAAAATTGTATAAAAGATAAATCACCAAAAACTTGGTATGTGCAACAGATCTAAAAGTTTCCTTACCAATGACTCTAGACTATCCCTTGCTAATGCATATCGTCTTCCTACTCTACTTTATGCCTCAGCTGTCCTAACCAACCTGCAATCCACTCTTAAAACAAAACTAGAACTTTGCTGCAACAAAACTGCTAGATTTGCTGCAAACCAGGCTCCTCCTCTCTCAACTGCTCCTCACCCACTGCATAATCAAGAAACCAACTTCCTGTCCAGCCATCTCAACCCTCTTTACTTATTATATTCCCTCTCAGTCTCTCCGGAGGTTTGATCAACTTCTATTAGAAATCTACAAGACAAAAAGATCCATAGGCCAAAGCATATATAGTTATACAATATCACTGGCCTGGAGCAAAATTCCTCTGAGCTTCAGGTATATGCCATATAGTCTCAAATTAAAAAAAAGCTTTAAGGGAACAACTCCTTAATTCCTAGCTCTGTTCTTGCCTTAATCCTGCCTAGACATCTTCTATCCTTCTCCCTCTATTCTAATCATTCCTAATCTTTCACTAACCTTTTTTCCTCTTACCTCACTATAACTCTCACTGTCCTACCTATTTCCCTCACTTTCACCTCTCAGCTGTACATTCTCATGATACTGTTACTTCACATTCTTTTCTTGCACCCTGCACTATTCTCACACTCCTTTTACTATATCACCCTCCTTTTCTCTACTCCAAACTTCTCTGTTCAATCTAAATCCACCTTATTCTTTCAACAAACTAATTCTTTCAACTAACTTCAACTTCTCTCAACTAACTAGAAATTGGCAATCGTAACTACAATTGTAAATTGTTTTGAAGTAACTATGTACTAAATTATTTGCTTATGAATTATCTTTTTTTTTTACCTAGCTTGTATATGTTTTTCAACTTACTTTGCATGTTCAAACTATAACTTTGTTTAGACTACTTATGTGTATGGGGCTTTTCTCCTGGGCCTCCGCTGAAAAAGGGTCTCTGCCCAGTTTACTTAGCCCGGTTAAGAAATTGTACATAAATAAATAAATACATAAATAAATCAGATGGTAGTTATCAATTTAGTCAATATAGTTTGGATAAATATCAAGCAGATAATGAAAATGTGGACCTATATTTTGCTTACTTTGTTTTAAATACAGTATTTCATGAGATGTTTAAAATCCTCTGTTGGAAATTTAGGAATGTGTTCACTAGAACCATCCATTCTGCATGAGATTAGTTCTAATCTGTATATCAACAGCTATGGTCAGTGTATACGGTTTAAACTTTATTTAGTTGTAATCTTGGCTAAGTTAAAAAATGCCTATAATTGCTCCTTCAGGACCTTTCTATCATCTCTGTAGTTCAAAATCAGCAATAATGAAATAGTATCCTCAGCGGAAAAATGCACTGCTTATGGTGGTAGTGATGGGGACGGGGTACATGTGAGGGACATCCAATATGCAGAATACTTTGCTGTATAAGTTGGTTTATAATTCCAGAAACTCTGGCTATATCCCCGATGTGCAGTGGATGCCTTTGTCACACATGTGGTTACTTTTCACCTTTATCTGCACACAGAGCTGATTCTGCTGATTCACATGCAGTAATTGAACTAAATTTCAGACACCCTGGCATGTTTCATTTTTACCTTCTTATTTCTAATGTTACAAGAGATGCAGAGTCACTGTGCTTTTCACTACTTTGATTTATCGTTTTAATCTGGCAGAGCTGGGTGGACACTATGATGCTTAGGAGATGGTCAGTATGAATATTTTAAATGTCCATTGTTTCACTTTACTATGGCTATCAGGAACTCTGATGAATTTACCATTTTTAATAAAGGGGGTCTTTTAACTTGCTTATTCCATGCTGAACAACAGATGGCAGACTGTTAGAGACCTTGTTTACTTACTAATATCGTACAATATTTAGATCAATCAGTGTGATGTATGATCAGTATTTCAGAGCTCTTATGCTCAGATGAGAAGTTTATAGACAAGATTTGTCTTGAATTTGTTTTAAAGATGCAGATTTCATACTTCTTCACAATAACCCTCATATGGGATAGCTGTCATCTTCTTCCACTGTGAAAATTTCCAAATTGCCATCTAACATAAAACAACTTGTAAGAAGCATAATAAATTATTCTTTTCTTATTTGACTTTATCCTGGCATCTCCCAGCCCTAAGGCAGTTCATTAAAGAACATTTACTGTGATGCCTATTTACTATAAGCGTAACTCCTGGAAATATGAGTTAGTTAAGCATGTAATTTGTGACTGATGAACAATTGCTCTGTAATCTAATAAACCTGCTATTTTTTAAAAATCATATATGTGGAATGGGATTTCATACAATAAGCACATTTGTTTTCATAACAAAAAAGATTACTTACTTTCACTGAAATTAAACAAATTGTAGAGAGTTGCACTGCAGACCACAGAAATATATTGTTTAACATCTATGTGCACCAATACTGTTTTATTGTTATTTACATTAAGTAAGGACAAGTGCTATGTTATACAATAATTTAGCTTCTCCTTCAATTTTACAAAATTTACAGATTAAGAAATGTCGATTGTTTTATTGCTGTCATATCTTTTGCATTGTAAGACACATTTTTATTTTTTAGACCTACTGTTACATCAAATATGCTTAGTATTAGATCTAATGTATAAGATTTGTAAGCATTCCCCTCTCATTTGCTCATGTTTCTGTAAATTCCAAACCTGTTATAATCTATTAAACTGTCCTGTTATTTAGGGAGTGTACCTAGGAAACCCTGTTGAGCACTGTACCTTAAACGACTAGCTGAACAAGTCCCCTTTCTCCCAGCATTTTTCCCTTCTCTCCCAACTATTGAAACCCTATGCAAAACACTTAATTATTTTTATTAAACCCCGTAGTGCTCCTACCCATCTCCCAGTACTCCATAAAGGCTCAGAACGAAAATGCCACGGAAGGGTCTATCCTACCTTGTATTATGGTTGTATTTTGCTAGCTTTTTCCCCTTTAAATTGGCTCCTAAACCTACTGATAGTCTTCCTTCATCTAATGCATTATTCAGTGTCCTGGATATAGCCCTCCCATCACCTCTGTTACCTCACATCTTAGTCTATATCTGTCTCCTAGAGCCTTGGGCACCATTTTTAAATCTAGTTCACTACCTTTCTAGCCTCCCTCCTCCCTACGGCATTCAGGTTACCATGCTCAACAGTAAACCAAGTATAGTTTGCCAATATCTGCTTATATTCTGTAGAAATTGTGTTTAAGTGACTGTTACAATATCATCGTCGTGGTTTAGCACTTAAAATGTACTCTACACTGTGGTTTAGCTGTTAAAATGTACTACCTGAACGTGATTACTTACTACTAGTATATGCTCTCTGTACACGTGTTCTCATGCAAGACACAGTGCTAGGCACTGTTCTCAATTTTATTCTGCTGGGGTCATAAAGTCAACTAAGTTACTTTCATGCTGAATGTTTTTTGTTTTACAACATTGTTCACTCGCAAAAACAGTGCTAAGCACTGTTCTCTGAATTATTCTGCTGCAGGATATATTGTTCACTAAGCCACTAAAATGTTAAATGTTGTATAGGTTAATATATGAATCTCTTGCATGACACAGCACTAAGCACTGTTCTTGGCTTTATTCCACTGTAGCTATAAGGCACTAAGCTACTTTTATGCTAAATGATGTGTGTTAAAGTGATTTAATATCCAACTATAAGAAATGAAGTGCTATCATTTAAGGAGTCTCTAGCAAAAATGTTTTAGCAAGGCAAAGATGGACAATATTGTGCGTTTGTTCAGACTGTGTTTTTTACTGCTTAGGTTAGTTATCTCTTATGTGTAACTCAATAGCATTGAGTGTTGCTAAAATCACAACTATAGCCCCACGTAACCTTATTTGTTTTCTGCTCTGCCCTTTTTCCTCCTAGAATTCTATCCAATTAATCTGTATTTTTCCACCTTAATTGAAATACAGAGTACCCTGTCCTACAGCTATATACTGAGATCTCCTCCCCCAGAAAACAGCAACAGAATACTGCTACAAACAGTCTGAAACAAAGTATGTTAGATGTTTCTGTAAATTCCAAACCTGTTACAATCTATTAAACTGTCCTGTTATTTAGGCAGTGTACCTAGAAAACCCTGTTGAGTACTCTACTTTAAACGACCAGTTGAACAATTCCCCTCTCTCCCAGCATTTTTCCCTTCTCTCCCAGCTATTGAAACCCTATGCAGAATACTTAATTATTTTTATTAAAACCTGTAGTGCTCCTACCCATCTCCTAGTACTCCATAAGGGCTCAAAATGAAAACACCATGTAAGGGTCTATCCTACCTTGTATTATGGATGTATTTTACTAGCATTTTCCCTTTAAATTGGCTCCTAAACCTACTGATAATCTTCATTCATCTATTGCCCGCTACGCTCCTCTCCCTGCCCCCAATTCCCACCCGTCCCCAGTGGTCCTACCTTTATTACAAACAGTAACCACTCCCACCTTTCAAACAACCTATAGCATCACTACATCTATACTTCCTCCTACAGCTTCTCACTACTATCCCTCCTACTCAGCTAATATGTACAAGCACACCATACCTATACTCACTGCATGCACACCATACCTATAATCACTGCATGCTTACATACATCACATCTTACCAAACCTCCACCATTCCTGCACTCAAGCACTACCACTGTACCACCACACACACCACCACTCATATCCCACCTCTACTGTACTACTCTCCCATCAGGTCAACAACCCTCCCGATTCACCCTCTATATAGAGTATAGACCACAATACCTAAACTAAAAACAACCCCACAACTTAACATAACCCTACCACCATACTTATTACCCACAGAACAAAATCAAAAAACTTCCCTTATAAGCAAGCATATACAGAAATTGATAAAACTAATAATCACATCCATATCCAACGTAGCACTCAGTGGAGACATCCATCCTAATTCTAGCCCCTCAATCTCCAATCCCTCCCCTCATAATCAGACCACAAACCACATCTTCTCCAAAATCACAGCCAATAGAAAGCCAACCGACCTCCTCTGGTAAGCCTAAATATTAGAAGTAGATGCAACAAGGTGCATGAATTCCATAACACCATAGACTTCTACTCCCCTGATGTAGTGATCCTTACAGAAACATGGTTAAAGCCACACATTACTAATGAGCAAATCCTCCCTACCGGTTACAATATACTAAGAGTAGACCGGCTAAACAAAAAAGGAGGTGGTATAGCTATAATATTTAAACAGCATCTAGACATCTAGATCTTAAAGTTAGCAACTCCCCAAATAGGTAAGGAAGAAATAATATATACCAACCCTAAAATAAACCAAAATAAAACTCTAAACATAATAGGTTGCTACTTCCCACCTGGCCAAAACATTTCTTCACTTGAAAACCTCCTCAGCTGGACTACCCACCACCTACCCCAAGAAACTTTAATTGTGGGAGACTTCAACATTGACTGGCAATCCTGTTCTAGCAACCACCCAACCAACCATGTAAACCTTCATGGCTTAACCCAACTAGTCCAGTCACCTACTAGGATACTAGGATAAATAAAAACTCCAACAAACCCACTACCATTGATTGGATACTAGTTAATAAGAGCCCCAAGTCATATATAGTAGGCTGCCTATCTTATAGCCTCAGTGATCACTCCCCAACCTTCCTACTAAGAAAACACCTTTATAAAGTGAAACCCATCATCTACCACCAAATACACAAAAAACTAACTTCAACCCTCTCTCATTCAGTTCATCCCTAAAGGACTGTAACTGGCAACCTCTAAAATACCTCAAACTAGATGATGCAGTTGACTACTCTAATAAAACATTCCTAAGCATCCTTAATTACCACGCCCCCCATAGGACGTTCCTGAACTAGAGCCCAACCATCCCCATGGCTACAAAAAAACACTAAGTCTGAAATGAAAAACAGGGATAAAGCCTGGGACAACTGGCGCAAAACCAAAAACCCCTCAACTAGGCAATAATTCCTAGAACTACACAATATAACCAAAAAGCTTATAAAACAGGACAAAAATCCAATACTACCAGTCTGCCCTTCCCTCCTCCCAACATATCCCCAAACAATTCTGGTTGTCAATAAACTCCATCCACCACCCAGGTAAAGTAAGTACACCAACTCCTAACTTAACTGACTTCTCTGAAAATATTGCTAACTCTTTCAACAATCACTTCACACAAACCGTACTATCACTAGCTAGACAACACAACCCCTCCCATAAACCCATGCCATCAACTACAACTAACAATCTCCCCACTAGCTTCTCTTTCTCTCCTGTTCCTACCTCCAAAATAAAACAACTATTAACTAAACTTAAACCCACCAGATTAGCAGCAGACGACCTCCCAAGTGAATAACTTCACCTAGTAGCTGACGCTCTAGCCTACCCAGTATCACTCTTGATTGACAGGTCTCTGTCAGAAAGTTATGTTCCCACACTATAGAAAGTCTCACAAATAATTCCCCTACACAAAGGAGGCCCCTCCACAGATCTAACCAATTACTGCCCCATAACTATTCTCTCGCCACTCTCCAAAATACTAGAGAGATGCATTCATTTTCAAGTCTCATATCACCTCCTTGCTATAACAACCTCCTTTCCAACACAAAACACGGTTTCTGACCTAACCATAGCACCACCACCGCCTTACTCTCTTTCTCTAACACTATCCTACAAAATAAAAATGCAGGTTATCTCTCCTCAGCTACCTTCCTAGACCTCTCTAAAGCTTTCGACATGGTCCCACACCAACAACTCATCTATCTTCTCAATAACCTATCCTTCTCTCAACCAGTCATCAACTGGTTTCAGAGTTACCTATCTGACCGCCAAAAAGCAGTTGTTTGGCAGGACGACCTATCCCCCCAACTACCAGTCTCCATAGGGGCACTCCAAGGGTCCATCCTAGGACCCCTACTCTTCTCTATTTTCACAAATAATCTAGCCACAGCCACAACACATGGCACACTCATACAATGCGCAGATGACTCAACCATCATCTGCACAGCCCACTCCCTACCCAAACTGCAAAAAGTCACACAGGAAGCATTTACTATATTGAAAGTTGGTTATCCAATGCCCAACTAATACTCAACCCAAACAAAACAAAATTACTAATCTTCCAACCCACCAAATTTACCCTAGATAGCTCTCACTTTAACATCACAGCAAAAGACAACACCACGATCCAGCCTACAGAACACACCAAGTTACTAGGAGTAGAAATAGACAATAAACTGAACTTTGACATTCACATTTCCATGACCATTAAAAAAGTGCACAAAAAACTAGGAGCATTATATAGAAATCAGCAACTACTTACCAAAGCAGCTAACATTTTGGTAGCAAATTCTCATCTTATCTCTACCCTACTCTACGCCTCTTCAATATTTACTAACCTTAGACAATGCGACCTAAATAAGCTTGAAACCTGCTACAACAAAATCGCCAAATTCACCACAGGGGCTTCCTACTGTACTCACCACTGTCTCTCACTAGCAGAACTGGCCTGGCTAGTGCTCCCCCACCTCCCTTCAATGGTACCAACTCACACTCATCCACAAACTAATAAACCAACCACTAAAAGTCCCATCTCTCCAGAATCTACTCCAATCCTACATAACCACGGGAGCACTAAGATACAGCCACAAAAACCTCCTACAGGTCACAACAGCCAATAACTCTGCTGGAGAAGCATTATTCTCCTGCAATATAGCCAAACTCTAGAACTCCCTCCCATCCTCAATTACCTCAGTAACATCTTGCATCCACTTCAAATCCTTACTAAAATCACACTTAAAAACTTGCCAGATATGCCCTTGCAACCCCCCCCCCTCTAATACCATTCACTCCACCCACCCACTACCTCTCTCGGCCCCCTATCAGCAACCTACTCTTAGCAAGCTTGGCTACTCATGTTCCCAGCTACCTACCACATAGTACTAACTTCTTGTAGCAACAACTGCTAATAGCTGTTATGTACCTCAAAAACAGATTGTATCATTCACTGATGAATCTCAACTACATTTGTAACCATGTTTAGTATATGTCACCATATTTTAAAATTGTACTATGTTCTACAGCTGTTTTACATCTATGTTTTATTCTTGTCTTACGTCCTCAGCTGGACTAATGTCTATATTTTAAATGCTATGTTTTTTAACTGTATAATGTAAGTAATACTTAACGTGGAGCTTTTCTTCCCGGGCCTCCGCTGAAAACGGACCTGTGTCCAGTCGGACTCTCCCAGTCAACAAATGTAAATAAATAAAATAAATAAATAAATATGTCTCTATGTAAATTGGCACATACAAAATAAATAAATAAAGGGATATTATATTCCTGTATGAAAACGGGTATTGAATATTTTGACTTCCTTTGTGTCTAGCTCATTCGTGTGGATCCTTCTCAAGTGTTGCGTTAAACTGTTTCAGACACCAATCAGAAAAATGAAACTACTATAGCCTAACTTGTTTAGCCTGCATTAATGTATTCCGGCCTCTTGGATTTCAGAACTGTTTGCAAATTGGACAGAATGTTAGTGCTCAAAGAATGTCTCCGATTTTTTACTGAACAACTGCACTTAGATACAAAACCATATATTTTGTTGAATTTCTATGCATTTTAACAAAATTTAGAAGTTAACCAGCCTACACTGATTTGTAGTGCTAAAGGTAATGAGGAAGGCTCATCTAGAACATGAAGTCGGTGGTACGCTACGTTGAGGCATGAACTTCAGCTCAGTGCCTTCAGACAATATCTATGGATGTATAAATTATATGCAGTATGTACCAGTAATGAAGCCTTCTGTACACGAATAAGTATATCCATTCAAACGCAGTGTTTAATCTATAGCTTAGGAAAACACTAGCATTGGGTAATGGTAGAAGCAACAAACCCTAACAACATTTAACCTCTCCACTTTGAAGCATTTAAAGAATGTATAGCTGTTTGCGTTCTTTGATATGTGCTTCACTGAAATACTTTCAGACTTTCATTAGTTTGTAACCTCCATGCAACCTAATGTATGCAGCATGGTGTTTTAGTAGTAAGATCTCTGCCTCTCAGTTTGAGTTTAGGACTCGGTTCTAATCTGTGTTTGGGGTGTGGAGTTTTGCATGAGTTTTTCCCAGCCTCTCTAGTTTCTTCTTACCTCCCAAAACAATCTAGTTGATTGCTTACACTAAACTGACCACTTATATATTGCATTTATCCTGGTGTACTCTGAATCATGACTGGAAAGAGTCGATGAAGGACCAATTCACTTGCATGGTTAAGAAAAGTTATGTTAATGAAGTAAGATTCATAGTAGGCTTAAAGCAATTATCATTTATCCTCCTAATCTAGTGATGTTACAAGGTTTTGCTGCTAATGAAATGATGATTCCTGTAGTCTTCAGTACATTAATAGAGTTGAGAAACATTATTCTAACAAGTAAACCCAGTGCTGACTGACCACTTTATTTTTGAAGGCATCCAGAATCCCACTGCACTATTGGTATGTTTTAGCTGCACTGTGTTATTGGTCTGCTGAATGGGCCAGCAGCACAGTGCAGATAGAAAAAAATAATCAATAGCAAAGGCAGTTAGAAGCCCACCCTATTTTTCTGTTTGCACTGTGCTATTTGTCTGTTCAGTTTGTTCAGAGTACACCAACAAAGTTAATTCAATATAGACATGAACAATTTAATGTAGGCAATCAACTAGAGAGCCTCTGGTGAGTCTGTTGGCTCCATTTCGACTTTGATAAGCTCCTGTCTCATTGGCTCTGTTATTGGGCTAATGAAAGACCACAAACTGGAGCTGTCAAATGACAAATTAGAGCAGTGAAATACATATATAAATAAATGTCAAAATTGGATTCCTCCACCAAATGTGGTGTGATTGAATAGTATGGCCACCACAGTGAGAGCTACACTGCAGCCTTCCTATCATACTTTGGAAAAATGGATATCAAACAGCTCCTTACTTCTTAACGTCTTGAAGTCTAATGCTATGCTCTACAGAGCAAAGAAGATGCAGAGCTGTGATATGCCCCCAGTACTTATTACGTCCTCATCTGCTACTCTCATTTTTCCTACTAACTGCATCTCATCTCTCAATTGTCTCTTTAGTTACACTTTTCTGACAGCTTGACTGGTTATTCCTAACTAACAAGCTGGCCATGATCTTCTGCAACCAAATGCATTTCCTACTTCACCCAAGGTGCCTGCATCTGGCAATCCCCCACCTCAGGATCTTAGATACTCCTACCTAACCACTTTTGTTCTAATTTCCCTTCTCGTCCCTTCCTCACACCCCCAGTACCTGCAAAGCTAGGGACTTTAGTTTCCAATGTACCACATCCACCTTATAGAATTGTTTGCCTGCTCTGAATTCCATACATATCTTACACTGTTTTATGACCTCAACTCATATACGCAAACAGACAATGAAAACTGCCAGCCAGTTTAGTACATACGTGTGGGAGTCAATATCTGAGACTGAATATTTGGCATGCTGTACATGCCCCCAGAGGGATAATACATGTTTTTTAACAAACTGTTTAATTCTCTTATTATTCTAATGATGTAAACTGGTCATTCTGATGCTCATACTTAAATATTCATATTGTGTGTTTGTTCTCTGTGGGAATTTTACTGCCCCCTCCATACACACACATCCAGTCAAATGTGTATAGATGAGGTGGCTGCATCTAGGAGAAAGAGTAAGTAATAAAAGTACTAGTACTGTATGCAAAAGATCTTGCCCTTATTTAGACATGCCATAACCTCAGCTGGAAAACATCAGAGGAATACATTAAATAGAGTACAGGGGCTAAAGGAAGATTTGCCTGCTGCATATATTTATACGCAAAATTTATATAGCTTAGCATTTCAGTTTTATTTCCATATTGTTTACTATAAACAGTAAATGTGTTTCAAAGCTTTCAGAATTTTAGAAGTTATTTTTATAAAAAAAGTAATTTCCATAATTGAATCTGGCTAGAATACATTTCAATGTATCTCTGTTTATGTAACTTATCTTTATCTTATTGTTCTATCAAACTAGACACCACTACTACAAAACTACTATAAAATTATGATCAGAAAATACCAAGCTAGCTTTTAAAATATGTTTTCTCCATTACCTTGAATTGTACTGATTCCAGAAAGGGTTACCCTTAGTTAAGAGGATCTAAGTGGAAAGTTCTCCAAGGGGAATTAGGGAGACACAGCTCTCCCCGCTGCTCAAGAAAACAAAAATCTCAAAAAATGTCAGTTTCTTCAGGTGTCGCAATTATGAATCTTCCTCATTTAGCGATTACACTTTTGGGGTACCCCTGCATACACCAAGTCTCTATATTTCGAGTACCCCTTTACAGTTCTAACTTACAGAGGTAAAGATAAACGAAAAAGCAACATGAAATCTATTATAAAGTCAGGTGAGTTTACTAATGAGATATCTTCCAACATAGATATGGTAAATTTAGCCAACAGTGTCTTATCTACTGGCTTTCCTATGAAAGTTTACTGTTTGTGAGAGTTTCTTATGTGTCTGATGTACAAACTGTGCTTGACTGTAAGACTTTTACTAGAAGTCTTAATCTGAAGTATTGGTATAATTCTCATCCCAGGCCTAATTTGGATGCTGTGTGTGTGTGTGTGTGTGTGTGTGTGTGTTAGTGTGAGTGTGTGCGTGTGTGTGCGGTCAACCATACGCATATCAATATTAGCCACAATCGACCTGGTAGTAATCATATAGATTGATAGATGGATATACATCTAGATTTACATCTATATATCTATATCTCTCTATTTATGTCTATATATGCATAGAGAGAAAGAGAGTGAGAGGTAGATATCTATATGGTCATATTTTTTTATATTCATGGTGTGATTTTGAAAATTCTAACTTGGTAGCTCTGTTAGCTTATCAAACCTCAATTCCTCTACTTAGAATTGGCCTTTGGTCTACTGGTGCCCTAGGCAAAAGGTCTCCACAGTGCCCCCCAACTCCACTCTTTTCCCCCATCCTGGTCTACCTACACCATCCAGATTACTGGAAAAGTGCCCCAGTGAGAGTGGCACTCTAGGTGGCCACCTAATTGGCCTATGCCTAAGGTTGGCTGTGCCTCTACTCCTGCTGTTATGAAACCAGCGTAGTAACTTCAGTCATTTCATCTGCTGACCTGCTGCATAGTTTGAAAACTGAATGAAAACATTATTTTCCTCTGTGTGTTTGTGTGGGGATGTGGGTGTTAATATGAGAATGTGTGGGATGACATAGCATGGCAGAAATGTAATATCATATCTGCATTTCATAATATGGAGAAAACAAGCCAGAAAGGAAATAGTTTAATCTGCTTACATACTATATGTAGGGCTTTTTCAAGTATATATATATATATATATATATATATATATATATATATATATATGGTTCCCATTCACATTGCCAAAAGTACAGTACTCCGAACTACATTTTGCCTAAACCATAACTCCGAATTTACACTTCTCTGAAACGTCACTTTGCAATCGCAGTGCAGTATGTATGAAAATATATACTGTTGTCACTGTAGTGCGATCTTGGAGTAAGTATGTATAATTAGCAAGTGGTGTGGGGGGCACAGCCTCCCACATGGGGGATGCAGGGGGGCTTTCACCTGCAAAAATTAGAGAAAATTAGTTAATGTGGTGTAAGTGTTTTACGTTTCGGCAAAAGGCCGTTTCGGAGAATTGTAAATTCAGAGTTATGGTCTCAGCAAAATGTGGTTCGGAGAACTGTACTTTCATACTGTCAGCAATAAATGTGATCCATATAAACATATATATATATATATATATGCATATGATCATAAAATATATATGTATATGTATTTGTGTGTGTGTGTGTGTGTGTGTGTATATGTATATGTATATATATATATATATATAGTTTTATATAACATATATATATGGGTCTACTTTACATGGTGGACTTTTCACAAAGTCGACTTTCATATGGCCGAGACCACATGATCGACTTTTGGTAAGCCAATCATGAAAAATAAACACAAAAACATAACAAACACTTACCTTAAAAATGTTAGCAGGGGAGTAAGCCCCCATGCACCCCCTGTAACTTAAATATACCAACTCAGAGACTGCACTACAGTGCGGAAGAGGGAAACGTTCCCATTCCGTACTGTACGGAGATGGCAGTTCCCCATGGTCAGCTTTTCAAAAGTCGATCATATGGTCTTGACCATATGAAAGTCGACATTGTGAAAAGTAGACCCATATATATATATATATATATATACATATATATATATATATATATATATATATATATATATACACGCACACATATATCATTGCATCTTACTAAAGCAAAAGAATAAACAACTATTTAAAAACTTAAGAAACTTTTGCTTTTTTACAAGGAACATAGATGCTAGGGTATGTTTGGTGTTTTGGTCAGTCTTTTAGTCATTTAAATCCCATTTTGGGCGCTTTCATTCTTTGTAAAGTTTTCAGTCAAACTTCATCAGAAAATAATATAAAATGAACTTAGGCTTATTATTTAACTGGTGTGGCAAGTGGGGGATGGGTTAAGTAATTACATAATCTAGTTAAAGACACTGATGTAACTCCTTAACCCATCCCCCACTCACCACACCAGTTAAATAAATAAGCAGGGGATGGGTTAAGTAGTTACATCAGTGTCCTTAACTAGATTAGGTAATTACTTAACCCATCCCCCACCAGTTAAACAATAAGCTCTATCATAGGTTCATACTAGGCTAAATGCCCTTGGGAGCTATTTTAAGCCTAGCTAATTATACCTTATGAGACTCAAACCTTGCACCTTGTGTTTAGAAGGTAAACATTAAACACTCCCGGTCAACAAATTTAAATAAATAAATAAATAGAAGGTAAACACCTTAACCATTAGGCCACTTTCCCACAGCTCAGTTTTATTCTTATATAACAGATATATAACAAAAAAATTGTGCTCTAATGCTTCATTAAGGCTATATGCAAGTTGATATACACTATCCAGGTATTCGTAAGTCTTATATATATATATATATATATATATATATATATATATATATATATATATATATATATATATATATATATATATATATATATATATATATATATATATATATATATATGTATATATATATATATTACAGGCGAAGTCTGCCATGGAACAAAGCCAATTTTCAGCAGACTCCCAGGGAGAAACATTTCAGACACATAGTTTTGTACCATGTGAGAAAACCCACACAAACAGAGGGAGGATATTCAGAATATGCACAGAAGCCACTCCAGCTGAAAATCAAACAAAAGAACTTCTTTCTGTGAGGCAACAGTGCTACCATTGCACCAGTGCATATAATTAATTTACTTACTTTCTTTTTGATAATAGATGTGACAGAGTAACCTAGCCTTCTAGGATTTTTAACTGGAAGGTAATATAACTCAAAATAATACAAACGCTATTTACCATTTTGAACTTTCCCTGAATATGTAATGGTTAAAACTGTCCCAGTTGTCCCCCTCATTTAAGGGAACATGCAACATTCTTTCTACTCACTATGTAGCTGCCTCCTCATTTATCTTGCTTTTATTTTTCTTTTTGAACTATTTCATCAAAACTGCATTTATAAGCAATGTTTGCAGTTTTTCTTCTTCATAAGGACTATTTTATTTATATCTTAATTTAAAACCGAAAAAAATAGAAACATACCACAGCTGTGTAACAATATATTTTCTAAAATTGTTACAATAATGTTTTACTTGTAAAATGTATATACTAATAATACATCTTTTAATACAAAAAGTCTGTCAGATCAACAAAAACAGGTCTGGTAAATGCTTACAGTAATGTTTTACATGTAAAGCACATTTGATAATCACGGAGGTTTTACTACAAACCATCTGTCAGACTTCATTCCAGTATGCAATCATTCAAACATTAGAAGCAAAATATTGATTTCACATGGAAAATAAATGGCGTATATGCCTTACCTGTGTTTCTGTGGTTCATTTAGTAGTTATCCGGTGACATTGAGCACCAAAGGAAAGTAATAGCAATATAAGCATTGATGTTGTCTAACAGGTTTTTCAAGGGAGAGTAATTATCCACTCCTTTGTTTGGATAATTTTATACTTTCCACTTAATATATTTCACATAAGTACAGAGGCTTGGCTTTTTTTAATATAAATATATATATAAAATATATATATATTTTTAATAATATTTGTAATATTAATCTGTGCAAGATTGTAGATACTTTATATTTTATAATTAATTCACAGTATACTCTACTAAATCAACAATTGATCACAAATGAATGCTGTCACCCTGGATAATTTGTCCATAGATAGGTAACTCCTAAGATTTGACCTGGTAGTCAGGGATCTAGGAATATATGTAGCCAGTAAACTGGTCTTTGACCAACATGTGGCCACAGTAGCAAGAAAATCATTGTACGTCACCTCACTTATAAGTAAAGGCATGGCATTCAGGTCTAAGGAAGCGATAGTGCCCTTATCAGACTCATCACTGAGTATAATGCCCCCCTCAACATGTACCTGACCAGACATATGCAACACTTGGAATGCTCACAAAGGTTCCTTGCTAGGAGCATTCAGGGTATAAACACATTCTCTGATATGGATTGACTTAAAGTCCTGTCTCTATATTCTGTATCCTACACGTTACTGAAGTGCCATCTATGACTGGCATATAAGGCATCATTGGATCCAGCTCTGGTGAATCTTTTGCATGTCTGCAAAGTGAACAGCATCAGAATAACAAGCTCCAAGGATTTCAATTTTGCTTGTGACATATATATGACATGTTGGTGAGACAGATATGTGTCTCACAGGAACCCAGGGTCTGAAAGAAGCTTCCAGTCCATATGAAGCAAAACGCATCCCTAACCCTAATTAAGCGTAACCCTGACTAATGGATGTGAAATGGAAAATTCACCCCAGGTTTGGCCCTCTGATAGATAGACAGAGGCAGACAGTATCAATACTCAAACTGATACCCCCCCCCACACACACACACACATACAGATAACCTTTAGAAATATCCTAACTAACATAGCCCCCATAGCTCTCAACTGTCCACGTTTTTGCCTCATATTTTTGGTCTGTTCTACATCACATTTGTGGTTTACTGGATGTTTGTGAGAAATCAGTGAGGATCACATTAACTAAATAATGATAGGCATTTGAGTTTGTTTTCATATCCTTCAGAAAATATATGATAACACAAGACCTTTTATTCTAGCAACTTTCTAAGTTTATATTAAAACTTTGTCCTGCTTTTTGGGGCTTTGTCCCCACATTATTTTTGGCTTTTTCCAGATTTATGATGCCGCCTAATAATAAATGCCCATAATACATAAGGACACAACTGGGTTGGGTTGCACATCTAGGCTTATGAAGGCCCTCATGGTCATTAGCCTAGTATTTAACTACAAACCTGTTAAAGGAGTACGCTATAATTCAGTTATGTATTTAAGAAAATGGTAAGACCTTTTCATTTGTAATGGATATGTCATACTGTGCATTCTTCATGGTGTCAGAGCACTGTTCTGTGGAACATCCCTGGTACAGTACTCTAGAAATTTAGCAACACATGCCATGCAAAGTTAGAATACAGCTTGTGACAGATGCAAATTCATGGACTCCTCTAGAGATGACAGAAGTGAAATTCCTTGAGCTTCAGTAGCCCGGAAAAAAAAAAATTCCAGGGAACATAAATTTGATCTCTAGTTCCTATAGGAAATTGTTGCCAGTGCAAGTGTGTGTTGGCAACAATGCATTTCTTTTAAGACGTTTATGCATTCTTCAAATTAGTATGATCATGAAGTTGATATATAAAGTTTGAGAGCGAGTGGAGAGCTTGCCCCTTGCAAAAAAACATGTAAAATTAATTTTTTCACCTACCTGTGTTTCGGTCATTATTTTTTGCTGTTTCTGATCCTCAGTATTTTGAAAATTGGTATTTTATTTTTGAATCAATGTTGTACATTCTAAAGGGTATTTGTAGTAGATAGTTTTGAAAATTGACTATAGGCCACGGTGGTGCAGCAATTAGCTTTGTCGCCTCACAGCAAGAGGTTCTCTCATTTGATTCTCGGCTGGAGCGCCTACTGTGTGGAGTTTGGCTGTCCTCCCCATGGTCAAGTGACATTAAAGACATGCAGGTAGGTGCATGTGTGAATGGGTGTGCCTTTTTTGAAGGTTGGGGGTTGGGCTGGCAACTCGGCACTGTAAAACTCCACTGCCAATCATTAGTGGACTGGAGTTTCGCTGTGGCGACCCCTAACCGGGAAAAGTCGAAAGACATTACTTACTTTTGACAGTTGATTGCACAATATTAAACAATCCCAGGATATTGGCAGATAAAATTAAGTAACGTTAATCTATTAAAACACCCCACTGTAGGTTTCTCACTATTTACTTGATTACACCCAATAATAGAACATGTCATGTTATCAGTTTTATTTTGTTATATGCAATATCTTTTTTCAATTTATTATTTATTTAGTTTTGTTGAGTGGTTTCTGAGTGGTTTGAGTGGTTTATTCCCATGAGCACATGGCCTACATTCAGGTTAGTCCAAGGTACAATTTACATAACCTTGAGTTGGTTAAAAGACCTACAAGAAGACACAGATTCTTGCCCTGAATCTTACAAATTTCTGTTCCTTTTCAGTACTCATCTTGTATTTTGTACCACCAGACAAGTTTAACCACAAAGTTGTGACCTTCTCCTTCAAACTTCCAAAAGCCCTACAGTAAAACCCATTGAATTTAAATATTACAAATGTGCTGTTATCAAAATTCACTTATGACACCACTTCCTGATCTTGAGATAGCAGCAACCTTCATTAAGTAATTCTACACCCACTTTGAAAAATGCAATGAGCTAGCAGTCCCCAACAGAACCATGTATCATGAGAAATTAGCAATCGGCCCAGTTTGTCCATCACCATAAATAAACTGTTTAGCAAAAGAAAGAAATTCATTAAATTACATAGTAAATCCAAAATCCTTAACTGCAAAGTAGGCTTGTTATTAAACCACATTCTGACACCAAAACTGTCCAGAAGTATCTCTCCCTAGCATGCTCTTTGTGTATTAAAAATCACCACAAAAAAAATGCTAAAACGTGTAATATCATCACTTTTTGTAAACAACCCCTCCTTTCATCATACTGTATAGAAAACATACCACTACAAAACCAAAATGTAATCAAAAATTAGGAATTTGGTTTGATAATTCCCTCTTTTTGACTATCATTTGACAGCAGTTGTCGCAAAATACTTTTCTGAATCAGAGCTGATTGCTAAAAGAATATCATGAAGGTCTAAAGAGGTAATCAGTCTCCTATTCTCAACATTGATCAGAGCAATTATGGGGTACAGTGCCCCCTTCATAATGTTTTTCACTAAACATGTCAAAAAATGAAGACGTGAATGGTTCTTAACCAAACAGATTACAGGCCTATAGTCCCTGAACTATCTATCACAAGAGGCTGGAAGCTCTATCTCTTTATTCCATGTCTTCTATAATTTTAAGTGAGAATATTGTTTTGCTTACCCTGCTATTGAGACCCAGTTGTTCTGGCTCTTCTGTATTTTGGCAGACTTAATACATCCAGCAGTACAAAATCTTCATCAACAGATAAATAAATCATGGTAGAGGGATACATAGGTTTATAACACAGTGCCTGCCAATCCGATGTAATAGAGAAACTAACCACTTGCATGTTAAGCAGTGTGACTTACTATGTTCTTTTAAACAAAACCTAGATGGCTGGATGGGTCTCCACAAATGTTTTCTGGATTGACTGTTCTGGACCACCTGAAGAATGGAGGTCCAGCATGTGACAGGGTACTGGCAATATATTATTGATCAAAAGACACAGTATCTAATATCTAAGACTCTATGAATCTAGAATGCAGAACCCCTCTAATGCTGTACTGTCACATTATTAATAGAAAACAAATCCACACCACTGCTCGGGGGTAGAACCTGCAGCCTTCTCATCTTCTGTTCATCAAAGATGGTTGTGTACCTGTTGATCCACAGACAGTTTGACACTCACACATTGATATAGTAATTGTGTTTGGACAGTGCAGTGGTGCAGCAGTTAACATTGTCACCTCACAGCAAGAGGTTCTCTGGTTCAATTCTTGGCTGTGGTGCCTTCTGTGTGGAGTGCGCTTGTCCCCACCTGTATTCGCATAGGTTTCCTCTGGGTACTCTGGCTCCCCCTACATTCCAAAGACATGCTTCTGGAGCATTTCTCCCCAGGCCTTGGCTAAAAATAGGCTCTGTCCTAGTTAGACTTTCCTGATCAACAAAAATTAAATAAATATATCTTTTAAGGGAAATGCATTTCTGAATAGTTCTTTGTAAAGGAGCAGTCATGAAAGAGATGCAAATTACATCTCAGGGGAACAGACTACATGATATTAAGGGAAACAAAAAGCACATGCCTGTGTTTGGACTCCTACCTTTGTCCGAAGAAATATTCACTAAAATAGGGTATTAGCAAAGAATGCTAACAGAGTAGTCATGAAAGAGGTGCTGCAAAATACACTTCAGGGAACAGAATATGTGATATCAGGGGGAAACAAAATGCATAGACATGGGTATGAACCCCTGATTTTTCACACTCATATTGCAAATTCATGGGCATGAGTAAGATATGCCACAGAAGTAATTGTGCTGAAGATGCGTGAATAAACACAAATATGTTGTTGTTGTTTGTCTTTCGGCTTTTACCCGGTAAGGGGTCGCCACAGCGGAACTCTGGTCCGCTAATGATTAGCAGTAGATTTTTATGAAACTCCAATATGTAAATTGCAAAAATAATGCTGCATACCATAAAATGGGCATTGAAAATTTCTAAATTACATAACGCATGTGGGGAGTGAAATCCAACACCAACTGTATGATTCATTGCATGATTATATTAAAATAAGGAATCTGTCAGATGAATGTATCGTACAGTTATATAACATTATCAACATGATAATGATAGCTGTCACCATGCCACATGTTAGGTCAACATAGTTTTGAATCCCTGCCAGCCTGAATCATATTATCTTGACTTGTGTACTACTTACTGATGTCACAGAACTTTTTAACCAACCATTATCAGAAATAAGAAGGGAGCGTGACAGTATTATAGAAGAATGACACATTGGGCATAGTGAAGCAGACCCAAATAATCAGTAGATCAGAAACCAGAGCATACCTTACTGGCAGCCTCATTTCATCAGAAGTGTATTGAACCAAGGATGTTGTTACAGTATAAACACTAAATGTCTTTTCATGCCTATATCAATATTGCTTTCTTTCACACATTAATGTGACGATCGATATATCTATGTTGGGAAAGGCATTTTCTTCGGTTTTTGCCATAGTACAAGAACTGCCATTCCTCACCTTTGAATAGTGATACTCATGTCTGTTCTCTTCTCTTCTTATGGCAAAAACTGAAGAAAATGTGTTTGGAGACGATCAAGGCAGCAACTCTTGTAACCACAGTATAAGATCCTGCAGTGACTGAGGTTGCTTGTCTGCTTGGGATATGTCCATATTATTTATCCTTTGCAGATATTTCATTTCTAACTTAAGTGTCTGCTTTGTACTTTACCTGCATGTTGATGTAATATCATGCAAAGTTATTGTAAGGAAGACACCTTTTAAATTCGGAAAGTCATAAACTGAGCAGTGCAGTGTTCACAACTGTCTGTACTGGCCTTTGAGTAGCTGTTTACCTCCTCACCCCTCTCTTCCTAAGATGTGGTGACTAACTCAGGTCAGCCATCTTGTAGGTGCAGTTAGTATTTCGTAAATAATGATACTTTTATAAAAATTATCAGATTAAGAAATAGTTTGTGGCCTACACAAAGCAATGCACTTATGAGCTGTAAGCTTGTAACAGAAATAATCACTTAGCTAATAATTGCAGTATATTTAAGGTATGTATGTGCCAGTGCATAAATGTATTTATGTGTCAATGCATAACTGTTCATACTTGTATGTTTGTGTGTGTGTGTGTGTGTGTGTGTCTATATATATATCTAATCGGGTCTACTATACATGATCGAAATTTCAGAAAGCCGAAACCCATATGGCCGAAACCCTATGTTCGACTTTTGAAATTTCGAACATGTAACAAAAAAAAAAAAAAAAAATGAAAACTTGCCTTCATTTTGCTAGCATCCCACACCCCCTGAAATTTAAATATACCAGCTCAGAGATTGCTCTACAGTGCGGAAGATCGGAATGTTTCCATTCTGCGCTATACGGAGATGCCCCTTCTGTATGATCGAAATTTCAAAAGTCGATCATATGGTCTCAGCCATATGGGTTTTGGCTTTCTGAAATTTTGATCACGTGTAGGGGACCCATCTAATATATATATATATATATATATATATATATAGACATATATATCTAGGGGTCTACTTCAGCAGACTGACAAACCAAAAGACTGAAAATTCAAAATACTAAATACATTTTTAATGCAGGGGGCAAGCCTCTCTGTGCCCCTTACATGGGGGGCGGTGTTTAATACACTGTCCTGCTAACTATATATACCAACTCCAAGGTCACACAATGGTGGAGAAGGGGCAAATTTCATCATTCAATATTTTGAATTATCAGTCTTTTAGGATTTATTCTTTTGGTTTTTCAGTCATCTGAAGTAGGCCCATATACATATACACATACATATATGAATATATATGTTGTATATTTCTGCACATTGGGGACAGCATAGTGGTGTAGCAGATAGCATTGTTGCCTCAGAGCAAGTGGTTCTCTGGTTCAGTTCTAAGCTGGGATACCTTCTGGGCAGAGTCTGCATGCCATCTCTGGATTCTCAATGGTATTCTCTGGGTGCACCGGTGGACTGGATGCTCATAGGTTCAGAGGTTCATAGGTGTGTACTAGGCTAATGGCCCTGGAGCCGTTACAAGCCTAGCCCATAGGATTTTCCTGACATCATGCCACCCTACCTTAGTTCCCAGTGCCTCTGTTGAGTAGAGCAACTGGAGTGATCCCCAAGAGCTAAGGAAGACTATCAGTAGAACTGTTAAGTGGAGAAGGTGAGTACAAGGGACCAGTGATTGGTGGAAAGGAGTAGCAGCAAGCCTTTAAAGGAAGGAGTGAGAGAGAGAAGCTAGTGAGTTAAAGCTTGTAAAAGATACCGGGGAAGAGAAGAAGAGATAGAAGTCAGGAAATAGTGGGGAGAGGGAGTCACCTAGTGAAAGCACGTCAAGGTTTCACCAGGGAAGAAATCACAAGGCTGGGTCTATTATGGGAAGAGAGTCTGGTAAAGGAGAGAGTGACACAGAGGGGACCTAATATAGGAGACACAGGGCTAGCTAGCTTTTGGCTGCTGGGTTTCCTGGCAAGGGAAAAATGCTGAGTACCAAGCAGGGCTGTAGAATGCTTAATAGTACAGGTTTAGCAGCTGTTGTACATACTTTATTAAATCCTTCTATGATGTGCTTTATCCAATTCCCGTACAGGGTAGAGGCAATACAATTTGTTTTAGTGTGGATCAGATGTAGGCATCCAAGCCAGGCTCAGTCAGGTGTTTCAGGGTAGGAAAGCTGGAGAATAGGAGAGAGATATAGAGAGAGAGATGCACTTCAGATAAAACAGTTGCAAAAGACAGTTAGCGTACACTAGCACAAACCTTAAACAGATGCCATCACATTATCTTACTGTCTAAATACTAACGTATAAGTATACACTTATAAGCTTATAGGTAACTAACAGAGAGAGAAACACTTCAGGTAAACAGTTGCAAAACAATGCAGTTAGCGTACATTAGCACAAAACTTTACACAGATGTAAGACACAATTAGCTTACTTTACCAGCGTATACTAGCAATAGCTTAGAATTATTTAGGTTAGATACAAGCTTCTAACCAGCATGGGCATCTAATTCCAAATAGTCTGTGTAATATCAGTATTGTAGTATTCAGGACAGAGCAGAAAAATATTGCGACACAGTAAGGCAGACCCAGTATCAAACAATTAAGAACTCAGATGTTTTGATATAACATGATAATATGCAAGAGGCTGCAAGGAATTAAAACAACCTGTTCCGCTATAATACAGAAGCAGTGCGATATGGGCTAGTGATTGTTTCAAAGAGTAAAATCCTCTAAACAACAGTGGAATAAGTCTTTTGAGCGGGATATTAGCTATGTAGTCTCAGTAGGACACGTGCTAAGGTTGGCGTTGTCGCCGACTGTTATCCAGCGCTCATAGTGAACTACAGTTTGGTGGCTGTAACTGTGGAGCTTTAAGACTACCAAAACCTTGCTTTTAGCAATAAAACAATAGTGTAAAATGTTATATAAGTAAAGATACACAGTCGCCTGAACTTTACTTTTAGCAAGAAGGCTATCGTGCAATGTTTAATTATGTAGAGGGGCTCGAACGCAGTTCCCGCTCCTTGCCTGCTATTCAAGCCTATGGCAAGTAAAAGATGTGCCCTGCAATGCTTCCTTAAAATATTATATGCATGTAGTTCGGAGTTTGGCTAGAGAGAGATGTGCGCTGAATACTTGATCGCACATGCAAGCGGTATCGATATCTTAAAAAAAATAAATAAATAATAAGTCTGTAGTTTGTAATCCCTCTAAAATATGTAGCGCAGCTCTAGAATAAGCAAGCGTTTAAGTATTGGACGCTAACTACTCTTCAATCGCAAGGATGCCGATATGTAGATAGCTTGCAACCCTAGAAGAAATATGTATTACAGCTCTGAATGAGCTAGCGTTTAAGTGATGGGCATGTGACCTCGATAGAAATGTAGCGTAGATCTGAAATATGCTAGCGTTTAACGCTCAATCACTTGTGTTCAGTTAACAATGCAGGGTTACATACATATGCAGTCAGTATCTGTCTTGCACTGTTATTACTTTACAACCCAAAAAATAAAAAAAAACAAGATAAATTATAACAAAAACAAGAGTTACCTTGCTATGGCTACAGACGCACTTTCCCGGGAGACGCAGCAGCCGAGGGCTAAGCTATTAAGAGAATTGGCGCCCTGGAGCAGGGAGTATTTGTTAAGTAGGGGGAGGGAGAAACAGTGTGGGCGTGCACAGGTATAGACCGGAAAAGCTATATCTGGTATCGGTGGATAGTTAGGTATGACAAGAAGGGGAAAAAGAAAGTGACCAAGTACGTGGATTGATGGGAAGAATCAAACAGAGAAGGAGATAGTGATAGGTAAGAGTAGGGCAGCAGAGGGCAAGAATGATGAAAGCTATGTTAGGCAATTGGAGTCAGGGTGAGCGTAGGAATAGAGGGTAGTCAGTGAGTACAGTAGCAGAGCCAAGAGCTAAGGAAGACTATCAGTAGAACTGTTAAGTGGAGAAGGTGAGTACAAGGGTACCTGGCAATCTACTGGTGTTGGGAGTGGTCCTTTGCGGGGGGTAAAGTTGGCACTGAATCTGTCAACCAGTATATTGGCAATATCTGTTGGCTCGGTATAGGAGATACCATTGTGCAGTAGCTCAGAACAAATCTGGGTATTGCCGTGGAGATTCTTTATATAACTATAGAAGACCTTGTGGTTGTCTTTACTACCTGCTGCAATTCTGTTTTCATAGCTAGTTTTAGAGGATTTCATGAGGGATCTCAACTTTTTGTTGAGGCTGATAAGGGAGTTTTTCCAGTCTTGGCACTTCACCTTATTCCACATCAGTTTCCTCCTTCTGTTGTAGAGTTTGTTTATAGCAGGGGACCACCAGATTAGCTTTCTTTTTTTTTGTAGGAAAGCATCTTGGTTCTATTGGGTATGGCGAGATCCATGCATTTGTGTACATGGTCATACCATGCATTGGTGTATGATTCGGCAGTCATGCAACTATTCTCCATTTGCATGGGTGCCATGAAGTTAGCCACCTCTGTTTTTAGGTGCCCAAAGGTAGCTTTGGAGAAGTTTTTCATGGTGGTTACCTTTGCGGAGGGTGGTGGGGGGTGGGAGGGATGTGAATTTCCAAGGTGATTAGTTTGTGGTCGGATCTAACCAGAGAGAAGTTGACT
Source organism: Protopterus annectens (assembly GCF_019279795.1). Lineage (NCBI taxonomy): Eukaryota > Metazoa > Chordata > Ceratodontiformes > Protopteridae > Protopterus > Protopterus annectens. The sequence goes on along the minus strand of NC_056726.1, from coordinate 1,136,517,272 downwards.
ATTGGTGTAGAGCAACGGTTGCCCATGTTAGTTATGACCAGGTCAAGGATGTTGCTAGTTCTTGTGAGGAAAAAAGAGAAAAGGCCCAGTAGTCAGTAAAGTCTCATGCTATAGTCCAGCAATATGTCAAGAAAAAAAAAAACAAAATAAAAGTATCAGGAACACCACAGTCATAAAAACATGGAATTTTGATGTAAAAAGAAGATAAGTGCTTTCGTATTTCCCAACAAACGCTTCATCAGATCTAAAAACTTTGTTCACAGTACAAATATATAGTATCTAAAACAATTAAGTACAAGAATTAACACCCTATCAAAGACAAAAGCATTTTTTTTATTTTATTTTTTTATTTTATTTATTTAACATTGGTTAACCGGGAAAGTCCTACTTGGAACAAAGCCAATTTTCAGCGGAGGCCCAGGGAGAAAGGCTCCATTTTCCAAGGCATTATTGGATGCTAGCACATAATTAGTATTACAAATCACACTCCAGCTGAGCTGCTTTCAAAGATACAGAACAGTTTAAGCCTGGATAACAATCTGCCGGTAATTTTAAAATCCATGACAGCTCTACTTTTTCAGTATAATTCACAATGCCCCCCCCCCCCCACACACACACACATTCTCAAATATATATTGCAAGACCCTGAAAGAAAAAGAATGACCATCAAACTCCATTATATGTTTTGCTAAAGCATTTTTCATATCTTTTTTCATGTATGATATAGGTGTCTTCTTGCTCTTTCTTTGAGCATCTTATTAGTCTTGCACACATAAAAACTTGGACATTGGTTGCAGGTGGCTAAATAAACCATATTTTGTGTCCTGCAGTCACTATATAACTTAAAATTAAGTCTAGGGTGTTCAAAGGTCTGTACTCTAGTAATATACATGCAAATACAACAGTTCCTGCAGGGGAACATACCAAGTCTCGTAGATGGTACCTCTAGTGGGTTAAGAACAACCTGGCCCAGGGCATAGGAATTCATGAATTCCAGGAAACATTGGGCAAGTGTATTGGTACATGAGTAGTTTTCCCAGTTAATGGAGGGGGCAGTTGAAGGCACTCAGTACGAGAGTGTTAGGTTGGACCCTAATATTCTCCAGGGTGCTTAGGAATGTGGAGTGTGAGTCTTGGGACATGGTTGGGGACCTATAACAGGCTATGACCTGAATCACTGTCTTACCCAATGTTAGCTGCACCTGAAGTATCTCTGATATGTTATTTTGGGCTACCTGTCTGGAGGGGTGCACATCCCTTATGAATATGGAAGCACCACCACCTTTGGAACTTTGGTCCAAGTTCTGGGGCCAAAAGGTGTGGAATGAGTTATAGCCTGGTAGCGCAAAGGTGCTTTCTGCTACCTTTAACCAAGTCTCTGTTACAGCACAAATGTCAATGTTCTCCATTTTAAGGAGTACTTCGAGTGAGTGTATTTTGAGATTTAGACTTCTAATGTTGAGCAGCAATAATCCTCAAATTGCATTTGTTTGTAGGTTTTACGGTGGTAATTTTGTCTTTGGAATACTGCCTAAAAAGGCACTATAGGGGTGGCAAGTGCCTTGGCCAGTATCCGGAAGCCCAGGGGTGACAGATGCAAGCCATCTCTGGCAAAACATCGAGGTCTGTCAATCATGTCATCCCAGGCAGACAGATACTGGATCCCCTTAGAATTACACCAGAAACTTTGTTCAAAAGGAACCTTGACGATTGGATGGGAGAAAGGAAATTCACCCCAGGGATCAAGTCAGTCGCCCTGCTAGACAGGGGTCCAGGGAAGTAAATAGTGTGGGAAGAAATAGCCAGGGAATTGTTATGGTTAGGCTTGTTTAGGCCCCAGGGTTGATAGCCTTTTACCAACCTATGAACCTATGAAATACTGTGGTATCATTCTGGGTGATGATAGGATGCTGCTCAAAGCTAGGGCCATACCCGCCTGGCTACATAATCAGAGAGCTCTTCCATGTCTCTTTTCATGTAGTCCAGGGAGGTATGTCTCAGGTCATTCACACCCACATGCACAATGACAGAGTCATATTTGTACCTGTTGTTGAGGGACCTGAGTCTGTGCGTTATGTGGCAGATCCTGGCACCTGACATGCAGCTGACTGTTACTTTCTCCTTATTCAACCTAGTGAGTGGGACATCGATGTGCCTCACTATTGAGTCACCTATGACTAGTGTGCTGGGCATGCTATTTTGCCTTAGGGGGTTTGGTTGAGTGGCATACTGTTTAGCAGAGTTATGTGTCTTGTGATTAGTATTGTGATGTAGTGGTCGAGTTCATTTCTGTCTTGGAGGTCTCTGCTGTTTGGGAAGATTTTTATTGAGAGCTTCCACGAAGATGGGTGTGTGGTTTGTGTTTTTTGGTGAAGGCAGTGCTGGTGTGTGCTCTGGAAGGCTATGTGCTCCATGTGGTGTGGTGCAAGTGTTGACCTTCTCCTCTTGACCAGCTATTCCAGTCTTTTCTGGAGAGTGCATGGCTTCCAATTTGGATATATAAGTGCATCTCTCGTAAGTCTGAGTATTGGGAGGTAAGAGGAGAGGGTTGTCTGTGTACATGAGGCAGTTGCTACATTGGCTCAGGATGCCCAAGTTCACCAGGTTAATAGGAGAAAGCACAGGGAACTGACATTTAGATATGACTGGAGGGGTGGACATTAATAGTAAGTAGTGGAGCTGTTTCCTTGTAGAACATTTAGTGCTGGTAGCAGTTTTGTGTGGTACAATAATTGCTACAAGAAGTCTGGTATGGTAACGTGCTAGACTGATAAGCTAGTAAAAGTGCAGAAGAGGAGAGAACTAGCAGATCTTAGGGAAAAATTGAAGATCAGACTTTGGAACCTCTCAGAATCTTACAAACAGTCCTGGATACAGCAAATCTGTATCTGGACTAGACTAGTTACAGGAAAGGTAGGAAACAAGTGTAAACATGGGCTTTTAAACCAGAAAGTTGAAAGAAATGGAAAAACTTCCCAAATGGCCAATAAACTACAGATTCTTGACCAGAAACCACTTCTCTTGTGGTAGACAGGCTACGTTGTGCTTAACATTCCACTGATAAGCTAGAAGGCTTCTCTCCAACACAAAAAGGCTTGGGGGGCTCAGAGGCTTACAAACAGTCCTGGATACAGCAAATCTTATCTGGACTAGACTAATTATAGGAAAGGTTACAAACAGTCCTGGATACAGTAAGTCTGTATCTGGACTAGACTAGTTAAAGGAAAGTTGGGAAACAAGTGCAAATGTGGGCTTTTAAACTAGAAAGTTGAAAGAGATGGAAAACCTGCCCAAACGGCCAATAAACTACACTTTCTGGGCAGGAAACCACTCCTCTTGTGATAAATAGGCTACCTAGTGCTTACCACTCCCACTGATAAGGTAGAAGGCTTCCCTCAACACAAAAAGGCTTGGGGGGTTCAGAAGCTTACAAACTGTCTTGGATGCAGCAAAACTGTATCTGGACTAGACTAGCTACAGAAAAGGTGGGAAACAAGCGCAAATGCAGGCTTTTAGACCAGAAAGTTGAAAGATATGGAAAAACTGCGCAAACGGCCAATAAACTACAATCTCTGGGCCATAAACCACTCTTTTGGTAGCTAGGCTACCTAGTGCTTAGTACTCCTACTGATAATCTAGAAGGCTTCCCTCCAACAGACAAAGGCTTGGGGAGCTCAGATGCTTACAAACAGTCCTGGGTACAGTAAATCTGTATATGGACTAAACTAGTTACAGGAAAGACAGGAAACAAGCTTAGAATATTGATTTTTTTTATAGAAAATCAGCTAAAACAACACTAAAAATAATTCAAGTGCAGTGCAAGCTAGCACACTTGAGTGTATAGCTGTATTCTGAACTGAATTCAATTATTGTTTTATTAAACTCTGAACAATTAAAGAGTGCCAAAAAAATAAACTTAACAGATGAGAAGCACACTCAGTCTGGACACAAGGAGATTCTAGCAAAGTTTTTTTTTTTTTTTTTTTTTTTTTTTTTTTTTTTTTTAGTAAAGTGGAAAGGGAGAAAGGAGAAACAGAAGATAATTCAAGGTTAAGGACCTAAGTGGGCTGGCCTTCTCAAATGTTCTCTCTGTATTAGGTAGAATGAGCTAATGACATTAGACTGGGATACAGCTGGGATAGAGCTGAACAGATGGGACCGGTAGGAGTGTCTGAAATCAAAATATGATCTCACTGTACTCGGTTGAGTGAGCAAATGAGATGGACCCAGGAGAAGTGTTCAAACACAAATTTACAGGAGGGGCGAGCAATTTCAAAGCCATCAAGATTAATACCACAACAAGAACAGGGAGTAAGGGTGGGAAACTAACTGCATAGAGACAGAGATACCACAATATTCAGTGAAACAAATCAATAAACAGAAAAATAAAAATGCAGTACTACCTTTAACACAATATTCAATGAAACAAATAAATAAACAGAAAAATAAAATGCAGTACAATCTTTAACACTGCAAGTTTGTACTTAATCAATAAACCACCAGAAGTAGTCTCTGACAGTTTTAACAGATTCTTTACTGAGACTATCCAAGCCCTAGCCAACCAACTGCCTCTAAGTTCCCATAGTCCAGGTAGCTCTACCCTTATAAATAAACCTTCTTTTAGCTTCCAACCTGTTGCTACATCATTTATCCGCACCTTAATCAGAAAACTAAAACCCACAACTCTCTCAGCTGACCAACTTCCAGCTGAATACCTGCAAATATCAGCCGACGCCATTGCCTACCCAGTGTCACTACTTATCAATCGCACTCTAACAGAAGCAAATATTCCTAATATCTGGAAAATATCCTACGTAATCCCTCTTCATAAAGGAGGCAGTTCTACAGAACTCTCCAATTACAGGCCTATTGCTATACTCTCTCCTCTAGCAAAGATTATGGAAAAATGTATTCAAAAACAGTTTATGCAACACCTAATTAACAACCACCTAATGGCAGATACCCAGCATGGCTTCAGACCTCACCATAGCACTACCTCAGCCCTACTTGTCTTCTCCAACACCATAAATCTCCACCGCAATAATAACCTTATTTCCTCAGCTCTTTTTCTGGATCTGTCCAAAGCATTCAATATGGTGGATCACCAACTATTAATCAATACCCTACAATCTCTTTGTCTAGATCCTAAAGCCCTACAATGGTTTAATTCATACCTAAGTGGTAGAAAACAGGCCGTGCTATGGCAGACCAAACTCTCCACCCTGCTACCTAACACCCTGGGTGTACCACAAGGATCTATATTAGGCCCATTGTTATTCTCTATCTTCATCAATGACTTGAACACTGTTATTCCTAAAGTCAACTGTATCCAGTATGCAGATGATTCCACAATGGAACATCTCCTACAGAGTTACAGTTAACTACCCAGTCTACCTTTAACACAATAGAAAACTGGCTCTCAAATCGTCGCCTGATACTGAATCCCAAAAAGACTAAAATGCTGTTATTCCTTCCAACACAAAGGTCTAGCGGCATTAACTTTACAATCAAAGCAAAGGATGGCACAATAATTTTGCCAGACCATTCTACAAAACTACTAGGTGTCACCATCGATAATAATTTAAAATGTGACCTACATGTCAATCAATTGATCAAAACCATCAATAAAAAACTAGGTTCATTGTATAGAATAAAAAGCTTTCTGACTCCCCCAGCTAAAGTTGCCATTGCTCGATCTTATCTTCTCTCTACTCTCCTGTACGCATCCTCTCTTCTCCACAATACTAGTAAGACTGTTCTGAATAAAATCACAATCTGTTACAATCACATCGCCAGGTTTGCTACTGGATTTCCTTTCAGGACACATCACTGCATTAACCTATCTCGGCTTGGATGGCTCCAACTACCTAGTCTAATACTGTATAACCAACTAGTTATGACACACAAAATTCTATACAATCCTGAAAACACCCCTGCACTCAAAAACCTGGTTACTATTTATAACAACCCTAGATCACTGCGTTCCTCCAGTAGACTCCTTATCCAGACTTGTAAATCTAATAACTTAGCTGGTGACTCTCTCTTTACTAACTCTGCAGGCAGAAAATGGAACCTACTACCTCCTGAGATTACCTCACTCTCTTCTCTAGGTCAGTTCAAAGCTAAACTCAAACTACACCTGGGGTCAAATCGGACTTGCTACTGTATCAAGCCTGGCTAACTCTTTCTCTAGATTTTGTATAGATGTTATGTGTATGGATTGTCTTGATATTCCTTTGTAAATATACTATTACTGTCTAAATGTTTCTTCACCAAATATTCCATTAAGCTGTTCGTGATATGTGACATGTAATGAAGTTTTTGAGATATGTAATGATTTTTTTTTTACTTTGGGAGCTTTTCTCCCCGGGCCTCCGCTGAAAATGGACATATATCCAGTCGGACTATCCCGGTTAACAAATATAAAATAAAATAAATAAATAAAATAAAATAAACTCAGCTTGTAATACAGTTGATGTAGGTATATAGCAGCCAGCTAAACAGCTCAGATATTCAGCAGAAAAAATTTGGCCATACATTTGATTGTGAGTGCATATGTGTGGTACGAAAGAATAACTGTGTCAGCTCTAGTCACCCAACAGTGTGAATACTGGCTCTAAATGATTGTCATTGTTGAAGTGACACCCCAACCCAATGTGCAAATAAATGGTAAAAAGGGGTTGTGAATGGATGAATGAATGGATAGATATGCATGCATGCATAGATCTGTTTAATCATAAATATAAAAATGCATTTATATACATATTTATCTCTGTGCATCTACATAACATATTAGTATGCAGATATAGTTTTGTTTGCATATATGCTTATGTTTAGGTATGCTTTTTCATTTGCATATACAAACTTATTTGCATTTAGACATAAATTTCTTCTTGCATTTAGCCACATTTATGTAACATACATTTGAATATTTATCTAGCGGTTATAAACAGTATTTGAATTAAGATGAAAAAATAAAATGTGAAAATAGTTACTGTAGAAATCTAGCCTTCTTGCCCCAACCTGATCTGCCCACTTCATCCAGCTGATCAGGCCTGCACCTCTGCCCAACAATGGGGGCCAGAGTGGGTGATCCCTGTAAGGAATGACTGGTGGTCACACAACCCTTGACAGATGTCAAATTTCTTTCACTCAGTGCCAGCCACTTCATTTTCAAAATTCTGCAGGTATGATTCTTGCAAAAGTTACACCATAGTTTTAGTCTCCTTATCAGACCAGCTGTTTCTTATGTTTTCACAGCTGCTGCCATCCTTTGATGTGCAAGAACCAAAGCAAGGAATAAAACTGCAAGGCTGTGGTTTAGAGGGTGGGAGCCACACCCTATGAGGTATGACATCACCATACCCAACCTATGTAGTCATGTAGTGGTTTCACCCATGCAGATTATGTTTTCTTTTAAAGTTAAATTTACCATTTGCATTATAAAAGTGATATATATGTCTATGATATCTATCTGCCTATCAAAACATCTGGAATAAATATTTTTTCATTTACATAATGCATTGAAATTATATGGAAATATGACATTTGAAATACTGACTGAAGTAATATTTTCTTAATTACTTTTTCTTATAACTGAATCTTATGAATTACATGCCCAGGTAGTATGTCACTGCTTTTAGTATTCTAAATTTCTGTTTGGAAGTGCCAAGGTGTGTCATACTCTGCAGGATGGCTATGAATTAGGGTTCATTAAACTCACATCTAAATGACGACTTTTTCCATTTTTCATTTTAAATGCTATGGCATATTTACGTTTTGCTGAGACATGCAAAGTTGTCACGTACATTCCTCCAGCCAACAGCACTCAGCATAGCTTGTTAACACCCACCAGAAGACAACTAGATATACACACACACACACACACACACACACACACACGCACACACGCACACACGCACACACACACACACACACACACACACACACACACACACACACACACACACACACACACACACACCAAACATATAAAGCAGCCTGAATTGCTTTCAATAACTCTAAAGCCACCATATTTATATATGATCAGTCAAATTCTGATGCAATTGCTATGGCAAGGCACAAACTCTTTAAAGTAAGCTAAAGCCAGTTTATAATTATAAAATATTAGTAAGTTATGGAATTTCAACTTAATAGATAAATGTATTCATGCATTTTTCCACAAAGAAAAAAACAATGTTATATGCAATTGCTATACGGTATCAGTAAAGACAGTCGTGGTAATGGCAGGAGATGGGAATTTCAAGTGTCATTTCTTACAGCTAAGAATACATGACAGTGTTACTTACATAGTGATGTGTGATGAGAGGTCGTTAAATATGTCATAGTGTGCAGATCTAATGGCATAACATAGGATTACAGTAGAAATGATAAAAATTTGTTTTTTTTTTGTTGTTGTTGTCATTTGTGGATCATGATGCACAGGTTAACAGTACAAAAGCTGAGGAGGACATTGTTCAGTTGACCTGTGCTTCACTGTATTGATATGATGAAAGTATTATGTATGCTATACTCAGATTTTCACTGAATTTAAGGTTTAAGATTTACTTTCCTTATGGTGTTGCAGTTATGGAGTAAAAAAGGATGTATGTATACTTAACCCAGCATGCTTTCATGTCCTTTATTGCACTGGTGATGAGAGTGTTTGTTAAATCAAAGTTTATCACGGTACCCATGCATGTTGTTCCAGGTTAAAACATGATACATCAGCAGAGATCAAGACACAGAAAAGATCATTTCAGTCCTGAAGAGAACCATCTTCTCATGGGGGCCTTATGAAAATATGGCAAGTGCCTTTTTGGAAAAACAGAGGGGGGGGGAACAAGCTGAGAGATCAAAGGTGTGTTACCAGATGGTTAAGGATATAAATGTTGTTTGGGGGAGGAACGGCACTTTGACACAGTGAAAAAAGGCCAAGAATATGACAGGACATGCACCTGAACTGAGGCAAGACTGAATGCAATTGCTCATAGCAGTACTGGTGGGGTACCTCCTACACTTATCGCTTTAACACCTAATATGGAATACCTGCTTTTCACATGTGGAGTTGACAATGACACCTGACAGGGATGTCATGTGCTTAATCAGAGGTGGTGTGGGCACAGAAAGTGCTTCTCAGGAAATTGCTACAACTAGTAGGGAAGAACTAACACAACAGAATTCACAGAAGCCTCATTAGCATTTATCTACATCGAGCAGAACCTCTCATTTAAGGTCGCGGTCACACATCACTGTATCAGTAGAATCACCTGCATTCAGTATGTCATGTCATTGCAGCAAATCAGCATCAAACTCACATGCCAACCCTTTCTCATGATCAGGGCAGCACCACCTGTCCTATCATTAGAGGATATTGACTTTGACCTACTGTAAGTCAGGTCTTCCAATGCAGATAGTGACAGCATAACATTACTCAGGTAGTGGTAATGTGGAGAAGGAACCAGGTGATGTAGCAACAGAAAATGTAGCAGTTAAAACGTATACAGTAGTAAAAGAAAGTAAAAAAGGAAGGCAGCAGAAAGCTAAGAAGCGGTCTCAATTTGTTATAGCAGGGAATGCAGAAATTAAAACATATGCAGCAGTGACAGAAGGCAAAAAAGGAGAGCAGCAACAAACTCTAAGTACAACATTTTACAAACGAGAAGAACAACTGTGAGAACAAGAATAAAAAAATGACACTATAATGGGGTTGGGAGGGTGGCCTAATGGTTAAGGTGTTTGCCTTACAAACACAAGATGCAGGGTTCAAGTCTCCCAAGGGATAATTGGCTAGGCTTAAAATGGCTCACAAGGGCAGTTAGCCAAGTACTAATCTATGAACCTATAAATATTATGTATGGGACAATTTGGTAACTGTTCTGGGTTTTAAAGCTAAATAATATTGCCTCTTATACATATAGTGTCAGAGACATTTTGTAACTTAACATCTGAAACTGAGTCAAAATCAAAGTAAACTTTATTGTCATTCAGCCATAACCATACCCAAGTTACAGCCGAACAAAATTACGTTCCTCCAATCTCATGCACAAAAAACATGCAGCAGAACACAACATATAGCAACATATGTAAAAAAACAGCAAATACTTAACTAGAATCAATGAAGAGCAACAGAAGACCAGAAGCATAAAAATAAACACGATACATGGGCTACTTCCATCACCCTGCTGCCAACTCCATGCATTACCATCAACATTTAAATCAGTCCTTTCATCTGACCATCCACTCCACCACAGACCTTCCAACCGCTGCTACCTACAGGCCTGAAGGGTTACATCATCCCTAGTAACATCTGACCCTCTCTTCATCTACAATCTTCGCAACCACTTGTACCTGCAGACCCAAATGGCCACACCATCACCATCACCAGCAGTTGCTAAAGTCCTTCCATCTGATACCACCGTTCCTCACAGTCCACCATCTAGACCATCTTCTTCACTGTTACCGACACCATCAACCACATATTCAAAGTCAATCAAGTCATTAACATAGCCCAGTGAAAATTCCATTCCCACAATCCGCATCGTCTTGGTTCATCATTGCAGGCCCAACTTCCACTGCTCTAACATTATGTTCCAAAACAGACAATAACAGGCAATAATTTAATTTAGGATACCATGAGCAATTTACACAACAACATCTCCTTACTTGACAACAAAGAGGACTCACCATGTAGGAAAAAAAAAATCACAAGGTACAACATAAAAACAAAAAGTTTATATTGGGAGCCGGAGAGGCTACTGCCATACAAGGCACCACCATCTTGGCAATCTTACATAAGACATGAGGGACTGATGATGAAATTTCTGGAACTGTGCAACAAAAAGGAGGACATTCATTCATGGAACAATTATTTGTTTTCTAGTAGTAACTTAAATGTCAATGTTACTTTGCAGTTTAGATCTGATGAACTGGAAGAAAATGTTGAAGACTGCATACAGGGTTTATATGAAACTATAGATAACATTGTGAAAGTTAGAGACGAGTGAAACTGGTGATTGGAGAATGTAGTTAGAAAGCTGTTTTGAAATATGAGAAAAAACATGGCAAAACACTTGCCAAGTGTTATTTTTATGGCTGGTCAGCCGAAATCATGTTTCTTTTGTGGGAATGTTTCTCATTTAAATAATGATTATGACAAGATACAATATAACCACCACAGGGTGAAAGGGCATATAGCAAGAAAGTGTGTGGCTGAATGCAGGTTGTATAAAAAAAGGACACTTTTGGATGGATTGTCAAGAGCAAACAATAAATAATGAAAAATAAGGGGAAAGGGAAGAAAACATATATGAGGAAGGATAGCCAGAGGCTGAAAGAAAGACAGGGTGAACTAGGTAAAGAAGAAACTGTAGAAGAAGTAAAAATATGGGGGTAGAGAGACTGCACGCAGGAAGAGAGGTCAGGAGAAGGGATTGACACTGTGGGCAGGATTCACGAAGCCTCTGTGTAAGAGTTACAAGGCTTACACGGAGGCTGCAGTTAAACGGTGTGATGTCAGCATGCCATCATTTGCATAAAGGCATGCTGACTCACACCTAAGGCTAACAAGGTCCGTGTAAGACAGTAGGGGGTGTGTCCGTAGGGAGAGCCCTGCAAACGGACATGCCCCCAGAAGAGTAAAAGTCCTGAAAGTAAACCCCCATGACAGAGTCCATGTAAATGTCAATAAATACAACACAACACATACCCCCACAGACTATTAACATAAAATGTTTTAAAGATGTTTGCCCGTGAGTGCGCTCGTTTGCGTGGGTGTGCCCGTCACTTAGCCACAGTTAGCAGTCAGTGGAAAAGCATATAAGAACTAAATATGCAAAGTAAGCCAAGAAGCAATAGCGTAGCAGTAGAGATGTCGGCTGAAGAGAAGGCAGTCATGGTTCGAGCCCCCACAACATCAATTTTTATTTCTAGTGAAATAAGAACGAAACAATTCCCTGACATATATGTACATGTATAAAATTATTTTTATGTAAAATGTAATGAAATGGGCCATGTATTATGAAGAAATGTGTGAAAAAAAAAGAACAAATGTTAGAAGTGCCCATAGCTGAGCTACACTCTAACAAGCTGAGTATATCTGCCCGTAGGTGAGCAGTAGTTTAACAGGTGTAAAATGAGTGCCCGTAGGTGAGTAGTGGTTTAACAGGTCTAAAATGAGTGCCCGTAGGTGAGCAGTGATTTAACAGGTGTAAAATGAGTGCCCGGGGTTGAGCAGAGTTCAAACACGCTGAAACTGTGTGCCCGTAGCTGAGCTGAGCGTAATATGCGTGCTGACAGCGAAACGGCGCGTAAGCCAGCATGATCCATTTGCACGGAGCTGCGCACCGCGCCAACAAGCTAACCGATGGGCAACGTTGTGCAAGCTGTATCAAAACTGCCTTTACACAGACACACCTCCTAGCCTGTGTAGACAGTCAGAAAATATAAAACGCAATGGCCAGGCTCAAACACAGGATACCATGCACCATAGTCAAAGTACTGAACCACTAAGCCATGACAGTTGCTCTTAGAAATGCAGTAATAGCATATATATATATATATATATATATATATATATATATATATATATATATATATATATATATATATATATGTATAGGAATGAATGGAAAGAGAAGCATGACAAAGCAGGTTTTGTGAAGCTGATACAATTCCAAAATGGCCAATCACAGATAAGTGCGGGAAAAATGGCATATATAAGCCCCATAGGCAGGAATACACAGCATAACTGATTGTGGAATCGATTTGCAGTCAGGATGGCAGGTGTAGGAGAAGGTAGTTGCTTCCGAGCACAGAGGTGGGGCATTGAGGAGTCCGAATATATGGTTTGGCTCCTCGTCCATGATCATGAGGCCCAACTTATACAGGGCCAGGTCCTGTGGGGAGCATATAGGGCTGAGGCGTGGGACCGGTTGACACATGATCTCACCAGTGCCACAGGAATACCAAGGACTGGTGAACAGGTCCGTCACCACCATGCGGACCTGAAGAGATGGAAGCAAGACCAACTGAACCGTTGGATCCAGGAGGCCTGGCAAATGCCCAACGCCCCACTACTGTGTAAGTTACATGTAATTATTTATCTAAGAAATTAACCTAGCTGATATTATGGAGATGTGTATTCCAATATTACTTAATTTATATTACAGCTGCAGGTGTCCATTCCATGAATCGTCGAGCCTATGCCAATAGGCTTGTGCGGTTGCGTCAGCAGGCAGGTTAGTAATTCTCTCCCTGTAACTGTAAAAAAATATAAGTATGACAGCTTGCAAAAGAGTGCAGTGTAGTCACTTATTAATAAAAAGTGCAAGTAACAGTGTAAGAGAGATTCTGCTAGTACTGTGTGATTACATAAGTGTGATACAGCCTGTAATCCAAAAATAGAAATGAAACATGTCTGAAATAAAGATGTTCCACCCGTAATATAATAGTACATAACCTGCAGCAGGCTGAAAAGTACAGCTACACAAGCTGAGTAAAACACGTGTGAAATATATCCCCGTTTAAATTCTGAAACATGACACAAGTGAGACTGTTGGAAAGGATTGTTATAACTAAGTAAAACATGTCAATAAAGCCTAGAATTAAGTACCATCCTGAATTGTAAAAATAAAACAAATGAGAGAGTGTGAGAAAGAGGTATGAATCCACCAATAAAGTAGTAATAACTCCTGAATAAAGTATACTGCAGTCAGTACAGAACTAAATGAATGTGACAGGCAGAACCAAACAGCAACATGTGTGGAAAAAAGTACTGAAGCTGGAATGTGTGTCCCAAAATCTGGATATGTTGCTGTCAGTTTGCAATATGCAGATAGTATGGTTGTATGAAATACCAAACATCCACAGTTGTATAGAGCCATATAAAGCAAATGCAGCAGGATGATGTAGCTGAACAGAGCCAGATATGAATGTGTATGAATAAAAATGAAATGTATATTGATGTAGCAGTAACACTCCTATCACCAACATGCATAAGTTTACACATAGGAAACTGTAGTCAGACCTGTAGTGTGTATATATCTGCAGCTAGTAGAAATGTACAGCATATGTATAGGTATTTGAAGTTGTTAATGAAATATTTCTTCATCCTAACCTATAACCACAAATAATCCATTCAACATGAAATGGGTATTTGTATTCACAATTAACTCCCCTGGACAATTGTCCTGTTGGTTCATACATATTTGCATGTACGTTGATGCATGTGCCCTGTTCATACATCCAAACCTGATGGCCTGTTGCCATCACTAAACCCTGCATGTTGTTGGAACGTGTATTGTTGTTCAAATTATGCATGTGTTATGCTTGCTGTTCAATGGCTTGAATTTATGGGTGTTTGGTTAATGGGAATACTAATGCATGCTGTTACAACTAATTGTGAATGGTATTGCACGTTACTAACCCAAACTGTTACTAAATAATGCAAAACATAGGATGACAGGGAAGGCGGGTTCCAGCGGACCCACCTCTCCCACCTCAGCTGGCAAGTGCACCTGGCAGTAGTGCCCAGGCCGGACCCTCCTCCGGTGGCCCTGTGCCACCTGTGGGTGCAAGCACTGCAGGGGATGGGGCTCATCCCCCTCTGCAAGTGTGGCCAGAGGAGAACATCCAGTCACCCTCCGTAGTGTCCGGACTGTGGTGCATAGGGAGATCTGGCATGCTGTGCTTGGGCCCCTATGCCAGCTTGAGGCACGGGTGGCACAACTCATGGGCATGCCTGCTGCCATTCCTACACAGCCCCCAGCACAGCCCCGTCCTGGGCAGTGAAGACACAGTGGCAACTTCCCATGGGTGGGAATCTCAGTTCCACTGTTGCCATCTGTGGGCTCATGGGCTCATGATATCCAAACATCCGTCCCTGTCAATTGTGTAACCCCCTCACATGTGTCATACACCACCCCTGTATGTGTCTTGTTTGTCTTGTCTGTTAACCTCCCCTACCTACCTCCCCAGCTATACCGACTTCCTGTACCTGACATACCACTCTCACCTGAAAAAAAAAAAAAGGGCACTCTGTACCCACAAAAAAAGTACGCCCCATACATAGCTGCCCATTTTGCACACATGTCTGCTGGACATGTAAACTGGCAATTACAATTGGCTGTGCAACAAATATTATTGTTGTCCTCACACCTCTCTCAGAGGTGGAAGGTTTCAAATTTCACACTAAATTACAAACATATGCACAGCTGTTGCTGACGAAGAAATGGGCAGCTATGGGCTTTCCTATATCCCTCCTGCAGAAGCTGAGCTTGTTTTCCTACTGTCCTACCCTCTTTGTGCCCCCTTTTTCACCACTTTCCTATCTCCCCATTTTCTTTTCTTTAAAAGAAAATAGCGCGGGTGTGCACGAGAGTAAGCACTTTTAAGCAGTAGTAAGCGGGTGTGCGCTTCTGTGCGCTTAGCTAAGCGTGTGTGTGCGAAGCTAAGCGGCAGTGTGCATGCGTGAGCTCCGCGCAAACCAGCGCTAACCCGCTTACAACTGCTTAAAAGTGCCTTAGTCACTCTGAATGACAAGGCCTATAGTTTTCTCAGCAGCAAAATAAAATACATCTGTCAGTCTCGAACCCAGGACCTTGGAAACACTAGTCTGCATGACTTACCACTAAGCCATGACTGCTATACAAGAACATTCTGCTGAAAGAAATATATCATAAAATAGTAGGAATTAATGTAAAGGGAATATAGCAAGTCTAGTACACAAAGCATGTCATGTATATTTACTGTCAAATCTAGTGGATTTGTAAAATAGTACTGTGTGATGAGAAACAGCCATGCTAGTTGGTAGCTACTAGGTAATAATGTCACAATAGCATCTGGCAAGCCACACACATACTCAGAGCAGGATAAACACTGTCATAGTTGAATAGTTAAGAGGTCAGACATAGCAACTGTGACTGAGTTACAGGGATGTCCCTGATGTGAAAACAAATGTCAGCTGTGCCCCACTGACACCCTGTCAAATGTATTAACAGTAGGCAGAAAGGTGTAACTACACATGCAATGGCAACTATGAATGACTGAAGGTATGCTCCACTTGCACGTCACAAATGGTGTACTAATACATATGCTTGAAATAACCCACAGTCACAACTGCAGAATATCAGAATATTTCATTGGAGTATCCCACTGATATGTACCATTCCATGAGGCTGATAAAAGATGCACCTGAGAGTATCTGAGGCCTGCTCAGCAGCATGATCAAATACCCTAGTAAGTGTCAAGGCCCACACCATGGCCAGACCACACTGCATGCAGTAACACCCTACCACAACAAACACATAGGGAATTGCTGCCCAAACAGATTCAGCAAGCATTACAAGCTGTGAATGTAAATGGAAAATAGGAGAGCCATAGCAACACATTACAGGAAAGACACCTAGCAGGCATACAAGGAGTGAATGTAAAGGCCAAATATTGAAGCCATAGCAACAGATTGCAAGAGCCACTGCTATATACCAGTTACACCACAATCTCCACAGGAAAGCACATGCACCCATAGACACAGTATTACTAGTCGTAGGTGTCGGTTTACATACACACGGAGAAGAGGACACTGGAGGAAGGACTAATCAGCTTACAGAACAACATGCATTGCAGTGTCTACAACACAGCCTGAAATATGAGAGACATACCAACCATTAGACTCACAGAACAGTGTCAACAGCAAACCAGCATGGTCCCCACCCTGATAATCTGAAAGGGTTACGCCTACCTAACAGACCTTTTTATAGCACTGTCCTGTAATCACAGTGAGAACTGCAATCACTACACAAGAGGCTGAATGCAATTAGTAAATGCTGGCTACCAATTGGTGCAGAGGCCATCACATAGACATGTGCAGATACCTACAAAAGCATCCTGTACTCCCAGTCCACACATGAAATACTGTCATTGCACCCGCTGGAGGGAGAGAGAGAGAGAGAGAGAGAGGGAGAGACAGAGAGAGAGAGAAAGAGAAAGAGAAAGAAATAAAAAAAAAACAGTAACAACAAAACAAAGAGGCTGACAGCAGGCCAACTAACTGCAAGCCTACGCAAACAGCTGCAACAAACACAGGTAATGTAAAGTACTACTATAATAGTCTACATACTGTGAACCCTCCAGATGTGTTATTGGTCTGTATCTATGTATATGAAGATGTGCATAGGGCCGGGGACATACTGCAACTGTCACTGAAGGCTCTACATACATATGTATGTGAAGGTAGCTATGTGCACATAGCAATGTAGGTTGTAGTGCAATGTACAAGTAGGTTGTACAGTAATGGATGTTCATCAGTACGTTACTGTGTGTATACATATGTGGAACTAAAAAGGAGTATATATATATATATATATATATATATATATATATATATCATGTGTATACATATGTATATCGACATATGTATGTATGTATATATATATATATATATATATATATATATATATATATATATATAAAATACATAAATGTGTATACATAGATAGAGATGGGATTGTCATAGTTTAGTACTAGGCTATCTGCAGACAGTGCATAGAATAGATTTCGAAAATTGTGCCTCTGTATAGTAGTGACACAGTGAAGACCCCCGTACATAATAGCATTAGTTTACTGTGCCTCTGTCTAGTAGTGACACAGAGATGACCCCTGGTGTAAACCTATGATCTCCCATCCACTTGTCAAGAATTCACATGAAGAGTGTCAATGAGGGTCTCTGCCTAACATGAACTGGGATCCTGTTCCACAGTATGGGAAGCCTCTGAGGTATGGATCTGTCCCTATAGCATGTCCTATACATATGTGTGCGGAGGTTTAAATCTGTAGCTGTTGTGGTTCTGATAGATTTGGATTGTATGAGGTGGACCATGTCCAGCAATACCTGATTGTACATGGGCTTGTACGTCAGGCACAGATCACCCCTGAGTAGGCGGTATGCTATGAAATAGAGCATGAGTTACTTTAGTCTGTCAGCATATGAAAGTTGTTGGAGACCCTTGATCCTCCTGGTGATGTACTTATGGGGTCCCCCTAGCTGTTGCAAGTGCCAGGTGAGGTACATACCAAATGAGGCATAGTACACAGTCATGGGCCTGATAAGGGAGGAGTATAGGGGTACAATGACCTCTTTTGATCTGGATATAAATCCCTTCATGACATGATAAGGTGGGCAAGGTAGGAAGTCTATCCAACCACTTTGGCAACGTGGGTGTCAAATGAGCGGTCAGTATCGATTAGTTTCCCCAGGTCTCTGATTACTTTGTCTGTACTCAGTGAGTTACTGTCTATGTGATAATATGTGGGTACCTTGTCCGTCCGAAAGGGTATGACTATACATTATGTGGCATGCAGTTTAAGGCCATGACTCCGGCACCAGTTGTCAGTTTCCGTGAGGCCTTTCTGTAGGATGTATGTGTCAGCTGGTGTATTGACTATGGCGCCTAATATGCAGTCATCTTTAAACATTGTCAGCCACTACCCTCCCATGTTTGCTTCCACATCTGAGAAATAAATGCCAAACATGAGCGGTCCCAGGACAGAGCCCTGTGGGACACCACTTGTGACTGGCTCTGAGTCTGACATGGCACTAGTGAGTTTGACTGTAGGGTTTCTATCTGTTAGCCATTTTGCAACCCATCTTGTGACATATCGATTTACATTTAAGCTGTTGATCATGTCTATGATGCCAGAGTGGGGTATTGTGTCAAAAGCCATAGGCAAGTCCAGGTAGGCTGTATGGACCACTGTGCCATCGTCAATGGCTCTAGTGACTGATTTGAAAAGGTCAATCAGGTTCATAAGGCAGGATCTGCCCTCTAGAAATCCGAACTGGGTGGGATCAAGTGTCAGTAAGTCCCCAATGTCTCTGTGTATGAGTTCCATAATGATTCTTTCCATAGCATTGCAGACCAGGCTGGTTAAGCTTATGGGGCGGTAGTTACCAGGGTCTGTAGAGGTGCCTCCTTTGTGTAGTGGAACTACTGTTGCTGTATGCCAGTGCCCAGGTACATATGCTGTAGTAAGGCTACGGTTGAATAGCATTTTCTGTGCGTGTTTAGCTCCTCTTGGAGTTCACGTAGCATGCAACCTGCAATACCGTTGGGTCCCATTGATGCTGTGTTTACAGCTTTGCTGAGGGCAGTTCTCAGCTGGACATCTGAGATGACAGGGAGGTTACAGTCAGCTGGGATAAGTAATTCCTCATGTGGGGGTGAAGGAGGGGAGAAATCTGCACTGAACCTGTCTGCCAGAATGTTGGCAATATCTGTGTGTTCAGTGTAGCTTTTGTCATTGTGAACTAACTCTGAACATATCTGAGGGTTTCCACCCAGGTGTCTAACATAGCAGAAGAAGGCCTTGTGGTTATCTGTAGTGTCCATAGCGATTTCCCACTCGTTGGCCTTGCATGTTTGTATGACAGAACGTATCTTTCTACTAGTGCTGATCAGAGATGCCTTATCTTTATGGAACTCTGCTCTGCCGTGCAGTAGCTACCTTCTGTTGTTATACAATTTGTTCATGGCTGGGGTCCACCAGACAGGACGCTTGCCCTTGGTGGAGAGGGCCTTGGTTTTATTTGGGATTGCATGATCCATGCATTCTTGGAGATGTCCGTAGAAAGCATTTGTGATGGAGTCTGCATTGTGGGATGTGGTTTCCACTGGCTCAGTGGGCTTAAAGGATACCAACTCAGTTTTAAGAAGTGTAAAGTTGGCATGTGAGAGGTTTCCCACTGTAGTCTTTTGTGTTGTGGGGGAGGTGGGATATGTATATCCAGGTTGATTAGTCTGTGGTCAGATGTGACTAGTGAGGGGTATACTTCTGGTGTGTAGCACATTGTCCACATGTTTGTGATGATCAGGTCTAGTATATTATCTCCCCTTGTGAGAGAGGTGACTAGCTGTTCCATTGCATTTGACTTAGTGAATTCCAGGAACCTTTGGGCTAGGGTATTTGGGCTAGAATAATGCACCCAGTGTATGTTAGGGTAGTTGAAGTCTCACAATATGATGGTGTGTGGTGGGACATTCATTTCCTCCAATGTCTTCAGGAAGGCTGACTGTGGTTCCTGAGATTGGGAGGGTGGTCTGTAACATGCTACCAGTTGTATAGCAGGTTTGCCTACGGTTATTTGCACCTGGATGGTCTCTGATGCTTCATGTGTTGCCACTAACCTGGAGGTGTGGGTGTCCTTCATGAATATGGACACTCCCCTTCCCTTTTTGTTTTGACCCGAGTTCTGGGGCCAAAAAGCATGATACGAGGTATAGCCTGGTACCGCTGGTGTGCTCTCAGGAGCCTTGAACCAGGTTTCACTTACTGCACAGACATCGAGACTGGTAGAATATGTACGTACAGATATATGTAATACACACATACATGTATAGATATATGTAGATGCATATACATATACAGATAGATCTGACTGACAACAGATATGTCTGCATATGACTATCTCTCTCTCTCTGTCCCAACCCCTCTCACTCTCCCTCTGTCTCTCTCTCACTCTCTCCCCCTCTCTCCCCACATCTATATGTATATATCTATATCCATATATACATATTATATACATATATACAAACATATATAAATATATCTATATATATCTATATATATATATATATATATATATATATATATATATACAGATATAAATATATATATATATATATATATATATATATATAACACATACATATATATATATATATATACATATACATATATATATATATATATATATACATATATATATATATATATATATATATATCTACTGTGTGAGGCACATGTGTGCAGATGTATTGCAACAGGTGCCTGGTGTCAAAGGCATGGAGTGAACACCAGTGTGGATACTGGAGTACCATACCCCGTTCAAAAACACTGACACCAGTCACCACCACATATGTGCATGCCTGCCCACCACTGCATGTGTCAGGGGGGAACAGCGGCAACAACTGTACAATAGGGTCCCCATTGATATACACAGTGGCACACTAGTCCTGTAATACCTGTACATGGAATGTGTCAGCGGACATGGTGTGTCAGCTATGGACATGTAGGTCACTGTACCCCTCTACACCCCACAATGTCCTACACGGTATGTACCTCCCATGACAGCTACAGATATGGAGAAGGGCACAGACATATGCAAGTAACTGTGTCAATGCACTCAAACACAATACCTATGCAGAGTGACTGACAAGACCACAGAGCACACACAGACTACCTACATAGAGGTTACCACTGCTGGATATACATAGTTTGGTCACACCCATGACAGTTGTCTAACAACCATGGTAACACCTCCAACATCCACAACACAAATGACCTATGTCTGTCGTCCTTGTCACTGCAGTATAGAGCACATGTTGGAGGTACAGGACCCTACCCACAGATGTGACATACCCTGTAGTAAACCACACAGAATTAAGGGAAGGCTCCCCATGAGTAGATGTCAGACATACCCCTGCTGAATGTTATGCAGATAGGTATTATGCCATATGAGTCACCCTGTGTAACTGTTTGTAAGGAGCAGGTATGATCATAACACGTGTCACAAGGGGCAGGGTAGCATAACAGTATGCTGCTGTAGGCCCAGGGCCAAAAGCACACTACCTACCTAAGACACAATGCACACCCATGAACACATTGCAAACGAAATATGTGAGGTGGAATGAGTGTGCCAGTGACTGGGTTCATGTTGTGTACTGGTGTGATTGCTCATCATGACTGTCTGTCTGTCATGGTAGTGTGTGTCCTTGGTGGTGTGAGGCCAGAGAAAGATGAGTGAGGTATTCCGATCAACACATACTACATTGCCATATGTTGTGCTGTGTTACCCTGTATGTCACTGTGGTGTAGGTAGGGTTATGGCAAGTAAGAGTAGTGTGCATTACCAGTGAAATATGTAATGTGCATTGTGTGCAGTGCTTGGGCTGATAATGTTCCCCATACAGTACCTTGATACAAACCCCCAGTGTGAGGTTGTGCATTGTACCTGAACCAGTGTGCTGACTGCTGCAGTATACTAGTCTGTCGTATGGAGTGTGCCAGGTACTGTTGCACAGTTGTTGGATGAGCACTGATATCTGGTCATTTACATGTGTATCCCTCAATAGACAGACAGATGCTATATATGGTAGTTAAGTTATATCACTACAGTCGAGTATTATGTGTATTATGTGTGCCATAGTTTGCTGACAGATATTGCTGACATATTGTCCTTCTCCTTTTCAGGGCTATGGTTCGCCAGCGGAACCCTGTGTACTCCGCTGCAGAGGAGGAAGAGATACACTAGAGCCTGGTGCGGGATTTCGCAGTACTCTTTTCCCACACCAGCCAGAACATGCAGGAGAGGGCTGCACTGTGGCAAGACCTGGTCCGTTGGGTAAATGACATAGGCACACATAACCGGACATATGAGAAGGTACGCCATCACTGCAGTGATTTAATTAGAAATGTCCATCAGCGTGCGTCAGATATCCACAGGCAGCAGCTTGCCACAGGTGGTAGGTTGTCTAGACATCCCCCCCTCACCAGACTGGAGGGACTACTCCTAAGTGTTGTGGCTCCAGCCCAACAGCAACAGCAGCAGCATACATGTGTAATGATGGAGGCTGGAGCCACACAGCAGCAGGACACGGAGCATGCAGGTAACATGCCATGTGTATAGTTGACCATTCTGTACACTGTTAGGTTATGCATGTGTGAGGTGTGTCCTCGTTTTGTAGCTGTAATCTTGGTAATTATTGTGCAAGAGTGATATTCTCAATATCAGCAGTACACCTGTGGAAGCTAACTGTTGCACTGCTGAACTGTATTATGCCCACAGTATCAATGGCACAGTTGTGCCCACTGACAATAAATGTCTCTTTTCTGCAGGTCCCTCTGGTGTAACAGCAAGGCAGCCTATCCATGCTGGTGAGTTTGTAATACCATTGCCTTCAATACTCTTGATACTAACAGTAATAATAGGCTGAAGCAGTAGTGCTATGTGTTTGATTGCAGGTGTGTTTGTGTCTGTGTGTTGATATCTCATATACTGAGGTGTGTGCATGTGTGCATGTGCCCATGTGTGCATGTGCCCATGTGTGCATGTATGCATGTGTGCATGTGCCCATGTGTGCATGTGCCCATGTGTGCATGTGCCCATGTGTGCATGTGTGCATGTGCCCATGTGTGCATGTGTGCATGTGCCCATGTGTGCATATGTGCACGTGTGCATGTGTACATGTGCCCATGTGTGCATGTGCCCATGTGTGCATGTGTGCATGTGTGTATCAGTGGTGACATTGTGTACACATTGTAAACTGTGTTTCCTGTCTTACTCCCACAGGTTCTGGTGCTGCTCTAGTGTTGTGCAGCAGGGAACCTAAATCAGCTGTTATGGATAGTGATAACGATGATACCTGTGTAATGGCACAGGTAGGTGTGCCAGGGTCCGTCACTGGTCAGCCAATTGACACTACACAGCTGTCGACCCCATCAATGTGCACAGTCATCCTGTCAATACATCCTTTGTCACCAATGTCCCTAGGTGATGGACAGGATACAGTGGGCATTGACCAGGGTAATGTGGTATTGGTGGCACATGCATCCCCACACAGCAGCCATGGCCAGGGTCCTGACATGGTACCACACAGGTAGACGTCCAGGGGTTCTCGTGGGAGCATCCGTGGGTGTACCACCCCTGTCAGACGTGCCCACAGAGGACTATCAACCTCAGCTATGTTTTGGGCTGTAATGCAGGCACAGTCACGTATGGAATGGTACACCAGACAGGGTCTGAGGGAGCTGAGAGCATGTCGCACAGCTATGAGTGACAGTATGCGTGATGTTGCGGCTGCCATCCGTAACTTCACAGAGGCCATTGACAGACGTTGGGGGGACAAATTAGATCTGTTCCACAACTACATGTCCATGAGCCAGGGCAATAGTGGATGGTTGAGGCATCGACGTGGCAGTATGCCAGCAACAGCAGCAGCTGGCAGCCGTCGGGGATGACAACAGGCCTGCAGCCACTCACATAGTGCCAGCAGCAGCCCCAGCAATGCTGGGTCTGTGCTGTCATCAGACGGCCCCAGGAGACCACGTGCATGTGGCTCTGGACAGTCCCAACAGGGACCTGTCTCCAGTCACCAACCACCTGCTTCTGATGACAGTACCCAGTCTGGCTTAGTACCTGATACGGTCTGTAGCACCCCTGCCAGGCACAGGTACAGTGTCCATGGCCACAGACAGTGATCTGTATGACCTGGCAGGTACAGTCTGTGGCTGTCCACAAACACCTGTATATGGCAGCCATGAGGTGGGACTGTGTGCATGCATACACACATGCAAAGTGATAACACCTAGGGCTACCGCATACATGCACACACTGCATCAACATTGCCCCATCTTGTACTGCTGTCCCTCCCCAACACACACACACAGACATGTCAAATGGTTGTATCAGTGGCAGGCTCAGGCATACCAGGTACACACACTGTGCATATGATGAAACTGTGCCACCTCCTGCAATCTGTAAATTCGGTGCAGGAACAGGTTAACATGGTGCTGATATACATGGTGACTACATAGAAGTGTTGTAATAGTATGATGTTGACAACAGTACAGTATAATGATATCATTGTGGGTATATACCAGACTGCCTGATGCAGTTACAGTATGAATGTCATTGTATTGTTTTGTACACCCATAGTAATTACCACAGTGTACTGTCTGCACATTTTTGCATACTGGTGGTGAGGCTGTCAAGGGATGGCCACCTACATAGGTAGCACAGGGGATACGACAATGTACATTTTGGTACTCAATGATGGTCATGTCAACTGCGAGTTGCATGCTGTCCACACTCGACTCTGCAATGAGGATGTTTGAGGATGTTGATATCTGTGTGGTACTACACAACAAGTTCAAGGCTCACAAGAGCACACTAGCACTACAAGGTCACACCTCATACCATGCATGACAGCACCAAAACACAGAACTAACTATGACAGGAGGGAGAGTCTCCATACATGTCAAGGATACTGTGGTGCCAGGACAGGTAGCATACATCATACTAAGTCTGGAACTGCTGAGTGAGGGCTGAGTGTCTGTTATTTGACATGTGTATTATGACAGGTATGAGCACTTGGGTATCAGGCCAGTTATTCAACATTACGAAGGTACGTGGTCTATACACTTGTGGGGGGTGTGGCTGGACCCAGCCCGTCTGACCTGTGAATGTCTGGGTACAGGCTTATTGTGCCTGCATATATGCACTGTTACCTATTAGAAGTCATAGACCTTGTTTGTTGTAGCATAGTCTACATACAGGCCTGCTGACTGTAGCTTTGTTTGTATGCATGTTTGCTTGTTATGTTCCTGAAACACTGATTCCACCTGCAGTGCAGATTTACAGTGACTCTGTGGATCCCTAGTGACATCTGTATTGCTTACTGTACTGATCTCCATGTCTCACTTGACAGAACGTCACTGTTTGTCCTGTTTGCATGTAGCTTGCCTGTAACACATTGCATATGACTTAACCTCGCATTTGCTCAAGACAGCATTCATATATGCCAGCACTAACAAATCAGGAGCACTACACCCTCACATACTCACCTTGAGTACCTTGTTCCCCATTGGCCCTATGTGACGTTACGTAGTATGGGATTCACAACGCTATGGTAGCATGTGCAAAGGTCACCTGTCAGTCTACTCTCAGATCCAGTTGGTGAATCTGTGAGTCATGTGGCAATGTTACAGCTGCCTCATGTACACAGACATCTCCCCTTCCCATACACTTACAACACATGTGAGAGATGCAACCACATAGCCAAACTGCGGGCTAAGCTCTCTTAACTCAGCACTGGCATTCCCTGTCAGGTGGAGTGGGATACTACAGTGAATACAGTATCAGTCTCACATAGACCTCCCATGACCGCAATCCAAACACAGAAACACACAGGTACATTATTGGACTCTCAGAATAGCATCCTACCTGAGCAGCTGACACCTGCAAAGCAGACACACAAGCAAATGTTAAGCCAGAGCAGAGCATGTGCAACACATAGCTCACAAAGCCTGTGTGCCAAACAGTAACAGGCCATACTGCTTGACAACACACCTGCTATAGTTGTATGAGGTACCTCTATCATCAGGTACACTGAGGTCCTGCTCACCAGGCTGAACAAGGTGAAGGTCACGCTGAGATGCCCATCAGGCACTATGATCCACCACATAACACAAGCATACCTGTCACTCCAAGGCATGTAGAAGTATGACTCAGTCATTGTCTGTGCCAGTGTGTTTGACCTCTAATGCACCTCCCTGGACTACATGTTAGGGGACATAGAGGGGCTGTCTGAGCTTGTGGCACAGGCTGGTATGACCCTGACCTTGAGTAGCATCTTACTCTCACCAAGAATGCTGCCACAATATGTAGACAAGATGATCAGTTTCTGCAATTAACGTATGTTTCGGTGACATTCACAGGGCATCCAATGCCTGTCAGTGTATGATTACATGCAGGACAAGCCACATTGCTTTGCTTGGGACAGCTTGCACCTGTCACCCATGGGCTGTTGTATATTGGCAGAGGCTGTTGCTACACACATAGTGCCTTTGTATGCAAGGCTGACATTACATAGCCACCTACACAGGTATCACACGGGATAGGACACTAATAGAAATGCTACTCAACAGCAGTAGTGTAAACCTCAAGATGCATGCAGTGGAAACTGTCCTTAGCATGGGGTACAGCAATATCTGTGCAGTAACAGACTCCTGGTACACAGCTCCCAGGTGCACACCATCACTGCCAGGACATTCCTCATACCATGCTTGTCGTCCCCTACACATGCACCAAACCAGAACAGGGGGGATGTATCCAAAGGCACCTCAGATACACACACACCCATGTTGGTGGCACAGCACAAAGGATCAGAACCTATCCATGTGCAGCTAACAGTGGGTTAGACTGCCTTCAGGTTCATAGCCTGGCACACACCACCCTCCCATACCCAGGAAACCCACTTGGCCTTCCTGACAGCACTGGGAATATGACGGTCTCTACAAACACCATTATATGGGTGGACTGCGACTACCCAAACATAGAGTGTGCGCATTACTCTAGCTCCAAGACCCTATCTGAAGGGTTCTTAGCATTCATTCCCTGCATTGCTATGGAACAACTTGTTACCACTCCCACAAGAGGTGACAACATGCTGCACCTGTTCATCACCAACATGTGGACTATATGCTCCAGACCAGTCATGTATCTCTCGCTGGTGGGATGACACCATCTACAACCCACACTGTATAGTCACATACCACATTCAGCCCCTGCACAGAACACCACAGTCATACAGTTGTCTGATGTATATTCCATGTATTCCCATGAGGCAGGCTTCAGACATGGGAACTATTGCAGTTCACAGGTACATATGTGTAGGTGGCACACACATACATCATGTGTGCATTGACATTACTGATATAATGTATGTTGTGCAATATTGGGAACAACACCCCACACACATGGACAAACTGTGTGACAAAAATACACATGGCGTTTGTAGGATACAAACCCCTAACTAACTATGTTATGACACTTGTGAAAGCTGCAGTAGCAGAGCCCACTATTTGCATTACTGGGAGGATTGTTTTCTCCTGCTGTACTTATAGGGTGCTGGCATCATCAGTGTTTAGACAGTGGAATATGCAGCATGTGTTGTGTTGTACTAGTTGCCAAAAGAGACATTTCTTTTATACATGGAATTGCACACACTACTCCCCCACACACTCTAAGCACTTACAGGATTCAAACCCCTACCTAACTATGTTATGACACTTGCAAGAAACGCAGTAGCAGAGCACGCTATTTGCATTATTGAGAGGATTGCTTTCTCCTGCTGTACTTATAGGGTGCTGACATCATCAGTGTTTAGACAGTGGAATATGCAGCATGTGTTGTGTTGTACTAGTTGCCAAAAGGAACATTGCTCTTACACATGGAATTGCACACACTACTCTCCCACACACTGTGCACTTGCAGGATTCAAACCCCTGTCTAATGATGTTATGACACTTGTGAGAGACTCCCTAGCAGAGCACGCTATTTGCATTACTGGGAGGATTGCTTTCTCCTGCTGTACTTATAGGGTTCTGACATCATCAGTGTTTAGACAGTGGAATATGCAGCATGTGTTGTGTTGTACTAGTTGCCAAAATGAATATTTCTCTTACACATGGAATTGCACACACTACTCCCCCACACACATTCACACACACACTGAGCACTTGCAGGATTCAGGTCCCCTACCTAACTATGTTATGACACTTGTGAAAGACGCAGTAGCAGAGCGTGCTATTCAAAGTACTGGTATAATTGCTGCTCGTGAAATATGTATAGTGTGCTGACATCATTATGTATGAAGAGGTATGTGCATCTGTTACTATCCATCAGTACAGGGGAGAGCATATCTATGCATTAACTTTGCACAGGCACAATGGCCTACTGTACTGTGGAGACAGATGCCAAATACACTGTGGATAGCCTTCTGTATTCCCTAGGGACAACAGTCTAGTATTGCACTCTATGGCCATATGTTTACCTGTCAGATGCAAGTATCTGTTGCTCATATACTGTTTGTGGATATTTATTGCCATAGCCTTCTCTATCTCTATAAACAACTTGTGTACTGTGGAAGATGTTTGCATATGAGTGGGATCCAGTACTTTACTTATGTCTCTGTTGTAACTTCACTGTGTGCACTGGGCAGATTTCTGTATTGTGGGAGGTTCCTGTGTTAACACATACAAATGCCAGATATGTGTGTGCAACTTCTGAACTGTGACATGGCCTAAGTGTGTGAGCATGCCCAGTTCACAGTTTCTATGGCTTCTTGACTGACACGTCTCATTTATCTAAGTGTGCGAGCATGCCCAGTGTGACCTTTCCTTATGTTGGGATCTGTAGACCACCACATTTGTGTTTGTGTGTGGACGCCATCTATATTTCACATGTACAGTTGAGTGTTGGACATCAGGTTGTGGTCTTACTGCCCAACTGCTTTGTGTCTGAACCTAACAGGCATTATGCTGTGCCTGCAGGGTCACCATGGGATAGTTTGCATACAGTTGTCAACATCCTTTCCTACTGACCAAACAGTTGTATTGTCGTATAGTGTACTGGTGCAGTACTTTCACTGTGGTGGACAGTATAATCGGTTTCAGTCCTATCACTGCTTGTAATATTTATAGTGAGTACACCAGACTGGTTGAGGGCCAGTTGTGCAGATATGACCATGGTGCATTTTGTTCAGATATGGACAGCATAGTACATGATTGTCCGACATTGTTAATGTATTCCACAACTTGTGTGGACAGTGACAAACAATGGCCATGTGCCCTAGTCCATTTGTAATGCTAGTCAGAGAGTGTTTGTCCTTCAACACACATTTACTGGTGTTTGCCATGACATATGTCATGGTTAGTGTGCTGTGCCTCAGTCTACCCGTGACATACAGATGATAACCAGGGTACACCTACCATCTCCCATCCAGTCATCATGATTCCTCTGGATGACAGTCAGTGATGGACTCCCTGGATAACCTGTAGTGGGAGTTTAGTCGTGAGTGGAGTGAGCTTCTGGGTTATGGACCAATCGGTACAGCATGTCCTGTTTATGTCTGTGCTGGGGTTCAGGCCTGTCAGCTGCATAGGTCACCAGCATTCAGATTTTACATGGTGCCAAATGTCCATTGATACCAGCTTGGTCATGGCTCTATATATTAGGCACAATTCACCTCCAGCCAGGCGGTATGGCACTGTGTGGAGCTGCAGTTTGTTTAATCAGGTGACACATGGCATCTGTTACAGCACTGTGATCCTCCTGGTGGGGTATTTGTGGGGTCTTTACAGTTGATGCAGGTGTCTGCTAAGGTACATCCCTGAAGGGTCATTGTACACAATTGTGAGGCTGCTGATGGATGACTGGAGAGGCACATTGACCTACCCTGACCGAGCTGTGCTTACCTTCATGATTAGGTGGGTATATGGTATGTTTCTGTAACCACTAGAGACACATGGTTGTCACATGCAGGATATGTATCACCTTGTGTCCCCAGGTCTCTTATTGCTCCTGGTGTACTTACTGGGTTAACACCTATATGGTAATTTCTGGCCATATACTGTGTTTCCACAGGGGATGACTATACACTATTCTGCATTTAGCCTGTTGACATGGCTGTGGCACCACTTGTCTGTTTCTATGTGTGCCTTTTGTAGGTTGCTTGTGTCAGCTGGAGGGTCCGATATGGTGGGCAGTTTGTAGTCCTCTGCGAACCTGTTCAGACAGAGTCCTTCCATGTTGGCCTGTACCTATATGACATATATAGCATACAAGAGAGGTCCCAGGGCCATGCCTTGTGGGATGCCAGTTGTACCTGGTTTGCAGTCTGCCATGGCTGCAGCATGTCTGACCAGGTCAGTTCTGTCCTTGAGCTGGTTTGCAACCCATCTACTTGCATAGGGGTTTATAGTTAGGCTGGTGAGCTTATCTGTACCGCCAACTAGGGTATTGTATTGAAGGGTTTAGCAAGGTCCAAATAGGCTGTGTGATCCACATTCCCCACATCAATGGCCTTGGTGCACGTTTCACATGAGTCAGACATGTGTAAGGGGCAGGATCTGCCCTATGACAGCCACACTGGGTAGGGTCCAATGTCTGTAGGTACCCAATCGAGTTATTCCTGGGATCCATGATCATCCTCTCCATTACTTTGCCAACCTAGATAGTCGGGTTGAGGGGTAATAGTTTGCAGTATCCGTTCAGGCACCCCCTTTGTGGTGAGAGACCACTGTTGCTGTACACTGCTCTTTGGGTGCATATCCTGTGGTAGGACTGATAGTGCGCAGTACTGCTATTTGCTGCTCCATTCTTCTTACAGTACTTGTTGGACACAACCCAGGACACCATCTGGTACCATTGATGCTGTGTGCTGTGCTTTGTGGATGCTGGCTGTTACCTCAGCATCTGCAATGTCAGGGGTCCAGCACTCTGCTGGGATAGATATTTGGCAGTTAGGTGCTGGTGGGGAGTTTGCAAGGGATCTGTTACGTAGGATGTTGGCAATGTGTGTGGGTTTGGTGTATTGTTTGTGATATTAGAATGCTGCAGAGCATATCTGTGGATTATCACCATGGTTCCTACCATCAGGTAGGACAGCTGTGTGTTAATCCTTTGTGTCCTGCACAATTTGTATCATCATAGGTTCATACTTGGCTATCTGCCCTGGCCTTGTTTGAGCATGGACAGACTGTGTGTGAGTTTCAACACCCCTTGCAATGAGCATATTTTGCCCATGTAGGGTTTACTTTACTAGATATGACACAGGGATGGCCCCCAGTGTACACCTACTATCTCCCATGCACTTCACCAGATTTCTCTTGTTGGGTTTGAGAGTGGAGCTCAGCCTATCATGGACTGGGATTCTGTTCCAGAGTGTAAGGAGCCTCTGCGTTATGGATCTGTCCCTCCAGCACATCCTATTTATCTATGTGTGGAGGTTCAGATATCTCACTGTGGTCTCTCTGCTGGATTTGGGGTTTATGCAGTGGAGCATGTCCATTCATTCTGGATTGGACATGGCCTTGTACATCAGGCATACATCACTTCTGACTGGGCAGTATGCTTTTGAAATGGGCTGTGGTTTCTTCAGCCATGCTGCAGATGTCCAATGTTTGGACCCTTTATCCTGTTGATGAGGTACATTTGGGGTCTTAATAACTGCTGCAGGTGTAAGGTAAGGTACATCCGAACTGGGGCATTGTTGTCACATATGGGCCTGATAAGGGAAGAGTATGGGGGCACAGTGACCTCTCTTGATCTACATGCAAATCCTTTCATATTACATTGGGCAATATAGCAGGTCTTCCTGGCCACCTTGGCAATGTGAGTGTCACATGACAGGTTACCGTCCACTTGTGTCCCTAGGTCCCTGATTACTTCTTCCATACATAATGGATTGCCACCTATGTCATACTTTGTGTGTGCCTTGTTTGGTATTTGTTGAGACATTCACACTCTGCAGTGTCTTCAGGAAGGCTGGCTGGGGTACCTGGGTTTGTGAGTGTGGTCTGTAGCAGGCTTCAAACAGGGACACAGTTTGAGCCAGTGTTACTTGCTCGTGGATAGTCCATGCTGCTTCTTGCTGTGGTACCAACCTGGGGGTGTGGTTATCCTTCACAATTACTGATAGCCACACTCCTATTGTCGTGTGTTCCATGTTTTGGAGCTATAGAGCATGGTATGAGGCATAACCTAGTAGTATTAGGGTGCTCTTCTGGGCCTTGACCCAGGTTTCTGTTACAGAACAGATATTACCATTCTTCATGCTGTGGTGGGTTTGGTATGCATGCACCTTGCAGGTTAGACTTCTGGCATTGGGGAACATTACACCCAGGTTGTTATCCCTTGTGCTACCTATGGTGGTGGGTTTGTGTTTCCAGCCTTACCTATTCAAGGCACAGTGGGGGTGACAACAGCCTTTGCCAGTATCCACACAGCCAGATGTGCTGGGTGCGTGCCATCCCTAGCAGGTGGGGCATCATATCTTGCTCGGCATGTCAGCCCAGGCTGTCAGCCATGTGTTCCCCCTTGCTAACAGCAATACTTCAGCCAATTATTGTACTTAATCTTGTTGTCTTCATAGTGTGGCATCATGCTTGGTGAGGGTGAGATGTTATGCAGGGTCTTCATGTTTGCATATACTAGATGGTGTTATATTGCTTAACTCATGGCAATCATGCCTCAGGTGGTGCTGCAGGGCTGCCTCTATCGGATGCACATACTACACTCCCTGTAAATGTTTGAGAGCAGGTTGTGTCATGTTAAGCGTCCCTGTTACTATATGAGTGAGTCAGAGAGGGGTATCATTCCCAGGGTTCCTACTGAGCCAGTGTATGTGCTATGCGTTGCCTCTTTGCCAAGGCCAGGGCATACTGGGCACGCCTCCTTCTGCCAACTGGGGCAGGCTCAGGTTGTTCCTCCTCTGAGTCACGCTCTGCCTGTGATGGCCTTGGCAATGGTGGGGGGCTGTTTTTTTCCCGGCCCTATGCTGGTCCTGCTGCAGCTGTTTTCGCAGAATCATATTATGTAGCATAGCACATACCATGACAATTTGGGTACATGTAGTTGGTGAGTACTGCAAGGCTCCACCAGATGTGTCCAGGCACCAGAACCATGATATGAGCAGCCCAAACACACGCTCTATTACATTACATGTTTGTGCATGTGCCTCATTATGGCGTTCTTGTTCAGGTGTGTGTGCGTTTCTGATGGGTGTCATCAGCCACGGCTCCAATGCATATCCTGCATCCCCCACTAGGTGACCATGTGGGATGTCCCCATTGGCAAATGTCTGGTACAGCTGTGTCAAATGCCAGATATGGGAATCATGGTAGCTCCCAGGGCAGCCAGCACACACATTCATTATTATGCCCTGGGCATCACACATGACCTGGCAGTTGATGGAGGCAAAGCCCTTGTGGTTAAGGTAGGCCCTACCCTGCTCACCAGCTGGTGCTTTGATGAGTATGTACGTGCAGTCTATTGCACCCACTACCTCAGGGTATTCCGCTGTTTGATGGAAGAGACGCATATTGCTGGCCAATACCTCATGGGCATTGAGGAAATATACATGCTCACTGACATGTGCTGACATGGCATCCAGAAACTGGTGCAGTACCCTGGAGGCTGATGCCTGTGATATCACCATCATATCACCAGTTGATCTCTGGAAGGTACCTGTTGCTAGTATTCTTAGGCCAACACATACCTTGGTTTTCACTGGGATGGGTTCCCCTCTGTTGGTTCTGTGTGTGAGGCATGGCCTGCACAGCTCAACAGCTCAACAGCTGCAGGAGGTCTCTGTCCACTCTATAGTGCTCCACTATCTCCAGCTCATGTAACTCCTGGTAGGTGACCCTGGGCCTGTACACTCTTCTCCGTCTCCTCACTGTGGGTTGTCTGGCAGCATTTGCATTGTCACCACCCTCAACAAGTCTCCTATGTCTCCTTATAACAGCTGAGGCAACCCCTAGCATGTTTTGTCTGAGTGCAGCTTTTTCAGTTTTCACTTCTACTAGCTTACTCCTGTCTTGCAGTGTCTCTTGAGAGAAACATACTGCAATGCTGTTTGTAGTGTTTTAAGTGCTGGGCTGGGCTAGTATTCTGCCTGTGTAATTGCCTGCTTCTAATTGTTTTCACCTGCTAGCTCTACCAGTATTCCCTGCTAGTTTCCTACTATTTCTTCTGCTTCCTTTTTCCTCTCTGTTTCCTCAGGGGGGAGCAGCACGCATACCAGCGAAAACACGCTCACAGTGGCTACCATGTGCGCACACATGCTTACACGGATTGCAATCTGCTTATTCGGGTTAAAACGCGCGTACACCAGCACAAACAGGTTTATAGATCTTTACACAGACTCCTACATGCTTACTCTGCCTTACACGCGTGCACTCTGTCTTACTCGCGCCTCCCAGCGCGCACACGCACGCATGCACGCACAGCAAGAAACTCTGGTGTTGGCCACAGTGTACACCTTCTCTTTCTTGACTTTCCCATGCTTATCTGTTGACACTCCTCTTTTTATGCTGTGTGACTGACATCTTTACATACCACTTTGCTCAAATGAGCTTGATTTCTTCCTGACATTCCCCCCGTGATGTCACCTATCTCCTACTCTGTTACTCCCCCTTATCTAACTCTTACACTACACGGAATGTGCTAATTTGCTATGTGACATTGTGATTCACTATCCTACCACTCATGTACATAGGATTGCCTATTAATGCTTAGTTACATGTCTTACACTCAGCTTCTCCCCTTAGCAACCACTAGATGGTGGCCATGTTGTTTTCGGTCTGCTAGTCCCTGCATTGCAAATCCATGCATTACATAAAACCCACATTTGTGGGTTTCAAACCTTTATTTTTATGTTTTATATAGCGCAGCCTGTTTGCGTAGGGCTGCGCTGCATTTAAACATCGCCGATCACAGAAAAAAAAAATTTTTTTTTCATGTTTGCATCGGGTTACCATGCCAGTGGCCACATATTTGGCCATTGGCATGCTGACTGCAACATATGCACACTTTATTTGGAGGTGTCATGGCTCCATTGTGTTATTTTCAGTAACGTACTCAGTTGTCAACTGAGTACATTTCTGCACCTAACACGACTCTTACACGGGCTGGTTTCAGCTTCGTGGATTGCTAATCTACCTCATTTGCATGCCTTTCGGCTGCAAGTGAGGTGATTAGCATATCCACACCCTGCCCGTGTAAGAGTTGTTTTAGCTGGTCTCTTACTTGGGATTTCGGGCTGTTCCTGGATCGCGATGGCTGCATGGAGTCTTACACGACTCTTAGACTCCATGCAAGCCATCATGAATCCAGCCCTATATTTTTTAGTTATAACTTGTGAAAAATCTGATTCTGGGGATCAAGGATTATTTAGGCATAAACCCAGGAAATATATTAAACAAGAAGAAGAGTAAAAGTAAGAAAAAATTTAAAATTATTTCCACCTAATCTTAAAAAGAAAGAAAATAATTTCAATGTACTTTCTGTAAATGTGAACAGTATTATTACCACTGTGTGAAGGATATGGGTACTGGAATTGTGTACTAAATGTGATGCAGATGTTATGCTGTTAGAGGATATAAGTTTCTTGTCAAGTGTAGAAAGATTGCAAACAGAAAAAAGTCTGGGTTGGAAATATAATATGCAACTTAGGAAGAGAAACTTGTTCTGAAGTGGCTGTATTGTGTAAAAAAACTATGAAAATATTAGATAACACTGGTGATGATAGGACATTTAATATGCATATATACCTTGAAAACAAACAATGAATGTGCCATCAAATATTAGACTATGTAGTGGTTAACATGAAAATTATAATTTTAGGAGATTTTAAGTATGATTTCAGGAAAAGACTTAAAAAGAAAGGGAAAGATATAAAAAAAATATGAAGTGATAAAATGGGGTAAATTAGCTGTGTGGAGCAAAAGTCTTTGGACTTATAGAAGGAAGACACTTGGATCTGAAATGAATTGTGTCGTATTATCACAAGGCTTAGTAGATGTGTTACTAGATGGTGAAGCAGTAATGAAAGTTTTTCATACCATTTAGCAGTATGGATAGAGGTGATGGAAGAAAGGGAGTATATTAAAATAGGAAAGGAAATAACAAAAAAAAAATGAAAAATTATAGGATGAATTTGGAAAATGGGAAATATTACAGTTATGGAAGGATCATATAACCACAAAGGACTTCTACAATAATTGGTCATCTGGTCTGTAGGTAGATTTAACTTAAATAGAAGAATCAAAAGTTTTTTTTCAGTGTCAAAATAGAGAAAGAAAGGAAGAGAAAGTAAAGTATGGGAAATTTTACAGAAATATATTAGAGACTTTAAAGAATAATACAAGATATATAAAAGAAACTGAGGAAAAATGAAGAATGGCTGTTTAGGAAGAAATATTTACTAGGGAGAAGGGGGACATATCTGCATATTTGGGTAAAATAGTGAATGAAGATATTAGTGAAATAAATAAAAATTAAAAATGTAAAAGAAGAGGTGAAAAGAACAAGACAGCAAATTATGAGTATCATAGTACTATGGAAATAAGAGAGAATGGAAAAGAAAGACATTTCCAGAATGAGTTAAGGAATTTGAAAAAGAAATTACTATTAGTGAACTGGGGACATATGTAATAAAGTAAATGTTGGTTCAGTATCAGATGCAGAGGGTATGGACGATGGGATTTACAAGAAATGAATGGGCTGACAAAGATAGTATTTTGTAAATGTATTGAATGACTGGTCGAAGGAAGGGCTTGTTTATGAAAAGTTACGTAGTGGAGTATTAAAATATATATGGAAGAAAGAGGAAAAGAAGGATATAAAAAATGGAGACCCATTACACTAAATAAAACAGATTATATTTTAAGAGAATTACACAGAGGTGAAGGGATGGTATAAAAGGGAAGGGATGTTAAGAATTGTTATTGGGTGTGAGAGAAATTATGGACCATGATGTTATAAGGAAAAAGGGAAGGTGTGAAACTTATGGCAGGTTATATTTGGAAGGCATGTGATACAGTAGGGTATAATGCCTGTAGGATGTTATGGAGAAGTATTTGATAGGTAATAGAATTTGGAGAGTCTGTATGTCAGCATATCAGAAAAAATACAGTGAGAGTTCATATAGGGTAAACCCAGTGAAAGTGATCTTATATATGAGTGAAGATGATGGGGGATTGCAGTTACTAAATTCAGTTGTTTATTCTGCTTCTTTAAACTTAAATTGAATATTAAAGTGTGAAAAGGAAGTGAATGGAAATTTAATAGTGAGAATACTTAAATATAAGTGCAAAACTCTAGGAGATGATGAGAAATAGAAAGGGAAAAATAATATGCAAAAAAAATTACCAAGAAAAAATACTAACATGGAAAATAAAAACTGATGATATAGAGAAATATCAAAGAGAATGACATAATAATATGATGAAACAATAATATTATGTAAATCCTTGGCCAGATTTACCAAAAGATGTGATTAAATCTATTAAAGTAAGGAAAAAGTGGAGTGCCAAGATAGCAGAGTTTCAGGATTTCCTATGCAGATTGGTAATAAATAAGTTATCAGTAAAGTGTAATATGCCATATAAAAGAAAGTTGAATGAGTCCATTGAATTTGTGGGGAGGAAGAGACAATCTATTTGAAATGTAGAAGTGTGGTGAAACTCTGGAA
This sequence comes from Protopterus annectens, assembly GCF_019279795.1. Taxonomy (NCBI): domain Eukaryota; kingdom Metazoa; phylum Chordata; order Ceratodontiformes; family Protopteridae; genus Protopterus; species Protopterus annectens. The sequence goes on along the minus strand of NC_056726.1, from coordinate 1,136,479,461 downwards.
AAAGTTGTGATAAAAATATTTTGACAATACTAGTGTTATAAACAATATATATATATATATATATATATATATATATATATATATATATATATATATATATATATATATGAATATGATAATGTATGAATATTATAAGAATAAGAAGAAACAATATTTGAGAAGCATGGATAAGAATTTATTTTGTGTCATATAGGTTACTTGGAATGACAGATTGAATGAAATTATGGAATTTTGCTTAATGGGAAATGGATTTTGGCAACTATATTGCAAAAAATTAGATTATGATTGTGGAAGAACAAGTAGGGGTCAATTATGGAACAATAACATAGAATCTAATATAAGAAATATGATAAATGATAAGAAATGGAAATGTGTCTGTATGTGCTTGTAAATATGTACGTTTTATAAATATATAAATATGTAAAAATATTTGTACCCTTTTCAATATGTGCTGTGGCATTTTTTACATCCACCTGAGCTACCACCAACTCAAGAAGATGGGACCTCAGTTTAACATCTCATCAGAAAGATGGCCCACTCAAGAGTGCAGGACCCCCTCCTTATGCTGCACTATAGTGTCTGCAAATGATTTAATTGGTGTGGGAACATTTGCACCAGTGTGCTACTTGTTGCACCACTTACACTGTGAAATCATTCAAAGGTAAGAGGGACTGTCTGATGAACTGTGACATTGGACCACCCACAACACAACACAACACAGCCTACACATAGTACTGCATCAATTATACTCTATCCTGGGAATTCAGTAAACTCTGTGTAGGCTTAGCATAAAGGCTACAAGGAGTTTACGTGTTTGCATAATGCGCACCAGTGCTAATTGCATATATATTCTGTGCGCTATGTTTAAATGTACATAAGTTTTGTGGCTAGCAGCAGTATTTCCACCCAGGAAACCATGTAAAGCAGCACAGACAGCAGCAGACATGTAAATCTGTTTACCTATGGGCAAACTATGCCTGTGTGCTTGTGTGAAATGCTACAATAGTTACCAGGATTATTAATAAAGCAAAGTATCTGCTTCCAACACATTACATGAAAGTGTACACGGTGCAGAGTACTGAACAAAAGTTGTGTATATAATCAGTAAGGGTACATAGACTGCATTATAATAAACAGTCAGGGAAAAGGTGTGCATTGAATAGAAATGAACACAGGGAAAGAGGACAGGTAAAACATGGAAATATACAACAGATGAGAGCATATCAATGAAGACAGTTGTAGCATGAACACTACTCACATATTGACATGATACAGTATGGGCTGCACAGTGAATGTATATGTAGAATGTACCATGCACAGTGAATGTATTTGTAGAATGTACCATCACCCAGGATGATGCCACAATATAAACAAAAAATGATCAACTTCAACAACTGGCTTACATTCTGGTGTCAATCCAGGGGAATCCAGTATCTCTCAGCCTTGGATGAGATGGTCTAAAGGCCACACTGCTTTACCAGAGATGGCCTGCACATGTGTCCTCTAGGCTGTTGGATATAATGCTAAGTGTCTAAACATGAAGCTGTACATGAGGATATTGCCAACCTGCTGGCTGACAGATTTGGCCCAAACTTCACCTCCTCCCCCATCTCCACAAGCCATACCAATCATAACTGACAACAGTCCTCTGCCTAGTACCTCTAGAGATCAGGTCAAATCTGCTCCCTCCAAAGCTAAAGTGATAGCCTCAATGGTATCAGATAATATCCCAGGTTACTTACTAAGCAATCTAAAACAGGACCTAATGGACCAAATTAGTGTCTGCTTTAACTATAGCCTGAGAACTGGCTTTGCTCCAGCAGAGTCGCAAACTGCAGCAGTAACCCCTTTGCACAAAGGTGGGCCATCAACCTGCCCTGGGAGTCATAGACACATAAGTCTAACCAGTCTCATCTGCAAGGCCATGAAAAGAATCATCATGCACATTATCAGCAAGGATGTAGGTGACCTTCAAATTCTAGACCCAAAACAATTTGGCTTCGTTAAAGGTAGATCATGTTTATTAACTCATTAACCCTGAGTGCCACCACAGGGCATGTCTAAGGTTACATCTGAGTGCTCCCTGACACAGTAGCTATCCTGGTACATTACATCTGAGGTCATCTAGGAGTGCAACTAAGTTCACAAACAGAATGCAACTCCATTGCTGAAAATTAAATAGAAAAGGAACCTGAACTTTTTTAATTACTTTCTCAACTTTATATTCACAGGAGAGTTAGCTATTGTTTACGTAGGATTTTTTTTTGAGCAAATTGGCTTGCTGTGCACCCTTTCTATGGTTGTAATCAATCACAGCTAGCTGATTTTCTCTGCTTTCCTAGTGATAGTTAACATAAACACTAGCATTCCTCCTTCACCTGTATTAAATCAAAATAAAATAAAATCGAAGGAAGTGTGAAAAGAGCCTTCTAAAACCAATATGTTTACGGGTGGTAGAAAACTCCATTGCTTAGCTCACATTCTTTCACCGACCCAGGTGGTGATGCAAGCAATGGCAGCCAATCAAATTCTTGCGACCATAGCATAACATCTCCACCTGCACACTTAACCATTCTTTGTTCAGCGGTAAACAAATAGGGGGTCCTGAAACAGCATTATTCATTTTTTCTTTACAGAGGACATTATACTGTGATTTCACAGAGACTGCTACAGGATCCTTCATTCAAGCATAACCATTGTATGTTCAGGAAATCTTCATGCAGCCAAGAGGATTCATCATTCAAGCACTGAATAACCCGTTGTGTAGTGCCAGGGACAATTCAGGTAAGCAAGTTTGGCACAGTATGAAAAAGTACATTTTTTTTTTTTTTTTTTGTTAAGGAATTGGATTGTCATTGATGATGCAATGGACAATACCACCCACTGAATCACGTTTCTTCATGATCATCTGTTCCATTAATGTTTTTGCTCTCTGTGTAATGAAAAACTTTGCATTTGTGTTCCGTATAACATTTTAAATTGACTTTGCCTTATGCATATTGTTTCAGCAGTGGAGTTTCTAATTTTCATTATGTCCAGATCATGTAAACTGTCAGTAATTCTGTCCTAAAATAACTGGTGTTTTTTGCAGGAAGTGCATTACTTAGAAACTTTGCAGTGACTAACTATGTGTGTGTGTGTGGAAGTGTTTTTTTTATTATTTTTCTATACATAACAGTTCAGTATTTTAGTGCTTTAAATCCAGCTCTCAGCTCTTACTTGCCCTAGCAATAACATGTTCTGATTACATATGAGTACTCCTTGAAGGTTCTGTGCCAAGACATCAGTGAGAACAATAAAGTGGTGTGGATACTGGCTGTTCATTGTGTTATTTCCTACTCTACTGGTCCCGGTGGTTGGAAGAATGTTCTAATTACATACCGGCATTTACAAATAAGTGTACTTATGTAATGAGCAATGCCAATTCCGGTAGAATGCTTAAACTTAGAGTTTCCTCTTGTATGGTATATACGTGAAATGTATTACTCTTCATTTAGTAATGTACAGTTGTGCAGAGTAAGCTGTGTTTACTCACCTTACTGCCTGTCAAAAGCTACATAAACTCTTGTTAGAACTCTGTGTACTAAGCCGTTTGATTTAAGATTGAAAGAAGGGCTGTATTGATTTGAAATGCTGATCGCCTAGGGGCACTAAACATGAGCAGCTCTTCTTTGTACCTTTTTATGGATCACTGTTTGGATTTTTGCAACCTGTTGTTGTGTCTTTTGGCTTTTCCTGGTTAGAGGTCGCCACAGCAGACCTCTGGTCTGCTAATGATTGGTAGTTGATTTTTACATGTCGAGTTACCAGCCCTGACACGCAACCTTCAAAGAAGGAACGCCCATTCATGCATGTCATCCATGCAGAAGATGCTCTAGCTGAAAATCGAACTGACTGAGCGTCTGACTGTGAAGCAATAATGCTACCGCAGCACCACCACTGCTGAACCAGGACTCTTATAGTTATTCATTTTGATATATTTTCTTGATAAACTCTTCAAATCTGGAAGCAGCATTGCATTTTGCAGAGGGAAGGTAGGAGAGTGGAGAAAGAATAAAGCCGGCTTTCATGTAAGGGCAAGCTTTCATCTACTTGTGTATCATCTGCAGCCACTAAATATCTTCTCTGGCTAAGTGACAGTTAAGCTACATTATCCTGTAAGGGGTGGTCGAATTAAGACTTCAGATGTAGTCAGAGTTATTCTTCGGCCAGCAGTTACTTCAAAACAGCAAAGAACAAAAGTGCTTAACATGCATTTATTTCTCTCACATTATAAACATGTTTTGTTTTTAGTCAAACTTAAAAATTCTAATTCATGAAGTATAGTGGTGGATATTTCAAATAATCCAGAACATATTTTTTCAGACCACCTAGAATTACCTCTCAGGAGCTAGAAATTCTTTCATTTGGTTAAATTTATCATTTTTATTAATAACATCCATTGTGCATATCCTGCATCTCTCAAACCATTAAATTATAGCACTGTGTTTGCTCACACTCACCATGTGTTTTTACTCACAGTGCATCCAGTCTACCCGAATTATGCAGTTAAACATGTGACTTCTAGCACTTTATTGTACTAAAGGGCACTCAGTCGATCAGCACTCTTGAGGGAAATTAATCCATCCTTTTTTCCCCATTACTTGGCCATTGGTTTCTTTATAAAGTAAACTAGTCTGTACCTTGAACCATAAATGTGATGTATAATAAAAGCTCCCTTTTCTTCTACTGAGACATCTAATTCCCATAAAAGCCTATACATTGTGGACAGTGTCCCTTCCCCATTGTTTGATCCCATAGGACTAGATGCTTTATCTTTTGCATACTCATGATCATGCCTTCTGTCAACTTCCTTGAAACCATCTTTGATCTTGCACTGTAATAAAGAAGGTAATACCCCCCATTGATCCCATTTCTACCCAACTCGGTTATAGTAGTACTTTAATACTGCTTCCAGTCCTGAGCTGTAGTAATGTTATAGTAGGACTTTCTTACTACTTCCAGTCCTGAGCTGTAGTAATGTTATAGTAGGACTTTCTTACTGCTTCCAGTCCTGAGCTGTAGTAATGTTATAGTAGTACTTTCTTACTGCTTCCAGTCCTGAGCTGTAGTAATGTTATAGTAGGACTTTCTTACTGCTTCCAGTCCTAAGCTACAGTAATGTTATAGTAGGACTTTCTTACTGCTTCCAGTCTTGAGCTGTAGTAATGTTATAGTAGGACGTTCTTATTGCTTCCAGTCCTAAGCTGTAGTAATGTTATAGTAGGACTTTCTTACTGCTTCCAGTCCTAAGCTGTAGTAATGTTATAGTAGGACTTTCTTACTGCTTCCAGTCCTGTGCTGTAGTAATGTTATAGTAGGACTTTCTCACTGCTTCCAGTCCTAAGCTACAGTAATGTTAAAGTAGGACTTTCTTACTGCTTCCAGTCCTGAGCTGTAGTAATGTTATAGTAGGACTTTCTTACTGCTTTGAGTCCTGAGCTGCAGTAATGTTATAGCAGGACTTTCTTACTACTTCCAGTCCTGAGATGTAGTAATGTTATAGTAGGACTATCTTACTGCTTCCAGTCCTGAACTGTAGTAATGTTATAGTAGGACTTTCTTACTACTTCCAGTCCTGAGCTGTAGTAATGTTATAGTAGGACTTTCTTACTGCTTCCAGTCCTGAGCTGTAGTAATGTTATAGTAGGAGTTTCTTACTACTTCCAGTCCTGAGCTGTAGTAATGTTATAGTAGGACTTTCTTACTGCTTCCAGTCCTGAGCTGTAGTAATGTTATAGTAGTACTTTCTTACTGCTTCCAGTCCTGAGCTGTAGTAATGTTATAGTAGGACTTTCTTACTGCTTCCAGTCCTGAGCTGTAGTAATGTTATAGTAGGACTTTCTTACTGCTTCCAGTCCTGAGCTGTAATAATGTTATAGTAGGACTTTCTTACTACTTCCAGTCCTGAGCTGTAGTAATGTTATAGTAGGACTTTCTTACTGCTTCCAGTCCTGAGCTGTAGTAATGTTATAGCAGTACTTTCTTACTGCTTCCAGTCCTGAGCTGTAGTAATGTTATAGTAGGACTTTCTTACTGCTTCCAGTCCTGAGCTGTAGTAATGTTATAGTAGGACTTTCTTACTGCTTCCAGTCCTAAGCTACAGTAATGTTATAGTAGGACTTTCTTACTGCTTCCAGTCCTGAGCTGTAGTAATGTTATAGAAGGACTTTCTTACTGCTTCCAGTCCTAAGCTGTAGTAATGTTATAGTAGGACTTTCTTACTGCTTCCAGTCCTGAGCTGTAAGTAATGTTATAGTAGGACTTTCTTACTGCTTCCAGTCCTGAGCTGTAGTAATGTTATAGTAGGACGTTCTTACTGCTTCCAGTCCTAAGCTGTAGTAATGTTATAGTAGGACTTTCTTACTGCTTCCAGTCCTAAGCTGTAGTAATGTTATAGTAGGACTTTCTTACTGCTTCCAGTCCTGTGCTGTAGTAATGTTATAGTAGGACTTTCTTACTGCTTCCAGTCCTAAGCTACAGTAATGCTAAAGTAGGACTTTCTTACTGCTTCCAGTCCTGAGCTGTAGTAATGTTATAGGTAATGTTATAGTAGGACTATCTTACTGCTTCCAGTCCTGAACTGTAGTAATGTTATAGTAGGACTTTCTTACTGCTTCCATTCCTAAGCTACAGTAATGTTATAGTAGGACTTTCCAGTCCTAAGCTGTAGTAATGTTATAGTAGGACTTTCTTACTGCTTCCAGTCCTGAGCTGTAGTAATGTTATAGTGGGACTTTCTTACTGCTTCCAGTCCTAAGCTACAGTAATGTTATAGTAAGACTTTCTTACTGCTTCCAGTCCTGAGCTGTAGTAATGTTATAGAAGGACTTTCTTACTGCTTCCAGTCCTACGCTGTAGTAATGTTATAGTAGGACTTTCTTACTGCTTCCAGTCCTGAGCTGTAAGTAATGTTATAGTAGGACTTTCTTACTGCTTCCAGTCCTGAGCTGTAGTAATGTTATAGTAGGACTTTCTTACTGCTTCCAGTCCTAAGCTGTAGTAATGTTATAGTAGGACTTTCTTACTGCTTCCAGTCCTGTGCTGTAGTAATGTTATAGTAGGACTTTCTTACTGCTTCCAGTCCTAAGCTACAGTAATGTTATAGTAGGACTTTCTTACTGCTTCCAGTCCTGAGCTGTAGTAATGTTATAGTAGGACTTTCTTACTGCTTTGAGTCCTGAGCTGTAGTAATGTTATAGCAGGACTTTCTTACTGCTTCCAGTCCTGAGATGTAGTAATGTTATAGTAGGACTATCTTACTGCTTCCAGTCCTGAGCTGTAGTAATGTTATAGTAGGAGTTTCTTACTGCTTCCATTCCTAAGCTACAGTAATGTTATAGTAGGACTTTCTTACTGCGTCCAGTCCTAAGCTGTAGTAATGTTATAGTAGGACTTTCTTACTGCTTCCAGTCCTGAGCTGTAGTAATGTTATAGTAGGACTTTCTTACTGCTTCCAGTCCTAAGCTACAGTAATGTTATAGTAGGACTTTCTTACTGCTTCCAGTCCTGAGCTGTAATAATGTTATAGTAGGACTTTCTTACTGCGTCCAGTCCTAAGCTACAGTAATGTTATAGTAGGACTTTCTTACTGCTTCCAGTCCTAAGCTGTAGTAATGTTATAGTAGGACTTTCTTACTGCTTCCAGTCCTGAGCTACAGTAATGTTATAGTAGGACTTTCTTACTGCTTCCAGTCCTAAGCTGCAGTAATGTTATAGTAGGACTTTCTTACTGCTTCCAGTCCTAAGCTCTAGTAATGTTTTTTTTTTCTTTTACCTTTTTGATATACAGCCATATTTTTCTGGAGTTGGCTGCATCCTTTAGGAAATGCTGGCATTCATTCATATAGGTTTTTTACGATCATTGTTTTCAAATGAGCCTTTCAATTATCCAACTAGTGGATATAAAGTTTTTTTTTTTAACAAAACAGGGCCATATCATTAGCATGCCATATTTCTGACCCTTATTTGTTTAATTAGCACACACTACATAGGATTAAGATAAAAAAATAATTCCATTGGTGTTCTACATTTTGAAGTCACATCATAAATATCCATCACTATACCTAGTGATTTAGTTTTTTTGTTTTAAGTTTTTAGCAAATACTTTATTACAAAGACATGTGTTTGGAGCATTTCTCCCTGGGCCTCCGCTGGAAATTGACTCGTTGCAAGTCAGACTTTCCCGGTTAACAAATGTTGAATAAAAATAAAAAAGTACAATGTAAATCTTTTACTAAAATCCCTGTAATTTCAGCAGTTGTCAGTAATTTGGTCTGCAAGTTTCAACATGACTCCTCCTACACATATCATGTAATGCAGTTTCTTTTCCATCAGCTGCAATTTAATGTAGTATATAGTTTTAAACAGGGGTGTCAGCTTCATCGGAATATGCCAGCTTTACACTGGGAGTTGAAGTAAAAAGTCAGTATCTAACCAGCCTTGTGCCTCATTTCTTTTCCATTATGTTGTTTTGTCTTTTACAAATATGTTACAGCAAAAAATATTTCCTCAACTCAGAATGACATTTATGCCTTCTCGTTATATCACATCTACAGTTTAGGAGTAAATGCTTTTACTAAATTCTGCTCTGCTCAATGAACTGTTGCAAATGCCTTTTCTGTACAGCTGCCTTCTGGTAGTCACTAGAATGTCATTTTCTGCGGATGCCTCTTCCTGCTTCTGTTTGCCTTTCACATACTCTGGCTGACTAGGGCATAGCCAGAGAGTTATTTCTTGGCTTGGAGGTCAGTGGTAGTGTTGGCAGTGGAGTAAGGAGATAGAAGCTGGGACATTGGCTTACTCTGTCATGTAGAGGATTAGCAAAGATTTTCTTATGCTACCTGTTCTCTAGATGTAGCTGTGCAGGGATGACATCATGCCATACAGTGCTAAATATCTGCTCACATCCCCGTGTTGTCACAATCCTTGGATGTTCTAGCTTTGATCAGTTACACTGCTGGAATTTCTTGCTCCTGTCTTGTTGTACTTGAGATATTTGTTGATTCTGGGCAGCCAGTGCTATAGAGAGATGCTGCTCTGTACCAGTGGGCTGCCTGATGCTTACAAAAGTGGGTTTTGACAGTCTGAGGAAAGAAATATGTTATAGATGTATTTTTAATTCATCATCTGTGGTCCTCTAATTTTGGCAATGTTATATATGTTCTCTTTTCATACCTTTATTAGGTGTTGGTTGACCAGAAATTAGACAAACTGTATGTAGATATGCTGGGAATATCTCTATTTACTCCTGCATATTCACATACATAGTATCATAAAACAGTTGTTTCTTGAACTTTCTGTTCATTTCTTGTGCAGTCCTGTACAGTAAGACACGGTTCCTTTATTTTTGTTGTGCTTATAGGAGAGAATAGAAAATATATAAATGGCATTACTACTTTTGCTGATTTACTCAGATGATAATGACTCAGCCTTATATTGCACCTGCATCTGAAATGTACTGAATGTCTGCTCAACAGGTTATGTGCAGCAATTATCACCTTTGTCTGAACATGCAGAACCTCTCAGTAATGAAATGTAAGTCATTATCACATTATTAATTTACAGTATATAACACTGCATCATTATCACCTGTCAGGTAAAACCCTCAGCAATTGATACTGTTATTCACATTACTAAAAGTCACTATCACATTGATAAATGTACATGCCATGCTTTGGTTTCTGTTAATGTGGAGTAATGCAGAAGCTTTTTTACCCCGATTTCTTGCAAGATACATGTGAAGGTATCCATTGTGGTTATGTGGTTCATATTTTTGTGTACATCGCACCATTCAACAGTTTCTTGTATCACACATTCACTATATCATGTTCGGCTGCATTGCTTCCCAGCTGCTTCTGTGCAGATAAGTAACATCATATTGTTCTATACTGTGGTGTTTTTTAGCTGTATGTTCAAGTGTAAGGCAACACATCACTCAACAGAGTGAGGATGGTGTAATGGTTCACGTGTTTACCTTACAGACACAAGGTGCAAGGTTTGGTTCTTGCATGGGGTAACTGGCTAGGCTTAAAATAGCCCAAAAGGACAGTTAGCCTAGTACTAATCTAAGAAACATAGATGCCATCTGTTCAGAAGAAAACAATCAATATTTGCTTTTTGGGTGAATAAATGGTCTCGATGATAGTAGCAGCAGTGGCTCAGATATGGATATGGACCTGCTACCATGATATAATGCAAACCAGAGTGAATACAAAGATTATGATGCAGACAATGAGATTCCACTTGCATGTCTCCATAAAAAGGCCATTTCCACTCATAAGGATGATGCTTCTGTCTTAGCCATTCCAGATAGACCTCTGTGATGTGCCAGAGCAGACCTGACAAGTGATGATGAAACTGATGATGATACTGAGGCTGAGGTACCACTTGCACGTCTAAGGAATGTTGGTGCACACACCAGTGGTCATCCAGCTCAATCTGATTTTGACATAGAGGATGAATTGCATCTATGTTTAAGAATGGTCATGGTGTCACTGACTGAACTATGAAGTCCTCCACAGTGCAGGCCAGTTCAATTGATGAAATATGAGCATGCACCTCCTACTGTGCATGCAGTTCAGTGTGGTCCAGAGTGTGTGGACGAGGAATGAGAAAATCCACTAGATCTGAGTCGAAGTAGCTCCTCATCAGGCAGGGATATGATGGTGTCTCAGCATGGAATGTCTGTCAGTCATGCTCTCACAAGTGCATGCAATACAGTTGATACTGACAATGGTCATAGATCCATTCCAAAGTGTGCCAGGCTACCTACTAAGGTACATCAAGCATGTGCAGCTCACCATGTAAGATTATGTGGGAAAAACACCTCACAGAAGTACACACCGATGACTTTGTGGGTCCAAAGGGCCCTGTAACCAACCTAGACCCATATAGCACAGAGATGGACTTCATGAATTTGATGTTCTCAGAGTAGTTGTACTCCCCTATTGACAATACAGCTAATCACTATGCTGCACAGAGGAAGACCACAGCAGGCAAGGTTGATAAGGAGTTGAGTCCTGTCTGTCCTGTTTGTGACATATACATATTTCTCGGTGTTAGAATATGCATATATGCCTATTGGACATGGTCCAGAATAAATACATTGTATCAGAAAACAGTTGCTCCTTGAACTTTCTGTTCATTTCAGACAGTGCTGGGAAATGCATCATATATATGGCCACTTCCCAGTAGCTGAGTACATGACCCAAGAGCAGTTTGAAAAAATTCCGCAGTATTTCTACTGCAATGATAAATGCCTTAGCTGATCACAGGGCTCAGTGGGTCAAGACAAGCTACACCATGTGCGGCCAATAGTGGATGCAGTACTTCATGCATGCAGGATGCAGTACAGAGTGCATTGTGAGGTCAGAGTGGACAAAGGCATGATTGGCTTCCATGGCCAGTTGACATTTAGACAGTTTATGCCTGGTAAGCCAGAGAGGTATGGCATTAATATGGATGTTGGCAGACTTTCACAATGGGTACGTATGTGAATTCTGGGTATACTATGGAAAGGTAGAGCAGAATATGAGATTAGGCTGGCACACTGAGTTGTGGTTTACTTAACTAGGGGAATGATTGACAAGGAGCATCACATTTACTTAGATAACTTAATTTGCTCTGTCTCTCTTGCACAGCAATTGCTGCAAGATGGGCTATACTGCTGTGGAACCATTTGCACCAATACATCAGGAAGGCCTCTAACTTTCAACAGACGGGTCATAGTTAAAGCACCTCGAGGATAATACAAGCAGTTGCAGAGTGGCCCACTGCTAAATACTGAATGGAAGAATAGCAACCCAGTATTTCTGCTGCCAGCTAATAGTAACCCAAACTTGCCAGTCTCCAATACACACAAGAGAAAGCATAATGGAATGAAAGCATTGGTGCAACAGTTACATGAATGAAGTGGACTGAGCCGATCAGCTCAGGACACAGTATTCAACTGCAAGAAAGACCCACAAATGGTGGCTGTACCTGTTCTGGTTCTTATGGAATACGTTCATAGTGAATGCTTTCATTATGTTCCGTGAAAATAACAGCCACCACAAGTGTCATGCACTAGATGTGTTATTCCAGCAACACAGTTACAGTTTTATTGGATTCCAGGTATGCACCTCCTTGCCAGCTACAAGAAGAGAAAAAGATGCACTGAGATTACTGTCCCAGAGCCTGTAAGCCAATTTGAGTATGGATTACACTTTCCAGTGAAATGGGAGAAAACAAGATGCAGAAACTGTGCCAGCAAGGTAAACATGTGATGCCCCACCTGCAAGATCAACCTGTGCATTGAATGCTTCTGTGAACACCATGGCCATAAAGGTCTTGCAGATTTCTAATGGCAGAAAATGCATAGTGTACAATGTATGACAGAAATAAAGTTATGTAGTCATACCTAAACACCATGACCCTTAGGATCATTTAGGATGGCAGTGGGGTACTTGGAGACTCTTCAGCTCAGTCCCATTGTGTTGCTTTCCTGGATATGCATGGTTTCAAAGATGCCAAAGTGATGCCTTCTTTCTATTCCTGAAAGGACGCATGCAAAAAGAAAAAGTCTATGTAAGTCTTTTACTTTTCTCATATACTCTTTGTGTAGCTCTCCTGTCACTCTCCCTCCCTTCATGTAAAGTAAATGTATTAGGTCAGGGCAAAAGACATTAGATTAGTACCCCATTGATTCCTTATGTCCATTGCTGAAAGGACACATGTAAAGGGAAAAGGCAAAGGTAAGGCAGACTGCTGACACTGAAGTAAGTCATGAGACAGTGCTGGTATCAGCAGTCTGAGTGGATAGCCATCACAGGTATGGGACACTTCAGATACCCACGAGTGTCACTAAAGCCTCATGGTTTTCCTGGGTTCATTAGTGGAGTGGCAGTCCTAACCCTGCTTTTTATCTTTACATGTGCCCTTTCTGTAGCCCCTTGTCAGTATCCATTTATGGAGTATTTTGGCTAGGTTAAGAATGTATCTGCTTACAGTGATTTGTACCCACTGCCATTCTGGTACTGTACATCATCATTGCAAATTATGAACCTTATCAAAAGAATAATGCCACTATGGATAGGAGTGAAGATTCAAACTGGCAAACAAGGTAATGCATATTATATACCTATGGTTATTCTAAGCCTGTTAGTTTTGGTTTAAGCAGTTAGGCTTTAGGCCTACCCCTTGGCTCTCCTTGGCCTCTCTCCCTCAGATTCTGACAAATATGGATGGACAATTTCCTATGGTTTCTCCTGCCAGCCTGGTTGATAAGGGCATCCTGAGACAGTGTAGCAACTGCCTCGTGTACATGGACAAGCATCCACTACTACCTACTAGGAACACAATCTGTGAGAGATGCAATTACATAAAGAAGCTAGAGTCTATGCTCTCTCCCTCACAAGCCAGTATATCTGACACTGAGAAGGCTGTAAACACAATCACTACACCTCAAGTACCACCCACAACTACATAACACACATCCATATATGCGGAGGTTCTCAACAAAATCAAACCCAAATAAAGGAGACTTCAGAGGCAAAAACACATGAAAACTCCATAACCCTCCACAACACATACCATGCATATTTCACACACCAGTGTCTCGCAACCACTAAGGCCTAACTATAAACCCAACATATTAGTCATAGGAGACTCCATTGTGAGACAAACAGATGTGTGTGTCACCAGGCTGGATAAGGAGAAAGTCACAGTTAGTTGTTTCTAAAGGTGCCAGAATCCACCATATCACACGCGCACTCAAGTTTCTCAACAACAGGTACTTTTATGACTCTGTCATAGTCCATGTTGGCATGAACGACTTGAGACATACCTCCCTGGGCTATATGAAGAGAGAGACATGATAGAGCTCGCTGAATATGTGTCCTAGGCAGGTATGTTCCTAGCCTTAAGCAGCATTCTATTGTAATTCATTCGGTTGTCAAGTGCTAGAATCCACTATATCATTCATGCACTCAAGTCTCTCAACAACAGGTACTATCATGACTCTGTCATAGCCCATGCTGGTGTGAATGACTTGAGATGTAGCTCTCTGGACTATAGGAAGAGAGACATGATTAAGCTCACTGAATATGTGCCCCAGGCAGGTATTCCTAGCCTTAAGCAACATCCTATCTTCATCCAGAATGATGCCTCAATACAAACAGAAAATGAATGACATTAACAATTGGCTTAGTTTCTGGTGTCATTCCAGGGGGGATCGAGTGCCTGACAGCCTAGGAAGATATGATCAACAGATCAATATGCTTTGCTAGAGATGCCCTGCATCTGTCTCACTTGAGCTTCAGGCTATTGGCAAAGGCCCTTGCCTACATCATGTTTTTTTAGGGAAAGTCATGAGGTCAATACTACCAACATATAAATTTCAACAACATGAAAATTAAAGGTCATGCTGCTAAATGGCAGGAGTCTAAACATGAAACTGCACTCATTGCAAGCATTCTTAACCCTGGAAGATGCTGACATATGTGCAGTCACAGAAACCTGGTTCAAAGTTGCGGAGAGCACCCCAGCCTTACCTGGTTGCTCACCCTATCATACAGTCAGATGCCAAAATGTGGGAAGCAAAGCCAAAGGAGGTGGAGTTTCAGTATATATTAAATACGGTTCCCATTCAGAAGCCTGAAACATCATAAGCCTGAAAATCAAAATCCTGAAACCAAAAGCCTGAAAATTCAGAATCCTGAAAACTCAAAATCCTGAAAGCCCAAAATCCTGAAACTCAAAATCCTGAAAACACAAATAATGCTAATATGTCACTATAAAGACACTAATATCTACCAACTGACCCTGACCCTGACCCTAACCCTAAGGTCCGTCACTATCGCACACTCACCTGAGCCGCGCCCTAACCCTAACTCACTTAAACCGCCTCTAACCCCAATATTTGTCACTATTGCATACATGCCTAACCTGCGCCCTAACTCACTTAAACCGCCCCTAACCCTAACATAAAACCAACCGCACACTTACCTGACCCCAACGCATGACCTAACACCACAGAGCTAACAATAGCAAAGCCACAATGACATCAGTATGTCTATTTTGTGTTTTCAGGATTTTGAGTTTCAGGATTTTGGGCTTTCAGGATTTTGGGCTTTCAGGATTTTGAGTTTTCAGGATTCTGAATTTTCAGGCTTTTGGTTTCAGGATTTTGATTTTCAGGCTTATGATGTTTCAGGCTTCTGAATGGGAACCATTAAATACACACACACCTCCAGGCTGGTCAAACAGTATGATGCACAGGAGACCCTCCAGGTTCAGTTAACCATTGACAAGACCCCTATTCAAATTATAGCTAGCTACAGGCCCCCAAATTTGACTCAAGATGCACACTCCACCTATTTGGACCTCTTCAAATCTATCAAGGTTCAACTCTTTACGCTGATCCTAGGTGACTTTAATTACCCAACCATAGATTGGACAAATTACTCATGCCAGAACACAAATGCCCAGAGATTCCTCAATTTTCTCAATGTAAATGCCTTTGAATGGCTAGTCGATACCCCCACAAGAGGAGATAATACCTTGGATTTGGTATTAACCAACATGAATAACCACTGCAGCACCCCTACGGTATCATCCTCCCTGGTAAGAAATAAACCATAAAGCGGTCACTTTCGAATTCACTATCTCCCCTGACCTCCCCTCTAGCTAGGGGCCAAATAAAAAAAAAAAACTTCTCCAAAGCTGATTACAATCTCCTGAGGGATGGTATAAACAGCTTCACAGCTCCCTCCTTCACTGTAGGAACTGGCACCAATGTCCAAATATACACCAAAGTACTATATGAGCATTTATTTAGATGCATGGAATCAGGAATACCCGGCAGGACAAAATCATGCTCCTAAAGGAAGAGCAAACCTGTCTGGTAGACATCTGCAATAAATAAAGTATATAACAAAAGGAAAAAAAATTGCTGTCCAGGACCAAGAAGGAGCAGGTGCCCAACTGGAAGCAATATCTCCTTAGCTTGAACAAGCAAATAAGAGCAGTAGTGAAATCCTCTAAAGCCAACTTCAAGTCCAAATTGGCAACATCTACTAGAGGCAATCATAAGGCCTTCTTCATATTTCTCTACAGTCTCAAAGGAAGCACCCAAATCTGTTCAGAACTGGTGGTCAAGGACACCACATACACAAATGATGTAAATATAGCCAATCTACTGGCTGACAGATTCAGAAAAAAACTTCTCCAGTCTGTCCCCCCATCAGTAAATCAGGACATCCCCTGTACCTGCCCCTTACCCCTTACCTCTAGGGAACAGGTCATCACTGCCCTCTCAAAGGCAAAAAAACGCAGCCTCCATGTGACCTGATAACATCCCAGGCTGCATCCTATATGAACTCAGGCATGAATGTGCAGCACCATTAGGCATCCTATTCAATCAAAGCCGGAGTACCAGCTTTATCCCAGCTGAGTGGAGGACAGCCACTGTCATCCCTTTACGCAAAAGAGGAGCATCCACTAATCCAGGAAATTATAGCCCCATCAGTCTAACTAGCCTGATCTGCAAGGCCATGGAACAGATTATCATGGACCTCATTAAAAGGGACATTGGCAACCTCCAAACAGTTGACCCTGCACACTGGGTAAAATGGCAACTGAATGGCTTATAGTCCACTTAATCCACCACAACAGATTATATGATAAACCAAAACAAGATTTAATGTAAGCGCTTTTGCTGTAAAAATGTTCCAGCTTCTTCAGACTACAAACAGTAAAATTAAAGCTACAGGGGGTTACTCCAACTTAAAACACACTAGGATGCTTAAGCAACCTCACAGCACCATCATTAAAGAAAATACATTTTTTTTTAAATAATTTTTTAAAAAATAAAAATAACAATGATGACAATACTGAATTTGTGTACTATAAATAACACCTTAAAATTGTATCCTTTACATGGTCAAGATACGACTATGTTAAGTCGCTCACAGATCTAATATACTATATTTTTATGAAGTAAACTATGATATGTGAGACCAACAGCTTGGTCTTTAAAAGAATTTTTTGAAGATCTACTAGAACAATAACAAAGGCTTTGCCAATGTATACAGACCATACCCACTTAAGTTTTAAAAAAAAAATTATTTTCTTTAATGATGGTGCTGTGAGGTTGCTTAAGCATCCTAGTGTGTTTTAAGTTGGAGTAACCCCCTGTAGCTTTAATTCTTAAATGCTTGTGTATGGCATCAGGAGGGGTAATGAACTGTTAGAATCAGAAACGATCAGAAAACAGTTGCTCCTTGAACTTTCTGTTCATTTCAGACAGTGCTGGGAAACGTATCATATATATGGCCACTTCCCAGTAGCTGAGTACATGACCCAAGAGCAGTTTGAAAAAATTCCGCAGTATTTCTACTGCAATGATAGATGCCTTAGCCGATCACAGGGCTCAGTGGGTCAAGACAAGCTACACCATGTGCGGCCAATAGTGGATGCAGTACTTCATGCATGCAGGATGCAGTACAGAGTGCATTGTGAGGTCAGAGTGGACAAAGGCATGATTGGCTTCCATGGCCAGTTGACATTTAGACAGTTTATGCCTGGTAAGCCAGAGAGGTATGGCATTAATATGGATGTTGGCAGACTTTCACAATGGGTACGTATGTGAATTCTGGGTATTCTATGGAAAGGTAGAGCAGAATATGAGATTAGGCTGGCACACTGAGTTGTGGTTTACTTAACTAGGGGAATGATTGACAAGAAGCATCACATTTACTTAGATAACTTATTTTGCTCTGTCTCTCTTGCACAGCAATTGCTGCAAGATGGGCTATACTGCTGTGGAACCATTTGCACCAATACATCAGGAAGGCCTCTAACTTTCAACAGACAGGTCATAGTTAAAGCACCTCGAGGATAATACAAGCAGTTGCAGAGTGGCCCACTGCTAAATACTGAATGGAAGAATAGCAACCCAGTATTTCTGCTTCCAACTAATAGTAACCCAACCTTGCCAGTCTCCAATACACACAGGAGAAAGCATAATGGAATGAAAGCATTGGTGCAACAGTTACATGAATGAAGTGGGCTGAGCCAATCAGCTCAGGACACAGAATTCAACTGCAAGAAAGACCCACAAATGGTGGCTGTACCTGTTCTGGTTCTTATGGAATATGTTCATAGTGAATGCTTTCATTATGTTCCGTGAAAATAACAGCCACCACAAGTGTCATGCACTAGATGTGTTATTCCAGCAACACAGTTACAGTTTTATTGGATTCCAGGTATGCACCTCCTTGCCAGCTACAAGAAGAGAAAAAGATGCACTGAGATTACTGTCCCAGAGCCTGTAAGCCAATTTGAGTATGGATTACACTTTCCAGTGAAATGGGAGAAAACAAGATGCAGAAACTGTGCCAGCAAGGTAAACATGTGATGCCCCACCTGCAAGATCAACCTGTGCGTTGAATGCTTCTGTGAATACCATGGCCATAAAGGTCTTGCAGATTTCTAATGGCAGAAAATGTATAGTGTACAATGTATGACAGAAATAAAGTTATGTAGTCATACCTAAACACCATGACTCTTAGGATCATTCAGGATGGCAGTGGGGTACTTGGAGACTCTTCAGCTCAGTCCCATTGTGTTGCTTTCCTGGATATGCATGGTTTCAAAGATGCCAAAGTGATGCCTTCTTTCTATTCCTGAAAGGACACATGCAAAAAGAAAAAGTCTATGTAAGTCTTTTACTTTTCTCATATACTCTTTGTGTAGCTCTCCTGTCACTCTCCCTTCCTTCATGTAAAGTAAATGTATTAGGTCAGGGCAAAAGACATTAGATTAGTTCCCCCATTGATTCCTTATGTCCATTGCTGAAAGGACACATGTAAAGGGAAAAGGCAAAGGTAAGGCAGACTGCTGACACTGAAGTAAGTCATGAGACAGTGCTGGTATCAGCAGTCTGAGTGGATAGCCAGCACAGGTATGGGACACTTCAGATACCCACGAGTGTCACTAAAGCCTCATGGTTTTCCTGGGTTCATTAGTGGAGTGGCAGTCCTAACCCTGCTTTTTCTCTTTACATGTGCCCTTTCTGTAGCCCCTTGTCAGTATCCATTTATGGAGTATTTTGGCTAGGTTAAGAATGTATCTGCTTACAGTGATTTGTACCCACTGCCATTCTGGTACTATACATCATCATTGCAAATTATGAACCTTATCAAAAGAATAATGCCACTATGGATAGGAGTGAAGATTCAAACTGGCAAACAAGGTAATGCATATTATATACCTATGGTTATTCTAAGCCTGTTAGTTTTGGTTTAAGCAGTTAGGCTTTAGGCCTACCCCTTGGCTCTCCTTGGCCTCTCTCCCTCAGATTCTGACAAATATGGATGGACAATTTCCTATGGTTTCTCCTGCCAGCCTGGTTGATAAGGGCATCCTGAGACAGTGTAGCAACTGCCTCGTGTACATGGACAAGCATCCACTACTACCTACTAGGAACACAATCTGTGAGAGATGCAATTACATAAAGAAGCTAGAGTCTATGCTCTCTCCCTCACAAGCCAGTATATCTGACACTGAGAAGGCTGTAAACACAATCACTACACCTCAAGTACCACCCACAACTACATAACACACATCCATATATGCGGAGGTTCTCAACAAAATCAAACCCAAATAAAGGAGACTTCAGAGGCAAAAACACATGAAAACTCCATAACCCTCCACAACACATACCATGCATATTTCACACACCAGTGTCTCGCAACCACTAAGGCCTAACTATAAACCCAACATATTAGTCATAGGAGACTCCATTGTGAGACACACAGATGTGTATGTCACCAGGCTGGATAAGGAGAAAGTCACAGTTAGTTGTTTCTAAAGGTGCCAGAATCCACCGTATCACACGCGCACTCAAGTTTCTCAACAACAGGAACTGTTATGACTCTGTCATAGTCCATGTTGGCATGAACGACTTGAGACATACCTCCCTGGGCTATATGAAGAGAGAGACATGATAGAGCTCACTGAATATGTGTCCTAGGCAGGTATGTTCCTAGCCTTAAGCAGCATTCTATTGTAATTCATTCGGTTGTCAAGTGCTAGAATCCACTATATCATTGATGCACTCAAGTCTCTCAACAACAGGTACTATCATGACTCTGTCATAGCCCATGCTGGTGTGAATGACTTGAGATGTAGCTCTCTGGACTATAGGAAGGGAGACATGATTAAGCTCACTGAATATGTGCCCCAGGCAGGTATGTACCTAGCCTTAAGCAACATCTTATCTTCATCCAGAATGATGCCTCAATACAAACAGAAAATGATTGACATTAACAATTGGCTTAGTTTTTGGTGTCATTCCAGGGGGGATCGAGTGCCTGACAGCCTAGGAAGATATGATCAACAGATCAATATGCTTTGCTAGAGATGCCCTGCATCTGTCTCACTTGAGCTTCAGGCTTTTGGCAAAGGCCCTTGCCTACGTCATGTTTTTTTAGGGAAAGGCATGAGGTCAATACTACCAACATATAAATTTCAACAACATGCAAATTAAAGGTCATGCTGCTAAATGGCAGGAGTCTAAACATGAAACTGCACTCATTGGAAGCATTCTTAACCCTGGAAGATGCTGACATATGTGCAGTCACAGAAACCTGGTTCAAAGCTGCAGAGAGCACCTCAGCCTTACCTGGTTACTCATCCTATCATAAAGTCAGATGCCAAAATATGGGAAGCAAAGCCAAAGGAGGTAGAGTTTCAATATATATTAAATACACACACACCTCCAGGCTGGTCAAACAGTATGATGCACAGGAGACCCTCCAGGTTCAGTTAACCATTGACAAGACCCCTATTCAAATTATAGCTAGCTACAGGCCCCCAAATTTGACTCAAGATGCACACTCCACCTATCTGGACTTCTTCAAATCTATCAAGGTACAACTCTTTACGCTGATCCTAGGTGACTTTAATTACCCAACCATAGATTGGACAAATTACTCATGCCAGAACACAAATGCCCAGAGATTCCTCAATTTTCTCAATGTAAATGCCTTTGAATGGCTAGTCGATACCCCCACAAGAGGAGATAATATCTTGGATTTGGTATTAACCAACATGAGTAACCACTGCAGCACCCCTATGGTATCATCCTCCCTGGTAAGATCTGACCATATTGCGGTCACTTTCGAATTCACTATCTCCCCTGACCTCCCCTCTAGCTAGGGGCCAAATAAAAAAAAAAACTTCTCCAAAGCTGATTACAATCTCCTGAGGGATGGTATAAACAGCTTCACTGCTCCCTCCTTCACTGTAGGAACTGGCACCAATGTCCAAATATACACCAAAGTACTATATGAGCATTTATTTAGATGCATGGAATCAGGAATACCCGGCAGGACAAAATCATGCTCCTCAAGGAAGAGCAAACTTGTCTGGTAGACATCTGTAATAAATAAAGTATATAACAAAAGGAAAAAAATTGCTGTCCAGGACCAAGAAGGAGCAGGTGCCCAACTGGAAGCAATATCTCCTTAGCTTAAACAAGCAAATAAGAGCAGTAGTGAACTCCTGTACAGCCAACTTCAAGTCCAAACTGGCAACATCTACTAGAGGCAATAATAAGGCCTTCTTCACATTTCTCTACAATCTCAAAGGAAGCACCCAAATCTGTTCAGAACTGGTGGTCAAGGACACCACATACACAAATGATGTAGATATAGCCAATCTACTGGCTGACAGATTCAGAAAAAACTTCTCCAGTCTGTCCCCCCATCAGTAAATCAGGACATCCCCTGTACCTGCCCCTTACCCCTTACCTCTAGGGAACAGGTCATCACTGCCCTCTCAAAGGCAAAAAAACGCAGCCTCCATGTGACCTGATAACATCCCAGGCTGCATCCTATATGAACTCAGGCATGAATGTGCAGCACCATTAGGCATCCTATTCAATCAAAGCCTGAGTACCAGCTTTATCCCAGCTGAGTGGAGGACAGCCACTGTCATCCCTTTACGCAAAAGAGGAGCATCCACTAATCCAGGAAATTATAGCCCCATCAGTCTAACTAGCCTGATCTGCAAGGCCATGGAACAGATTATCATGGACCTCATTAACATGGACATTGGCAACCTCCAAACAGTTGACCCTACACACTGGGTAAAATGGCAACTGAATGGCTTAAAGTCCACTTAATCCACCACAACAGATTATATGATAAACCAAAACAAGATTTAATGTAAGCGTTTTTGCTGTAAAAATGTTCCAGCTTCTTCAGACTACAAACAGTAAAATTAAAGCTACAGGGGGTTACTCCAACTTAAAACACACTATGATGCTTAAGCAACCTCACAGCACCATCATTAAAGAAAATACATTTTTTTTAATAATTTTTTAAAAAATAAAAATAACAATGATGACAATACTGAATTTGTGTACTATAAATATCACCTTAAAATTGTATCCTTTACATGGTCAAGATACGGCTATGTTAAGTCGCTCACAGATCTAATATACTATATTTTTATGAAGTAATCTATGATATGTGAGACCAACAGCTTGGTCTTTAAAAGAATTTTTTGAAGATCTACTAGAACAATAACAAAGGCTTTGCCGATGTATACAAACCATACCCACTTAAGTTTTAAAAAAAAAAAATTATTTTCTTTAATGATGGTGCTGTGAGGTTGCTTAAGCATCCTAGTGTGTTTTAAGTTGGAGTAACCCCCTGTAGCTTTAATTCTTAAATGCTTGTGTATGGCATCAGGAGGGGTAACGAACTGTATTGGCAGTTCATTTTTTTAATTGTTTTAAAAGGTGTTTTTTCTAAGTATTTTACTGTTTGTAGTCTGAAGAAGCTGGAACATTTTTCCAGCGAAAGCGCTTACATTAAATCTTTTTTTGGTTTATCATATAATCTGTTGTGGTGTATTAAGTGGACTTTAAGCCATTCAGTTGCCGCTTTACCCAGTTTGTCTTTTGCTTTTAGTTGACCCTACACAGTTTGACTTTGTCAAGGGGAGGTTATGTCTGTTAAATCTGGTCGACTTCTTTGAGACAATCACCAAAAGCCACAGATGAGGGGAAAATGGTGCACACCCACCTACCTTTATTTGGCCAAAGTCTTTGACACTATTCCTCACTCGGGCATAGCAGATAAACTCTCTCAACTAGGCATCGATCCATATGTTTCCAGATAGGTAGCAAACTGGTTAACTGATAGAACCCACCTAATCAAAATAGGGGAAGTCACCTCAAGCAGTAGACTAGTAACAAGCGGAATACTTCAGGGATCAGTCTTGGGGCCTCTGTTATTCAGGATATACTTCTCTGATGTGCAGGCCAAAACCAGTGGGCTATGGCTGATGAAGTTTCTAGATGACTACAAGCTGGGTGCAGTCATCAATTCTCCAAGTGATGTGGATGTCCTCCAAGAGGGTCTCACCCAAACAAATGACTGGTGCCAGAAACATGGCCTCAAGCTGAATGCCAAAAATTGCATCCTCGTCCCCTTTCAGAAGAGTGACGTATCCACATATTATCACATGAATAACAACGTCCTAAGTACACAATCAGTAGTGAGGGATTTGGGCACCCATGTAGATAGCAACCTGACTTTTGACCACCACGTTGCTTCCATTGTATGGAAAGCTTTCTATGTGGCCCACCTCATAAGTAAGGGCATCTCATCCAGAAACAAAGAGGTTAAAACATCCCTGTATTCTTCCCTTATAAGGCCAATTATTGAGTAGAATGACCCGAAGCATGTACCTCACAAAGCACATGCAGCAGCTGGAGAGACCACAGAGTTTCCTCAACAGGAGAATCTAGGGCCTCAAAAATCCACCGTACACAGATAGGCTAAAAGCCCTGTCCCTCTACTCAGTTTCATACAGCTCCACAGAGGTGACCTATGTCTGGCATACAAAGCAATCTAAGACCCACCTTGATGGGACTGCTGCATGTCTGCAAGTCAAGCTCCACTCGAGCAATCTGTAAGCGTGACCTCAACCTGGACTATGATATCAATAGGCGCAACAAATTTGTGTCCCAGAGACTCCCTCTCTACATCAAGCAGAGTACCTCATTATCCCTTTTTAAGCGCAACCTGGATAACTGGATGGGAAACAGAAAATACACCCCTAGGATTTCACCTGTGTCCCTGCTAGACAGGGGCTTTGGGTGCTGACTTGTCTAAACATGGGCTAAATCCTTGGCTAGGCTTATAAGGGCCTCAGGGCCAATAGCGTAGTAACCTCCTATGATCCTATGCAATAATCCAAAAAGTCTATCAAACATCACCAGTAACCTTTTTGCATTTCTTCCCTGTGCAGATGCTTCCACCTTGTGACAGTGACATGGCTTCAAGAGCAGGGAAGGACAAGTGAGATTGTGGTTGTGTGGCCATTCTTACATTCACTGGGCTACCCACCATGCCTCCAGAAGTGAGAAGTACTGCAACTTGAGCTTTCCCATGTCTATCCTGAAGGTACACTGGATTGACAGAAGATGTATGCATTGGAGTGGACTCCTGCAGTTGGAAGAGAAGTGTTCCATCTACCCTGAGCCAGACATTCTTGTCTTGCACATTGGAGGGAACAAAGTCATCACTCATCTATTTGGAGAGCTGAGGTTTCAAATCAAGATGATTTTAACACATGCAGTTATGCTGTCCACATAGGCATTTTGTATGGTCAGACATAATTACTCACCATGACTGGAGAAATGCAAACATCCAGCGGGCAGTGCACAAGGCCAGACAGTTACAGAATGGGTTCATGCATGGATTAAAACACAGGGTGAGCAGATCAACAATCAGCCATAACAGCATCACTGCAGAAGATTTTCACCTTTTCAGAAGTGATGGAGTTCACCTAATTGAAGATGGTATTGACCTTCTCTTGACTGATCTGCAAAATGGCACAATGGCAGCAATGCATGATATACTAGCAACCCGCACCTAGTGACAAAGAATGGAAAACAACCGTGACCAAGTAGGACCACTATGATAAGTAAAACTTTATTACATTTTATGAAAACCTCATTGGTTTCACTACTTTTTTATTTTTATTTTTATTTTACATTTGTTGACTGGGATAGTCCAACTGGATGCATGTCCATTTTCAGTGGAGGCCCAGGGAGAAAAGCTGCAAGGTACACAGAAACAATAAAACATGTTACAAATATAGTTTTGGCAAAGAGTACATACACAAGCAAGAATAAACATAGTCCACAGGTTAGAGTTAATCCCTGATGAAAGTCAGGGGTAATTTAAACAGTAAGCTGACTGATAGATTTAACACATTCTAGAAGAAAGTTAGCCAGGCTTGATACAATGACATAGCCAGATTAGTGCCAAATGTTGTTTGAGTCTAATTTTAAATTGACCTAGAGGAGAGTAAAGTAATGTCAACTGGAAGTGTGTCCGAGGATCTGCCTGCAGAGTTTGCAAAGAGAGAATCACCAGCTGCATTGTTAATTTTGCTAGTCTGAATTAGTAGTCTGTTAGAGGATCTAAGCAGTCGTGGATTGTTATAGACGTGATAAGATTTTTAAGTGCAGGAGTATTATCCGGATTATAAAGGATTTTATAAGCCATAATCAGTTGGTTATACTGTAATAGACTGGATAGTTCAAGCCACCCAAGCTGGTTAAGATTGATGCAATGATGTGTCCTAAAAGGCAGCCCAGTGCAAACCTGGCAATGTGGTTGTAGTAGGTTGAGAGTTTATTAAGTACAGTCTGGTTTAGATTAGAGAGTAGAGGGGATGCATACAGAAGTGTTGAAAGAAGGTGAGAGCGAGCTATGGCAATTGTGGCTGGATTGCTCATACATGTCAAGCAGAGTGCCTCTTTGGCCTTCTTCAAAAGGAACCTTGACGATTGGATGGGAGAAAGGAAATTCACCCCAGGGATTACATCAGTCGCCCTGCTATACAAGGGTCCAGGGAAGTAAATAGTGTGGGAAGAAATAGCCAGGGAGTTGTTATGGCTAAGCTTGTATAGGCCCTAGGGCTGATAGCCTAGTACCAACCTATGAACCTATGAACCTAAGGGGTTAGGAAGGCTTTTATTCTGTAGAATGACCCTAGCTTTTTGTTGATGGTTTTGATCGATTTGTTTACATGTAGGTCGAATTTTAGATTGTTATCTATAATGACATCTAATAGTTTAGTAGAGGGGTCAGGGAGATTATCGTGCCATCATTTGCATTTATGGTAAAGGTAAAAGCAGGAGACTTTTGCATTAGTGAAAATAACCGCATTTTAGTTTTTTTGGGATTTAGTATCAAACGTCATTCAGAAAGCCAGTTTTCTATATGTTAAAGCTGGACTGGGTAGCAGACCATAAGTCTGTTGGAGAAGTGGCTGAGCAGATCAGGGTGGAGTCATCAGTGTATTGGACACAGCTGACTTTTGCAATGACAGTATACAGGTCGTTAATGAAGATTGTAAACAGCAGGGGCCCTAGTATAGAACCTTGTTGTACTCCACAAGGGGGGATCCACCTTGGATCCTGAGAACTACCATCCCATCAGTCTGACGAGCCTGATCTGCAAGGCCATGGAATGTATTATCATGGAACTTATAAACAAAGACATTGGCAACCTTCAAACACTGGACCCCACCCAGTTTGGGTTGTGAAGGGCCAATCATGTCTCGTGAACTTGATTGACATCTTTGAATCAGTCTCCAGAGCCGTGGACGTGGGTAAGGTAGTCTACACAGCCTATATGGACCTTGCCAAGGCCTTTGATACCATCCCTCACTCTGGAATCATAGATAAACTTACTAAGCTGGGCATAAATCCCTACATCACTCGATGGGTTGCCAACTGGCTTACTGACAGAACCCACACTGTAAAAGTAGCCAACTCCAAATCCAGCTCCAGACAAGTGACAAGTGGAGTACCTCAGGGTTCAGTCCTGGGACCGCTCTTGTTTGGCATCTACTTCTCTGAAGTACAGACCAACACTAAGGGACTCTGGCTAACAAAGTTTGCAGACGACTGCAAACTGGGAGTCATTATTGAATCCCCAAATGATGTGGATATTCTACAAAAGAGCCTTACATAAACAGATGCTTGGTGCCAGATCTAAATCTCTTATCACACTAAACACCGAAAGTGTGATAAGAGATTTAGGAACACAGGTGGACAGTGGTCTCACCTTTGATAACCACATCACCACAACAGTCAGGAAATCCTTCTATATGTGGCACACCTCATTATTAAGGGCTTTTCATCCAAAAAAAAGGAGGTCATTGTCCCACTGTACTCATCCCTCATTAGACCCATTATAGAATACAATGCCCCATTTGGTGTGTACCTCACAAGACATCTGCAACAACTGGAAAGGCCACAGAAACACCTCACTAAAAGAATCACAGGCCTACAGCAGATGCCCTATGCTGTCCAACTAAAAAAACTCCAGATATACTCTGTTACATATCGTCTACTCAGAGGCAATCTCTGCTTAACATACAAGGCCATGTCAAACCCAGAGCTGTTGGACATGATACACATAAACTCCACAAACAAAGAAAGTGGAGAACACTGTAGGCTAAACCACCTCCAAAATGTATTGCTGATAAAACACAAGACACGTAGCACGTAAACAAAAAATACTGTTGGCACCAAATCATGAAATGAACGCCTTCCTAATACAAGCGTTTTAGTCCTAGCTGGACTTCATCAGATAAATCAATTATCCTAAATTCATCTTTTATACAAAGTTAAAAACATCTTAGCCAATCAATTTCATGAATACAAATTTAAAACTTCAAATCAAACCTTCAAGCTGTTTAATAATTTATTATGCTCTCCTTTTTTAGTGACATGAGATGTCATTAAAATTATTATTAAATATAAGTTGTTTAAAATAGGTTCCACACAATAAATAATCAATAAAATATATTTGATGTATTTAAAATTGTATTATTGTAATAAGCTTAAAATTATATTGTTTTTTAAAAAAAAAAATTAATTCACAGAATATTAGTGTTTTATGTAGACATTAGTGCCATCTGCTGCCAAAGGCATATAATTACACTGTTTAATTTCATATCTTAGCAGATCTCATTCTAAGAAGGGGCAAAATTGAAATGTATTCATTTAACCCAGGTGACTTGTTTGCTTCCAAAGTCATCTGCCACCATAATTCCCTATAAGCTATTATTTCTTCCCAGAGGCTATTATTTCTTCCCAGAGGAAAAACACTAATATTCTGTGAATTAAATTTGTTTTTTTAAAAAACAATATAATTTTATGCTTATTACAATAATACAATTTTAAATACATCAAATATGTTTTATTGATTATTTATTGTGTGGAACCTATTTTAAACAACTTATATTTAATAATAATTTTAATGACATCTCATGTCACTAAAAAAGGAGAGCATAATAAATTATTAAACAGCTTGAAGGTTTGATTTGAAGTTTTAAATTTGTATTCATGAAATTGATTGGCTAAGATGTTTTTAACTTTGTATAAAAGATGAATTTAAGATAATTGATTTATCTGATGAAGTCCAGCTAGGACAAAAACGCTTGTATTAGGAAGGCGTTCATTTCATGATTTGGTGCTAACAGTATTTTTTGTTTACGTGCTACGTGTCTTGTGTTTTATCAGCAATAAATTTTGGAGGTGGTTTAGCCTACAGTGTTCTCCGCTTTCTTTGTTTGTGGAGTTCAGTCAGTTGGATATCACTTTTTCTTGGTTATGATACACATAAAGAAATCCCAGTCCATCAGAACCACATGCTCCAGGGACCTAAACCTTGTCATCACAATGAACAAAACATGCTGGAGGGATAGGTTCTTGACCCAGAGACTCCCCATACTCTGGAATAGACTGCCCATACATGTCAAGCAGAGTGCCTCCTTGGCCCTCTTCAAAATGAACCTTGACGACTGGATGGGAGATAGGAAATTTACCCTGGGGATCATATCAGTTGCCCTGCTAGACAGTGGTCCAGGGAAGTAAATATTGTTTGACGAAATAGCCAGGGAATTGTTATGGCTAGGCTTGTACAGGCCTTAGGGCTGATAGCCTAGTATCATCCTATGAACCTATGAACTCCAAGGGTGTTAGGTAGCAGGTTAGAGAGTTTGTTCTGCCAAAGAACAGCCTGATGTCACCTATTCAGGTAGGATTTAAACCATTGAAGGGCTTTAGTTTCTAGGCATAATGTTTTTAGGGTTTGTATTGCAGTTAGCAAGGTTTCCTAGGCCTTCCTAGAGCTGTAAGGTAAGTAGTTTAGCTTTTAAATTACTCCAGTTTTTAGCACTAAATTTTGCTAGCTATAATTTGCTAATTTTTATACAATTTTTTTTAGTAAATGTAAATACAATTCTAGGGTTATTTTAAGGTTAGGAATACAATAGTTGGATGGGACAGGGGTGTATTACACTTTAGTTAGAGTTAGCCAGTTTGTAATGGAGCAAAGTTATAGGTGCTTAGATCCCAGTCAGCAGCTTACAGTTTAAAATGGTGAACAGTAATAAGTTTCCACCTTAGCACTTTGTAGTGGGCTGACTTCAGAGAACTGTATTCAGCAGGGTAGCTTCCTTTTTGGGCAGATAGCACTTTTTTGGGGAATTTATATCAGGGGAGCTACCTGGAAATTAGAGTAGAGCAGGTTAATTAAATGTAAAATAAATATGTAGGTTAGAGGCAATACAGCATAATAATTACAGACCAAGGAAGAACAGTAATCAAGTTTAGCTGAAGTCATGGAGTGGGGACTGCTAGAGAGACATTGGCTGACAAAAATGGCTTCTACGTCCCTTGTTTATGACATAGATCAACTCAGTGGGATTTATTTGTCATGTACATAACAGCTGGTCAAAAACGGCTTTTAAGAAGCACAGAACAGTAGCTATGCACCTCAGTTACATTATTTACGGTAGCTAATAAGCTCCGTGAAGCTGCGAGCACCGAGAGCAGTTTGTTTTAAACCTAAAGCCAGTAAAATGCTTCTCATAAGAAACTAGGCAAAACATTAAGGACGCACTTCAGTGTACTCTACAATATATATATATATATATATATATATATATATATATATATATGTGTGTGTGTATACTACTTACAATACAGTAAAATAACTTTAATTGTATACTGTACTCATATGTACAGATATTAGATGTTATGACTCAGGTTACGAAAATGATGATAATTTTCATATTCTGTTGTATAAGTCTGCTAGGGAACTTGTCAACATGCTGAGTATAACCTCATTTTAACATGATAAAAGTACTATCTGTATGCTGTACACATGTAAAGATATCACAGTTTGTTTATGACTTAGGCTATGAAAATTATGATGTATTTTCATATTTTGGTAAATAACTTTGCTGGGGAACATATCAACATGCTAAGTAAGACGTCATTTTAAAGACAGTACATACAACATGGTAAAATAATTCTGTCTATGATGTACACATGTACAGATATCACAGTTAATTTATGACACACAATTTTTTCATATTTTGGTAAATAACTCTGCTAGTAAAGATAGCAAGGTAATGAGTGAGGAATCCTTTTGAAACCACTATCAAAATTACTTCATGTAATAGTACAAACTGTGAGTAACATATAGGACAGATATCCCAGTTTGTTTGTTTGTTGAATTATGAAAATGAATATATTTGCCATTTTTCTGTGAATATGTGTGCAAGGAAATAAGGCAAGATCAGAGGTGAATTATAATGTTCATAGCAGAACAAACAGACATTAATTTCTGCAAAAAATGAATGCTCATCTATGACAAGGGCAGAAATAAAATACTCTGCTTATCTGTCACATTATGGAAATTAGGATATTTATCATTATTATGCCCATATCTTTGCACAGGTGCATGGTGACAACACATATGATGTATCATTCTGAAGCTGACATTGAGTCACACAATTTGTACCTGATATTTAGTCTCTGTCTGTTGCAGGTGATGAGATGTTATGCTTTGTTTATTTATCAGGTTATAAGAAATATAATACTAATCATATTTCTGTGATTATATCAGCAAAGGATCATCACACAGTAATGGTTAAGGTATCATTTTAAAGTGGATATTCATACAAACAAATTAATTACAAACTCCATAGGTCTACTTGGTAGGATCACCAAGATATTGTGATTTATTTCACCAAAAAGGTAAAAAATATGTATAACATTAGTAGACCTTGGAAAATATTTAATAATAACTTAGATACTCAGTATCAACATTTACATTGTTGGAAAGATCACTGCCTACTGAACAACTTTCACATTTATATTTTTAGTTTAGCTCTTATGGTTAGTTATAAACATTTGTTTTCTACTGTATTACAAATAGATTATCTGAATGAGCTCAGGCTGCACTGTTGTTCCTATGGTGGAAGTAAGCAGACAGCATTTTCTGAGCTTCTCCAGAGTAAATTAGTTAAACCTAGTAGACTTCTTTGAGAAAATCACCAAAGACCGGGATGAAGGTAAGACAGTGCATACCGCCTGTCTTGTCCTGGGTAAAGTTTTTGGCACAATACTCAACTCAGGTATCATTGTGAAACTTTGTTTTTCACAAAACCTCACCAAGATCACACTGATATATAGACTGCATTTTATATAGCATATTTCCTGGACAGAAGTATGTTAAAAATAAAGAAAATAGCTGAGTGCACAAGTTCCAGGATAAAAAAGTGCCCGATTCTCATAGGCGTACTGGTACCAGGACCGGAAAAAATGACAGTGTAGAATTGTTAAGACTTGGAAATATTCCTACTGTGAGGCTAGGCCAGGCCCAGGGGAAGGATGGCCTCCCTGTTGTAGAAGGAAGTAGCAGTCCACAAGAATTGCAAAAACTGATCGGACAAAAAAAGCAACACAAATGACAGAAAGGACTATTGAGGATAAGAAATAAAGTAGGTATTGTTACTGTTATGCAAAAAGCCCAGAATTTCCAGACAAAAGATATACAAAAAAGATTAAGAGAGAAATTAGAGGAAGGAAAAATACTTTCTCAAGAAAAACTGTCAGAAGCTTCAAATAAAAATTAGTGTTCATTAAAACAACGGATCAACAGATTCATGAAAAACACTATATAGACCAAGAAACCTTATGCTGGTTGGAAAAAGAAGCAATTGAGGAAGTGTGATAATTTAAAGAACAATGCTTAGAGACATTTGAAGGGTGTAACAAAAGTAATATGGACATGGGAAAGAAAGACATATCTAATATGGTGCAATATTTATGCAAAGGAAAAAGCTAAATTGATCAACACAAAAATGGCAGCCCAAAGGATGTTCAGAGAAATATAGCCAGAGGCATTCAGATATGGAAAATTCACAATAAAAAATAAGATCACAAAGAGGGAATGTAAAACAGAAGATTAGTCAAGTAGAAGTTAAAAGAATAGAAGCTGAAGTTATGGAATATTTGTGAAATGAAGGGTTCAGTGTAGAAAGTCTAACACAGGTCATATCACAGCATGGTGGAACAACTAGTCCACAAAGTAAGGAGAAACCAGATGAGCAGGAGACACCAGAAGATAAAATATGGACATGGGAAAGAAAAACAGATTTAATATGGTCCAATATACATGCAAATGAGAAAGCAAAACTAATCAATGCAAAAAGAGCAACACCAAATATATTTGAAGAGAAATAGAGGCAAAGACATCTGAATATGAAAATTTTACAATACAAAAAGTAAGAAAAACAAGGATGAAAAGAAGAAAAGAAGATTAGTAATGGAGAAGTTAAAGAAATAGAAACGGAGGTCATGGATTACCTGCAAAGTGAAGGATTTAGTGTAGAAAATTTAACTTGGATAACAATATAACAGGATAGAGCAATCATTACATATGAGTGATGTCTCCAGGTGCATCTGCAGTTACCTCCTACTGCTCCTCTAGGCATCAAATGTTACTTGCTCATACTTGCATTAATAATTCCAAAACCATGCTACATACAAGGTTTCATAATATTTTATCTTGAAGCATACATGATGGCAAACACAAGTGTATTGATATTTGACCTCTGTCAATGAGTGTTAGAATTGTAAGGTGATAACTTCATTTTTTAAGGCTCATGCCACACCCACTAGGAATTAAATGTACACACTCAAAACAGTTGTCCTGGAGTGAATGAGTTAAGGAGAAACCAGTGAAGCAGGAAGCATCTAATCAGTTGACGTATGAAGATACTTTGCAGCCTCCCAGAATAAATCAGTACAAAGATTAGAGTGATAGTCCAGTGAATTCCATATGAAATAGCAACGGAGCCTCCAAAAATAAATCAGTACAAAGATTAGAGTGATAGTCCAGTGAGTTCCATATGAAATAGCAACGGATTACACAGGGTGAAACTGAAGAGAACGTGGCACAGAAAGAAGGTCTGGAACTTTCTATAGTGTGTCTGCTGGAAATAGCAAACAAGGAATGTGCCCGGAGTTTAGAAGAAAATGATCAAAGAGAAGAGCTGCTTGATTTAACAGAGGTAGATATACATATTAAGATCAATGAAAAAAATAGACTGCTGAGGATCAATAAAGCCCAAAAAGTTAGAAGTTTGATAAAACAAATGAACACAATAATTAGGACTGTCCATAGAGATTCATGCAATATAACAGAAGTAAATAGGATACATTACTATGCAGCCAAATTAATAACAGATAAAGTCCTACCACAAGAACACAGGGTAGTAAGGGAAACAATGGGGAGAAATTGAATGCCATCATGGAAGTATCGAATAAAGAAAACTATAAATCAATTAAGACAGAAGTATCACTGTTAGAAAAGTATAGACGAGGGAACACATCAACAAAATACTCAGAAAGATAAACATGATAAAAGCAATATGCAGTATTATAATGGATCAGGATTTATCATGCAATATCACAAATAATAAATTAAAAATATCAACATAGCAGAAAATTTTGAAGATATGCAGATAAGTATAAAGGAAAAGTGCAAAATAAGCAATGTATTGATGACACAAAAAAGATTTATAGAGACGTGAGAAACAAGGTAAAAAGAATTGAAAGACCACCAACAAAAGAATAAATGGATACATTTTGGAAAATATTTATGAAGATCCTGTGGAACATAACAAAGATGATAAATGGATACAAGAAGTAAAAGAAAGAATAAGAAGTTCAAATGCACAGGATATGAAATGGGATGAAGTAAAAGCCAGAGAGATAAAAACAAAGTTAAGAAATGCCTCTAATTGGAAAAACCCAGACCCAGATGCAATACTTGACTTCTGGCTTAAAGTATTAACACATCTTTGCATAAAGATTTAGCCCTGAGTAAGAACTATTTAAATGTGCACCCCAAATAGACCAATAACTTTCAACGATGTATAAACTATAAACTGCAACTGATGCTGACAGAGTTTATAATCAATTAGATGAAAACTCAGTTATGGCAATAGAAAAAAAGGGTAATAAAAGAAAGTCATATGGAACAAAGGACCATTTGTTGTTATAGTCAAAGGGCAGGATTCACGAAGCCTCCATGTAAGAGTTACAAGGCTTACACGGAGGCAGCAGTTAAATGGTGTGACATCAGCATTCCATGCATATTCATGAGGACATGCTGACTCACACCCAAGGCTAACACGGTCTGTGTAAGAAAGTAGGGGGTGTGTCCATAGGGCGAGCCCTGCAAACGGACATGCCCCCAGAAGAGTAACAGTCTCGAAAGTAAACCCCCATGACAGAGTCCGCGTAAATGTCAATAAACACAACACAACATAAGCCCCCACAGGCTATAAACATATAATGTAAAAATGAACATGTTATATATTTTTTTATAAGTTTCAAAGATGTTTGCCGGTGAGTGCGCTCGTTTGCGCGGGCATGCCCATCACGTAGCCACAGTTAGCAGTCAGTGGAAAAGCATATAAGATCTAAATATGCAAAGTAAGCCAAGAAGCAATAGCATAGCAGTAGAGACGTCGGCTGAAGAGGAGGCAGTCATGGTCCGAGCCCCCACAACATCAATTTTTATTTTTAGTGAAATAAGCACAAATCAATTCCCTGACATATATGTACATGTATAAAATTATTTTTATGTAAAATGTAATAAAATGGGCCATGTATTATGAAGAAATGTGTGATAATAAAAAAAAAAACAAATGTCAGAAGTGCCTATAGCTGAGCTACACTCAAACAAGCTGAGTACATCTGCCCATAGGTGAGCAGTGGTTTAACAGGTGTAAAATGAGTGCCCAGGGTTGAGCAGAGTTCTAACATGCTGAAACTGTGTGCCTGTAGCTGAGCTGAGCGTAATATGCGTGCTGACAGAAAAATGACGCATAAACCAGCGTGACCCGTTTGCACGGAGCTGCGCACCGCGCCAACAAGCTAACCGATGGGCAACGTTGAGCAAGCTGTATCAAAACTGCCTTTACACAGACACACCTCCTAGCCTGTGTAGACAGTCATAAAATATAAAAAGCAATGGCCAAGCTTGAACTCGGGATACCATGCACCATAGTCAAAGTACTGAACCACTAAGCCATGACAGTTGCGCTTAGAAATGCAGTAATAGCATATATATAGGAATGAACGGAAAGAGAAGCATGACAAAGCAGGTTTTGTGAAGCTGATATATTTCCAAAATGGCCAATCACAGATAAGTGCAGGAAAAACGGCATATATATGCCCCATAGGCGGGAACTGATTGTGGAACCAATTTGCAGTCAGGATGGCAGGTGTAGGAGAGGGTAGTTGCTTCCGAGCACAGAGGTGGGGCATTGAGGAGTCCAAATATATGGTTTGGCTCCTCGTCCACGATCATGAGGCCCAACTCATGCAGGGCCAGGTCCTGTGGGGAGCATACAAGGCTGAGGCATGGGACCGGTTGGCACATGATCTCACCAGTGCCACAGGAATACCAAGGACTGGTGAACAGGTCCGTCATCACCATGCGGACCTGAAGAGATGGAAGCAGGACCAACTGAACCATTGGATCTAGGAGGCCCGGCAAATGCCCAATGCCCCACTACTGAGTAAGTTACATGTAATTATTTATGTAGAAAGTTAACCTAGCTGATATTATGGAGATGTGTATTCCAATATTACTTCATTTATATTGCAGCTGCAGGTGTCCGTTCCACGAATCATCGAGCCTATGCCGTTAGGCTTGTGAGGTTGTGCCAGCAGGCAGGTTAGTAATTCTTTCCCTGTAACTGTTAAAAACTATAAGTATGACAGCTTGCAAAAGAGTGCAGTGTAGTCACCTATTAATATAAAGTGCAAGTAACAGTGTAAGAGAGATTCTGCTAGTACTGTGTGATTACGTAAGTGTGATGCAGCCTGTAATCCAAAAATAAAAATGAAACAAGTCTGAAATAAAGATGTTCCACCTGTAATATAATAGTACATAACCTGCAGCAGGCTGAAAATTACAGCTACACAAGCTGAGTAAAACAGATGTGTGAAATATATCCCCGTTTAAATTCTGAAACATGACACAAGTGAGACTGTTGGAAAGGATTGTTATAACCAAGTAAAACATGTCAATAAAGCCTAGAATTAAGTACCATCCTGAATTGTAAAAATAAAACAAATGAGAGTGTGAGAAAGAGGTATGAATCCACCAATAAAGTTGTAATAACTCCTGGATAAAGTATACTGCAGTCAGTACAGAATGAAATGAATGTGACAGGCACAACCAAACAGTGAAATGTGTGGAATAAAGTACTGAAGCTGGAATGTGTGCCCCACAATTTGGATATGTTGCTGTCAGTTTGCAATATGCAGATAGTATGGTTGTATGAAATACCAAACATCCACAGTTGTCTAGAGCCATATAAAGCAAATGTAGCAGGATGCTGTAGCTGAACAGAGCCAGATATGAATGTGTATGAATAAAAATTAAATGTATATTAATGTAGTAGTAACATTCCTATCACCAACATGCATAAGTTTACACATAGGAAACTGTAGTCAGACCTGTAGTGTGTATACATCTGCAGCTAGTAGAAATGTACAGCATATGTATAGGTATTTGAAGTCGTTAATTAAATATTTCTTCACCCTACCCTATAACCACAAATAATCCATTCAACATGAAATGGGTATGTGTATTCACAATTAATTCCCCTTGGTTCATACATATTTGCATGTATGTTGATGCATGTGCCCTGTTTATACATCCAAACCTGATGGCCTGTTGCCATCAATCAACCCTGCATGTTGTTGGATTGTGTATTGTTGTTCAAATTATGCATGTGTTATGCTTGCTGTTCAACGGCTTGAATTTATGGGTGTTTGGTTAATGGGAATACTAATGCATGCTGTTACAACTAATTGTGAATGGTATTGTACGTTACTAACCCAAACTGTCATTAAATAATGCAAAACATAGGACAACAGGGAAGGCGGGTTCCAGTGGACCCACCTCTCCCACCTCAGCTGGCGAGTGCACCTGGCAGTAGTGCCCAGACCGGACCCTCCTCCGGTGGCCCTGTGCCACCTGTGGGTGGAAGCGCTGCAGGGGATGGGGCTTGTCCCCCCTCTGCAAGTGTGGCCAGAGGAGAACATCCACTCACCCTCCGTAGTGTCCGGACTGTGGTGCGTAGGGAGATCAGGCATGCTGTGCTTGGGCCCCTACACCAGCTTGAGGCATGAGTGGCACAACTCACGGGCATGCCTGCTGCCCATCCTACACAGCCCCCAGCACAGCCCTGTCCTGGGCAGTGAAGGCACAGTGGCAACTGCCCATGGGTGGGGATCTCAGTTCCACTGTTGCCATCTGTGGGCTCATGGGCTCTAGATATCCAAACATCTTTACCCGTCGATTTTGTAACCCCCCCCACATGTGTCATACACCACCCCTGTATGATTCTTGTTTGTCTTGTCTGTTAACCTCCCCTACCTACCTCGCCAGCTATACCGACTTCCTGTACCTGACATACCGACTTCCTGTACCTGACATACCACTTTCACCTGAAAAAAAAAAGAAAAGGGCACTCTGTACCCACAAAAAAATTACACCCCATACATAGCTGCTCATTTTGCACACATGTCTGCTGGACATGTAAACTGGCAATTACAATTGGCTGTACAGCAAATATTGTTGTCCTCACACCTCTCACAGGGGTGGAAGGTTTCAAATTTCACACCAAATTACAAACATATGCACAGCTGTTGCTGACGAAGAAATGGGCAGCTATGGGCCTTTCCTACATCCCTCCTGCAAAACCCGAGCTTGTTTTCCTACTGTCCTACCCTCTTTGTGCCCCCTTTTTCACCACTTTCCTATCTCCCCATTTTCTTTTCTTTAAAAGAAAATAGCGCGGGTGTGCGCAAGACTAAGCACTTTTAAGCAGTAGTAAGCGGGAGTGTGCTTCTGTGTGCTTAGCTAAGTGTGTGTGCACGAAGCTAAGTGGCAGTGCGCATGCATGACCTCCGTGCAAACCAGCGCTAACCTGCTTACAACTGCTTAAAAGTGCCTTAGTCACTCTGAATGGCAAGGCCTGTAGTTTTCTCAGCAGCAAAATAAAATACCTCTGTCAGTCTCAAACCCAGGACCTTGGAAACACTAGTCTGCATGACTTACCACTAAGCCATGACTGCTATACAAGAACATTGTGCTGAAAGAAATATATCATAAAATAGTAGGAATTAATGTAAAGGGAATATAGCAAGTCCAGTACACAAAGCATGTCATGTATATTTACTGTCAAATCTAGTGGATTTGTAAAAATAGTACTGTGTGATGAGAAACAGCCATGCTAGTTGGTAGCTAGTAGGTAATAATGTCACAGTAGCATCTGGCAAGCCACACACATACTCAGAGCAAGATAAACACTGCCGCAGTTGAATAGTTAAGAGCCCAGACATAGCAACTGTGACTGAGTTACAGGGATGTCCCTGATGTGAAAAACAAATGTCAATTGTGCCCCACTGACACCCTGTGAAATGTACTAACAGTAGGCAGAAAGGTGTTACTACACATGCAATGGTAACTATGAATTACTGAAAGCATGCACCACTTGCACGTCACAAATGGTGTAGTAATACATATGCTTGAAATAACCCACAGTCACAACTGCAGAATATCAGAATATTTCATTGGAATATCCCACTGATATGTACCATTCCATGAGGCTGATAAAAGATGCAACTGAGAGTATCTGAGGTCTGCTCAGCAGCATGATCAAATACCCTTGTAAGTGTCAAGGCCCACACCATGGCCAGACCACACTGCATGCAGTAACACCCTACCACAACAAACACATAGGGAATTGCTGCCCAAACAGATATAGCAAGCATTACAAGCCGTGAATGTAAATGGAAAATAGGAAAGCCATAGCAACACATTACAGGAAAGACACCTAGCAGGCATACAAGCAGTGAATGTAAAGGGCAAATATTGAAGCCATAGCAACAGATTGCAAGAGCCACTGCTATATACCAGTTACACCACAATCCCCACAGGAAAGCACACACACCCATATACAGTATTACTAGTCGTAGGTGTCAGTTTACATACACACGGAGAAGAGGACACTGGAGGAAGGAATACTCAGCTTACAGAACAACATGCATTGCAGTGTCTACAACACAGCTTGAAATATGAGAGACATACCAACCCTTACACTCAGAGAACAGTGTCCACAGCAAACCAGCATGGTCCCCACCCTGATAATCTGAAAGGGCTACGCCTACCTAACAGACCTTTTTATATCACTGTCCAGAAATCACAGTGAGAACTGCAATCACTACACAACAGGCTGCATGCAATTAGTAAATGCTGGCTAACAACTGGTGCAGAGGCCATCACATGGACATGTGCAGATACCTACAAAAGCATCCTGTACTCCCAGTCCACACATGCAATACTTTCATTGCACCCTCTGGAGGTAGAGACAGAGAGAGAGAGAGAGAGAGAGAGAGAGAAAGAGAAAGTGAAAGAGAAAGAGAAAGAAAGAAAGAAAAAAAATGAAAAAAAAAACAGCAACAACAAAACAAACAAGTTGACAGCAGGCCAAGTAACTGCAAGCCTACGCAAACAGCTGCAACAAACACAGGTAATGTAAAGTACTAATATAATAGTCTACATACTGTGAACCCTCCAGATGTGTTTTTAGTCTGTATATATGTATATGAAGATGTGCATAGGGCCGGGGACATACTGCAACTGTCACTGAAGGCTCTACATGGGAACATCCAGGTGCAAATAACCATACTGCAACTGTCACTGTAGTGCAATGTACAAGTAGATTGTACAGTAATGGATGTTCATCAGAACGTTACTGTGTGTATACATATGTGGAACTAAAAAGGAGTATATATATATATATATATATATATATATATATATATATATATATATATATATATATATATATATATATATATATATATATATATATATATATATATATATATATATATATATATATATATATATATATATATATATATATATATATATATATATATATATATATCGAGATATGTATGTATATATATATATATATATATATATATATATATATATATATATATTATGCATATATGTATACATAGAGAGGGATATAGAAATACATAGACTTATATAGTTTCACAGTGTCATAGTTTAGTACTAGGCTATCTGCAGACAGTGTACAGAATAGATGTAGAAAACTGTGCCTCTGTATAGTAGTGACACAGTGAAGACCCCTGTACATAATAGCATTAGTTTACTGTGCCTCTGTCTAGTAGTGACACAGAGATGACCCCTGGTGTAAACCTATGATCTCCCATCCACTCGTCAAGAATTCACATGAAGAGAGTCAGTGAGGGTCTCTGCCTAACATGAACTGGGATTCTGTTCCAGAGTATGGGAAGCC
The DNA here is from genome assembly GCF_019279795.1 of Protopterus annectens. Classification (NCBI taxonomy): domain Eukaryota; kingdom Metazoa; phylum Chordata; order Ceratodontiformes; family Protopteridae; genus Protopterus; species Protopterus annectens. The sequence goes on along the minus strand of NC_056726.1, from coordinate 1,136,438,619 downwards.
TCTGAGTTATGGATCTGTCCCTACAGCATGTCCTATTCATATTTGTGCTGAGGTTTAAATCTGTAGCTCTTGTGGTTCTGATGGATTTGGATTTTACGAGGTGGAACATGTCCATCAATTCCTGATTGGACATGGCCTTGTACGTCAGGCACAGATCACCTCTAAGTAGGCGGTATGCTATGGAATAGAGCTGGAGTTTCTTTAGTCTGGCAGCAAATGACATTTGTTGGAGACCCTTGATCCTCTTGGTGAGGTACTTATGGGGTCTCCCTAGCTGTTGCAAGTGCCAGGTGAGGTACATACCAAATGGGGCATAGTACACATTCAAAGACCTGATAAAGGAGGAGTATAGGGGTACAATGACCTCCTTTGATCTGGATGCGAATCCCTTCATGATAAGGTGGGCAAGGTAGGAAGTCTATTCAACCACTTTGGCAACATGGGTGTCTAATGAGAGGTCAGTATCGATTTGTGTCCCCAGGTCTCTGATTACTTTGTCTGTACTCAGTGGGTTACTGTCTATGTGATAATATGTGGGTACTTTGTCTTTCCCAAAGGGTATGACTATACATTATTTGGCATTCAGTTTAAGGCCATGACTCCGGCACCAGTTGTCCATTTCAGTGAGGCCTTTCTGTAGGATGTATGTGTCAGCTGGTGTATCGACTATGGCGCCTAGTTTGCAGTCATCTTTGAACATTGTCAGCCACTACCCTCCCATGTTTGCTTCCACATCTAAGAAATAAATGCCGAACATGACGGGTCCCAGGACAGAGCCCTGTGGGTCACCACTTGTGACTGGCTCTGAGTCTGACATGGCACCAGTGATTTTGACTTTATAGTTTCTATCCGTTAGCCGGTTTGCAACCCATCTTGTGACATATGGATTTACATTTAAGCTGTTGAGCATGTCTATGATGCCAGAGTGGGGTATTTTGTCGAAAGATTTAGCCAAGTCCAGGTAGGCTGTATGGACTGCTGTGCCCTTGTCAATGGCTCTAGTGACTGTTTTGGAAAGGTCAACCAGGTTCAAAAGGCAGGATCTGCCCTTTGCAAAGCCGAACTGGGTAGGATCAAGTGTCTGTAAGTCCCCAATGTCTCTGTGTATGAGTTCCATAATGAGTCTTTCCATAGTGTTGCAGACCAGGCTGGTTAAGCTTATGGGGCAGTAGTTACCAGGGTCTGTAGAGGTGCCTCCTTTGCGGAGTGGGACTACTGTTGCTGTATGCCAGTGTCCAGGTACATATGCTGTAGTAAGGCTATGGTTAAATAGCATTTTATGTGTGGGTTTAACTCCTCTTGGAGTTCACCTAGTACACAACCCGGGATACCGTCAGGTCCCATTGATGCTGTGTTTATAGCTTTGCTGAGGGTGGTTCTCAGCTGAACATCTAAGATGACAGGGAGGTTAAATTCAGCTGGGATAAGTAATTCTTCTTTTGGGGGTGAGGGAGAGGAGAAATCTGCACTGAACCTGTCTGCCAGAATGTTGGCAATATCTGTGTGTTCAGTGTAGTTTTTGTCACTGTGAACTAACTCTGAACATATCTGAGAGTTTCTGCCCAGGTGTCTAACATAGCAAAAGAAGGACTTGTGGTAATCTGTAGTGTCCATAGCGATTTTCCTCTCAAAGTTGGCCTTGCATGTTTGTATGAGAGAATGTAGCTTTCTACTAGTGCTGATCAGAGATGCCTTATATTTATGGAATTCTGCTCTGTCATGCAGTAGCTACCTTCTTTTGTTATACAATTTGTTCACGGCTGGGGTTCACCAGACAGGACGCTTGCCCTTGGTGGAGAGGGTCTTGGTTTTATATTGGATTGCATGATCCATGCATTCTTGGAGATGTCTGTAGAAAGCATTTGTGAAGGAGTCTGCATTGTGGAATGTGGTTTCCACTGGCCCAGTGGGCTTAAAGGATATCAACTCAGTTTTAAGAAGTGTAAAGTCGGCTTTTGAGAGGTTTCTCACTGTAGTCTTTTGTGTTGTGGGTGGATGTGGGATATGTATATCCAGGGTGATTAGTTTGTGGTCAGATGTGACTAGTGAGGGGTATACTTCCAGTGTGTAGTACATTGTCCCCATGTTTGTGATGATCAGGTCTAGTATATTATCTCCTCTTGTGGGAGAGGTGACTAGCTGTTTCATTGCATTTGAATTAATGAATTCCAGGAACTTTTGGGCTAGTGTGTTTGGGCTAGAATAATGAACCCAGTGTATGTTAGGGTAGTTGAAGTCTCCCAATATGATGGTGTTTGGTGGGACCTTCATATCCTCTAATGTCTTCAGGAAGGCTGACTGTGGTTCCTGAGATTGGGATGGTGGTCTGTCACATGCTACCAGTTGTATAGCAGGTTTGCCTACGGTTATTTGCACCTGGATGGTCCCTGATGCTTCATGTGTTGCCACTAACCTGGAGGTGTGGTTGTCTTTGATGAATATGGACACTCCCCCTCCCTTTTTGTTTTGGCCCGAGTTTTTGGGCCAAAAAGCATGATACGAGGTATAGCCTGGTACCGCTGGTGTGCTCTCAGGAGCCTTGATGGTTTCACTTACTGCACAGACATCGAGATTGATAGAATATGTACGTACAGATATATGTAATACACACATACATATATAGATATATGTAGATACATATACATATACAGACAGATCTGACTGACAACAGATATGTCTGTATATGACTATCTTTCTCTCTGTCCCACCCCCTCTCACTCTCTCTCTCCCTCTGTCTCTCTCTCTCTCTCTCTCTCTCTCTCCCCCTCTCTCCCCACATCTATATGTATATATCTATATATATATATATATATATATATATATATATATATATATATATATATATATATATATATGTATATATATATATATATATATATATATATATATATATATATATATATATATATATATATATATATATATATATTTATATATATATATATATATATATATATATATATATATATATATATATAAATATATACTGAGTGAGGCACATGTGTGCAGATGTATTGCAACAGGTGCCTGGTGACAAAGGCATGGAGTGAACACCAGTGTGGATACTGGAGTACCATACCCCATTCCAAAACACTGACACCAGTAACCACCACATATGTGCATGCCTGCCCACAACTGCATATGTCAGGGGGGAGCAGGGGCAACAAGTGTACAATAGGCTCCCCATTGATATACACAGTGGCACACTAGTCCTGTAATACCTGTACATGGAATGTGTCAGCGGACATAGTGTGTCAGCTATGGACATGTAGGTCACTGTACCCCTCTACACCCCATGATGTCCTGCACAGTATGTACCTCCCATGACAGTTACAGATATGGAGAAGGACACAGACATACGCAAGTAACTGTGTCAATGCACTCAAACAAATTACCTATGCAGAGTGACTGACAAGACCACAGAGCGCACACAGACTACCTACATAGAGGTTACCACTGCTGGATATACATAGTTAGGTCACACCCATGACAGTTGTCCAACAACCATGGTAACACCTCCAACATCCACAACCCAAATTACCTATGTCTGTCGTCCTTGTCACTGCAGTATAGAGCACATGGTGGAAGTACAGGTGCCTACCCACAGATACAACATACCCTGGAGTAAACCACACAGAATTAAGAAGCAAGGCTCCCCATGAGTAGATGTCAGACATACCCCTGCTAAATGTTATGCAGATAGGTAATATGCCATATGAGTCACCCTGTGTAACTGTTTGTAAGGAGCAGGTACGATCATAACACATGTGTCACAAGGGGCAGGGTAGCATAAGAGTATGCTCCTGTAGGCCCAGGGCCAATAGCATACTACCTACCTAAGACACAATGCACACCCATGAACCCATTGCAAACCAAATATGTGAGGTGGAATGAGTGTGCCAGTGACTGGGTGCATGTTATGTACTGGTGTGATTGCTCACCATGACTGTCTGTTTGTCATGGTAGTGTGTGTCCTTGGTGTGAGGCCAGAGACAGATGTGTGAGGTATTGCAATCAACCCATACTACATTGCCATATGCTGTGCTGTGTTACCCTGTACGTGACTGTGGTGTAGGTAGGGTTATGGCAAGTAAGAGTAGTGTGCATTACCAGTGAAATATGTAACATGCATTTCATGCAATGCATGGGTTGATAATGTTCCCCATACAGTACCTTGATACAAACCCCCAGTGTGAGTTGTGCATTGGACCTGAGCCAGTGTGCTGACTGCTGCAGTATACTAGTCTGTCGTATGGAGTGTGCCAGGTACTGTTGCACAGCTGTCGGCTGAGCACTGATATTTGGTCATTTACATGTGTATCCCCCAGTAGACAGACAGATGCTATATATGGTGGTTAAGTTATATCACTACAGTCGAGTATTATGTGTATTATGTGTGCCATAGTTTGCTGACAGATATTGCTGACATATTTTCCTTCTCCTTTTCAGGGCTATGGTTCACCAGCGAAACCCTGTGTACTCCGCTACGGAGGAGGAAGAGATACTCCAGAGCCTGGTGCGGGATTTCGCAATACTCTTTTCCCGCACCAGCCAGAACCAGCAGGAGAGGGCTGCACTGTGGCAAGACCTGGTCCGTCGGGTAAATGACATAGGCACACATAACCGGACATATGAGCAGGTACTCCATCACTGCAGTGATTTAATTAGAAATGTCCATCAGCGTGCATTGGATATCCACAGGCAGCAGCTTGCCACAGGTGGTGGGGTGGCTAGACATCCCCCCCTCACCAGACTGGAGGGACTACTCCTAAGTGTTGTGGCTCCAGCCCAACAGCAACAGCAGTAGCATACATGTGTAATGATGGAGGCTGGAGCCACCCAGCAGCAGGACACGGAGCGTGCAGGTAACATGCGATGTGTATAGTTGACCATTCTGTACACTGTTAGTTTTTGCATGTGTGAGGTGTGTCCTCAGTTTGTAGCTGTAATCTTGGTAATTATTGTGAAAGAGTGATATTCTCAATATCAGCAGTAGACCTGTGGAAGCTAACTGTTGCACTACTGAACTGTATCATACAGTATCAATGGCACAGTTGTGCCCACTGACAATAAATGTCTCATTTCTGCAGGTCCCTCTGGTGTAATAGCAAGGCAGCCTATCCATGCTGGTGAGTGTATAATAACATTACCTTCAATATTCTTGATACTAATAGTAATAATAGGCTGAAGCAGTAGTGCTATGTGTTTGATTGCATGTGTATTTGTGTCTGTGTGTTGATATCTCATATACTGAGGAGTGTGCATGTGTGCATGTGCCCTGTGTGCATGTGTGAATGTGCCCTGTGTGCATGTGTGCATGCGTGCATGTGTGTATGTGTGCATGTGCCCATTTGTGCATGCGTGCATGTGCGCATGTGTGCATGTGTGCATGTGCCCATGTGTGCATGTGCACATGTGTGCATGTGCCCATGTGTGCATGTGCGCATGTGTGCATGTGCCCATGTGTGCATGTGCCCACGTGTGCATGTGTGCATGTGCCCATGTGCCCATGTGTGCATGTGCCCATGTGTGCATGAGTGCACGTATGCATGTGTGCACATGTGCACGTGTGCATGTGCGCATGTGTGTATCAGTGGTGACATTGTGTACACATTGTAAACGGTGTTTCCTGTCTTACTCCCACAGGTTCTGGTGCTGCTCTGGTGTTGTGCAGCAGGGAACCTGAATCAGCTGCTGTGGATAGTGATAATGATGATACCTATGTAATGGCACAGGGAGGTGTGCCAGAGTCCGTCATTGGTCAGCCAATTGACAGTACACAGCTGTTGACCCCATCAATGTGCACAGTCATCTTGCCAATACATCCTTTGTCACCAATGTCCCTAGGTGATGGACAGGATACAGTGGGCATTGACCAGGGTAATGTGGTATCGGTGGCACATGCATCCCCACACAGCAGCCATGGCCAGGATCCTGACATGGTACCACACAGGCAAACGTCCAGGGGTTCTCGTGGGAGCATCCATGGGCATACCGCCCCTGTCAGACATGCCCACAGAGGTCTTTCAACCTCAGCTATGTTTCGGGCTGTAATGCAGGCACAGTCACGTATGGAATGGTACACCAGACAGGGTCTGAGGGAGCTGAGAGCATGTTGCACAGCTATGAGTGACAGTATGCGTGATGTTGCGGCTGCCATCCGTAACTTCACCGAGGTCATTGACAGACGTTGGGGGGACACATTAGATCTGTTCCACAATTTCATGTCCATGAGCCAGGGCAATGGTGGATGGCTGAGGCGTCAATGTGGCCATATGCCAGCAACAGCAGCAGCCGTCACAGATGACAACAGGCCCATGGCCGCTCCCATAGTGCCAGCAGAAGCCCCAGCAATGCTGGGTCTGTGCTGTCATCAGACCGTCCCAGGAGACCATGTGCACATGGCTCTGGACAGTCCCAACAGGGACCTGTCTTCAGTCACCAACCACCTGCTTCTGATGACAGTACCCAGTCTGGCTTAGTACCTGATACGGTCCGTATCACCCCTGCCAGGCACAGGTACCGTGTCCATGGCCACAGACATTGATCTGTATGACCTGGCAGATTAAGTCTGTGGCTGTCCACAAACACCTGTATAGGGCAGCCATGAGGTGGGACTGTGTGCATGCATACACACATGCAAATTGCTAACACCTAGGGCTACTGCATACACACACACATTGCATCAACATTGCCCCATCTTGTACTGCTGTCCCTCACCAACACACACACAGACATGTCAATTGGTTGTATCAGTGGCAGACTCAGGCATACCAATTACACACCCGGTGCATATGAAGAAAATGTGCCACCTCCTGCAATCTGTAACATCGGTGCAGGAACAGGTTAACATGGTGCTGATGCACAGGGTGACTACATAGAAGTGTTGTAATAGTATAATGTTGACAACAGTACAGTGTAATGATATCATTGTGGGTATATCCCAGCATGCCTGATGCAGTTACAGTATGAATGTCATTGTTTTGTTTTGTACACCCATAGTAATTACCATAGTGTACTGTCTGCACATCTTTGCATACTGGTGGTGAGGCTGTCAAGAGATGGCCACCTACATAGGTAGCACAGGGGATATGAAAATGTACATATTGATACTCAATGATGGTCATGTCAACTGCGAGTTGCATGCTGTCCACACTCGACTCTGCAATGAGGATGCTTGAGGATGTTAATATCTGTGCAGTAATACACAACAAGTTCAAGACTCACAAGAGCACACTAGCACTACAAGGTCACACCTCATACCATGCATGACAGCCCCAAAACACAGAACTAACTATGACAGGAGGGAGAGTCTCCATACATGTCAAGGATATTGTGGTGCCAGGACAGGTAGCATACATCATACTAAGTCTGGAACTACTAAGTGAGGGCTCAGTGTCTGTTATTTGAAATGTGTATTATTACAGGTATGAGCACTTGGGTATCAGCCCAGTTATTCAATATTACGAAGGTACATGGTCTATACACTTGTGGGGGGTGGAGCTGGACCCAGCCCGTCTGACCTGTGAATGTCTGGGTACAGGCTCATAGTGCCTGCATATATGCACTGTTACCTACTGGAAGGCATACACCTTGTTTGTTGTAGCATAGTCTACATACAGGCCTGCTGACTGTAGCTTTGTTTGTATGCATGTTTGCTTGTTATGTTCCTGAAACACTGATTCCACCTGCAGTGCAGATTTACAGTGCCTCTGTGCATCCCTAGTGACATCTGTATTGCTTACTGTACTGATGTCCATGTCTCACTTGACAGAATGTCACTGTTTGTCCTGTTTGCATGTAAGTTGCCTGTAACACATTGCATATGACTTACCTCGCATTTGCTCAAGACAGTATTCATATATGCCAGCACTAACAAATCAGGAGCACTACACCCTCACATACTCACCTTGAGTACCTTGTTCCCCATTGGCCCTGTGTGTCGTTAATTAGTATGGGATTCACAATGCTATAGTAGCATGTGCAAAGGTCACCTGTCAATCTACTCTCTGGTCCAGTTGGTGAATCTGTAAGTCATGTGGCAGTGTTACAGCTGCCTCATGTACACAGACAACCCTCTCCCCTTCCCATACACTTACAACACATGTGAGAGATGCAACCACATAGCCAAACTGGGGGCTAAGCTCTCTTACCACAGTACTGGCATACCCTGTCAGGTGGAGTGGGATACTACAGTGAATACAGTACCAGTCTCACATAGACCTGCCACGACCACAATCCAAACACAGAAACACACAGGTACATTCTTGGACTCTCAGAATAGCATCCTGCCTGAGCAGCTGACACCTGCAAAGCAGACACACAAGCAAACGCTAAGCCAGAGCAGAGCAAATGCAACACATAGCTCACAAAGCCTGTGTGCCAAACAGTCATAGGCCATATGGCTTGACAACACACCTGCTACAGTTGTAATAGGTACCTCTATCATCAGGTACACTGAGGTCCTGCTCACCAGGCTAAACAAGGTGAAGGTCACGCTGAGATGCCCGTGGGGCACTATGATCCACCACATAACACAAGCATACAGGTCACTCCAAGGCATGTAGAAATATGACTCAGTCATTGCCTGTGCCAGTGTGCATGACCTGTGACGCACCTCCCTGGACTACATGTTAGGGGACATAGAGGGGCTCTCTGAGCTTCTGGCACAGGCTGGTATGACCCTGACCTTGAGTAGCATCTTTCCCTCACCAAGAATGCTGCCACAATATGTAGACAGGATGATCAGTTTCTACAATTACCGTATGTTTCGGTGACATTCAAAGGGGATCCAATGCTTGTCAGCGTGGGATTACATGCGGGGCAAGCCACATTGCTTTGCTAGGGACAGCTTGCACCTGTCCCCATGGGCCGTTGTATATTGGCAGAGGCTCTTGCTACACACATAGTGCCTTTGTATGCAAGTCTGACATTACATAGCCACCTACACAAGTATCACACGGGATAGGACACTAATAGTAATGCTACTCAGCAGCAGCAGTGTAAACCTCAAGATGCATGCAGTGGAAACTGTCCTTAGCATGGGGTACAGCAATATCCATGCAGTAACAGACTCCTGGTACAAGGCTCCCAGGTGCACACCATCACTGCCAGGTCATACCTCATGCCAGGCTTGTCGTCCCCTACACATACACCAAACCAGAACAGGGGGGATGTATCCAAAGGCACCTCAGATACACACCCCCCAGGTTGGTGGCACAGCACAAAGCATCAGAGCCTATCCATGTGCAACTAACAGTGGGTTAGACTGCCTTCAGGTTCATAGTCTGGCACACACCACCCTCCCATACCCAGGAAACCCACTTGGCCTTCCTGACAACACTGGGAATATGACTGTCTCTACAAACACCATTATATGGGTGGACTACAACTACCCAAACATAGAGTGTGAGCATTACTTTAGCTCCAAGACCCTATCAGAAGGGTTCCTAGCATTCATTCCCTGCATTGCTATGGAACAACTTGTTACCACTCCCACAAGAGATGAAAACATGCTGCACCTGTTCATCACCAACATGTGGACTATATGCTCCAGACCAGTAGTGTATCCCTCGCTGGTGGGATGACACTATCTACAACTCACACTGTATATTCACATACCACATGCAGCCCCTGCACAGAACACCACAGTCATACAGTTGTCTAATGCATATTCCATGTATTCACATGAGGCAGGCTTCGGACATGGGAACTATTGAAGTTTACAGGTACATATGTGTAGGTGGCACACACATACATCATGTGTGCATTGACATTACTGATATAATGTATGTTGTGCAATATTGGGAACAACACCCCACACACATGGACAAACTGTGTGACAAAAACACACATGGCATTTGTAGGATACAAACCCCTACCTAACTATGTTATGTCACTTGTGAGAGACACAGTAGCAGTGTGTGCTATTTGCCTTACTGGGAGGCTTTCTTCCTCCTGCTGTACTTATAGGGTGCTGACATCATCAGTGTTTAGACAGTGGAATATGCAGCATGTGTTGTGTTGTACTAGTTGCCAATAGGGACATTTCTTTTAGACATAGAATTTCACATGCACTACTCCCCCCACACAGTCACACACACACTGAGCAGTTGCAGGATTCAAGCCCCTACCTAACTATGATGTTCATCATGCATACAGCTGCAGTAATCACAGATGGGTTCTCTGCCATCAGGCGGGTCCTCGGTCGGCCGAATTCCAAAGTCTAGGTCCGGCGTCGGTTGTTGTCGCTTTCTTTCCTGACGTCAGTGCGACAGGGGTATGTAAGACACAGCCAACGCCATTTTCTTCAGTCTTTTTTGCCGGGCGGTGCCCGAAGCAGAAGCAGTTCGCAAGTGCCGGTCGGCCAGCTCCTGAATTTACGAAAAATTGGAAACCGGAGTCTTCTTTAAAGCTAAGTACCCCGTTGGCTAAACTTTTCTTGCCTCAGACCGATGTCAGACAAAGTTAACAATTGTATTTCTTGTGGGAAGCAAATACCGCATAAGGATTTCCATTCCCTCTGCATACCTTGTTTAGGCCCAGACCACGACGTCTCGGGCTGTCGCTTTTGCACTACTTTCAATAAATGCACTATTAAGCGTCGGGCGGAGTTCGCCCAACATTATTTTGGTAAAGCCTTTGATTATAAAATGTCGTCGGAGACTCCGACTACCATTTTGTCCAAAAAACGCAAGGGCAAGGACCGACACACAAGATCCGCGGTCTCCACCGACACCACACCAAAACTGGCTGCACGTGGTCCGGTTCTCAGCGAGACACCTATGCAGTCCCTGACTACCGACGACACTTCCTTGGCGGTGTCTTCTGTAACCGAGACCGCAGGTACCTCGGCCCTTACTCAGACTACAACCACCGAAGCCACTGTGAGTGTTGAGCCTCCTAATGTGGACAGGTCCACTTCCACCCAGGGTGTCTTTAGACCCTCATCTTCCTTTTCCATTAAGGCCTTTACTAAGTCCAAATCAGCCATGCATCCCAAGAGGCCTGTTGCACAGGGCCCATCTCCAGGCCCCAAGCCTAAAAAGCAGATGCTTAAAATGGCTGAGGATTTAATTACTCTTATCAGGGGTTCCCAACCCCCTCCAGACAAGAGACCCAGAGTGGAGGAAGATTCTCCCTCTTCTGAACAGGCTTCCATTTTCTCAGAACATTCTGATGTAGAGGAACACTCGTACTCCCCTTATGAAGATTCTGATGCAGAACAGTCCATTCCTTCTGTATCTCCCCCAGAGGATTTTTCTTTTGGGGAAACCTTGCACACTTTGAGGGAACACTTCCATTGGGAAGGCCAAGACTTTTCTGATTCCAAGAAAAGGCTTAGGGAATTTCTTTTGTTACCTCAACACAGACCTCTGGCGATACCTCCTGTCTTGGACATACTTGATTATGTTTACTCGGAGGCTTGTCTTAATCCGGATTCCCTGCCTCCTGCCCCAGTCAAACCTGATAGGTACTACAGAGTTCCTAACTCTCACCAATTTCTTTTCAAAAGCCATAATGCTGACCCTGAAACCATTTCTCAAGGCCCCAAGGGAATGAAGGCCTCTACTGCCAAGAATCCACTACCTTCCGAAAGAGAATCTAGATCCTTAGAAAGGTGGGGAAAAAAGGTATACACCTCAGCCACCCTAGCCATGAGGGCCTTAAATTGTCAGTTCCATATGCTTAAATATCAGCAGTTTCTGTTATCACAATTAAGAAACAAAATGTCTCAACCTGAACAACCAGATTTGAAGGAATTGCAGGATATGATGCATAGTGCAGAACAAGTGGGTAAACACACCTTACAATGTGGCTATGATGCCTTAGAGGCCTCAAGTAGAGCTGCTGTTACAGGATCAGTCATGCCTGGCTTAGGGAACAAAGCTTGCTTGATCATGTTAAAGCTAAACTACTAGATGCTCCTTTACAAAAGGATGTACTATTTGGTACTAATGCTGAGGAGATACCATGGAAAATGGAAGAAAAAGCTAAATCTATGCAAACTGTCAAGGCTTTTCTACAGGTACAACCACCTCGTTTTAGCAGAAATTGGCCTTCTAAAAACTGGTCCTTTCCAGCCATGGACAAGCCCCAAAGAGGTAGATACAGGCGCACTAGGGGCAGAGGACAATCTCAAGGATCATATAGAGGCAGACAATGGCAAACTCCAGCACCAAGAGGTGGCGAAGACAGTGCACAACAATACAGAAAACAAACCCAATGACTTCCTCCTTTTCATGCCAAGCAAGTCTCAGCGGGCAGCACCCTTGGGAGGAAAGCTGGCATTATTTACAAGAAATTGGCATATTATCACAACAGACAAATGGATCCTGGACATTATAAACAGAGGCTACAGATTTCATTTTCACACTCCTCCAAAAATGAGAGGCATGCCAAACCTGCCACACAATCAAAGGGCAGAGGCACAAATACAAATTTCAAAACTCATGGACATGAAAGCTATTCAAGAGGTACCTACTCACGAACAAGGTCAAGGTTTTTATTCCAGACTATTTCTGGTACCAAGGAAAGGAACCGACTGGAGACCCATTTTGGACTTATCCATCCTAAATACATTTCTACTCGTACCAAAATTCAAGATGTTCACATTACAGCAGCTTCTTCCCATGCTGGGAAAGGAGTTTTGGCTGGTAACACTGGACCTCAAGGAGGCATACCTGCATGTCCCAATCAGACAAAGCTACAGAAGATACCTCAGATTTTTTGCAGGTTCAATCCACTATCAATTCTCTGCATTGCCCTTTGGCTTATCTACTGCACCCAGAGTATTCACGAAATGCCTGGCATCAGTAATTGCCTACTGCAGACTTCAAGGGATACAAATTTACCCTTATTTAGACGACTGCCTGATCCAAGCGGACAGCAAGCACATACTTCTGGAACATCTGGCTTATGTAACACGGTTATTAAATTCTCTGGGATACACAGTCAACAAAGAGAAATCCAGGCTAACACCATCTCAGAAAATAACTTTCCTGGGTGCCAACTTGGACACAAACACCCAGATGGCCTACCTCACACCAGAAAAACAAGGGCAACTAACTCAGTACTTCAAAATACTAGCAAATTGTACCAGGCTCACTGCAAGGAAAATCCTGCAGGCTCTGGGCTTCATGGCATCTTGCATTCTTTTAATCCCATGTGCAAAGTTGCACATGAGGAAACTTCAATGGTATCTAAAAAACCTATGGTCTCAACACAGCCACAGTTTGGAAACAATAATACCAATAATTCCATGTTTGCAAAAGGAATTTCTATGGTGGGCCCAAGCATGTCAATCAAACACAGGTCTTCCATTCTGCAAGCCTCAAGCAAATCAAGTCATCACAACAGACGGCTCAGACTACGCCTGGGGGGCGCACATGACAGACAGGTGCATTCAGGGCAAATGGTCCCAAAAGGAAAAGCACCTTCACATCAATCAAAAAGAAATGCTAGCAGTGATAAATGCAATTACAGCTTTCAAGGACCACTTGCATCCAGGGCAATTATTGATAAGAACAGACAACACCACAGTAATGTGGTACATAAACAAACAAGGAGGAACACATTCATACCCCCTGTGCAGACTAGCCATGTCACTTTGGAACTTGGCTCTGGAATGGCAAATCGAACTTCAAGCACAGTACTTGCCAGGTTTGGAAAACACACTGGCAGACAATCTAAGCAGAATTATGACAGACCCACATGAATGGAAGTTGCATCCTCAAGTGTTTACAAAGATAATCCAAGCATGGGGAAGGCCAGACATAGATCTCTTCGCCACCCACAGGAATCATCAATTGGAAAAGTTCTGTTCAAGGACCTTTCATCCAAAGGCCTGGAGAGTGGACGCCCTTTCTTTCAGTTGGGCAGCATGGACAGTTTACGCTTTCCCACCTTTGCCTCTTCTGCCCAAGGTGCTCTTGAAAGCAAGAGCAGACAGACCAAAGATGATACTGATTGCTCCAGACTGGCCAAGACAACACTGGTACCCTCTCCTGAGGAGTCTAACGCATACTCCTCCCTGGTCCCTACCTCTAATGCCTCTTCTACTGACTCAGCACAACTACAAAACTCTTCACAGCCAGCTGAAAACACTCAATCTCGCTGCATGGAAAATTCCTTAACACCACAACAGACCCTACTCTCCAAAGAGGTGCAGGATGCCATTTTGGAGGCCAGAAGGCCATCTACTAGAAAGGCTTACTCCGCAAAATGGAAACGGTTTTGCTCTTGGAATGAGAAAAAAGGCCAGGATCCCAGAAAACTGAATTTGCCTCAGATATTACAGTATCTAGCTGAGCTGTTGAACAGTGGACTTTCATTTTCCTCCATAAAAATTCAAGCCTCAGCCATTTCTGCAGAATTCAACACTGATCCACCTTTATTCTCTCACCCACTCTTAAGACAGTTCCTTAGAGGGGCTAAGAATATAAGACCTCCTAGGAAACAACCAATACCAGCCTGGGATCTTAATTACATTCTAGAAAAATTAACATTACCTCCCTTTGAACCAGCTGCCTCAACAGAGTTGCAATATTTGTCCTGGAAAACAGCTTTCCTTCTGGCCATTACCTCAGCTCATAGGGTTTCAGAGCTACAAGCCCTCATGGCTGTGCAGCCCTTTCTCATCTTCCATCAGGACAGGGTTTCCCTTCGAACCAAACCGTCATTTATACCTAAAGTGGTATCCAGGGTAGCTTTAAATCAAGCCATACACTTACCTACCTTTTACCCCAATCCTCAGAATAAAGGGGAATGACTGCTACACTCCTTAGACATCCATAGACAGCTGCGTTATTATTTGGACAGGAACAAAGTCTTTCAGGAAATCAGAACAACTTTTTGTGTCCTATGCTTTAGGAGCTCAAGGGAAGCCAGTTACCAAACAGACAATTTCAAAATGGATATGCCACTGCATACGGTATTGTTACTCCTTTCATGGAAAATCTGTCCCTACAGGCATCAGATCCCACTCCACCAGGGCCACAGCTACCTCTACAGCCTTCCTCAGAGGAGTTCCTACCAAAGATATTTTGGAGGCAGCCACTTGGAGTTCTGTGCATACCTTGACCAAGCACTACCACCTACCTTTATACTCCAAGACTAGAGCAGGCTTTGCCACTGCTGTGTTGCAGGGCATCCTGGCTCATCCCAGTTCCACCTAGTGCCTACCACCCTGTGCGTAGCATTGGGATTCTACCCATCTGTGATTACTGCAGCTGTATGCACGATGAACATAGTACAGTTTTGTACCTACCATAAATGTAGATGTTCGAGTGCTAATACAGCTGCAGTACAGGTTTCCCTCCCTCCTTCCCCTCTTGGTAAAGGCCTAGGGGCTAACCCCTCCTCATACAACCTGATTGGGCTATCCTTCTATGGTATATTTGCTTGCAACTACTGATTTTTGATTATATTGCATTGCATGACTATATATATATATATATATATATAATTTATGTATTGCCTTCCTTCTGGGGGCACCTGACATCTGGGGCAAGAAAGACTGAAGAAAATGGCGTCGGCTGTGTTTTATATACCCCTGTCGCACTGACGTCAGGAAAGAAAGCGACAACAACCGACGCCGGACCTAGACTTTGGAATTTGGCCGACCGAGGACCCGCCTGACAGCAGAGAACCCATCTGTGATTACTGCAGCTGTATTAGCACTCGAACATCTACATTTATGGTAGGTACAAAACTGTACTTTATGACACTTGTGAGAGACGCAGTAGCAGAGCGCTCTATTTGCATTACTGGGAGGTTTGCTTTCTCCTGCTGTACTTATAGGGTGCTGACATCATCAGTGTTTAGACAGTGGAATATGCAGCATGTGTTGTGTTGAACTAGTTGCCAAAAAGGACATTTCTCTTACACATGGAATTGCACACACACTAAGCACTTGCAGGATTCAAACTCCTACCTAACTATGTTATGACACTTATGAGAGACGCAGTAGCAGAGCACACTACTTGCATTAGTAGAAGGCTTGCTTTCTCCTGCTGTACTTTTAGGGTGTTGACATCATCAGTGTTTAGACAGTGGAATATGCAGCATGCGTTGTGTTGTACTAGTTGCCAAAAGAGTCACTTCTGTTACACGTGGAATTGCACACACACTACTCCCACCACACAGTCACACATACATTGAGCATTTTCAGGATTCAAACCCCTACCTAATTATATTATGACACTTGTGGGAGACACAGTAGCTGAGCACGCTATTCAAATTACTGGGTATCATTTGTGCTCCTGACATATGTATAGTGTGCTGACATCATTATGTATGAAGAGGTATGTACATCTGTTACTATCCATCAGTACAGGGGAGAGCATATCTATGCATTAACTTTGCACAGGCACAATGGCCTACTGTACTGCGGAGGCAGATGCCAAATACACTGTGGATAGTCTTCTGTATTCCCTAGGGACAACAGCCTAGTATTGCACTCTACGGCCATATGTTTACCTGTCAGATGCAAGTATCTGTTGCTCATATACTGTTTGTGGGTCTTTATTGCCATAGCTTTCCCTATCTCTATGAACAGCTTGTGTACTGTGGAAAATGTTTGCATATGAGTGGGATCCAGTACTTTACTTATGTCTCTGTTGTAATGTCACTGTGTGCACTGGGCAGATTTCTGTATTGTGGGAGGTTCCTGTGTTAACACATACAAATGCCAGATATGTGTGTGCAACTGCTGAATTGTGACATGGCCTAAGTGTGTGAGCATGCTCAGTTCACAGTTTCTATGGCTTCTTGACTGACACGTCTCATTTATCTAAGTGTGCGAGCATGCCCAGTGTGAACTTTCCTTATGTTAGGATCTGTGGTCCACCACATTTGTGTTTGTGTGTGGACGTCATCTATATTTCATATGTACAGTTGAGTGTTGGACATCAGGTTGTATTCTTACTGCCCAACTGCTTTGTGTCTGAACCTAACAGGCATTATGCTGTGCCTGCAGGGTTGCCATGGGATAGTTTGCATACAGTTGTCAACATCCTTTCCTATTGACCAAACAGTGTATTATCGTATAGTGTACTGGTTCAGTACTTTCACTGTGGTGGACAGTATCATCGGTTTCAGTCCTATCACTGCTTGTAATATTTATAGTGAGCACACCAGACTGGTTGAGGGCCAGTTGTGCAGATATGACCATGTTGCATTTTGTTCAGATATGGACAGCATAGTACATGATTGTCCGACATTGTTAATGTATTCCACAACTTGTGTGGACAGTGACAAACAATGGCCATGTGCCCTAGTCCATTTGTAATGCTAGTCAGAGAGTGTTTGTCCTTCAACACACATTTACTGGTGTTTGCCATGACATATGTCAAGGTTAGTGTGCTGTGCCTCTGTCTACCCGTGACATACAGGTGATATCCAGGGTACACCTACCATCTCCCATCCAGTCATCATGATTCCTCTGGATGACAGTCAATGAGGGACTCCCTGGATAAACTGTACTGGGAGTTTAGTCGTGAGTGAAGTGAGCTTCTGGGTTATGGACCAATCAGTACAGTATGTCCTGTTTATGTCTGTGCTGGGGTTCAGGCCTGTCAGCTGCATAGGTCACCAGCATTCAGATTTTACATGGTACCAAATGTCCATTGATACCAGCTTGGTCATTGCTTTATCCATCAGGCACAGTTCACCTCCAGCCAGGCGGTATGGCACTGTGTGGAGCTGCAGTTTGTTTAATCAGGCGACACATGGCATCTGTTACAGCTCTGTGATCCTCCTGGTGGGGTATTTGTGGGATCTTTCCAGTTGATGCAGGTGTCTGCTAAGGTACATCCCTCAAGGGCCATTGTACGCAATTGTGAGGCTGCTGATGGATGACTGGAGAGGCACATTGACCTACCCTGACCTAGCTGTGCTTACCTTCATGATTAGGTGGGTATATGGTATGTTTCTGTAACCACTACAGACACATGGTTGTCACATGCAGGATATCTATCACCTTGTGTCCCCAGGTCTCTTATTGCTCCTGATGTAGTTACTGGATTAACACCTATGTGGTACTTTCTGGCCATGTACTGTGTTTCCACAGGGGATGACTATACAATATTCTGCATTTAGCTTGTTGACATGGCTGTGGCACCACTTGTCTGTTTCTATGTGTGCCTTTTGTAGGTTGCTTGTGTCAGCTGGAGGGCCCAGTATGGTGGCAGTTTGTTGTCTTCTGCAAACCTGTTCAGACAGAGTCCTTCCATGTTGGCCTGTACCTATGTGACATATATATCATACAAGAGAGGTCCAAGGACCATGCCTTGTGGGATGCCAGTTGTACCTGGTTTGCAGTCTGATATGGTTGCAGCATGTCTGACCAGGTCAGTTCTGTCCTTCAGCTGGTTTGCAACCCATCTACTTGGAAAGGGGTTTATAGTTAGGCTGGTGAGCTTATCTGTACTGACCAATTAGGTTATTGTATGGAAGGGTTTAGCAAGGTCCAGATATGCTGTGTGATCCACATTCCCCACATCAATGGCCTTGGTGTGCATTTCACATGAGTCAGACATGTGTAAGGGGCAGGATCTTCCCTATGAAAGCCACACTGGGTAGGGTCCAATGTCTGTAGGTACCCAATCTCATTATTCCTGGGATCCATGATCATCCTCTCCATTACTTTGCCAACCTAGATAGTCGGGGTTGAGGGGTGATAGTTTGCAGTATCCTTTCAGGCACCCCCTTGGTGGTGAGGGACCACTGTTGCTGTACACTGCTCTTTGGGTACATATCCTGTGGTAGGACTGATAGTGCGCACTACTGCTATTTGCTGTTCCATTCTTCTTACAGTACTTGTTGGACACAACCCAGGACACCATCTGGTACCATTGATGCTGTGTGGTGTGCTTTGTAGATGCTGGCTGTTACCTCAGCATCTGCAATGTCAGGGGGCCAGCACTCTGCTGGGATAGATATTTGGCAGTAAGCTGCTGGTGGGGAGTTTGCAAAGAATCTGTTAGGTTGGATGTTGGCAATGTGTGTGGGTTTGGTGTATTGTTTGTGATATTTGAGTACTGCAGAGCATATCTGTGGATTATCACCATGGTTCCTACCATCAGGTAGGACAGCTGTGTGATAATCCTTTGTGTCCTGCACAATTTGTATCGTCATAGGTTCATAGTAGGCTATCTGCCCTGCCCATGTTTGAGCATGGACCGACTGTGTGTGAGTTTCTACACCCCTTGCAATGTGCATATTATGCCCATTTAGGGTTTACTTTACTAGATGTGACACAGGGATGGCCCCCAGTGTACACCTACTATCTTCCATGCACTTCACCAGATTTCTCTTGTTGAGTATGAGTGTGGAGCTCAGCCTATCATCGACTGGGATACTGTTCCAGAGTGTAAGGAGCCTCTGGGTTATGGATCTGTCCCTCCAGCACATCCTATTTATCTATGTGTGGAGGTTCAGATATCTCACTGTGGTGTGTCTGCTGGATTTGGGGTTTCTGCAGTGGAGCATGCCCATTCATTCTGGATTGGACATGGCCTTGTACATCAGGCATACATCGCCTCTGACTGGGCAGTATGCTTGTGAATTGGGCTGTGGTTTCTTCAGCCAGGCTGCAGATGTCAAATGTTTGGACGCTTTATCCTGTTGTTGAGGTACATTTGTGGTCTTTCTAACTGCTGCAGGTGTAAGGTAAGGTACATCCAAACTGGGGCATTGTTGTCACGTATGGGCCTGATAAGGGAAGAGTATGGGGGCACAGTGACCTCTCTTGATCTACATGTGCATCCTTTCATATTAAGGTGGGCAATATAGCAGGTCTTCCTTGCCACCTTTGCAATGTGAGTGCCACATGATGGGTTACCGTCCACTTGTGTCCCTAGGTCCATGATTACTTCTTCCATACATAATGGATTGCCACCTATGTCTTACTTTGTGTGTGCCTTGTTTGGTATTTGTTGAGACATTCATACTCTGCAGTGTCTTCAGGACAGCTGGCTGGGGTTCCTGGGTTTGTGAGTGTGGTCTGCCGCAGGCTGCAAAAAGGGATGCAGTTTGAGCCACTGTTACTTGCCCGTGGATAGTCCATGCTGCTTCTTTCTGTGGTACCAACCTGGGGGTGTGGTTATCCTTGACAATTACTGATAGCCACACTCCTATTGTAGTGTGTTCCATGTTTTGGAGCTGTAGAGCATGTTATGAGGCATAACCTGGTAGTATTAGGGTGCTCTTCTGGGTCTTGACCCAGGTTTCTGTTACAGAACAGATATTACCATTCTCCATACTGTGGTGGGTTTGGTCTGCATGCACCTTGCAGGTTAGACTTCTGGCATTGGGTAGCATTATGTCCAGGTTGTTATCCCTTGTGCTACCTATGGTGGTGGGTTTGTGTTTCCAGCCTTACCTATTCAAGTCACAGTCCAGGTGACAACAGCCTTTGCCAGTATCCACACAGCCAGGTGTGCTGGGTGCGTGCCATCCCTAGCAGGTGGGGCATCATGTCTTGCTCAGCATGTCATCCCAGGCTGTCAGCCATTTGTTCCCCCTTGCTAACAGCAACACTTCAGCCAATTATTGTACTTGATCTTGTTGTCTTCATAGTATGGCATCATGCTTGGTGAGGGTGAGATGTTAGACAGGGTCTTCATGTTTGCATATACTAGATGGTGTTACATTGCTTAACACATGGCAATCATGCCTCAGGTTGTGCTGCAGGGCCGCCTCTGTCGGATGCACATACTACACTCCCTGTACATGTTTGAGAGCAGGTTGTGTCATGTTAGGTATCCCTGTTACTATATGAGTGAGTCAGAGAGGGGTATCATTCCCAGGGTTCCTACTGAGCCAGTGTATGTGCTATGCGTTGCCTCTTTGCCAAGGCCAGGGCATACTGGGCAGGTTGTTCCTCCTCTGAGTCACGCTATGCCTATGATGGCCTTGGCAATGGTGGGGGGCTGTTTGTCCCAGCCCAATGCTGGTCATGCTGCAGCTGTTTTCGCAGAATCATATTATGTAGCATAGCACATACCATGACAATTTGGGTACATGTAGTTGTTGAGTACTGCAAGGCTCCAGCAGATGTGTTCAGGCACCGGAACCGTGACTTGAGCAGCCCAAACACATGCTCTATTACATTTCGTGTTTGTGCGTGTGCCTCATTATGGCGTTCTTGTTCAGTTGTGTGTGCGTTTCTGATGGGTGTCATCAGCCACGGCTCCAGTGCATATCCAGCATCCCCCACTAGGTGACCATGTGGGATGTCCACATTGGCAAATGTCTGGTACAGCTGCATCAAATGCCAGATATGGGAATCATGGTAGCTCCCAGGGCAGCCAGCACACACATTCATTATTATGCCCTGGGCACCACACACGACCTGGCAGTTGATGGAGGGGAAGCCCTTGCGGTTAATGTAGGCCCTACCCCACTCACCAGCTGGTGCTTTGATGCATATGTGCGTGCAGTCTATTGCACCCACTACCTCAGGGTATTCCATTATTTGATGGAAGAGACGCATATTGCTGGCCAATACCTCACGGGAATTGGGGAAATATACATGCTCACTGACATGTGCTGACATGGCATCCAGGAACTGATGCAGTACCCTGGAGGCTGATGCCTGTGATATCCCCATCATATCACCAGTTGGTCTCTGGAAGGTACCTGTTGCTAGTATTCTTATGCCAACACATACCTTGGTTTCCACTGGGATGAGTTCCCCTCTGTTGGTTCTGTGTGTGAGGTGTGGCCTGCACAGCTCAACAATTTTCTGCAGGAGGTCTCTGTCCACTGTATAGCGCTCCACTATCTCCAGCTCATGTAACCCCTGGTAGGTGACCCTTGGCCTGTACACTCTTCTCCGTCTCCTCACTGTGGGTTGTCTGGCAGCATTTGCATTGTCACCACCCTCAGCAAGTCTCCTATGTCTCTTTATAACAGCTATGGCTGCCCCTAGCATGTTTGGTCTGAGTGCAGCTTTTTCAGTTTTCACTTCTACTAGCTTACTCCTGTCTTGCAGTGTCTCTTGAGAGAAACATACTGCAATGCTGTTTCCAGTGTTTTAAGTGCTAGGCTGGGCTAGTATTCTGCCTGTGTAATTGCCTGCTTCTAATTGTTTTCACCTGCTAGCTCTACCAGTATTCCCTGCTAGCTTCCTACTATTTCTTCTGCTTCCTTTTTCCTCTCTGTTTCCTTAGGGGGAGCAGCGCGCATACCAGCGGAAACTTGTTCACAGTGGCTACCACGCACGCACACATGCTTACACAGACTAGACTCTGCTTATTCGGGTTAAAGCACATGCACACCAGTACAAACAGGTTTATATATCTTTACACAGGCTCCTACATGCTTACTCTGCCTTACACGCGCGCACTCTGTCTTACTCGTGCCTCCCAGTGTACATACGCGCGCATGCACACACAGCAAGAAACTTTGGTGTTGGCCACAGTGTACACCTTCCATTTCTTGACTTTCCCATGCTTATCTGTTGACACTCCTCTTTCTATGCTGTGAGATTGACATCTTTCACATACCACTTTGCTCCAATGAGCTTGATTTCTTCCTGTGATGTCACCTATCTCCTACTCTGTTACTCCCCCTTATCTAACTCTTACACTACACAGAATGTGCTCATTTGCTATGTGACAGTGTGATTCACTATCCTACCACTCATTTACATAGGATTGCCTACTAATGCTTAGTTACGTGTCTTACACTCAGCTTCCCCCCTTAGCAACCAGTAACGGTGGCCATGTTGTTTTCGGTCTGCTAGTCCCTGCATTGCAAATCCATGCATTACATAAAACCCACATTTGTGGGTTTCAAACCTTTATTTTTATGTCTTATTTAGCGCAGCCTGTTTGCGCAGGGCTGCGCTGCGTTTAAACATCGCCGATCGCTGGAAAAAAATATTATTTTATTTCATGTTTGCATCGGGTTACCGTGCCAATGGCCACATATTTGGCCATTGGCATGCTGCCTGCTACATATGCACACTTTATTTGGAGCTGTCATGGCTACATTGTGTTATTTGCAGTAACGTATTCAGTTGTCAACCGAGTACATTTCTGCACCTAACACGACTCTTACACGGGCTGGTTTCAGCTTCGTGGATCGCTAATCTACCTCATTTGCATGCCTTTCAGCTGAAAGTGAGGTAATTAGCATATCCACGCCCTGCCCATGTAAGAGACGTTTTAGCTAGTCTCTTACATGGGATTTCGGGCTGTTCCTGGATCGCGATGGCTGCATGTAGTCTTACACGACTCTTAGACTCCGTGCAAGCCATCGTGAATCCTGCCCATAGTGGAGAACTGCAAAAAGGTGAAGAATGTAAGTATGGCATGGATAGACTACAGAAAGCATTTGACAGTATCCCACATTCATGGATAAAAGAGTGCTTAAAATGTACAAGATAAACCCTACCCTGATAAACTACATCACAGCAACCATGAAATAGTGGCAAATCACTTTGCAGTTAAGCCATAATAAATGACTTGGTGGTGCTTGAATTAAGTACTGTGACAACTTATTATTCCAGGGATAAAAATCCAAAGGGGGATACTCCAGGGTGACTTTGTCACTGCTGCTCTTTTATCTTGTCCTTAACCCATTAAACTGTCGGCTTAACAGATTAGGTCATGGCTACAATGTGCCTCCCAAAAAGCAAAAAAGTGTAAAGAGTTCTCATCTTCTGTTTGTTGAGCATTTAAAACCATATAGCTCATCAGATGAGGAACTGAAAGCACAACTACCAGTAGTCAAAAGTTTTTCAGATGATATAAGAATGTCATTTGGTCTTGATAAATGTGCAATAGCAACCTTTAAAGCAGGAAAGTTACACCACCAAGAAAACATCAGTTTGGGGCAAGAATGTGATATACAAGGAAATGTATAAATATTTGGGAACTGATGAAGGATCAACAATAAAACATGAATAAATGCAAATAAAACTCAGCAAGGAGTATTTTAGAAGACTTAAATTAATCCCCAAAACATTGTTGACATCTAGGAACATAATTCAAGCTGTAAACCTGTTTGCTCTTCCTGTTCTAACTTACAGTTTTGACATAATTGACTGCCCCCAAAAGGTGTTGGATAGATTAGATAAGAAAACAAGAAGGATGCTTCATGCTCATCGAATGATTTATAAAAATCAGTCCATACCAAGATTATATATTCCACATTTCAAAGGAGGTATGGGCCTCCTTGAAACCAATTACATATATAGATCTGCAATTGTGAGACTGCATACATATCTGCTGACCTTACAAGACCCAAACATAGTGAACATTTTGAAACATGAGGATAATAAATCTAAGATGACTTCCCTTCTTAGTCTAGCAGAAGTATATCAGAGTCAAGTGGGAATGGAAATCAAACCAGAACTAGATAAAAATTAGGAAGCAACTGAATGTGCCAAAAAACAAAGGAAAGAATATAAAGTGAAGAATCAGATAAGAAGACAATAAATGTGTAAAATGCATAAATATAGTTGCATGCATAGAAAACTCCTGGAACAACCTCATGTTGATCAGGATCAAATGCATGCATGGTTAAGAAGAGGCAAATTCAAACCAAAGGATAAAAGGTTAAAATTGGTGGCCCAAGATAGTGGACTACATTGCTTTACAAAGTCCATTAAATATGTGGGAGAAACAGACAAATATAGGTTTTGTAAAACAGATTTGTAGACAGTTGCACACTTTGTTGCTGGTTGTGACATACTAATGACAGAAGGACTGCATACTGAAAGGCATAATAATGTGGGAAGACTATTGCTCTGGAGATTGTGAAAATATTATAATATTGAAGTAGCTGAAAAACACTGGAAACATGAGCCACAAAGCATCATAGGAAATGATGAAGCCTATATGACATGGGATCACCCATTACCAACAGTTCAAAAGACAGATGAGAGAAAACCAGATATAGTGGTCTATGAAAAGAAGACAAAAGTAGTATTGATCATTGAAATCACTATACTCAGTGACTACACTGTCTTGCATAGACAGAGACACAAAGTAATAAAATATCAGGATTTGCAAGCAGAAATGAGAGCAATGTGGAAGAAAGATACCCAAACAGTTCCAATAGTAGTAGGAGCAACGGGTGTTATAAACAAGAATCTACAGTCGTATTTAGATATGTTACCAATACATGTAACTCCATACAAATTGCAGGAGTCATTACTGGGCACATTGCAGGTGCGGCATAGAGCATTTCTGGATGACATCAAAATCTGAAACAATACTAATTTCTTGAACTTTATGAAAGAATAGTATTATTCTGTTTTATCCACTGTCTTTTCAAACTGTTGCTAGCATGATAATTAGCTTGAATAAAAGCTGCAAGAATAATATGAAATATAAAGGTTTAATTTAGAAATAATGTAAAACGCTGAAAAATAGAAAATAGTATATGTGCTGGCAAACATATAATAGCTTAAATAGATTTTTGGCATCCATGTGAAAGAGTATGTTATTGAGAAACAAAGACTGTAAAAATAACTATGTAGATGGCAGCTGCAAGGGCATCCATGAAGTAAAGAAATGTAACATAAAGTTTTAGACAGTGCTGGAACACCACGTTTCAGATAATGCAAGACTGGGTTTCCATGGATCATCAAACTACAAAGAACCAAGGACAAGGGAACAAAGGAAAGCTGTTATACACAGAAAGAACTGTATTACATCAGACTTTGAGAAAAATACCAGATCTTGTGGTCTAAATGTAACTATGCTTAAACAGACTTTGGGAATTTGCTATAGAGAGCTGACAGCATTTGTTGCATGTTTGTAGAACCAAAAGTTAAATGTAACAGAAATGTCGTACTAAATAAAGCAGTTTACTGAAGCAGTTTGCCTCCGTGTATTTATTGTACTTTGTACAATCCAGCATTTAAAAGTAGCTGTTCATACTAAGAGTTAACATACTGTGGTGTGTATGCATGTAAATGCAACTAACAGCAAGATAAACAAAAAGATGTGCATAGAATTCACAGAATTCTTCAATGGCAAGGCACAGTTGACAGACCGCATGGTTTCTCATTGTGACAACTACAGCTACTTTTTCATTTATTCAGTTAGTACGTCCAGATGCAGAGCAAACGTTTGCCTTCTTCTTATGCACAGTATCCAGTAGCAGAACAGTGCATCTCTGCAAGTTCCACAGGACCTGTACATATGCACAACTGAATCTGCCAGCTGCGTTTGGCCACCTTTTGGGAGAATCAATGAGGGACTTTCCACGCTTTCTCAATGGAAGACTTGATCACCTTCCTCACAGAAACTGGTAATTCTTTTTTTGTTTCTCATTCTACATGGATGCCATAAACAACAGAACTGTAAAGTGTACCACTACCTTTCAGGTAGACAGTAGTAATAGTCCAGCACATGTATTGTCAGGGTTTAAAGATTGGTATAAACATGACTGTAGCACATACAGTACTTTATTAGTTAATGTTAATGTCAGTGCTTTATGTAAATATGTTATGTTTGACTGGTATCTTAAACAGCAACATCATTTGTATGACAGTAAACATTTATGCCCTGTCACCGCATGTAAAAATGTTAATTTCAGAGTTACAATATCAGTCAAGTCAGTTATTTACAACATCCTCTGTACATTTTGCTAGACAAAAGTGGCATAAACCCACTGCACATTACAAAACAGATAAGAACAGAGACAAAGTTCATGGTGAACTGACAAAAAGATTTAATAAACTTCTAAGACACAGTCAGAGTGATTTCAAAAAGTTCAGACAACATATGCAAACGCTTTTTCAAAAGTGCATAAGAGCTTTAAAGTCAGCAGAACAAAATACTGACAAATGTAATCTGGTTAGTAAGGAGTTAAAGAAACAGCAGTTAATTGCGCTGATGAGAAATAATTTATGACATACTATTCTACCTTTTGCAAATGATTAAGTATACACAGCACAGACTTTCCTTCGGTTAAAACAAGGCACTTATAGTGATTTTAAAACCATTTAAAATAAAAACGTTCTAGGGCATAGAAATCAAATGAGAGTAGTTAAACGCAGAAAGACATGATGTCACAAGACTGACATGCATTTATTTATTTATTTTTTTATCTAAAGTGCAGCAAAAGGCAGACCACAGCAAATGTAAATAATGTAAATATATCTGTTTTAAGTATGTGTTAGTTAAGTCAATATCTATTTTGTTTCTTACAATATTTTGTAATTGTCTGATAGCATAAAAACTCCAGCAAAAACAGTCTTCAAAAGCAGTATTATGCATAGTTAGGCAAATTACAAATGTTTATTATAATTCTAAGAGTTTTACAACTGCATTCTAATATCAAGTTGCAAGTATATTAATGAAGGATTGAAAGTACGAGTAAGTACTGAAGGAGTTATGGGTTAAACATCTGCAATGCGCACAAAAAAGAAAAAGAAAAAAGTATGTAAGCTCAAAGGCAGGATTCACGAAGCCTCCGTGTAAGAGTTACAAGGCTTACACGGAGGCTGCAGTTAAATGGTGTGACGTCAGCATATCATGCATATGCATGAGGGCATGCTGAATCACACCTAAGGCTAACACGGTCCATGGAAGACAGTAGGGGGCGTGTCCGTAGGTCGAGTCCTGCAAACGGACACGCCCCCAGAAGAGTAAAAGTCCCGAAAGTAAACCCCCACGACAGAGTCCGTGTAAATGTGAATAAACACAACACAACACATGCCCCCACAGACTATGAACATAAAATGTATAAATGAACATCATATATATATTTTTTTTAAGTTGTAAAGATGTTTGCCCGTGAGTGCGCTGCTTGCTGGTGTGCCCGCTTAGCCACAGTTAGCAGTAAGTGGAAAAGCATATAAGAACTAAATATGCAAAGTAAGCCAAGAAGCAATAGCGTAGCGGTAGAGACGTCGGCTGAAGAGGAGGCAGTCATGGTTCGAGCCCCCACAACATCAATTTTTATTTTTAGTGAAATAAGCACGAAACAAGTCCCTGACATGTATGTACACATATAAAATTATATTTTATGTAAAATGTAATGAAATGGGCCATGTATTTTGAAGAAATGTGAGATAATAAAAAAAAAAAATGTCAGATATGCCTATAGCTGAGCTACAGTCTAACAAGTTGAGTACATCTGCCTGTAGGTGAGCAGTGGTTTAACAGGTTTAAAATGAGTGCCCGTAGGTGAGCAGTGGTTAACAGGTGTAAAATGAGTACCTGGGGTTGAGCAGCGTTTTAGCACGCTAAAACTGTGTGCCCGTAGCTGAGCTGAGCGTAATATGCGTGCTGACAGCCAAACCACGTGTAAACCAGTGTGATTCGTTTGCGCGGAGCTGTGCACTGCGCCAACAAGCTAACCAACGGGCAACGTTGAGCAAGCTGTATCAAAACTGCCTATACACAGACACACGGATAGCTTGTGTAGACAGACATAAAAAGCAATGGCCAGGATACCATGCACCATAGTCAAAGTACTGAACCACTAAGCCATGACAATTGCACTTACAAATTCAGTAATAGCATATATATATAGGAATGAATAGAAAGAGGAGCATGACAAAGCAGGTTTTGTGAAGCTGATACAATTCCAAAATGGCCAATCACAGATAAGTGCGGAAAAAACGGCATATATAAGCCCCATAGGTGGGAATACACAGCATAACCGATTGTAGAACCGACTTGCAGTAAGGATGTCAGGTGTAAGTGAGGGTAGTTGCTTCTGAGCACAGAGGTGGTGCATTGAGGAGTCCAAATATATGGTTTGGCTCCTTGTCCACAATCATGAGGCCCAACTCATGCAGGGCCAGGTCCTGTTGGGAGCATATAGGGCTGAGGCGTGGGACCGGTTGGCTCATGATCTCACCAGTGCCACAGGGATACCAAGGACTGGTGAGCAGGTCCATCACCACCATGCGGACCTGAAGAGATGGAAGCAGGACCAACTGAACCATTGGATCCAGGAGGCCCGGCAAATGCCCAGCACCCCACTACTGAGTAAGTTACATTTAATTATTTATGTAAGAAATTAACCTAGCTGATATTATGGAGATGTGCATTCCAATATTACTTTATTTATATTACAGCTGCAGGTGTGGTTCTGTGAACCGTCGAGCCTATGGCAATAGGCTGGCACGGTTGCGCCACCAGGCAGGTCAGTAATTCTCTCCCTGTAACTGTAAATAAATATATAAGTATGACAGTTAGCAAAAGAGTGCAGTGTAGTCACTAATTAATAAAATGTGCAAGTAACAGTGTAAGAAGGTTTGCAACTATTGCTTTATTACAAAAGTGTGATGCAGCCTGTAATCCAAACATAAAAATGAAACAAGTCTGAAATAAAGATGCCCCACCTGTAATATAATAGTACATAACCTGCAGCAGGCTGAAAAGTACAGCTGCAGAAGCTGAGTGAAACACGTGCGAAATATATCCCTGTTGAAATACGGAAACATGACAGAAGTGAGACTGTTGGAAAAGATTGTTATAACTACAGGTAAAACATGTCAATAAAGCCTAGAATTAAGTACCATCCTGAATTGTAAAAATAAAACAAGTGAGAGAGTGTGAGAAAGAGGTATGAATCCACGAATAAAGTAGTAATAACTCCTGAATAAAGTATACTGCAGTCAGTACAGAATGAAATGAATGTGACAGGCAGAACCAAACAGTAACATGTGTTGAAAATGGTACCGCAGCTGGAATGTGTGTCTCAAAATCGGGTATGTTGCTCTCAGTCTGCAATATGCAGATAGTATGGTTGTCTGAAATACCAAACATCCACAGTTGTCTATAGCTATATAAAGCAAATGTAGCAGGATGATGTAGCTGAACAGAGCCAGATATGAATGTGTATGAATAAAAATTAAAATGTATATTGATGTAGCAGTAACATTCCTATCACCAACCTGAAGTAGTTATCACATAGGAAACTGTAGGCAGAACTGTAGTGTGTATATATCTGCAGCTATTAGAAATGTACAGCATATGTATTGGTATTTGAAGTTGTTAATTAAATTTTCTTCACCCTACCCTATAACCACATATAATCCATTCCACGTGAAATTGGTATGTGCAATCACAATTAACACCCCTGGACATTTATCCTGTTGGGTCATAAATATTTGCATGCCCATTGATGCATCTGCCCTGTTCATACATCCAAACCTGATGGCCTGTTGCCATCAATCAACCCTGCATGTTGTTGGATTGTGTATTGCTGTTCAAATTATGCATGTGTTATGCTTGCTGTTCAATGGTTTGAATATATGGGTGTTTGTTTAATGGGAATTCTAATGCATGCTGTTACAACTAATTGTGAATGGTATTGTACGTTACTAACCCAAACTGTCATAACATAATGCAAAACATAGGACGACAGGGAAGGTGGGTTCCAGCGGACCCACCTCTCCCTCCTCAGCTGGCGAGTGCACCTGGAAGTAGTGCCCAGGCTGGACCCTCCTCCGGTGACCCTGTGCCAACTGCGGGTGGAAGCCCTGCAGGGAATGGGGCTCGTCCCCCCTCTGCAAGTGTGGCCGGAGGAGAACATCCACTCACCCTCCGTAATGTCTGGACTGTGGTGCGTAGGGAGATCCGGGATGCTGTTCTTGGGCCCCTACGCCAGCTTGAGGCATGGGTGGCACAACTAACGAGCATGCCTGCTGCCTGGCCTACACAGCCCCCAGCACAGCCCCGTCCTGGGCAGTGAAGGCACAATGGCAACTGCCCATGGGTGGGGATCTCAGTTCCACTGTTGCCATCTGTGGGCTCATGGGCTCGAGATATCCAAACATTCGTCCCCGTCAATTGTGTAAACCCCCCCACATGTGTCATACACCGCCCCTGTATGCATCTTGTTTGTCTTGTCTGTTAACCTACCCAACCTACCTCCCCAGCTATACCGACTTCCTGTACCTGACATACCACTCTCACCTGAAAAAAAAAAAGGGCACTCTGTACCCACAAAAAAAATACGCCCCATACATAGCTGCCCATTTTGCAAACATGTCTGCTGGACATGGAAACTGTCAATTACAATTGGCTGTACAACAAGTATTATTGTTGTCCTTACACCTCTCTCAGAGGTGGAAAGTTTCAAATGTCACACCAAATTACAAACATATGCACAGCTGTTGCTGATGAAGAAATGGGCAGCTATGGGCCTTACCTACATCCCTCCTGAAAAACCCGAGCTTGTTTCCCTACTGTCCTACCCTCTTTGTGACCCCTTTTTCACCACTTTCCTGTCTCCCCATTTTCATTTCTTTCAAAGAAATTAGCGTGGGTGTGCGCAAGAGTAAGCACTTTTAAGCAGTTGTAAGCGGGTATGCGCGGAGCTGAATGCCAGTGCGCATGTGTGAGCTCCGCGCAAACCAGTGCTAACCCGGTTACAACTGATTAAAAGTGCCTTAGTCACTCTGAATGACAAGGGCTGTAGTCTGCTCACAAGCAAAATAAAATCCCACTGTTAGTCCCGAACCCAGGACCTTGGAAACAGTAGTCTGCATGACTTACCACTAAGCCATGACTGCTATATAAGAACATTGTGCTACAATAAATATGTCATGCAGTAGTAGGAATGAATGTAAAGGGAATATAGGATGTGTAGTACACAAAGCATGTCATGTATATTTATTGTCAAATCTAGTGGATTTCTATAATAGTAGTGTGTGAACAGAAACAGCCATGCTAGTTGGTAGCTAGTAGGTAATAATGTCACTGTAGCACCTTGCAAGCCACACACATACTCACAGCAGGATAATCACTGCCCATACCCTCTTACAGCAACACATCCAGACTAAGTAATAAAAAATGTGGAGCAAAGGCCCAAAAACAGGGACACATTTCAAATATTGCTCCAACA
Source organism: Protopterus annectens (assembly GCF_019279795.1). Taxonomy (NCBI): domain Eukaryota; kingdom Metazoa; phylum Chordata; order Ceratodontiformes; family Protopteridae; genus Protopterus; species Protopterus annectens. The sequence goes on along the minus strand of NC_056726.1, from coordinate 1,136,406,789 downwards.
AACTTAGACAGTTGAGAGAGTAACAGGTTTTGCATTATGTTGGATGTTTGGAAGGGTACGAAGTCTGAAACTGAATGTTTGTCACTATAGTCTGACTTGAGCCCTGAGTGACTTGCCAGAAAAAGCTGTTTGTGAGATATGGACCAAAATATGAGGCAAAAATGTGGACATCCTGCAAATATCTGTACACTTGAGAGGTCTGACACTGCCATATTTGAATAGTTAAGAGCCTAGACATAGCAACAGTGACTGAGTTACAGGGATGCCCCACAGACTCCCTGTGAAATGTACAAACAGTAGGCAGAAAGGTGTTACAACACATGCAATGGTAACTATGAAGTACTGAAAGTATGCACCACTTGCACGGCAGAAATAGTGTAGTAATACATATGCTCATGCTAACCCACAGTCACAACTGCAGAATACCAGACAATTTAATGGTTGTACCCCACTGATATGTACCATTCCATGAGGCAGATAAAAGATGTACCTGAGAGTCTCTGGGGCCTGCTCAGCAGCATACTCAAATACCCTAATAGATGTCAAGGCCCACACTATGGCCAGACCACACTGCATGCAGTAACACCCTAGCAGATACAGCAAGCATTCCAAGGTGTGAATGTACATGGAAAATAGGAAAGCCACAGCAACACACTACAGTCAAGACACCTAGCAGGCATACAAGTAGTGAATGTAAAGGGCAAATATTGAAGCCACAGCAACAAAGTGCAAGAGCCACTGCTATATACCAGTTACACCACATGTCCCACAGGAAAGCACACACACCCACATTAACAGTAGTAGTAGTCTTAGGTGTCAGTGTAAATACACACTTAGTACAGGAAACTGGAGAAATGAATGGAGAAATGTTAATCTACAACACAGCCGGAAATACGAGAGATACTAACCTTTACACTCACAGAACAGTGTCCACAGCATACCAGCATGGTTCCTGCCCTTCAACTCTGAAATGGCTTTGACTATCTCACATACCTTTTTATAGCACTGTCCTGAAATCACAGTGAGAACTGCAATCAGTACACAACTGGCTGCATGCAATTAACAAATGCTGGCTAACAATTGGTGCAGAGGCCATCACATGGACATATGCAGATACCTACAAAAGCATACTGTACTCCCAGTCCACACATGCAATACTTTCATTGCACCCTCTGGAGGTAGGGAGAGAGAGAGAGAGAGAGAGAGAGAGAAAGAAAAAAAAATACACAAACAAAAACACGTAACAAAACCTACTAGAAAGCTGACATCTGTCAACTGGAGAAGCAGCAGGACACCAATCCAAAAGGCAACGCAAGCAGCTGTGACAAACACAGGTAATGTAAAGTAATACTTTAAAAGTCTACATACTGTGAACCCTCCATATGTGTCATTGGTCTGTATCTATATGTATATGAGGATGTGCATAGGGCAGGGGACATACAGCAACTATCAGTGAAGGCTGTACATACATATGTATGTGAGGGCATCTCTGTGCACATAACAATGTAGGTTGTAGTGCAATGTACAAAGTAGGTTTCACAGTTATGTATGTTTAGCAGTATGTCAGTGTGTGTATACAGTTTTGTAAACAAACATGTTGATATACCTATCTATCATATGGATACGTATGTATGTCAATATATGTATGTATGTATATATATATATATATATATATATATATATATATATATATATATATATAATATGCATATATGTATACATAGATAGAGAGGGATGTAGGAATACATAGACAGATGTAGATAGATAGAATATGTACAAACATATATATGTAATACACACATACAGATATAGATATATGTAGATACATATACATAGACAGACAGATCTGACTATCTACAGATATGACTGTATATGACTATCTCACACTCTCCCAGTCCCACCCCCTCTGTCACTCTCACCCCCTCTCTGTCACACTCCCCACCCTCTCTCCATATCTATAGCAATATATGTACATCGATATATCTTAGAAGGTCAGAGAGACTTATGCACAGGGAACCTGTCAGCTACAATTCAAAAAACTACAAAACCAGAAACTGGGGAGCTCAAGGGAGGAGACGACCAGTCTGGGAATAATAATAAATGATGGTTTTAAATATACATATAATGATTTTAACATTTTTAACTACACTGATGTAACAATAAATATTAATTATTTTGAATTACTTACAAAAGGTTTTGGTTTTATTCCAAAGGAAAGAACAAATATTTTCAAGTTACTAATAGACATTAAATTATTTATTAGGAAGAAAAACCTTGAACTGTTTTTTAAAGGGAAAGGTTGTAATTTCAATAATGAGCAATTGTCCCGCAAAAGCATTTTCAACCCCCCATTACATCCTCAGCTCAGAAATTTTGAGCTGGGATTAGAACATGAGCTCAGGAAAACTTTGGGTAGTCAAATGGTAAATTCAAATTGAACTGGCCCTGAGCAGGTGATTTTAAAGTCACTAAGTGAAAATAGGAGTATAATAATTATGAAGCCTGATAAGGGTGGGGGTGTTGTGCTGATGGACCACATTAGTTATGAGAGCAAAATGTTTGAAATTTTAAATGATACTACAAAATACACCAGAATATCTATAAATGAAATAAACATTGCCTATAAAAAAATTTATGTCATTTTAAATGATTTATTATTGGATGGGGTAATAGACCTTTGTACATTTAGATACCTGCATGTTGAAAAACCGAGAATACCCTCCATTTTTGGGATTCCGAAGGTGCACAAAGATGTAAATGACCAGCCTTTAAGAGTAATAGTTTCATCCGAAAGTTCGGTCACAGCACCTCTAGCAAAGTATATAGACCAGAAGGTAAAAAAGCTGATTAACAACAATTCTGTTATCTTAAAGGATTCTTGGCAATTTTTAAGGAACTTGAATGATTCCCTGGTTGGAGTGTTATTGTGTTATTTGTGAACTGTTCGGCTTATTAAACAGTGTGCCTACCTAGCTGTGATTCAGGGTGCTTTGTCTGCTTATATATATATATATATATATATATACACACACACACATATATATATATATATATATATATATATATATATATATATATACATGTATATATATATATATATATATATATATATATATATATATATATACACATATATATATATAGAGAGAGATGTATATATATATATTCTGAGTGAGGCACATGTGTACAGATGTATTGCAACAGGTGCCTGGTGACAAAGGCATGGAGTGAACACCAATGTCGAAACTGGAGTACCATACCCCATTTCAAATCACCTACACCAGTAATCACCAGATATGTGATTGGCTGCCCACCACTGCATGTGTCAGGGGTGAATAGGGTCATAAATGTGTACAATAGCCCCCCCACTGATAGTCATAGTGGCACACTATTCCTGGAATACCTGTACATGGTATGTGTCAGCAGACATGGTGTGTCAGCTATGGACATGTAGGTCAGTGTACCCCTCCACACCACACAATGGCTGCCACGGTATGTACCTCACATGACAGCTACAGATATGGAGAAGGACACAGTGACATGTACGACACTGTGACAATGCACTCAAACACATTACCAATGCACAGTGACTGACAACACCACAGATTGCACACATACTACCCACATAGAGGTTACCACTCCTGGATTTACATGCTTAAGTCACACCCATGACAGATGTCCAACAACCATAGTAACACCTCACACCATCCACAACCTAAATGACCGCTGTGTGTCGTCCTTGACACCACAGTAGAGAGCACATGGCAGAGGTACAGGTTCCTACCCACAGATAAGACATACCCTGCAATAAACCACACAGCGTTAAGAAGCAAGACTCCCCATGAGTACATGTCACACATACACCTGCTGAATGTTAGTCAGATAGGTAATATGCCATATGAGTCACCCTGTGTAACTGTTTGACAGGAGCAGGTACCATCACATCACATGTGTCACAATGGTCAGGGTAGCAGAACAGTATGCTGCTGTAGTCCCAGGGGCAACAGCATATTGTATTGTATTGTATTGCATTGGTATGTAGAGGTGCCTCCTTTGTGGAGTGGATCCACTGCTGCTGTACGCCAGTGTACAGGTACATATCCTGTAGTCAGGCTAGTGTTACATAACACTTCTATATGCGGGTTTAGCTCCTCTTGGAGTTCATGTAGCATGCAACCGGGGATACCATCAGGTCCCATTGATGCTGTGTTTTTTGCTTTTCTGAGGGTGGCTCTCACCCGGACATCTGTGATGACAGGGAGGTTACATTCAGCTGGGATAAGTATGTCTTCATTTGGGGGAGAGGGAGGGGGGAAAATTGCACTGAACCTGTCTGCCACAATGTTGCCAATATCTGTGGGTTCAGTGAATTATTTGTTGTTTCGTACTAACTATGAGCATATTGGAGGGTTTCTGACCAGGTTTCTAACATAACTGAAGAAGGCCTTGTGGTTATCTGTAGTGTCCCCGGTGATTTCCCTCTCAAAGTTGCCCATGGATGTTTGTATGAGAGAACATAGCTCTTTACTAGTGCTGATCAGACATGCCTTCCCTTTATGGAATTATGCTCTGTATTGTAGTAGCTTCCATCTTTTGTTATACAATCTGTCTATGGCTGGGGTCCACCAGACAGGATGCTTTCCCTTTGTGGAGAGTGTCTTGGTCTTATATGGGATTGCATGATCCATGCATTCTCAGAGATGTCCGTAGAAATCATTTGTGAAGGAGTCAGCATTGTGGGTTGTGGCTTCCACTGGCCCAGTGGGCTTAAAGGATACCATCTCAGTCTTAAGAAGTGTAAAGTTTGCGTTTGAAATGTTATTCACTGTAGTCGTTTGTGCTGGTGGTGGAGGTGGGATATGTATATCTAGGGCGATTAGTTTGTGGTCAGATCACAGTTGTTGATGATGTACCCCATACAGTACCTCGATACAAACCCCTAGAGTGAGGAGGTGCTTTGGACCTAAATCAGTGTGCTGACTGCGGTTTGGTAGTATGTCGTATGGAGTGTGCCAGGTACCGTTGCACAGTTGTTGGCTGAGCACTGATACCTGGCCATTTACATGTGTATCCACCAATAGACAGACAGATGCTATATATGGGAGATATGTTGTATCACAACAGTCGAGTAGCATGTGTAGTATGTGTGCCAAATTCTGCTGACATATTTTGCTGATATCATTTTATTTCCTTTTTCAGGACCATGGCTCACCAGCGCAATCCAGCATACTCTGCAGCTAAGGATGAGGAAATACACCAGAGCCTGGTGCGGGATTATGCAATACTCTTTTCCCGCACTAGCCAGAATCAGCAGGAGAGGGCTGCACTGTGGCAAGACCTGGTCCGTCTGTGGCAAGACCTGGTCCGTCGGGTAAATGACATAGGCATGCATAATAGGACATATGAGCAGGTACGACATCACTGCAGTGATTTAATCAGAAATGTCCATCAGCGTGCATCGGATATCCACAGGCAACAGGTTGCCACAGGTGATGGGGTGGCTACACATCCCCCACTCACCAGACTGGATGGACTACTCCTAAGTGTTGTGGCTCTAGCCCACCAACAACAACAGCAGCAGACCTGCATTATGATGGAGGCTGGAGCCACACAGCACCATGACTACGAGCGTGCAGGTAATATGCCATATGTATAGTTGACTGGTGTGTACACTGGTAGTTAATGCATGTGTGAGGTGTGTCCTTGATTTGTAGCTGTCATCATAGTATTTAATGTGCAAGTGTGATATTCTCAATATCAGCAGCTGACCTGTGAAAGGCAACTGTTGTGCTACTGACCTGTATCATACTCAGTAACAATGGCACAGTTGTGCCCACTGACATTAATTTCCTCACATCTGCAGGTCCCTCCGGTGTAACAGCAATGCAGCCTATCCATGCTGGTGAGTGTGTATTAACAATACCTTTAATAGTCTTGATAGTAATAGTAATATTAGACTCAATCAGTAGTGCTCTGTGTATGCATGCAGGTGTGTCTGTGTGTTGATATCTCGCATACTGAGTAGTGTGCAAGTGTGCAACTGTGTGCAAATGTGCAACTGCGTGCAAGTGTGCAACTGTGTGCATGTGTGCACCTGTGCACCTGTGCATGTGTGCATCACTGGTAACATTGTGTAGACATTGTAAACTGTTTCCTGTTTCCCTCCCACAGGTTCTGGTGCTGCTCTGGTGTCATGCAGCAGGGAACCTGAATCAGGTGCCACAGGCACTGATAATGATGACATCTGTGTAATGGCACAGGAAGGTGTGCCAGGGTCCGTCATTGGTCAGCCAATTGACAGTACACAGCTGTCAACCCCATCAATGTGCACACTCATCCTGCCAATACATCCTTTGTCACCAATGTCCCTGGGTGATGGACAGGATACAGTGGGCATTGACCAGGGTAATGTGGTATCTGTGGCACATGCTTCTCCACACAGCAGCCATGGGCATGGCCCTGAGATGGTACCACACAGACAGATGTCCAGGGGTTCTCGTGGGAGCATCCATGGGTGTACTGCCCCTGTCAGACGTGCCCACAGAGGTCTTACAACCTAAGCTATGTTTCAGGCTGTCATGCAGGTACAGTCACGTATGGAATGGTAGACCAGACAGGGTCTGAGGGAGCTGACAGCATGTCGCACAGCCATGAGTGACAGTATGCGTGACATTGCGGCTGCCATCCGTAATTTCACCGATGTCATAGACAAACATTGTGGGGACATATTAGATCAGTTCCACAACTACATGTCCATGAGCCAGGGCAATGGTGGACGGTTGAGGCGTCGATGTGGGCATATGCCAGCAACGGCAGCAGCTGGCAGTTGTTGCGGATGACAATAGGGCTGCGGCCGCCCCCATAGTGCCAGCAGCAGCCCCAGCAATGCTGGGTCTGTGCTGTCATCAGACCGCCCCAGGAGACCACGTGCATGTGGCTCTGGACAGGCCCAACAGGGATCTGTGTCCAGTCAACGAACACCTGCTTCTGATGACAGTACCCAGCCTGGATTGCTACCGGATATGGTCCGTAGCACCCCTGCAAGGCACAGGTACCGTGTCCGTGGCCAGAGACACTGATCTGTATGACCTGGCAGGTACAGTCTGTGGCTGTCCACAAACTCCGGTATATGGCAGCCATGAGGTGGAACTGTGTGCATCCATACACACATGCGAATTGACAACACCTAGGGCTACCGCATGCACGCACACACAGCATCAACATTGCCCCACCTTGTACTGCTGTCCCTTACCAACACACATACACATACATGTCAATTGGTGGTATCAGTGGCATACTCAGGCATACCAAGTTCACACCCTGTGCATATAATGAAACTGTGCCACCTCCTGCAATCTGCAACATCAGTGCAGGTACAGGTTAACATGTTGCTGATGCACAGGGTGACTACATGGACGTGTAGTAATAGTATCATGTTGTTAACAGTACAGTGTGCTGATATAATTGTGGGTATATCCCAGCATGCCTGATGCAGTAAGGGTATGATTGTCTTGTACTGTTTTCTACACCCATGGTAAGTACCGTAGTGTATCATCTGCACATGTTTGCATACTGGTGGTAAGGATGTCAACAGAAGGCCACATACATAGGTAGCACAGGGGATAAGGTAATGAAAGTATTGATACGCAATGATAGACATGTAAACTGAAAGTGGCATGTTGCCCACACTGGACTCTGCAATGCAGATGTTTGAGGATGTTGATATGTGTGCAGTACTACACAACTGGTACAGGACACACAGGAGCACCCTAGCACTGCAAGCTCACATCTCATACCATGCTAGACAGCCCCAACACACAAAACTAACTTTCACAGGAGGGAGAGTCCCCATAAATGTCAGGGATACTGTGGTGGCAGGACAGGTAGCATACATCCAAATAAGTATGGAACCACTGAGTGTCTGTTATTTGACATGTGTATTACTGCAGGTATGAGCACCTGGGTTTCCATCCGGTTATTGTACATCCTGACGGTACATGGTCTGTACACTTGTGTGTGCTGAGACTGGACCCTGGCCATCTGACCTGTGTATTTCCATGTACATGTGTATAGTGCCTGCATATTTGCACTGTTACCTACTGGAAGTGGTACAGCTTGTTTGTTGTACAATGGACTACATGTAGCCCTGCTTACTGTAGCTTTGTTTGCATGCATGTTTGCTTGCAGTTACCCTGGAACACTGATTCCACCTGCAATGCAGATTTACAGAGCTTCTGTGGATTTCTAGTGACATCTGCATAGCTTACTATATGTATGTCCATGTCTCACTTGACAGAACATCACTGTTTGTCCTGTTCAGATGCGTTGCCTGTGACACATTGCATATGACTTACCTGGCATTTGACCACGTGAGCAGTCATATATGCCAGTGCTAACTAATCACAGGCACTACACCCTCACATACTCACCTTCTGTACCTTGTTCCCCATTGCCCCTATGTGCTGTTAATCACCATGGCAATCACAATACTATGGTAGCATGTGCAAAGGTCACTTGTCAGTCACCTCTATGGTACAGTTGTGGAATTTGTGAGTCATGTGGCAATGTCACAGCTGCCACATGTACACAGTCAACCCTCTCCCCTACACATGGATGTACAACACATGTTTGAGATGCAACCACATAGCCAAACTGGGGACTAAGCACTCTGAACCCAGTACTGGCATAACCTGTCAGGTGGCATGAAATACTACAGTGACTACAATACCAGTCTGATGTAGAACTACACTGACAGCAATCCAAACACATGGACACACTGGGGCATTTGTGGAGCCTCAGAATAGCATCCTGCCTGAGCAGCAGACACCTCTGCAGCTGGCACACAGACATACGTTAAGCCGGAACGCAGCACATGCAACACATAGCACACAAATCCTGTGTGCCAAACAGTCACAGCCTGTACGGCTAGACAACACACCTGCTACAGTTGTGTTAGGTACCTTTATTGTCCAGTACAGTGAGGTCCCGCTCACCAGGCTGGACAAGGTGAAGGTCACAGTGATATGCCCGTGGGGCACTGTGGTCCACTACATAACACAAGCATACAGGTCAGTCAGAGGCATGGACACATATGACTCAGTCATTGTCCATGCCACTATGGCTGACCTGTGATGTACCTCCCTGGGCTACATGATAGGGAACATAGAAGGGCTCTCTGAGCATGTGGCACAGGCTGGTATGAGCCTGACCTTGGTTGGCACCATACCCTCACCAAGAATGCTGAAGAATTACTGAATGCTGATGAATTACTGTAGCTACAACACCCTAGCTGAAAGGTTCCTAGCATGTAGTCACTGCATTGCTGTGGAACAACTTGTTACCACTCCCACAACAGGTGAAAACATGCAGCACCTGTTCATCAACAACATGTAGACTATATGCCCCAGACCAGATGTGTATCCCTCGCAGCTAGGATGATACCATATACAACTCACACTGTATATACACATACCACATGCAGCACCCACACAGAAAACCACAGTCATAATGTTATCCAGTGCAAATACCATGTATTCACAAATGGCAGGTGTCAGACATGGGAACTATTGAAGGTCACAGGTATATATGTGTACTTGGAACACACATACATCATCTGTGTGCATTGCCATTACTGGTTTAGTCGATGTCATGCATTATTGTGAACAACAACCCACACACATGGGCATTCTGTGTGACAAAACACACGTAGCATTTGTGGAATTCAAAGCCATAACTAACAGTGCTATGACAGTAGTGAGAGACGCAGTAGCAAATCGTGCTATTTGCATTACTGGGAGATTTTCCCTCTTCTGCTGTACTTGTAGGGTGCTGACATCATCTCTGTGTAGAGATTGGAATGTGCAGCAGCTGGTGTGTTGTACTGGTTGCCAAAAGGGTCAGTTTTCTCACACATGTAATTGCACAAAACCTACTTTCACCCCCCCACACGCACACTTGCCAGATTCAAACCCCTACCTAACTATGTTATGACACTAGTACGAGACGCAATAGCCGAGCACGCTATTTGCATTACTGAGATGTTCCTCTTCGGCTGTACGTATAGGGTGCTGACATCATCAGTGTTTAGAAAGGGGAATGTGCATCCTGTAGTGTGTTCTCCTAGTTGCCAAAAGGGACATTGCTTTCACACAGAATTGCACACACACACTAATCCCCCTCACACAAACTGAACATTTGCAGGATTCAAACCCCTATCTAACTATGTTATGACAGACACATTAGCAAAGCACGCTATTTGCATTATTGGGAGGTTTCCCTTCTCCTGCTGTACTTATAGGGTGCTGACATCATCAGTGTTTAGAAAGGGGAATGTGCATCCTGTAGTGTGTTCTCCTAGTTGCCAAAAGGGACATTTCTCTCACACGGAATTGCACACACACTAACCCCCCTCACCCAAACACACACACTGAGCATTTGCAGGATTCAAACCCCTAACTAACAAGGTTATGACACTTGAAGGAGACGCATTAGCAGAGCACACTATCCGAATTATTGGGCATCTAATCTGCACCTGCAGTATTTATAGGGTGCTGACATCATTATTTATACAGAGGTATGTACATCTATTACTACCTGTCAGGTGGGGGATAGCATATATATGCATTTGCAGCCACCTACTTCAGGGTCAGATATGCACATCAGCACTGGCAGGTTATGCTTTATACCATGCTTTGTGACCACAGGACCTGTAACACACAACACAACCAGTTCAGACCACCCCTCCCACATCCAGGACACACACTTTGCTTCCCTGGGAACAGTGCCAAGATATGAAGGTGTTCACATACACCATTCCAGTTGTTAACGTCAGGTACAGGTATATTGTGTGTGGGAACTACTCAGGCCTCTACAACATTACCCTACAGCCACTACAATTTGTGAGTCCATGTGCTATGGCAGGACCACTCACCACAGCCACAAGGGGGAATACATATTGCACCTGACCATCTGCAACATGGGTACTCACTGTTCCACACCAGAGGTAGACCACCATTGTTGATATCTGACCATACCCACCTTTCCCTGGACATCCATATCCCAACCCACCCCCAGGCAAGGTTGTCACTGCAAACAAAGTGTATTTATCAAAAGCAGACTTTGCACTTGTGAAGACTGTGGTGGAAAACTTCAAAGGGCCCATGCTGGGGGAGTATACAGGCCACTCTGCATAATCCTTGACAATTGCATTCTATGAGCATGTGGAAGGTTTGCATTGATCATGCTATCCCAAATATACCCATGACTCCTCCACAACAGGACACCTGTCAGGTGTACACCAGCCATATATGAGCTGTCCAACAGACGGAGTGAGCTAATACATTGCAGAGCAGTAGCCCACAGAGGGAGGACATCTCTGAACAGTACTGGCATGACACTTCAATCCCTCATAATCATCACGACAAAGTATTGACAGTGAAATTTTCCAGACACTGCAGATAAGGCTCCCCTCAGTCTGTTATTGATGCCCACTTACTGTTAGAGGTCCTCACTAACCCTCTTCCAGCACACACCAACAACATGGATGTGGCATAGCAAATTCAACCCCTGGGATCTCCACTGTGTCCCTGCTTGATGGAGGCACAGCACACTAGCCTCAAACGGTGCCTTATGTGACCTACTTTACAGTGGCACAGTAGCCTACTGTACTGGGGAGGCAGACGCCAAGCACACTCTGGCTAAGCTTTCATTCCCTAGGGCAAACAGCCTAGTATTGACCTCTACACCCATATGTTTAATTGTCAGATGCACAATATTTGTTGCTGATAGACTGTTTGTAGGTCTTTATTGCCATAGCATTCCCTGTTTCTATGAACAACTTGTGTATCTGTGGAAGATGTTTGAATATGAGAGGGATCCACTATATCACTTATGTCTCTGTAGTCATTTAACTGTGTGCACTGGGCAGATTGCTGTAATGTGGTTGGTTCCTGGAATAACACGCACAAATACCAGATATGTGTGGCCAACTGCTAAACTGAGATATGGCCTAAGTGTGTGAGCATGCCCAGTTCAGGCTTTCCATGGCATGTTGTCTGACATATGTCTCATTTATCAAAGTGTGCGAGCATACCCAGTGTGAGCTTTCCATATGTTGAACTCTGCAGTCCACCACATTTGTGGATGAGTGTGAACTTCAACAATATCTCACGTTTATGGTTGTGTGTTGGGTGTCATGTTGTGTACTTACTGGCCAACTGCTTTGTGTCTGAACACAACAGGGATTATACTGTGCCTGCAGGTTTGCATGGGATACTTTGCATACAGTTGTCAACATCCTTTCATACTGACCTAACACTGTAGTACCATATAGTGTACTGGTTCAGTACTTTCACTGTGGTGGACAGTATCCTGGGCTTTAGTCCTATCACTGCTTTAAATTTTCATAGTGAGCACAACAGACTAGTTAGGGGCCAGTTGTGCACATATGATCACGTTGCATTATGTTCAGATATGGACTACTTAAACCAGGCTTGTCCAACATTGGTAGTGTATTCCACAACATAGGTGGACATTGGCAAACACTAGCGATGTACCCTAGGCCATTTCTAACGCTAGTCAGAGAGTGTGTTTGTCCTTCGACATACATTGTAACTGGAGTTTGCCATGACATATGTCATGGTTAGTATAATGTGCCTTCGTCTACCCGTGACATAACAGTGATACCCAGGGTAAACCTACCATCTTCCATCCACTCAAGATTCCTCTTGAGGAGAGTCGATGAGTGACTCTCTGGCTAACCTGTACTGGGAGTTTACTCAAGAGTGGGGGTGGCTTCTGTGTTATGGATCATTCAGTACAGCTTGTCCTGTGTATGTCAGTGCTGGGGTTCAGGTCTCCATGTGCATAGCTCACTGCCATTCAGATTGTACAAGGTGCAGCATGTTTATTGATTCCAGCTTGGACATGGCTTTATACATCAGGCACAGCTTGCCTCTGGGCGGGCAGTATGGCAGTGTGTGGAGCTGCAGTTTGTTTAATCAGGCAACACATGGCATCTGTTCAAGCTCTTTGATACTCCTGGTGAGGTACTTTTGGGGTCTTTCCAGTTGATGGAGGTGTCTGCTGAGGTACATCCCACAGGGGCCGTTGTAGTCAATTGTGACGCTGATGAAGGATGACTGCAGAGCCACAATGACCTCCCCTGATCTAGATCTGACTACCTTCATGATTAGGTGGGTATATGGTATGTTTCTGTAACCACTACAGCCACATGCTTGTCCAATGCAAGATATCTATCAACTTGTGTCCCCAGGTCTCTTATTACATCTTAAGTACTTAATGGGTTAACACCTATGTGGTTATTGGTGGACACTTACTGTATATCCACAGGGGTTGACTATACACTTTTCTGCAATCAGCTTGCTGACATGACTATGGCACCAGTTGTCTGTTTCTGTGTGGCCCTTTTGTGGGATGCTTGTGTCAGCTGGAGGGTCAGATATGGTGGCCAGTTTGTAGTCCTCTGCAAACTTGTTCAGGCACAGTCCTTCCATGTTGGCCTGTACCTATGGGACATATATACCAAACAAGGGAGGTCCCAGGACCGAGCCTTGTGGGATACCAGTTGTATCTGGTTTGTAGTCTGACATGGCTGCAGCATTTCTGACCATGTCAGTTCTGTCCTTGGTCTGGTTTGCAACCCCTCTACTGACATAGGGGTTTATATTTAAGCTGGTGAGCTTATCTATAATGAACACGTGGGGTATTGTATAAAAGCCTTTTGCAAGGTCCAGCTAGGCTGTGTAGACCACATTCCCCTCATCAATGACCTTAATGACTATTTCAAATGAGTCAAACATGTTTAAGGGGCAGGATCTGCACTTAAGAAAGCCACACTGGGTAGGGTCCAGTGTCAATAGGTCGCCAATATCTTTATGTCTGAGGTACATGCTGATCCTTTCCATAGCTTTGCAGACCAAGCTTGTCAGGATTCTGGGGTGGTAGTTTGCAGTATCCATTCAGGCAACACCTTTGTGGAGAAGGACCACTGTTGTTGTACACTGCTCTTTGGGTACATATCCTGTGGTAAGGCTGACAATGAGCAGTAGTGTTATTTGGCATTCCATTCTTCTTGGAGTCCATGTTGGACTCAGCCCAGGACACCATCTCATACCATTGATGCTGTGTGTTTTGCTTTGTAGATGCTGGCTGTTACCTCAGCATCTGCAATGTCAGGGGGCCAGCACTCTGCTGGGATAGATATTTGGCATTTTGGGGGCGGGGGGGGTTGCACTGCACCTGTCAGGTTGGATGTTGGCAATATGTGTGTGTGTTTGGTATGTTGTTTGTAATATTTGAGTGATTCAGAGCATATCTGTGAATTCCCAACAAGATTCCTACCATCAGTTAAGAAAGCCTTGTGATTATCCTTAGTGTCCTGTACAATTCGTATCTTCATAGGTTCATAGGTTCATAGGTTCATACTAGGCTATCCACCCTAGGGCATTTATAAGCCTAGCCAGAGTGTGTGTGGCTTTCGCCACCCCTTGCTATGTGAATATTATGGCCATTTAGGATTTACTTCACTGTGCCTCTGTCTGGATGTGACACAGTGAAGACCCCCAGTGTACATCAACGATCACCCATCCACTTGACAAGATTCCTGTTGAAGAGAGTCAGTGAGGGGCTCTCCCTAACCTGGAGTGGGATTCCATTCCAGGGTGTAGGGAGCCTCTGGGTTATGTATCTGTCCCTCCAGCACATCCTATTTCATTATGTGTTGAGGTTGACATCTCTCACTCTCACAGCTCTGATGGATTTGGGTTTTCTGGGGTGGAGCATGTCCATTAATCCTGTGTTGGACATGGCCTTGTACAACAGGCATACAACGCCTCTGCATAGGCAGTATGTGACTGCATACAGCTGGGGTGTCTACAGCCAGGCAGCATATGACATATATTTGAGACCCTTTATCCTCTTGGTGAGGTACCTTTGAGGTCTTTCTAACTGCTGCAGGTGTCGGGTAAGGTACATCCCAAATGAGGCATTGTACTAAATTATGGGCCTGATAAGAGAACAGTATAGGGGCACAATGACCTCTGTTGACATAGATGTGAATCCTTTCATGATAAGGTGGCCAATATATTTGGTCTTCGTAGCCACGTTGGCAATGTGAGTGTCACATGACAGGTTACTGTCCACTTGTGTCCCTAGGTCCCTGATTACTCCTTCCATACATAATGGATTACCACCTATGTGGTAATTTTTGAGTACCTTGTTTGGTATTTGGTGAGACATTCATACTGTCCATTGTCTTCAGGACGGCTGAGTGGGGTTCCTGTGTGTGAGAGTGTGGTCTGTAGCATGCTACAGACTGTACAGCAGTTTTGCCTACAGTTAGTTGCACATGGCTGGTCTCCGATGCTTAGTGCATTGTCAGTTACCTGGATGTGTGGGTGTCTGTGCTGAATATGGATATTCCCTCTCCTTTTATGTTTTGGTCCAGGTTTTGGGGCCATAACGCATGATATGAGGTATAACCTGGTAGTGCTGGTGTGCTGTCAGGAGCCTTGCTGCAGGTTTCTGTCACTGCATGGACATCGATGTTCTCCATACTGGGGAGGGCCTCGTGAGCATGCATGTTGAGGTTTACACATCTGGCATTGGGCAGCATTACCCTTATGTTTCTTTCCACTTATGTTTTTTAGGGAGGTGGGTTAGTCTTTTCAGCCTTGCCTACAAAAGGCTCTATGGAGGTGGCAAGAGCCTTAGCCAATATCCAGACGCCCAGGGGTAACAGGTGCAAGCCATCCCTGGCACAGCAGTGTGGCTTGTCAAGCATGACATCCCAAGCAGACAGACATTGGATCCCCTTGGAATGACACCAGTAATTGTGCCACTTGTTAAAGCTGATCATTCTGTGTTTGTACTGTGGCATCATTCTTGGTGAGGGTAGGATGCTGCGCAAGGTCAGTGTCATACCGGCCTGGACTACATAATCGGAGAGCTCATCTATGTCTCTTTTCATGTAGTCCGCGGAGGTACATCTCAGGTCATTCATGCCAGCATGTACAATGACTGCATCATATCTCTACTTGCTTTGGGATGACCTGTGTACTTGTGTTATGTGGTGTATTGTAGCAGCCTACAGGCAGCTTACTGTATCCTTTCCCTTGTTCAGTCTGGTGAGCGGGACAGTAGTGTGTCTGACTGTGGAGTCACCTATTACAACTGTATCAGGCATGTTGTTTCTCCTTCTGGCCTGTGACTGTTTGGCACACCAGCTTTGTGTACTATGTGTTGCATGTGCTATGTTTGGAGGTAGTTGTTGCTTGGGTGTCTGCTTTGGAGGCCTCTGTTGATGTGGTGTGTTTGTAATTAGAGCCTCCCGGAATGTTTTTCTGTGTTTATGTCTTTGGTTTGCAGTTGTGATAGGTCTATGTGAGACTGGGTTTGTGGTGTGTGTGGTTACCTTCTCCTCCTGACTAGTTTTAGCAGTACTGAGTTGAGAGAGCTCAGCCTCCGGTCTGGATAAATGGTTGCATCTCTCACATATATTTGTATTTCTTGGGGGGAGGTGAGGGTTGTCTGTGTACATGGGGCAGGTGTAACAGTGCCTCAAGATTCACAGATTCAACTTGTTGTAGCTGGCCTTAGTGGATTGTATGAGTGGACATATTTTATTGCCATACTACTGATCAGAGATTACTTCCCTTTTTATAGATTCATAGATTCATAGATTCATAGATTAGTACTAAGCTAACTGCCCTTGCGAGCCATTTTAAGCCTAGCCAATTATCCCTTGTGAGACTCAAACCTGGAACCTTGTGTTTGTAAGACAAACATCTTACCCATTAGGCCACCCTCCCAACCCCGGTTTAGGTTTGCTCTATCATGTAGTAGCTTCCTCATTCTTTTGCATGGTTTGGTAATGGCTGGGGTCCACCATGCCAGATGCCTGCGGGTATGGCATTGTGTCTTGGTTTTATTTGGGATTGCATAATCCATGCATTCCTGGCAGTGTTCATGGAATGCCTGTATAACAGGTTCTGAGGTGTGGCCCATATTTTGCACCTGCACAGGGCCTTTAATGGATTCCATATCAGTTTGGAGGAGTGTAACATTTGCTTTACACATGTTTTTCACTGTGGTTTTCTGGCCAGGGACTGTGGTCAGGATGTGTATATCCGGTGTGATTACTCTATGGTCTGATTTTACCAGTGAGGGATACACTTCTCATCTTGCCATCCAGTATCCATGTTGCTGATTATCACATCCAGTATGCTTACCCCTCTTGTGGGAGTGGTACGTTGTTCCTGGGCATTTTGGTTTATGGATTCTAGGAATCTTTGTCCTAGGGTGTTAGAGCTAGAATAATGCTCCCAGTCTATGTTTGGGTATTTTCAGTCACCCAATATAATATGGTTTGGAGGGCTTGATATATTCATGTATTCCAACATAGGCCAAGTGCAGTTCCTGGTGTTAGGACGGTAGTCTGTAGCAGGCTATAAACTGGGAGGCAGTTTTAGCCACTGTTACTTGACCATGGCTAGTCCATGCTGCTTCTTGTTGTGGTACCAACATGGGGGTGTGGTTATCCTTGACAATTATTGCTAGTCACCCTCCTTTTGTAGCTTGTTCCATGTTTTGAGACTGTACAGCACAGTATGAGGTGTAACCTGGTAGTGTTAGGGTGCTGTTGTGAGCCTTGACCAAGTTTTCTGTTACAGGACAGATATCAACATTCTCCATACTGTGGGAGTTTAGACTGCATGCATCCTGCTGTTTAGACTTCTGGCATTAGGTAGCATTATATCTAGGTTCTTATCCCTTGTGATACCTATGTAGGTGGGTTTGTGTTTTGAGCCTTACCTATTCAAGGCACGCTGTGGGTAACAACAGCGTTTGCCAGTATTCATAAGGCCAGGACTGATAGGTGCACGCCACCCCTAGCAGGTGGAGCATCATGTCATGCTCAGCATGTCATCCCAGGCTGGCACACATTGGATCCCCTTTGACTAACAGCAATACTTCAGCCAATTATTGCAATTGATCATCTCATCTTCATATTGTGGCATCATGCTTGGTGAGGGAAGGATGTTAGTCAGGGTCATCAAGTTTGCATATACTACATGGTGTTACATTGCTTAACACATGGCAATCATGCCTCAGGTGGTGCTGCAGGGCTGCCTCTGTCGGATGCACATACTACACTCCCTGTACATGTTTGAGAGCAGGTTATGTCATTTTAGGCATCCCTGTTATTATATGAGTGAGTCAGAGAGGGGTATCATTCCCAGGATTCCTACTGAGCCAGTGTATGTGCTATGCGTTGCCTCTTTGCCAAGGCCAGGGCATACTGGGCATGCCTCCTTCTGCCTACTGGGGCAGGCTCAGGTTGTTCCTCCTCCGAGTCACGCTCTGCCTGTGATGGCCTTGGCAACAGTGGGGGACTGTTTGGCCCGGCCCTATGCTGGTCCTGCTGCAGCTGTTTTCACAAGATCATATTATGTAGCATAGCACATACCATGACAATTTGGGTACATGTAGTTGGTGAGTACTGCGAGGCTCCACCAGATATGTCCAGACACCAGAACCATGACTTGAGCAGCCCAAACACACACTCTATTACATTACGTGTTTGTGCGTCTGCCTCATTATGGCGTTCCTGTTCAGGTGTGTGTGCGTTTCTGATGGGTGTCATCAGCCACGGCTCCAGTGCATAACCTGCATCCCCCACTAGGTGTCCATGTGGGATGTCCCCATTGGCAAATGTCTGGTACAGCTGCGTCAAATGCCAGATATGGGAATCATGGTAGCTCCCAGGGCAGCCAGCACACACATTCATTTTTATGCCCTGGGCATCACACACGACCTGGCAGTTGATGGAGGGGAAGCCCTTGCGGTTTATGTAGGCCCTACCCCACTCACCGGCTGGTGCTTTGATGCATTTGTGCGTGCAGTCTATTGCACCCACTACCTCAGGGTATTCCGCTATTTGCTGGAAGAGATGCATATTGCTGGCCAATACCTCACGGGCATTGGGGAAATATACATGATCACCGACATGTGCTGACATGGCATCCAGGAACTGGTGCAGTACCCTGGAGGCTGATGCCTGTGATATCCCCATCATATCACCAGTTGGTCTCTGGAAGGTACCTGTTGCTAGTATTTTTAGGCCAACACTTACCTTGGTTTCCACTGGGATGGGTTCCCCTCTGTTGGTTCTGTGTGTGAGGCGTGGCCTGCACAGCTCGACATTTGCTGCAGGAGGGTCTCTGTCCACTCTATAGCGCTCCACTATCTCCAGCTCATGTAACCCATGGTAGGTGACCCTGGGCCTGTACCTTCTTCTCCGTCTCCTCACTGTGGGTTGTCTGGCACCATTTGCATTGTCACCACCCTCAGCAAGTCACCTATGTCTCCTTATGACGGCTATGGCAGCCCCTAGCATTTCTTCTCTGAGTTAAGCTTTTTCAGTTTTCACTTCTAATAGCTTACTCCTGTCTTGCAGTGACTCTTGAGAGAAACATCCTGCATTGCTGTTTGCAGAGTTTTAAGTGCTGGGCTGGGCTACTATTCTGCCTGTGTAATTGCCCTACTTCTAATTGTTTTCATCTGCTAGCTCCAGCAGTATTCCCTGCTAGCTTCCTACTAATTCTGTTGCTTCCTTTTTCCTTTCTGTTTCCTCAGGGGGGAGCAATGCGTATACCAGCGGAAACACGCTCACAATGGCTTACACGTGTGCACACATGCTTACACGGTTTAGAATCTACTTATTTGGGCTAAAACATGCGCACACCAGCGCAAACAGTCTTACAAGTCTGCCAACAGGCTCCCACATGCTCAGTCTGCCTTACACGCACGCACACTGCCCTACTCGCGCCTCATGGCATGCACACATGTGCATGCATGCCCAGCAAGAAACTTTGGTGTTGGCAACAGTGTACACCTTCCATTTCTTGACTTTCCCATGCTTATCTTGTGGCACTCCTCTTTCCAAGATATGTGTCTGACATCTGTCATGTAACATTGACCTCCAATGAACTGCATTTCTTTCTGCCATTCCCCCCTGTGATGTCACCTATCTCCTACTCTGTTCCTCCCCCTTATGTAACTCTTACACTACTCAGAATGTTCTCATTTGCTATGTGACAGTGGGATTCAGTATCCTAACACTCATTTACATCAGATTGCCTACTAATGCTTAGTTACATGTCTTAGACTCAGCTTCCCCCCTTAGCAACCACTAAACGGTGTCCATGTTGTTTTTGGTCTGCTGGTCCCTGCATTGTAAATCCATGTATTGCATAAAACCCACATTTGTGGGTTTATAACCTTCATTTTTCTGTTTTATATAGCGCAGCCCATTTGCACGGGGCTGCGCTGCGTTTAAACATCGGCCACATATTTAGCCATTGGCATGCTGCCTGACACATATGCACCCTTTATTTGGAGCTGACATGGCTCCATTGTGTTATTTGCAGAAACGTACTCAGTTGTCAACTGAGTACATTTCTGCAGCTAACACAACTCTTACACGGGTTGGTTTGAGCTTCGTGGATCACTAATCTACCTCATTTGCATGCCTTTCAGCTGCAAGTGAGGTGATTAGCATATCCACGCCCAGTCCGTGTAAGAGACATTTTAGCTGGTCTCTTACACGGACTTTCGGGCTGTTCCTGGATCACGAGGGCTGCATGGAATCTTACACTACTCTTAGACTCCGTGTAAGCCTTCCTAAATCTTTCCAGGCTAGAATGTGTAGTTACAAGAAATGTTGCATAAGATAAAATGTTACTGGTACTGAAGTTTATAAGGTCAAGGAAACGACTGGTTGTAAGGCCAAATGGCTTACGTTTTTCTAAAACATTATTGTTAAGTATTCACATACAGCATTAAGCAAAAAGCACAAAAGTCTAATCCTGTTTAGTAATTGTAATAAGATGTCACAATTGTGCATATATGTCATTAATAATCTGTTTGCAAGTAAATACTACAAGTACAGTCAGTACATGGGCTATAGTATGCAGTTAAATTATGCTGGTCCCTTTACAAAAAGGGAGGGTACAGATAACTACTAGTAACAGTAAACAGCTTTTCAAAATTGGTAAAAGCAATTCCTATTACAACTTTCACAGTATAGGCAACAGCAAAATAAATAAGCAAATGTGTAAGAGCAAAGTGTCACAGTCTACATAACAGCCAAAAGGGCAAGCATACATTCAATTCTCACAGCAGTAAATAAACAATACTGGCATGAAATGATGCATAATACAGGGGAAAGGGCATGCTTTCAATTTTACACTAACTGTGTTAACAGTACTGCAAAAGGTATTTAATTAGCAGGCTTCATTTTAATGCTAGGTTTAAAAATTGAACTGAGTGTACATTATAGCCATGTATATACAAATACAAAAACAATCTGTACAAGCAAATGTACAGTATATAGTAAATAGTTTATCTATGTAAATAGAGTAACAAGTCATAGCTTGACATTTGTGACATATGTGTTTTGTTTTGTTTTTTCAAAAAAAAAAGACTGCAATGCCTTTGCTATAAAATTCTCAAGCATTGTCAATAAATTGCAGTATAAAACATCACTGTATAGAGTCATATTCAGATTCATCCAGTTCTAATAGTAATGGTTATCATATTTGTGTTGACAATATTAAACTGTGTTAACTTTCTGTATCAAAAGAAAATCTAAAGGTTTTGTTTCCCAATGTGTTTCTAGTTAATAGCAATATAGCTTGACTATAGACAGTTTTGTATTTAAAATAAAACAGAGACAATGTATACAGTGATATATATGTTTAAATATGTATAAATGCATGTGCACATCTATTTGCTAGTTAGATGCATACACACATCTGTTGCTATAATATATGTAAAAATAATATAGTTATTTAAATACATGTATTTCTGTTTGGTAGCACACATATATTCTGGTACAGCTTGAGACAAGCTGAATGTTCAGTGTCTGGAACATGCTTCAAGGACTAGAGGTAAAAATGCAGCTGCAAGACAAGGCAGCATTCAACACAGACATCTGCATTTCATTTGCATCATTCTGAACATCAAAACAGAGGGAATTACAATATTTTACGAATAAAACTTAGTAAAAAAATGCTACACAAAATAGAGCACAAGACAATTTCAGTTGTAAAAAGCATACAGCATGTACGTTTAAAAAATAACATTTAACACAAATATAACAGCATGGTTAGCTAAACAAGGTCAGGCATACATAAAAGTAAAGAAACAATCAAAGACTGACATAAACATTTCAATAAACTCTCTTTCTATTAAATGCTGTAGATTACCCCCTAAAAATGTAACAGTTCTGACAAGGAAAGACATCATGCAAAAATGTCACAGTGTGTAGACAATAACACAAAAATAAGAATAATCTCAACAGAGGAAGAAAAGGGTATAATTTATACCAATACTCTGTTTATTTGTATAAACACAGTAATACAAGAAAAAGGACCATGGGTTAAAATACTTACCATTCTGGGTAATAAACCAGTACTTTATTTATTTATTTATTTATTTCCAGTTTGATGACCGGGGAAGTCCACCGGGCTCAAAAGCCCGTTTTCAGTGGAGGCCCGGGGAGAAAAGCTCCATATTAATAATACATTGCACACACAACACACTGTGTTATAGCAGGATAACACCTTTAACAATTTCTAAAAACATAGTACTTATGGTAGTATACGTAAGAGATACATTGCACACATAACGCAGTGTTTTAGCAGGATAACACCATTAACAATTTCTAAAAACATGGTACTTATGGCAGTATACTGTATTGTACTTCATGCAGATCAAGTGGTAAAAGTACCATCCACTTGTACCAAGATAGAACAACAATGCCAAAAGGCAATATTGCACTTCAGTATTACATTTCCAAGTTTTAAAGATACCAAATAGAGATTTAAAAGACCTTGGTATAAAAATAGTAAAACAAGATATCTCACAGATTATACATTTACAAGCACAAGAAAATCCTACTATTTAGTAAGTCATTACAAGTATCTTTGATAGACAGATTAAATTTAGTATACATGGACAATATTGCCTTCAAATTTCAAAATGTTAACACAATTTGTATGTGTGGTTTCAAATAACCCAGTGTTAATAGTAAAGGACAAAAACAGAAGCTGACACTGACCATGATTGGTGGGACATATTTAAAGAATGGTCATCATCTGGGACCAAATTGCTAAATTGGTTAATACATCCTGTGTTGGTAGTTTTGGAAGTCATAATTATAATGACAGCTTAAAATTGTTTTATATGCTGCAGGTTACAAAGAGTTGCAATAACTCAACAAGTTATGATTGTAAATAAGAGCAAAGTGGTAAATGCTGTAAATAGCAATGCTGATGAAACAAATGCAGGGCCAGATTCACGATGGCTTGCATGGAGTCTAAGAGTAGAGTAAGACTCCATGCAGCCATCATGTCCGACGAGCGATCCAGGAACAGCCTGTAGGGGCATGTAAGAGAGCTCCTAAAACGGCTCTTACACGGACAGGGCTGGGACATGCAAATAAACTCAATTGCAGGCGAAAGGCATGCAAATGAGGTAGATTTGCGATTCAGAAAACCCGAACCTGTCCAAGTAAGAGCAGTGTTATTTGTAGAAATGTACTCAGTTAACAACTGAATACCGTTCTGCAAATAGCAAAAACTGAGCCATGACAGCTCCAAATAAAGGTTGCATCCAGTGCAGGAAGCATGCCAATGGCCAAATATATGGCCATTGGAAATGTTCCCTGATGCAAAATTAAAATAAAAATAATTTTTTTTTTACGCTGATTTCTCTAAAACACAGAATACTAAAAATTATAACCCACAAATGTGGATTTTATTGAAATTGTTAATGTACAATGCAAGGGAATAGCAGGCTGAAGACAACATGTCCACCGAGTAGAGGTTGCTAAGGGGGGAAGCTCAGTCTAAGACATGTAACCAAGCATTAGTAGGCAATCCTGTGTAAATGAGTGTTAGGATAGTGAATCGCTAGTTTACATAGCAAATGAGCACAGTCAGTGGAGTGTAGGAGTAGGATATGGGGAGTAACAGAGTAGAAGATAGGTGCCATCACAAGGGGGGGTATATTTGAAATAAGTGAAGCTCATTGGAGCAGAGTGGTATGTGTCCGCTGTCAGTAAGACATCATGGAAAGAGGTGTGTCAACAGGTAGGCTAGGGAAAGCCAAGAAATGTAAGGTGTATACCGTGGATAACACCAAAGTTTCTTGCTGAACGTGCATGCATACATGTGCGTGCCTGTAAACCCGAGTAAGACAGAGTGTGCGCGTGTAAGCGTGAGTGCGCACGTTTAAGCCGGAGTAAGCATGTATAAGGCTGTTTAAAGAGTTGTAAGTGCGTTTGTGCTGGTGTGCGCGAGTGTTAACCCGAATAAACAAGTTTTAGTCTGTGTAAGCATGTGTGCGCGCATGTTAGCTGCTGTGCACGTGTTTGCGCTTGTGTGCGCGGCGCTTCCCCCTGAGGAAACAGAAAGGAAAAAGGAAGCACAAGAAATAGTAGGAAGCTACCAGGGAGTACTAGCAGAGTTATCAGGTGAAAACAATCAGAATCAGGCAATTACACAGGCAGTACACTAGCCCAGCCCAGCCTAGCACCTAAAACTCTGCCAACAACAGTCCATTATGTTTCTCACAACAGACACTGCAGTAAGCTAATAGAAGTGAAAACTGAAAAAGCTTTACTGAGACAAAGAAATGTTAGGGGCTGCCATTGCTGTTATAAGGCGACATATGCAACATGCTGAGGGTGATGACAATGGAAATGCTGCTGGACAACCCACAGTGAGGAAATGGAGAAGAGTGTACAGGCCCAGGGTAACCTACCAGGGTTTACATGAGCTGGAGATAGTGTAGCGCTATAGAGTGCACAGAGACCTCCTGCAGCAAATTGTTGAGCTGTGCAGGCCACACCTCACACACAGAAACAACAGAGGGGAACCCATCCCAGTGGAAACCAAGGTATGTGTTGGCCTAAGAATATTAGCAACAGGTACCTTCCAGAGACCAACTGGTGATATGATGGGGATATCACAGGCATCAGCATCCAGGGTACTACACCAGTTCCTGGATGCCATGTCAGCACATGTCGGTAATCATGTATATTTCCCCAATTCCCGTGAGGTATTGGCCAGCAATATGCATCTCTTCCAGCAAATAGTGAAATACCCTGAGGTAGTGGGTGCAATAGACTGCACGCACATACGCATCAAAGCACCAGCCGGCGAGCGGGGTAGGGTCTACTTCAACCGCAAGGGCTTCCCCTCCATCAACTGCCAGGTCATGTGTGATGCCCAGGGCATAATATTGAATGTGCAGGCTGCCCTGGAAGCTACCATGATTCCTATATCTGGCATCTGATGCAGCTGTACCAGACATTTGCCAGTGGGGACATCCCACATGGTCATCTAGTGGGGGATGCTGGCTATGCACTGGACCTGTGGCTGATGACACCCATCAGAAATGCACACACACACCTGAACAGGAATGCCATAATGAGGCACATGCACAAACACGTAATGTAATAGAGCATGTGTTTGGGCTGCTCAAGTCATGGTTCCGGTGCCTGGACACATCTGGTGGAGCCTTGCAATACTCACCAAATACATGTACCCAAATTGTCATGGTATGTGCTATGCTACATAATATGATCCTGCGAAAACAGCTGCAGCAGGACCAGCATAGGCCTGAGCCAAACAGCCCCCCAACATTGCCAAGGCCATCACAGGCAGAGTGTGACACGGAGGAGGAACAACCTGAGCCTGCCCCAGTAGGCAGAAGGAGGCGTGCCCAGTATGCTTTGGCCTTGGCAAAGAGGCAATGCATAGCACATACACTGGCTCAGTAGGAACTCTGGAAATGATACCCCTCTCCGACTCGCACATAAAGTAAAAGGGAAGCCTAAGTTGACACTACCAGCTTCCAAACATGTGCAGGGAGTGTAGTATATGCATCCGACATAGGCAGCCCTGCAGCATCACCTGAGGCATGAATGGCATGTGTTAAGCAATATAAAGCAGTGCTAAACAGCAATTACCACCATGTAGTATATGCAAACAAAATCGCACACACCAACTAGCACAACTGTGGTCAATGTTCAGTAATATTGGGTAATGTCCAGCAATGTTGGTGAATATTGAGCAATGTCGGACAAGCCTGGTCTAAGTAGGGCATAGCCGAACAAAAGCCAGCATGCTCATATTTGCTTAACAGGCCCTTAAGCAGTCTGGTCTGCTCAGTATGAAAATATAAAGCAGTGATGGGCCTTGAACCCAGAATACTGTGCACTACAGCCAAAGTACTAAACCACTAAACCATGACAGTATTGCAGTGATCCACCTGTATGATGGAATGTTGATAAGTCTATGCAAAGTATTCCATGGAAACACTGCAGGCCCAGTATAATCCTTGTTGAGTTATGGCACAAAGGTGAGTCCTGCAGTGAGAACAGAACCTGACTTCCAACACACACAGTATAAATGTTAATATTGGTCATGTTTGCACACATCAGCAAATGTAGTGGACCTCAGATAGCAACATGCTATAGGTTCACAATGGGCATGCTCACACACTTGAATAAATGAGACAAATGTCAGGCAACAAAACATGTAATGTCAGAACTAGGCATGCTCACACACTAAGGCTATGTCTGAGTACAACAGTGGGCCACGCATATCTGGCAGTTGCATGTGTTAACCCAGGAACCTGTCACTATACAGCAATCCACCCTGTGCACACAGTTATATGACAACATACACATCTATAATATAGTGGAACCCTGTCATAATCAAATATGTTCTGCAGATACTGAACTTCTTCATGGAAACTGGTAAAGCAAAGATGAGAAAGACCTGTAAACAGTATCAGCAATAAACATTGTGCATCATGAACATAAGCATAGGTTCAGAGGCTGATACTAGGCTATCTGCCCTAGGGCATGTACAAACCTAGCCAGAGTGTGTTTGGCATTTGCAACCCTGTCACATTACTACACTGTGTGTGTGAATAGTAGGTCACACAAGATAGCACATGTACGTTTATGCTAGTGTGCCTCTGTCTAGCAGGGACACAGAGGATATCCCAGGGGTAAATATACAATCACCCATACAGTAGTCAAGATGTCTCCAGTAGGTAGTCAGTGGGTGGCTCTGTCTATGTGAAACTGGGATTACATTATGTAGTGAGTGGAGCCACTGGGATAAGAATCTGTCTCTCCACAATGTCCTATTAACATCTGTGCTGAGGTATACATCCCTGCAGTGTGTAGCTCCAAGGGAGTTGGATATCCTGAGGTGGAGCATGTCCAGTAATACCGGTTTGGCTATAGCTGTAAACAACAGGCACACATCATATCTGAGTAGGTGGTAAGTGACTGAGTAGAGCTGGAGTTACTGCATCTGAACTATGCAGGGAATCTGTGTGAGTCCCTAGATCTGCTTGGTGAGGACCGTCCATGGCCAGTACAGTTGCTGCAGGTGTCAGGTAAGGTACACCCCAAATGCGGCATTGTAACCAAGCATGGATGTGATGAGTACAGGGGCACAATGACCTCACACGATCTAGATGTGAAACCATATGGGATAAGGTGGCACACATAGCAGGTGTGTCCAACCACTTTGGCAATGTGAATGTTAAAGGCGACAGTACAAACAAGTGATGTCCCTAAACCCCTAACAACTCCTACCGTATGTAATGGAGTACTACCTATGTGGTAATGTGTGGGCATGTTGTTACTCCCAAAGGGGATGACTATGCAACTAATGGCATTTAGATGTAGGCCATGGCTCAGGCGCCAGTCATCCATCTCTGTGAGACCCTGATTGAGTATGCATGTGGCAGCTGGAGAGTAGATAATGGCACCCAGTTTGCAGTCAAGTGCAAATATTTTCAGACATATTCCCCCTGTGATAGCCTGTATGTAAGACAAAAATATACTGAACAAGAGAGATCCCAGGACCAAGCTGTGTGTGATGCCATGTGTAACTGGTGTATAGGCAGACATGGCACCTGCAATCCTGACCATGTGGGTGCTATCCCTAATCTAGGTATCAATCCATTGTGTGAGATATGTGTCCAAACTGACGCTGGTGAGCCTATGCATAATGGCCCAGTGGGTTATTGTGTTGAATGGTTTCGCAAGGTTCAGGTAGGCTGTGTGGATAGCCATCCCTATGTCGATGGACCTGTTAGCCATTTAAAGAATACCTACAGGTTCAAGAGGCAAGATCTGCCCACAACAATGCTGAAATGAGTAGGACTCAGTGTCTGTAGGTTTCCAATGTCTATGTGTAGGCGTCCTATGACAATATGCTCCATAGCTTTGCAGAACAGGCTACACAGGCTTATAGGGCAATATTGTCTGTGGTCTGTGTGGCACCAACTCTGTGGAGCAGGACCACTGTCGCAGTATGCCATTCCTTGGGTACATATCCTGTGGTAACTCCGATATTGAACAGTGATGTAATGTGAGGGTTGCGTTTGTCATGATGCTCGTGTATGATGCAGGCTGGGACACCATCTGGCCATATTGATACTGTGATGTACGCTGTGGGGAGGGCAGCAGTCACCTGTTACTGTGTGATGTCAGGGAGGTTATACTCTGTTGGGATAGATAGTTGCTCCTTAGGGGGGATAGGTGGGAGACATCTGCACTGAACCTGTTTGCCAGGATGTAGGCAATGCCAGAGTGTTCAGGGTAGGTTTAGTCAGTATGCAGTAACTCACAGCATATCAGTGAGTGTCCACCCAGGTTCCTGACATAACTGAAGAAGGCCATGAGATGGTCCTATGTGTCACTGCAATTGTCTGGTAGAAGCGGCCCTTAGAAAAGTCCATGAATGATTGTAGCTGTCTGCTAGTACAGATCACAGATGCCTTCCCTGTCTGGGATTGAGCTCTATCATGTAGTACCATCCTCTTGATGTTGTACAGCTTATTAATGGCTGGAGTCTACCAGACATGTCCCCTGCCATTGTAGTAGTGGGTCTTGTTGTTATTTGGGATAGCACAATCCATGCAGTCCACTAGGTGTCCATAGAATGTGTATGTAAAGGATGCAGCAGTGTAAGCTGTATATGCCACTGTCTCAGGATCTCTGAAGGATACCACCTTGCTTCGGTGAAGTGAGATGTTGGCTCATGAGAAGTTCACCAAGATTACCCAGGATGGGTGTGTGGAGGGTATATGTATGCCCTGTGAGATACATGTATGTTCTGACCTTACCAATGAGGGGTATATCGCTGGTGTGGAACATAGAGTCCCCATGTTGGTGATGAGCAGGCCAATATGTATTCCCCCTTGTGGCTGTGCTGACTGGTTGTGCCAAAGCATATGAGTCCACAAATTGTAGTGACTGTTGGGTGAGGTTGTCGGGGATTGAGTAGTATCCCTAGTCAATATGTGTGTATATGAAGTCACACAATATAATGGTGTCTGTGGAGACCTGCATATTCTCCATAGTTCCCACAAAAGCCGAGTGTGGTTCCTGAGTTTGGGAGTGTGTTCTGTAGCAGGCAGCAAACTGAAAGGCAGTATTGCACAATGGTTGTTGTCTATGTATGGTCTGTGATGCTTTGTGCAGTGCTACTAACCTGGAGGTGTGTGTATCTGTGATGTATATGGATACTCCTCCTAGTTGTGTTGTCTGTTCCAAGTCTTGTTGTCAGACAGCATGGTATGAAACATAACCTGGTAGTGCTGGTGTGCATAAGCGAGCCTGAACCAGGTGTCTGTCAGTGCACAGATATTGCTGTCCTCCATACTGAGGAGAGTCCTGAGTGGCCACAATATCAGGTTAACACAACTGTTGTTGAGCAGCATTACCCTTAGTTTCATTTAACCTGTAATGTCTATGGAGGTGGGTTTGTCTACTGAGCCCTGCGTAAAAAAGACACTCTGGTGGTAGCAAGAGCCTTAGCCAGCATACCAAAGTCCAAGGGTGACAGGTGCAAGTTGTCCATAGAGAAGCTACATGGTATGTTGAGCATGTCACCATATGCTGACAGGCACTGTATCCCCTATGAATGAAACAAATGTGTTAGCCAACTGTTAAATGTGATATGTGTGTCCGTATACTGTGACATCATAATTGGTGGGTGCAAGATGCTAGACAAGGTTAGGGTCATACTGGCCTAGGCTACATGATCAGAGTGTACCTCCATGTATCATGTCATGTGGTCCAGGGAGTTGCGTCTGAGGTGACACACACCAGCATGGACAATGATGGTGCCAGTCTTGTACTTGCTTTGGAGTGACCTGACTGCCTGTGTTATGCGGCAGATCCTGGCACCCAACAGACAGACCAAAGTGACTATTCCCTTGTCAGGGCTAGTGAGTGGTACGTCAGTGTGTCTGAACATAAGTGTCACCTATTACAATTGTATTAGGTGTGTTGTTTAGTCCAAAGGGCAGTGACTGTGTGGCACACTGATATTGTGAACTTAGTGATATGTGGGTATTGTAGTGGGGTAGCAGGTGTGTATGTGTCTGCTTTGGAGGTCTCTGCTGCTTAGGTAGAGTACATTTATAGCATCCGAGTATGTCAATGTGTGCTAATGTGGTTTTAGTGCTGTTTCTAGAGGATATGTGAGACTGATATGTGGTGTATGTGGTTACCTTCACCACCTGATACACTGTGCCAGTCATGGGTCGAAAGACTTCAGCTCCCTGTATGTCTATATAGGTGCATCTCACACATATATCTGAGTTTGTCAGGAGGAGGAGAGGGTTGTCTGTGTACATGAGGCAGATGTGACATTGTGTCAATATCACAATATCTACCAGCTGGACTGAAGAGTACACACAAAACCGACCCCTGGACATGCCATGATATTATCATGACATACTCTGTAGCCTGATCACAAAGGATCAGTAGGTTGTTAAGCATGTAAAAGAGTATAACAGGTATAAGTGCTCATGTCCGTTAGTGTGTTGTAAAGAGGAGCTGAGAAGGAGTCCAGACTGAATCATGGCACCTCCTTCAGCTATGTCATAAATATCAATGTACACACATATGTGTCCTGAGTCAGGGCCAACTGTACCTGAGTGTCAATGCCAACATCATGACAGACAGGTCCATATGTACATACCAATCCCCCACTGACGATAGTCCACATCATCATACCAGGAGATATCAAATGTAGAATGGATGAGCAGCTACCCCCACTGCCAAAAGCATGGCAGCAGGTGGAATACATTGATTCCCAATATGTGTCATGCACAAACTACAGAACAAACAGATCATGCACCTGAACAATTAGCTGAGCCACACCCCCTACACAGGATGTGGAACCGTTTAATGTGTTACAGCTACATATGGCACTCCCCACAAGTGTTGGTGCACAACACACCATGGGAAGTCGAGTCCAGTATGCCTATGAGGTCTGATCTGCAATGTCATGGAGTCCATCATGGTGTCAGTCATAAACAGAGCTATTGGAAGCTGACACACACACAACCCTACCAGCTGTGGTATGTTCATTTGCGGATCATGCTTCCCAAACAAGCTAGACTGTTTGCAAGGCAGCCACCCAGGACATACATCAATGAACACATCTACACATGTGTCACATAGACTTTGAATAGCCCTTTATCAACATCCCAGACACATGTAGTATCCACAAAACCAAGAAGCTATGCATAAATATGTGTTGACATATGACGGAATGTCAATGTGTCCACAGATAGATCACACAAGGTAAGGATACTGAGGTCATGTTCAAGCTGTTGACACCTGCTGAACCACATGGACCATTCCTGGAATGGCATAAAACAAAGTGTACACATATCACCATGTTCAGTCTGATGATGTCACCATCCTATAAATACAGCAGGAGAAGGGGAGCCAGGCAGTAAAGCAAATAGCGTGCCGTGTTAATGTGTTTTTTTCCTAGTATCATAACATAGTTAGGTAGAGGTTTGAATCCTGCAAACAGTGAGTGTGTGTGTCGGGGGGAGGGGTTGTGTGTATGTGTGCAATTGTCTTTGAAAGGAGTGCCCTTTTTGGAGACTGTGAAAACACACTAAAAGAGGTACATTCCTCTTTGGAAAGTCTGATGATGTTACCATCCTACAAATACAGCAGGGGAAGGGAAGCCAACCAATAAAGCAAATCGCATGCCATGTTAATGTGTCTCTTTCCAGTATCAAAACATAGTTAAGTAGGGGTTTGAATTCTATAAAGTGTGTGTATGTGAGCGGTTTCCTTTGAGAGGTGTTCCTTTTTGGAGACTGGGAAAACTCAGTAAAGGAGGTACATTCCTCTTTGGAAAGTCTGATGATGTCACCATCCTACAAATACTGCAGGAGAAGGTAAATCAGCCAATAAAGCAAATAGCACGCTGTATTAATGCATCTTTTTCCAGTGTCATAACATAGGTAGGGGTTTGAATCCTGCAAAGTGTGTGTGTGGCGAGAGTGTGCATGTGTGCAGTTTCCTTTGAAAGGTGTTTCTTTTTGGAGACTGGGAAAACTCAGTAAAGGAGGTACATTCCTCTTTGGAAAGTCTGATGATGTCACCATCCTACAAATACTGCAGGAAAAGGAAAACCAGCCAGTAAAGCAAATAGTGTGCCATGTTAATGCATTTCTTTCTAGTAACATAACATAATTAGGTAGGGGTTTGAACCCTGCAAAGTGTACGTGTGCAGTTTCCTTTGAGAGGTGCTCCCTTTTGGAGACTGGGAGAACTCAGTAAAAGAGGTACATTCCTCTTTGGAAAGTCTGATGATGTCTCCATCCTACAAATACTGCAGGAGAAGGGAAATCAGCCAGTAAAGCAAATAGTGCACTGTGTCATTGTGCCTTTTTCCATTATCATAGCATAGTTAGGTAGGGGTTTGAATCCTGCAAAATGTGTGTAGTTTCCTTTGAGAGGTGTTCCTTTTTGGAGACTGGGAAAACTCAGTGAAAGAGGTGCATTCCTCTTTGGAAAGTCTGATGATGTCACCATCCTACAAATAGTGCAGGAGAAGAGAAACCAGCCAGTAAAGCAAATACCATGCCATATTAATGTGTCTCTTTCCAGTATCCTAGCATAGTCAGGTAGGGGGTTGAATCCTGCAAAGTGTGTGTGTGTGTGTGTGTGTGTGTGTGTGTGTGTGTGTGTGTGTGCAATTTCCTTTGAGAGGTGTTCCTTTTTGGAGACTGGGAAAACTCAGTAAAGGAGGTACATTCCTCTTTGGAAAGTCTGATGATGTCACCATCCTATAAATACTGCAGGAGAAGAGAAGCCAGCCAGTAAAACAAATGACACACCATATTAATGCATCTCTTTTCAGTATCATAACATAGTTAGGTAGGGGTTTGAATCCTGCAAAGTGCGTGTGCATGTGTGTAGTTTGCTTTAAAAGAGGTTCATTTTTGGAGACTGGGAAAACTCAGTAAAGGGGGTACATTCCTCTTTGGAAAGTCTGATGATGTCACCATCCTACAAATACTGCAGGAGACGGAAACCCAGCCAGTAAAGTAAATAGCGTGCCATGTTAATGCATTTATCCTAGCATAATTAGGTAGGGGTTTGAATCCTGCAAAGTGTGTGTGTATGTGTGCAGTTTCCTTTGAGAGGTGTTCCTTTTTGGAGACTGGGAAAACTCAGTAAAAGAGGTACATTCCTCTTTGGAAAGTCTGATGATGTCACCATCCTACAAATACTGCAGGAGAAGTGAAACGAGCAAGTAAAGCAGATAGCGTGCTGTGTTAATGCGTCTCTTTCCAGTATCATAACATAGTTAGGTAGTGGTTGGAATCTTGCAAAGTGTGTGTTGGGGGGGTGTATGCATGCAGTTTCCTTTGGAAGGTGTTCCTTTTTGGAGACTGGGAAAACTCAGTAAAAGAGGTACATTCCTCTTTGGAAAGTCTGATGATGTCACCATCCTACAAATACAGCAGGAGAAGGTAAACCAACCACTAAAGCAAATAGCATGCCATGTTAATGCGGCACTCTCTAGTATCATAACATTGCTAGGTAGGGATTTGAATCCTGCAAATGCTGGCTGTGTTTGTCACTGTTGTTCAACATGGTGTGGGTTTTGTTTTTACTATGGTATGACATAGTATGATGACAACAGTAAGTACATTGCAGACATCAGGTATCTGCGTGGCAAATATATATGTGTACATGTCCCCGCAATCAGTACATAGGTGTGAGGCCTGCATACTACATGAATGCATTTGTTTCCATTGACAGGTTGTGCCGCTGCTACTCAGATCATAGGTCACATATGTATGTATGTGACATGGCCATCCACTGTTGTGTTCTGTGGCCAAGGTCATCTGTGGCACACACACCCATGACAGTTACTTAAGAGTAGTGTGAGTGGGTGTATATGCCTGTGGTATATGTCAGACATGGTCATACACAACAAAGTCTGCCAAGAATGGACAGTCTTTATATGTGTACGACTGCCTTGTGGATATGCATTCAGGCCTCTAATGTCTGTGATACACCTTGGGACTCCACAATACCTATGGATATGTGGATACCAAGGGACACATGACATAACATGGGTCTGTATGTACACAATGGTATCCATCATACATGTTGAGGGCTACCACCAGTATGGTACTGATGAGATATACTTATAGTACATAAGGATGACTATGCCATAGTCGGCTTACTGCTATACAGCATGTATCACACAACAGGTATCTGTCTGTATGATACCCTTGTGTAGGATATGCGTCCCATCCAGGGGATGCATTGTAGGCCATTCCATGCATTCCTAGATTTGGATGGACACATCCCTAGTGTGTCTGCATGTACCTAAGGGGGCTATATGACACACAGGTGTGGTCATAGTAATGGGTGGCGGTCATCACCACTGGTTAGAGTTATAGTGTAGCACCGGTAGGATCCAGTTGATACTGGGTTCCCTACTACTCTGTGTCAGTTGTCAGGACATCATCCAATGATTGCTTACAGTCATGTTGTTGAGGTTGTGTATACTACCAGACTGCAAATCATTGACTGATATTAATGGTATCACCTGCAGCATAGTGTCAACCCATGTCATACACACGTCTACCCATGTTAGTACATAACTGTAGTTGAATGCATACTGGCCATTGAAAGATGCAATGGGATGTTAATAATGTGTACGACAGGGTATGCCACACGTTCCATGTGTCCACTATGCATGTACATCCAGACAGTGCGCACCCACCATGTTCACAGATGTACACTTGCTAATCTGTACTGCACACATCACACACGTACTGTCCACTCACTAACACATGCTGGAAACACATCACACAAGTGGCACATGGGTGGATAATACATACTCAGACCTAACAGTGATGTAAACAATGCAACATTGACAATCAGAGCTTTGATGCATAATGTCTGCTCAGATATACCTACAAGGATGTAGTTAGACTTCCTTGTTGACAACTTACTATTATTGCTACACTGCTATAGTGTCACCCTGTGCATCAGCACCATGTTAGCCTGTCCCTCCGTCGATAATGAGATGACAGGAGGCGGCACAGGTATCATCATATGCACAGGGCGTTTTGTTGTTTGCCAGAGCCTGACACTGACCCATCCAATCGACATGTCTGTGTGTGTGTGTGTGTGTGTGTGTGTGTGTGTGTGTGTGTGTGTGTGTGTGTGTGTGTGTGTGTGTGGGACAACAGTACAGCATGGGCCAATGTTGATGTAATGTGTGTGTATATGTGAGCCCTAGTTGTTTGCTTAATGTGTGTGCATCTGCATGCACACAGCTCCACCATGTGGCTGCCATATACGGTGGTTTGTGGGACAGCCATAGACTGTACCTGCTTGGCTGTACAGATCACTGTCTCCAGCCACAGACACAGTACCTGTGCCTGGCAGGGGTGCTATGGATGGTATTGGGTACCAACCCTGACTGGGTACTGTCATCAGAGGCAGAGGTATGACAACTGGACCCATGTCCCTGCTGGGACTGGCCAGAGCCATGTGCATGTGGTCTACTGGGACGGACAATGGACAGGCCAGCCCCAGCATTGCTGGGGCTGATACTGCCACTACGGGAGCGGCTGTGAGCTGTGGGCCATCTGCGACCACTGCCAGCTGTTGCTGTTGCTGGCATGCGTCCGTGTCAATGTCGCAACCATCCCGCACGGTCCTGGCTTGAGGAAGACATGTTGTGGAGGGCATCTATTGTCTCCCCCCACCGTCTATCAATGACCTTGGTGTATGTCCGGATGGCACTGGCAAGGTCACAGATGCTGTCATTGATAGTGGTGTTATGTGCCCTCTGCTCCCTAAGTCCCTGCCTGGTGTACCATTCCATACGTGCCTGAGCCTGCATTACAGCCCGGAATATAGTGGTTGTCGTAAGACCTGTGAGGGCACGGCTGCCAGGGTCAATATGTCCAGTGGTGCTCCCCCAAGAACCTCTGGACCTCCGCCTATGTGGTACCATTGTGGGTCTATGGCTATGGCTGCTATGAGGGGATGCACGTGCCATGGGTACCACACTCTCCTGGTCAATGTCAACTGTATGCTGTCCCTCCCCTATGGCCATTGGTGGTGAGGGATGTAATAGCAGTATGAGTGTGCGCATAGATGGGGTTGAACGCTGTGTACTGTTGATTGGTGGATCAACGACAGACCCTGTCAAATCTCCCTGTGCCAAAATACATGTTTCATAATCACCACTATCCGTGGCAGTGGCTTCAGGTCACCTGCTGCTTTCGCCAAGCCCTACCTCAGCACCTGTGAGAGGAAGACAGGAAACACATGTTACGGTCTGCACATGCACACAGGCACACAGGAACACATGCACACTGGAACACAGTAACACATGCACACTCCTCACTACAGCAGATACACACACACACACACAACAGACTTCCAAATCATACTCAATACTGGTTGAAGCTGGGTGACAGTATCACAAGGCAAACAGTCATGCACATGTGTCAGCATGCAGAATAAGTGTTGATCAAGTCCATGCAGTGTGAGTGTAGATGGCCATAGTTGATGACAGTGTACATGGCTGTGATGCATGTGTGTACATGTTCAGTGATTGCCTACACCCTGGAACACAATGTGTACAAGGACACAACATTTCTGTGCAAGTATTATAAGCTCTGCAATGTCCTGTGCCCCATCACACACAGGTATACATACCATGGCTGCATGTGTTATATGTGTGTCACATGGATTTCCATGTCTGATTGCAATGTCTGTGTCTGTAACAGATAATTGTGGACACAGGTGTAGCACATGCATGCTATGTACACACACGGGATGGGTGGTGCATGTATACATGATGGGATACCAATCCTGGACATGGCCATTGTAACAGTATGGGGTGTAGTACCATTAGCCATCATCATCATGCATCATGTGGTCACTCAAGGCCACTATAGTGGGCTAGACCAATGCCTAGCATGCTGTACCTGATCCGCAGTGCCCTGGCTAAGTTCACAATTACACAGCCACGTTGCACAACGGTGTGTGAGGTGTCCAGTAGGGAGCATTGCCTAACATGACTGTGTTATGTGTTGAGGAGTGTTGCACAGCCCCATGCTAGGCCCCTACCCCTCAGGTATGGTATGTGTGGTGTGTGGATGACATGTGACATACTGAAGTGTGACCTGGCAGCGGGTGTCCGGTTACACTATGTGTAGCATGTTGAGGTGTACTGCGTATGACAAACGTGTTATGTTGTGTACATGTGTGTCAACTATGCCTATCCAATGTGCAGTACAGTGTTTGATGCTCCGTGCATTGTATGTGAATGAGGCAGCTACTGACATTACTGGGACATTTCACGTCTCACAGCAAACATGCAAACATGCACAGCATGCATTATGCGTAGGTGTGTTATGTGTACATGGCCTACACCTCACCTATGACATGCACAGTTCAATACCAAGTTTAAAGTGTTAACACACTCACCAGCATGTAACGTCTGCCCTGCTGCCACACCAGAGGGACCTGCAAGAATATGACACAGTTTGTCATTGGCCACACCTGTGGCATTGCTACTGTGAGTGTGCTAAACTACAGTAGAACAACAGGCATAGGTGTACAGATACTATTCAGATTATCAGTATTGCACACAATAGGCAGCACAACTGCTTAACACAGTACACATCTCACACATGCATAATCTAACAATACAGTTACAGGAGTCTGCAGCTAGGGCATGTTACCTGCATGCACCATGTCACTATGCTGGGTGGCTCCGGCCTCCATGATGACACATGTGTGATGTTGTTGTTGCTGTAGGCCAGGAGCCACCACACTTAGCAGCAGTTCCTCCACTCTGGTGAGGGGGGATGTATGGCCACCCCACCACCTGTGGCAAGCTGTTGTCTGCGGATATCAGACACACACCACCAGACATGTCTAATTAAATCACTGAAGTGATGGCATACCTGCTCATATGTCCGGTTATGCATGTCTATGTCATTTACCCGACGAACAAGTTCTTGCCACAGTGCAGTACGCTCCTGTTGGTGCTGGCTGGCCCTTGAAAACAGCAGGGTATACTGCTGTACCAGGCTGTGGTGGATTTCCTGTTCCTCTGCAGCTGTGTAGCAGGGGTTCCTGTAATGAGCCATAAGCCTGGAAGACAAGAAAACGATATGTGTGAGCAAGTCATGTGGCACACTTAACATTATACAGTACAGATATCAGTTAACTGCCATATATAGCATCTGTTCATCTGTCACAGGATACACACATTCAATACCACATATCAGTGCTCAACCCACAACTGGCTGACAGTGCCTGCCACACTCCTTATGACACACCAGTATACACCAATACTCGGCTCACTGTTTGGGATCCAATGCACAGCCTTGCCAGGGGGGTACACATCAAGCTAATGCATGCAGATATATGTCATCCATTGCAATGAATGTGAAGTACATTTACAGTATAACCAGTAACCCACCATAGTCGTTGATGCCATACCCCTACCTAACATATGTGCACAGTTGTTAATATAGCTGGCATACTGTTGTAACAGAGTATACATGTTGCTAGGTACACACGCAAACCCTGCATCACACATGTGATTGCAGACATGGTACAGGCATCATTACACACACACATCAGACATTTATATCACACACAAATGTATGCTAACACAGATGAGCATTTGCTATGTACCTTAAAGTACTGTGTGCCCCTACTTACAGATACCTATGCCTGAGGAATGTAATCTGTGCAGACTGCAGGAAACACACAAGACAGTGTTACCAGGGAATGTGAACATACACCATACTGTGCTGTTTAGGCCTACAGATTCAGGTGGTACAACAGTTGTAATGTTGGATTGATTCACCAGCAGTACCACTTACTGATCATACATGTATTGCTTCAGCCTATGATGGGACACCATAGTCGTACACAAGGAACTACATCACAACATATACCATCCTACTATATCTGCATCCCAATAACTGACACATCTTTCTCTGGCCTCACACATAGGACACAAACAACCATGACGGAAACAACCTCACTCCTAGCTATCACACCGTCACAGACCTTGCACACATTCACTGTCACACTCATTCCACCTCACATAGCTGGTATTGCACTGTGTACATGTTTGTGTGCATTGTGTCATAAGTAGGTAATACGCTATTGTTCCTGGGGCCTACAGCAGCCTAGCCATATGCTACTCTGGCCTGTGACACACATGTAATTAGATTTCACTTCCTCCTGTCAACCGGATACACAAAGGTGATTCCCAGGGCGTGTTACCTATCCCCCAGACAATCATCAGGTGTATGTCTGACATCTGCTACTGAGGAGCATTGTTTGTTCATGCGGGGTGGTTTACTCCAGAGTATGGCATATTTGCCAATAGGAGCCTATCCCTCCAGCATGTGCTGTTTACTCCAGAGTATGGCATATTTGCCAATAGGAGCCTATCCCTCCAGCATCTACTGTTTAGTGATGTTGCGGGGACTAGGGACCTAGGCCATGTAGCCCGGTGGGATTGTGAGGTGTTGACATGGTGGTTGTCTGAGTGCTATGGGTGTGGCATGCCTCTGTATGTTTGGCAGAGGTAATCTCTGGGTGGCCGGTATACAACACACTGTAGCTGTGGTTATGTGAGTCAGTCTGCATAGGGTATGTGTTTCAGGGCAGTATTACTCTTTGTGAGGTATGTCTGTGGACTTTCCACTTGCTGTAGTTGTCATGTGAGGTACATACCACATGGGGGTATTGTGATGAGTACAGGGGAACACTGACCTATATTTCCATACATGACACATCGTTTGTGATTACACGTACCACATAGACAGATTACAAGACTAGTGTGGCACTGTGAATATCAAAGGGGAGGCTACTGTCCACCTGTGTCCCATGTTCCCTTCTGACACCTTCAGTGTTAGTCAGGCAACCACCTATCTGGTAGTTAGTGGGTAAAGTGTTTTGGAATGGGGTATGGCACTGCAGTATCAACACTGGTGTTCAGTCCATGCCTTGGTCACCAGGCACCTGTTGCAATACGTCTGACCTGTGTCTCCATCTCTCACTATATAAATAAATATATATATATATATATATATATATATATATATATATATATATATATAAAAATATTTATATACATATATATTTATATATCACTCTATATATACATATCTATATATATCGATATACATATATGTATATATATATATATATATATATATATATATATATATATATATATATATATATATATATATATATATATATATATATATACATATCTATATATATATCCATAGATATCCATATATATCTTTATCTCTCTCTCTCTCTCTCTCTATATATATATATATATATATATATATATATATATGTATATATCTATATATCTATATATGTATATATCTATATATATATATATCTATATATGTATATATCTATATATCTACATATCTATATATCTATTTATATCTATATATGTATATATGCATATATATATATATCTACATATATATATATATATATATATATATATATATATATATATATATATATATATATATATATATATATATATATATATACACACACACACACATACTTGTAAACAGCCACTGCTGTACATATACATGCACATATATGCAGATATACTGGCTACCTTTCATGGTGGGAATATCAATTATGGAACAGCTGTGAGACATACGATTATGTAATAATATTGCACAGTGTTGTGCAGAATGCATTTCGCTGTCCTCAGGCCATATAGCCGTAGCAGACCTCACTGGCTGTAACTCAGTCCCACAGCATTTAACCACCACATGACATACCTGCACTGCTTGCTGTTTTCAATGCCACACACTACAAACTACATAGATATGTGCACATAGCAACCTTCAAATACATATATATGTCCAGCCTTCACTAACAGTTGCAGTATGTCCCTTGCCCTATGCACATCTGCATATACATATAGATACGGACTGCTACCACATAAGGAGTTTTCACAGAATGTAGAGTACCTTTCAGACACATCATTCGGATGCCATCAAATACGTCTGTGATACATACTTTACCTTTGTATTTCTCAACTCAGTCTGTTGTACCTGTTGATTTTTTTTATTTTTATTTGTTTAGGTCAGTGTCCTCCACTGCCTCTGTTTGTTTTTTTTTTTTGTTTGTTTTGGTTGGACGGTGTCTCCAACCGCCTCTGTTTTTTATTTTTGGTTTGGTCTCTCCAACTGTTTGTCTGTCTGTCTGTCTCTTTTGCTCATTCTCTCTCTCTCCAATTGCTGCAATGATATTATTGCATGTGTGGACAGCAAGTACAGGCTGCTTTTGTGGGTATCTGCACATGTGCATGTGATGGCCTCTGCACCAATTGGTGCCCACCATTTAGTAATTGCATGCAGCCTGTTGTGTGGTAATTGCAGTTCTCACTGTGATTTCAGGACACTGCTATAAAATGATAGGTTAGGTAGGTGTAGGCCTTTCAGTTTTGCAAGGTGGGGACCATGCTTGTTTGCTGTGGACACTGTTGTGTCAGTCAGATGGTTGGTATATGTCTCATATCTGAAGCTGGGTTGTAGCCAGTGAAATGCATGTTGTACTGAAACCTGACTGTTGCTTCTTCAAGTACACTTTTCTCAGTGTGTAAGTTTACTCACACCTCCTAATGCTAACACTGGATACATGGGAGTATGTACTTTCTTTAGGAATTAGGGAATTAACTGGCATACATCAGTAGTTATTGCAATGTATTCCTATGGCTTTCCTATTTTCCCTTTACATTCAGTCCTTGTAATGCATGTTATATTTCTTTATTGCAATGTATTCCTATGGCTTTCCTATTTTCCCTTTACATTCAGTCCTTGTAATGCATGTCATATTTCTTTATTGCAATGTATTCCTATGGCTTTCCTATTTTCCCTTTACATGCACTCCTTGTAATGCATGTTATATTTCTTTCAGCACTAAGTTATTAAGTATTTACTGTGGCTTAGTGGTACATCATGCAGACTGATAAGTCCAAGTTGTGGGGTTTGAGACTGACAAGGGTGTTTTATTTTGCTGCTGAGCAATACAAGGGCCTTGTCATACAGAGTGACAAAGGCACTTTTAAGCAGTTGTAAGCAAGTTGGCATGGGTTTGTGCGATGCTAAGCGGCTCTTAGCGATGCTAGGTGACGCTTAGCCTAGCTTATTGTATTTTAGCAATACTAAGCTAAGCTTAGCTTAGCTTACTTTATGTTAGCAATAGTAAGCTAAGCTTGGTGGAGCTTATCATATCTTAGCAATGCTAAGCTAGGCGCACACATGCACACACTGGTGCAAACCCGCTTACTACTGTTTACAAGTGCTCACTCCCGCTAACCCCCGCGCTCATGTCTTTGACAGAAAAGTAAATGGGGAGATAGGAATGTGGTGATAAAGGGTGCTCAAAGAGGGGAAGACAGTAGGGAAACTAGCTTGGAATGTACACGATGGGTGTGGAGAAGGTCCATAGCTGCCCATTACTTTA
The DNA here is from genome assembly GCF_019279795.1 of Protopterus annectens. NCBI lineage: Eukaryota > Metazoa > Chordata > Ceratodontiformes > Protopteridae > Protopterus > Protopterus annectens. Next base: position 1,136,363,819 of record NC_056726.1, on the reverse strand, counting down.
TCAGCAGCAGCTGTGTATATGCAATACGTTAGGTGGGATATTTGAAACCTTCCACCCCTGAGAGAGTGGTGAGGACATCTAAGTATGTTTTACTACCAATTATGAATATCAGGCACATGCACTGTTTGTGAACAGCTATACTGTCATTAGTACTTCACTCACATCTGAACAGTTTGTGGTTTGTGTTGGCATTAGCACAGTATGCTCAGGACGACTGGACATATTTCTGTACTGTGTATGCCTACCTAAACCCTTGGTTGTGCCTGACTACACAGGTATGTAGTACCTTTGGTTAGGGGTGCAGAACTGCAGTGCGCATTATTTATTATTGTGTGATGTTTATCTTGCTGAACATGCAGAGTTGCTGTGTACCTGTAAATCTATGAAGGCTTGTAGTCTGTCTGAGTAGCTCCCACCTGTGGACATATCCAGATGGTAGACAGAGGTCAGCCTAGTATTCTTTGACTGTGCACCTCAGCAGTCTTTTCAGCACCTGAACAATGGCATTGTCACAGGTGGTTGCTAGCAGTACATGGCTACATATTTTGCTATTTCTGTGTTGTACTTCTACATAAGGGCATGCTTGTGGGATTCATTCTACAGCTATTTGCAAAGTGTGTAACAGCAGACAAGCTGATATGCCTTTGTGTTTTTGACTCTTCCAGGCCTCAGATACTCTCACGTATATATTTGAACAGCCTCAGGGAAAGGTACATATAACTGGGATACACCTGTGATAGTTCTGACATTTTTCAGTTCAGACTTTGGGTGATTCAGAGCATTTCTATTACTACACCTTTTCTGATGTGCAAGCGGTGTCTACTCTCACTTATTGACATTTGTTATGAAGTGAGATTTAACACCTTTCTGCCTACTATTAGTACATTTCACAGGGAGTCAGAGGGGCACAGCTAACGTTTGTTTACTAATCAGGGTCATCACTGTTGAGCAGTCACTGTTGGGAGGTCTAGCCTGTGACCTATGCTAATATGTATCCTTCTCTGATACTGTGTGGGGTTTGTAAGCTGCTACTGTAACCTTATTCCCTACTAGCATGGCTGATTCTTTTTTCACAGTCATGTCATGCAATTCAACAACACCTGCTGGTTAAGCCCTACAGAACAAGATTTGTGTTATGCCATTCCTATTTTCCCTTTACATTCACTCATGGCAATGCATGTTAAATTGCTTTCAGCACTAAGTTATTGTATATCTGTTGTGGTTTAGTGGTACTTCATGCAGAATGGTGAGTCGAAAGTCCCGGGTTCGAGACTGACAAGAGTATTTTTATTTTGCTGATGAGCAATACAAGGGCCCTGTCATACAGAGTGCCTAAAGCACTTTTAAGCAGTTGTAAGCGGGTTTGCGCAGGTTTGCGTGACGATTCGCGATGCTTAGCTAAGCGCACCATCGCTTACTACTGCTTAACAGTGCTTACTCTCGCTAACCCCACATGCTAATTTCTTTTAAAGAAAAGAAAATGGGGAGATAGGAAAGTGATGAAAAAGGGGGCACAGAGAGGGAAAGACAGTAGGAAAACAAGCTCGGGATGTGCAGGAAGGGTGTAGGGAAGGCCCATAGCTGCCCATTTCTTTAACAGCAACAGCTGTGCATATGTTGAAAATTTGGAGTGAGTTTTGAGACCTTCCACCCTTGAGAGAGGGGTGAGGACAACATAGTTTGTTGCACTGCCAATTAGAATTATCAGTGTATATGTTCTATGGACATGTGTGCAAAATGGGAAGCTATGTATGGGGCGTAATCTTTTTTTGGTTACAGATTGCCCTTTTTTTTTTTCAGGTGAGAGTGGTAAGTGAGGTAGGGGAAGTAGGTATATTTGGGGAGGTAGGTTGGAGAGATAAACAGGCAAGACAAACAAGACGCATACAGGGATGGAATCTGACACATAGGGTGGGTGAACACAATTGACGGGGAAGGTTGTTTGGAAATCGCAAACCCATGATCCCACAGATGGAACTGAGATCTCCACCCATGGGCAGTCACCACTGCACCTTCACAGCCCCAGGGGTGGCTGTGCTGAGGGCTGAGTAGGATGGGCAGGCTCAACCATGAGAAGCGCCACTCTCACGTCAAGCTGACATAGGGGATCAGTGACTGAACGCTGGATCTCCCTACGCACCACAACCTGGACCTTTTGAAGGGTGACGGGTGGCCCTTCTCCACCCATGCTTGCACAGGGGTATGAGCCCCATCCCCTGCAGCGCTTCCACCCGAAGGTGGCACAGGACCAACGGAGGTGGGGAGTCCGGGCTGGGCACCAGAGCCACTGGTGCCAGGTGCACTCACCAACTGAGGAGGGACAGGTGGGTCCACTGGGACTGGCCTTCCCATACGTTCTGTGATTAGGTGTGTTTCATTACAACATAAACAACAGCATTCCAGAAATTAA